>NW_028320549.1:3858750-4532500 GCF_062004578.1 Staurois parvus
AGATAATCGGGACCATTTGACTATAGGAAAAAGGTTAAGGGAAGCCCATATAATGGGCTATCCATATATAATTATAGTGGGCAAAAAGGCTTTGGACAGTTCACCGCAGTTTGAAGTACATAATCACAAAACTGGTGAGGTCCAGTTCCTTTCTAAGGAAGGTGTGCTAAGCTTTGTGCAAGAAATCCAGGTGGTCTAAATAAAGGTTTTTTTTTTGGGACTAGAATGGGTGTGTGGCTCACATGGTCTTATTTGTATGGTGTAGAGCTTGAGCTTCTAAACAAAAAGGGCCAGTTTACTGTCTGTCAGACTTTGAGGAGGCTGGACTGTGGCCACTGTAAGTAGAAAGTGCCCTTGCATTAATGGGAGTAAATAATGCCCCATCATTGGCATTAGTGAGAAAAATAATGCCCCATTGTTGGTATAAAGGGAAGGAATAGTGCCCCATCATTGGTGTCAGTGAGAGGAATAGTGCTCCATCATTGGTGTCAGTGAGAGGAATAGTGCTCCATCATTGGTATGAGTGGGAAGAATAGTGAGCCATCATTGGTGTCAATGGAAGAAATAGTGCCCCATCACTGATGTCAGTAGGAAGAATAATACCCCATCACTGATGTTAGTAGGAAGAATAATTCCCTATTGTTGGTATCAGTGGGAGAAATAGTGCCCCAAGGGACAGATAAAAGCAAGCAAAGGGCTGCAGTTTGGAGACCACTAGTGTAGAGTATCAAGCTGGGACAAGCAATGATGTGAGCCTGAGAAAAAAGAATTTAATCTCAAAAAATATCTAAATGATAAGAATTGCCAATTTAAGCTGAGCACACACCCAAATGTATTCCCACATCGAAAAAAAAATGTCAAAAATGAATGAAAACAATGCTGGATTGCTAATACCTTCCCCAATAAAAATGTGATAGAAGATATAAAATTATGTAAAATAAATATATCAACACAGTGCCACCAGGATCTATAAGGCATAAATAAAACATAAACAACTTGCTGCCCTACTAGCACAGTATGACAATGTGACACAATATAATCACTAATACCAGGTATGCAAAAGTATGTATATCAACACAGTGCTACCCTACTATATAAAGCATATGTATGTATACGTAAATCAAAGACATATAAATACCAACATGCTGTCCTACTAACACACATGCAAGTAAAAACAAAAGGTGTACTAGAATAAGTAGAAGATAAATATACAGATCATATAGTTAAAAAAAAATCCAAAGACAGTGAGCCCATCCCTATGTGTTGGATCCAAGTGTATAAGATAATCCCACTTCTCAAAAAGGATAGGTAGACCTTCAATTAATATGACACCCATGAATCTTCAATATACTACACCACTGTGCTCCTTCACCATCAGGTGTGCACGCTCACCTTAGTGCCCGGACATACCAGTGTGATATGGGAATTGAGATCGCATCTGGTGAATGTCAGCGTCTTAACGTTTGCAATTTGCTGCAATGCGATTTCTAAAGTAGTTCTTGCATTACTATTTCTGCAGTTTTGTTGCGATTTCACATACATAGAATATAATGGAAATTGCACTGCCAATTGCAAGAAATCATTGATCTTCACAAGTAGCAATAAAGTCTTCTGAAATTGCACACAAATCGTGTGATTTTAAATCGCAGCGGTGTGACCAGTGATTTATGACCAATATATGTAGAACCAGCATACACTACATCCAGAAACTATTCACAGTGCTTAACTTTTGACACATTTTGTTATGTTACAGCCTTCTTCCAAAATGGATTAAATTCATTTTTTCCTCAACATTCTACAAACAATACCCAATAATGACAACGTGAAAGAAGTTTGTTTTGAAATCTTTGCAATTTATTAAAAATAAAAAATGAAAAAAACCACATGTACATAAGTATTCCCAGCCTTTGCTCAATACTTTGTTGAAGCACGTTTAGCACCAATTACAGCCTCAAGTCGTTTTGCGTATGATGCTACAAGCTTGGCACACCTATTTTTGGGCAATTTCTCCCATTCTTCTTTGCAGTGCCTCTCAAGCTCCATCAGGTTGGTTGGGGAGCGTCGGTGCACAGCCATTTTCAATTCTCTCTAGAGATGTTCAATCGGGTTCAAGTCTGAGCCACTCCAGGATATTCACAGAGTTAGCCGTAGCCACACCTTTGTTTTGAGGGCTGTGTGCTTAGGGTCGTTGTTCTGTTGAAAGATGAACCGTCGCCCCAGTCTAAGGTCCAGAGTGCTCTGGAGCAGGTGTTCATCAAGGATGTCTCTGTACATTGCTGCATTCATCTTTCCTTCGATCCTGACTAGTCTCCCAGTTCCTGCCGCTGAAAAACATCTCCACAGCATGGTGCTACCACCACCATGCTTCACTGTAGGGATGGTATTGGCCAGGTGGGGAGTGGTGCCTGGTTTCCTCCAAACATGACGCTTGGCATTCAGGCCAAAGAGTTCAATCTTTGTTTCATCAAACCAGAGAGTTTTGTTTCTATGGTCTGAGAGTCCAAGCAGGCTGCCATTTGCCTTTTACTGAGGAGTGGCTTCCATGTGGCCACTCTACCATACAGGCCTGATTGGTGGAGTGCTGCAGAGATGGTTGCTCTTCTTGAAGGTTCTCTCTCCACAGAGAAACACTGGAGCTCTTTCAGAGTGACCATTGGGGGCTTGGTTACCTCCCTTGCTAAGGCCCTTCTCTCTCGAGCGCTCATTTTGGCTGGGCGACCCGCTCAAGAAGATTCTTGGTGGTTTCAAACTTCTTCCATTTACAGATGATTGAGGCCACTGTGCTTATTGGGACCTTCAAAGTTGCAGAAGTTTTTCTGTACCCTTCCCCAGATCAGTGCCTTGATACAATCCTGTCTCGGAGGTCTACGGACAATTCCTTGGACTTCTTGGCTTGGTTTGTGCTCTGACATGCCCTGCTAACTGTGGGACCTTAAATAGACATGTTTATGCCTTTCCTAATCATGTCCAATCAAGTTGTGGAAACATCTCAAGCAGTGGTGTATTTTGGTTTTGTGCTGCCCTAGGCAAGACTAAAATCGGACACCCAACCCGCATCTAAATTTGTCCCACCCCTTCCTGTTTAAGATCCACCCCTTCATCTGTAACCCCAACCCCTTCCTATTTAGGCTCCACCTCTTCCTATTAGAGCTCCACCCACTGACAACGATGGGCTCTATTCCTCCCACTGACATAAATGATGGGGCACTATTCCTCCCACTGACACCAACAATGGGGCACTATTCCTCCCACTGACACCAATGATGGGGTGCAATTACTTCCACACTGACACCAGTGATGGGGCACTATTCCTCCCACACTGGCACTAATTATGGGACACTATTCCTCCCACTGACAACAATGATGGGGCACTATTCCTCCCACACTGGCACTAATGATGGGGCACTATTCCTCCCACTGACACCAACGATGGGGTACTATTACTTGCACACTGACACCAATGATGGGGCACTATTCCTCCAACACTGACACCAATGATGGGGCACTATTCCTCCCACTGACGCCAATGATGGGGCACTATTCCTCCCACTGACACCAATGATGAGGCACTATTCCTCCCACTGACACCAATGATGGGGCACTAATCCTCCCACTGACACAAACGATGGTGCCCCATCATTGTTGTCCCCTCCCTCCTAGATTGTAAGCTCGAAAGAGCAGGGCCCTCGATCCCCTCATGTTTTGCATTATATTGTTATTGTTCTGTCACATGTTCCGTCCCCCTTTGTAATGTACAGCGCTGAACGAACTATTGGCGCTTTATAAATACTGTATAATAATAATCATTGATGTCAGTGAAGGGAGGAATAGTGCCCCATCGTTGGTGTCAGTGAAGGGAGGAATAGTGCTCCATTGTTGGTGTCAGTGGAGTGAGGAATAGTGACCCATCGTTGGTGTGAGTGGGGGGAGAAATAGTGACCCATTGTTGGTGTCAGTGGGGGGGGGAAATAGCACCCCATCATTGGAGTCAGTGGGAGGAATAGTGCCCCATCATTGGTATCAGTGACACCAATGATGGGGCACTATTCCTCCTGCTGACACCAATGATACTTACCTTGCTGACCCCTGCTCCAGCCTGGGCTCACTCCCTCTCTCTCCCATCTACAGCCAGCATACCTGGCTGCAGCAGCACCATCTGCACGGGACAGACACTTACCGGTCAGCTGTCTTCCTTCTCCGGCCACTCTCTTCACTCACTTCGGCTGCTCCCTCACTAGACCTTCTTTGATCATTGCGCTGCCGCTCGGCTCCTCCTCTCCAAGCTCCACCTTCTCGCTGGTGATTGGCCACCTGTGTGCCTTTCCTGAGCTACAATTTAGGCGGCTAATCACCGGCAAGGAGGCAGAGCTTGCAGAGGGAGGGTCAAGCTGCCTTAGGCTGTTGAGTGATCCTGGGGGTGTGGCCAGATGACAGGGGCGGCATGTCATCCCGCTCACACATCGCAATCCAGGGAAATGAAGACACCGGATAACCTCTTTACCCCTCCTCCAGCAGCACTTCGTGGACCGGATTGACGTGGGACTGGGACATGGAGTCGCGGACCCAAGTAAGACACAGCAGCCCGCCCATGTACTAAGTATCCCTTCTGTGGGAAAGGGGGGGGGGGCGGCGGAGCCGCCGCCGTGCCACCCCCCTAAAATGTGCCGCCCTAGGCAAACACCTTGTTTGCCTCGCGGCAAATACGCCCCTGATCTCAAGGATGATCAGTGGGAACAGGATGCACCAGAGCTCAATTTTGAGTGTCATGGCAAGAGCTGTGAATACTTATGTACATGGGTTTTTTTGTTTTTTATTTTTAATAAATTGCAAAGATTTCAAAATGAACTTCTTTCATGTTGTCATTAAGAGGTATTGTTTGTAGAATGTTAAGGGGAAAAATGAATTGAATCCATTTTGGAATAAGGCTAAAACATAACAAAATGTGGCAAAAGTTAAGCACTGTGAATACTTTCTGGATGCGCTGTACATAAGAAATCTTCTGCTTATAGGCACCCAGGATCTCACAGGCTCAAGATGTGTGCACCCTTTAAAGTACTTGGACTGATGTGTGCTCAAAGAGAGGAGAAGGTTTCCCATAGAGCTGTAACATTTATGAAATATTAATAAAATTCATAAAAATACACTCACAAAATAACAGAGAATCACAGGCTCATGTAAAGCAGACTCATGCAATCCCCCTATTCTATTCAATCCCCAGATTAGTTCCCTTAACATATTCAGACCTCTGATCAGCCCCCTTTACATGCAGAACCAAGATAAACTCCATTAACGTATCCTGGCCCCAGATAAATCCTGTTGGCATATTCTTGCTCCAAATAAGCCCCATTAACATTATCAGACCACTGGTCAGATTCCTTAACATATGCAGACCCCAGATCACCCCCCTTAACATATTCCAAACCCAGATCAGTCCCTCGTAAGATATTCAGACCCCAGATAAGCTCCCTTAACATGCAGACCCCAGGTCAGCAACCTTTTGCATATTAAGCCCCCAGATATGCCCCCTTAAAATTCAGATGCCAGATCATTCCCTCCCTTAACACAATGAAACCCCACATAGTTGATGCATTTGAAATGTATTAAGATTTAAACTGAAAATTCATCTGGGCTTTACCTCATTCAGCCTGCTTAGTTGTGAATTTTTATTAGACATGACAGGTTTCTTCTAACCCAGTTATTGTTTTCTCCTAGTAAAACATACAAAACAATTTACATTTACAATTCTTTTCATGTTATAATGTGCATTTTGAGACAAAAAATGACTTAATACCCCAAAATATTATATATAAAGCAGAGAACCTGTAGAATGAAAGAATAGCTAGTTGCAATTTTTATGTTGCACTATATTTCCGCAATTTTTTGTCAAACCTAAATTTTGAATGTAACCAGGTGCTGGCAGGTCTGTTCCCACTCAATACTTGGAGCCACTTAGTACAGGGAGCTGTAGGTCTCACTTATGCCTGCTCCCTCTCTCTCTCCTCCTCCCTTCCATCCAGCTGCTGCTAAGCCCAAAGGGCAGCCAAGGGAAAGACACAGCCACGAATGGCATTCTGGAACGTGTAGTCCCATGAAGGTGATATTGTACTGTGTGGAGCAGGGAGAAGACTACCGTTCCCAAGGAGCCACAGGAAACTGAGGGTGGGGCAGAGGCATACATACCAAACTGCCCAGGAAAGGTCATGGCAGTTGGCGCTGGGACGATGGAGAGTTAGCTGTTCGGGATCCCAGCCAATGGGAAAGCCTATGCCCTAAACCATCACTACCTGAGGGTGGTCTACAGCCGCACTGTTCACCTTGCCACTGCAGAATAGTCAAAGAGAGAGGGAGATAAAGAGACCACACAACACCACCCACAGCTCTGATCGCCAGAGACACAGAAAGAGACCTTCTGCCACAAATGCTGTTCCGTAGCACTGGGGAGAGGGCTGTCAGGCTGCTATCTGTACTGTTTGGTAGGAACTGAGTTATCCAGAAAGCCGCCATCCACCATACACTTTGCACATACACTCAGACCTGCTACATACATCTTGCAGCAGGCTCTCATACAGCTCTCATATTCAAGATAACAAAATACTTCTTAAAACTGCTCTTATATCTGACTTGATTTTATTCAGTCTCTGTTCCCTAACTATCTTGCAACTGAGCCAAATACTACACTGGTTCGCTAGCATACCCTAACTGGATGCTGCCCAATGGTAGCCAGAAGAAGAAACAATTTAAGGACTGCCCCCTACTACACTCAAATTTGCCCATATACCACCTTCTGTTACTTACCCTGGACCGCCTAGGCCTGGACAGTGTCCTTCAGGCATTCTTGGTTTAGCATAGCCAGCCTTGTGCATCTGGGCAGTATAGCTATGGGGTCTTATACACATCTGGTTTTACTGCGGCTCGTTGTTGCACTTCAGGGGATGGCGTTACTGTTTAAGCTGCCCTGGGTGGCTGGTATCAATTTAAGCTGGGTACACATTATATGTTTTTCTTTGTTCAACCCAGCAGGGTGAACGAAAAACAATCCTGAGAGATCGCTGTACTAACACAAGCTGCCCTGGGTGGCTGGTATAAATTTAAGATGGATATACACTATACGTTTTTCTTTGTTCAACCCAGCAGGCTGAACAAAAAAAAAAACCTGAGAGATTGCTGTACTAGCACAAGCCATGTTAGTGTGCAGATCTCCCCCGCTGTGCTATTGTATTCTGACAGAGGGACTGCTCCGACCCCCCCTCATGAAACACACTGATCAGCACTGGCAGCCATTGGATACCGGTTGGATGCTGGTTTTCTACCATGACCGTTTGACAGACCATTGACATACAGAGCATTGTTTACTGCTCTGTATGTTAATTGTACTATTATCTCTGTCATTTAATGCCTTTTTCTTTTGTTACTCTCATGTTACATTGTTTACCCCTTACTGTACATCAATACACAAAGTTTGCCTTTAATGATTGTTTTGCTGTCTATTCTTTCAAAGTAGCATTATTGCTGAATGCAAGATTAACTTTAGTGATTTTCTTGTGAGGACTAGTGTTTGTGTACTCAGCCGGTTGAGTCAGAGAGGCTGGGGGTTTTGACTAGGTTGAGGCCAGCATCAGAGGACCCATCTCAATCAGCAGCTCCTTTGGGAGTAGCATTACACTATAATAAGTTTAATATTCACCAACACAATATAATTCCCAATTTGTGTAATGTTTAAAAGAAGAGACTGTGTGGAATATAAATTGTCCTCAAAAATTATACTCAAAATTTATCATAGGCAATGCTTTAAAATCTTTACAGCTCATTGGTTTAGCATTACCCATGAAAAAAGGCCCTAGAATATTCCTCTCATGCTAGCAAGCGTGGTGATAACCAATATGTTTTACCTTAACACTCTTATATACAAGTACATCCTAGGTTTATGCACAGGGGTGTCCGAAAGCAGTGATTTTCTTTTGTTTTTTTTTAAGGCTGACATTTACAAAGGAAGAAAACAAAATACAGGCAAATGACATCTCTCTCCTGCTTCTTCTGCATCTCTCTCCTACACACAGACCCCAAAGGTCCCCCAAAATACATAGCAGTCCCTTAAGGGTCTGTTATGTATTGTGTGGAACATGGGAGTGGTTTGTGTGTTCTATTATTTTCTGTAAAAAGAAAATGTCTGCAATTTGAACTGTATCATTTTTTTTTCTTTGTACATACCACTTTAGCTGTAGCTCTTCTATGGCAAGAATGCAAAGAAATTTGCGGAGAGTCTCCACAAAATGCGTACCAGATGCTTTCAGTCTGGTATAGATTTTAAGGGGGTCCCTCATGCAAAAAAAAAAAAAAAAGTGTGCGGTCCCCTAGAAAATCTATACAATAGAAATAAGATGAACAAATCGATATACTGCATATATGTCCTACCATCAGGTGATAAAGGGGTGTGGCTACATATTAACACAGAAAAATTTGAATGCACCTGCTGAACGCTGCTATACACCCTTTCTAGCCATCTATGTATAAAAAACCAGGATTTTTAGTTCACATACATTGCAATACATGTTTAGGTTGGCCAGTCGTGTCACAGTAATCCCCTTCTGGCCAGCCCCTACTCTGCTCTGCAAAATTCAAAATACTTCATGTACTACAGTAGATATAGTTCCAATATAGGGCAAATGGACACAGACTGCAGGCGAGCGACAGTTTCAGATCTGGTCACTGACCTGCACTATACAATAGACACCAATATACACCCTTTCTAGCAGCCTTTGACTAATAACATGGATTTTTAGTTCACATGCATTTCAATACATGTTTAAGCTGGCCAACTGTGTCAAAGTAATCCCTTTCTGGCAAGGCCCTACACTACACTACACTACACTACACATCACTACACTAGCTTACGCTACTCTATACTACACTACTATACTCCATACTAATCTACTCTACATGACACTACACAGTCACTACAGAACTCTACTCTTCACTACACTACACTACACTACACTACTCTTCTCTCCTCTCCTCTACTGTACTGTACACAATCACTACACTACTCTACTGTTCTCTACTATTCTCTATACTACTCTTCTCTACTCTATACTACACAACTGTACTCTATTCTACACTACAGTACACTAAATTGCTCTGCTCTGCACTACTCTACACTATACTACACTACGCTACGCATCACTACACTATACTACACTACTATACACTATTTTACAGCCAGGCAGCCAGTAAATTGGTGATGTAATCACTAACATGTATAAAATAGTTGCTGACTTAAAATAGTATTTTTGACATGTCCGGATGGCAGTTGCTGGAGTTGACATTATCTGCAATATGCTGAAAATAATTGTTGCCCTGGTGATCTTACATAGGCTGCATACTTGCAGGTCTTCAAGTCTTACCCGAGATGTTCTTCAAACTCTCTCTTTTCCAAACTTTGTGGGATTGTCCTTCCATGACCTGTAAAACCATAAATGTGTTCAGTATAATGCAGTCTGTAGAAATGATTGTAACATCAATTGGCCGCAGAAACATTCAGGATGATGGATTTCAAGGTACAGATGGAAATTTGAAACCGCTACTGCCATTCACTTGGGACAACTCAGCAACTTTTATTTTATTACATTGGCTAACTTACATACTTATATCTGTCTTAGGGTGCTTCATAAATATCATTCTCCCTTTGCTTTACCAATGCAATGGTTTTCTGTTCATTAAATTGGAAATATCACAAGAAACCATATACAAATGATGAAAGTCTGGTAATAAAGCCACACCTACATCACCCCTTTTTACAAATGCATGACAGATCTATTCACCACTACATGATACAGCCTCCATCATGCTATATCTGTCTTACCTTTTTATGCTCCATATCATATATGGCAAGTTCACATTTTGTGCTATGGCTGTGAAGATATTTTTCATATACACTCAGTGGACTCTTGATGATCATTGCTACCTAGTTTGCCAAATTCTGATTCAAGCTGTACTAGGTGGATAGCGAATTTAGGGCTAGTGTACGCCTGTGTCACCCTCTGAAAAGTGATCCACAGTGGTTTGCTTGTCAGAGGATGTTTGACAGATGGCAAGGAGGTGTTAGGTTGCCTCCTCCCCAACTGTTTACAGCAAGTGTAAATGAACCCTCTGAACATGGCATCCAGACATTGATCTTAGGCAGTTGCACAATGCACTAAAATCTACATTGTTGGGTATTCTAACAACACGTCATGGGGCCTTTGTGGAATCGGGGGATCCATTTTTGGCCATTGTAATCTAGGGCAAAGTTAGTCTATAACAGCACTGAACAAGTGTTTCCATTTTGTGGGCAATTTTGGGAACATTATATGACTTTTGGAGGGTTGTTTTATTTGTCAGAGCTATTCTAAGAGTTTAGACTTTTTACTGTCTTGCTGGCATTCTTCCAGGGAGACCCAGGCCTTCATCCTCATCCTCCTGATGCACTCCCTTGCTGCAGCTTTAAACTGTGGGATCTCGATGAACTTCTTGACCACGGTGTAGATGGAATAGTAGAAGTGGTCATCTTCTTCCATTTGGTTGGCAAGAAAGCTGAAGACACAAATACATGAAATGTAAGAGTCACCCAAACGGATGTACAATTAGGTTTCTATAGGTATGCTTCTTCATATTTGAAAATCCTGCCAGTAGTCATTCTGTAGAGGATGTGACAGAGTCAGCTGACAAGCTTCGTGTGATGCAGTTTGCTGTAATTGCAGTGCAGTTTATCGCTTGACAATCATGGCACAACTGCACTGCATTTTGGTGCCATTAAAAATGAATGGCACCCAAACAGGCATTGTGTGATTTGTCATTTTTGTAGAGCACTTTGGGATTGCAGACAAAACAGTCTACTTTTTTCTGTAAACTATACCCATCCTCTATCAGGGGTGTGGGAAGTTTTTTAAAAACTACTTGTCCAGGGACTAAATCGGGGTCCCAATCTACTTGTCCAGATAAAAAAAAAAATTGTAAGCAAGCCATATTTACAGTGCCTAGAAAAAGTACTCATAACCCTTGAAATTTTCTACATTTTGTCATGTTACAACCCAAAATTTAAATGTTTTTTATTGGGATTTTATGTGATAGACCAACACAAAGTGGCACATAGTTGTGAAGTGGAAGGAAAATGATAAATGGTTTTCAAAATGTTTTACAAATAAATATCTGAAAAGTGTGGTGTGCATTTGTATTCAGCCCCCGAGTCAAAACTTTGTAGAACCACCTTTTGCTGAAATTACAGCTGCAAGTCTTTTTGGGGATGTCTCTACCAGTTTTGCACATCTAGAGAGTGACATTTTTGCCCATTCTTCTTTGCAGAATAGCTTAAGCTCTGTCCGATTGGATGGAGAGTGTCTGTGAACAGCAATTTTCAAGTCTTGCCACAGATTTTCAATTGGATTCAGGTCTGGACTTTGACTGGGCCATTCTAACACATGAATATGCTTTGATCTAAACCATTCCATTGTAGCTCTGGCTGTATGATTAGGGCCATTGTCCTGCTGGAAAGTGAACCTCCGCCCCAGTCTCAAGTCTTTTGCAGACTCTAACAGGTTTTCTTCTAAGATTGCCCTGTATTTGGCTCCATCCCTCTTCCCGTCAACTCTGACCAGCTTCCTGTCCCTGCTGAAGAAAAGCATCTCCACAACATGATGCTGACGCCACCATGTTTCACAGTAGGAATGGTGTTTTCAGGGTGATGTGCAGTGTTAGTTTTCTGCCACACATAACGTTTTGCTTTTAAGCCAGAAAGTTCAATTTTGGTCTCATCTGACCAGAGCACCTTGTTCCACGTGTTTACTGTCCTCTCCACATGGCTTCTAGCAATCGCAAATGGGACTTCTTATGGCTCTCTTTCAACAATGGCTTTCTTTTTGCCACTCTTCCATTAAGGTTATATTTGTGGAGTGCATGACTACTAGTTGTCCTGTGGACAGATTCTCCCACCTGAGCTGTGGATCTCTGCTGCTCCTCCAGAGTTACCATAGGCCTCTTGGCTGCTTCTCTGATTAATGCTCTCCTTGCCCGGCCTGTCAGTTTAGGTGGACGGCCATGTCTTGGTAGGTTTGCATTTGTGCAATACTCTTTCCATTTTCGGATGATGGATTGAACAGTACTCCATGACATGTTCAAAGCTTGGGATATTTTTTTAAACCTAACCCTGCTTTAAACCTCTCCACAATTTTTGTCCCTGACTTGTCTGGTGTGTTCTTTGGCCTTCATGATGCTATTTTGTACTAATGTTCTCTAACAAACCTCTGAGGGCTTCATAGAACAGCTGTATTTATACTGAGATTAAATTACACACAGGTGAACTCCATTTACTACTTCGGTGATTTCTGAAGACAATTGGTTCCACTAGATTTTAGTTAGAGGTATCAGAGTAAAGGGGGCCGAATACAAATGCACGCCACACTTATCATTTATCATTTTCCTTCCACTATCACATAAAATCTCAATAAAATACATTTACGTTTTTGGTTGTAACATGACAAAATGTGGAAAATTTCAAGGGGTATGAATACTATTTCAAGGCATTGTAAATCTGAGGTACTTTTAGGAATCATGAAGTGACGTGAAAAAATGCTGCTCTACACAAACCAATGGTACAAACCATTATATTACCAAAAAAACAAAGTGCAAAAATAATAAAGAATTATTAGAAGAAAAACTAGTAGTAGAAAAAATATTATTGAAATAAAAAATAAATATATAACCACACAAAAATAAAATATAAAAATACAGAATATATTTAGTATGAATCAAATAAAAGCCAAAAATCAAGTTCAATCAATAAAGTGTTCGTTCAGTGTACCCTCCTTTGGATAACAAAAAATATGTGCATCTGTCATCAATTCCCATGCAAAGACATCCTCCACCATATATCTGCTCACCTCACGCAGTGTGACCTCACATTATACAATGTTACGGTCTAAAAGCACTTTTGGTCCCATATGGACTCAGAAGATCAGCTTGCTGAATGAAGACTCCAAAGTATGCTCCCTCCTGATGAGCGTCTTTGCATCAGCTGTATTCCTCATTAAAAAGAACTCCTTTTAAACTTTTATTCATCAATTAAAACATATGAAATACATGTTCCGGAGGTGTATTTTGCACCAGGTATGATGAAGATCCGGTGATGCACTGATTAAACACAAGATGGCAGTATCATCTCAGCAGCAGAGTCCTGTACAAGCTCAAAAGAGACACCATCCGTAACATATTGCAAGGCAAAGCACAGGCCCACTCAATGAATGCTATTGCCTGCTGTAATGCCGTTTCAAGAGCCGTTTGTAGAGTACTACAGGCCGCTATCAGCTTATCTTTTATCCCTTTTGCTGTAAGAGCCGTTTTTGTGTTTTGTGCACCCATTTAAAAAATCATTTTAGGCCTGAAGATTACACAAAACATTATATATTTTCTGAAAGCAGATGCCTTAGAGAATAAAATATTGGTAGTTCCAATTTTTTTATGCCACACGTTATTACCACAGAGGTCTAGGAAATGCAAAATTTTAGTAAAAAACACACTTAAGTTAGTATTAGTGGACAAAAAGGCAATATACGGTATTACCCATTTTTTTGGTAGAATATAAAAGATGAGGTTGCACCAAGTAAATAGATACCCAACATGGCAAACCTTAAATTTGCATGTGCTTGAGAAATGACGACAAACATTAGTACCCTATATTTTTTATAGGTGACACTTTTAAAGCCCCTTATAGGTCATCAGTTTAGTGTTACAGAGGAGGTCTAGTGCTAGAATTATTGCTCTCAATCCGGCGTGCCCGGCGATGTGTAACGTGTGTCACAAGTGATGTTTTCATTCGTAGGTGTCCGACGTGTGCGTTTATGTCCATATGTGCAAACTGTATATGTTGGGGGGGCCTCAAAACTTTCAGGGAGGAGGGGGTTATGTGCTTGGATGTAACTTTCATTTGTTTACAATCCAAAAAAAATGTATCCACTTTAACTTTTTTTTCTGCATCACATAGGGGACAAAGTTCCCTCTGTGATTATTTTTCATGACAGGTTCTCTTTATTAAGACATGCAGGGCCCAAAAAAAAGAAACCTGCTTGCCCGCTGCAGGGCTAAACAAACAAACAAAAAAAATCCACATACCTGGCGCTCAGAACTACATGTCCCGGGTGTCGGGCAATTCAAATCGCACTCCCATGCTCTATGTAATGGAGATGAACAAAAGCAGTAGTAATTGAAGTCCAGCGTGGGTGGCAACCATGACTCCTTCCATAAATACAGTGGAGGAGTGAGCGCAGCCGCTCTAGGGCAGGAATTGTTTTATGCACAGGAACACCATGGGATTGATTAAATTGGAGAGTGTAAAATCTGGCACAGCTGTGCATAGTAGCCTTATGCAGGCTATAGACGGTTCGTTTATCAGCCGATTTTTCGTCCGAAAGAATAATTGGCCGATTTTTGCACTGTTAGTGGGGCAATGGCAGTGTCCGATTTTCAATGTTCCTCCTCATTTCATTTATCATATATACATGATTTTGCATTTCGGGTAGGAAGCGCGTGACCGCCCTACCCGCGCCGCCAATCGCGGCTGTGGGTGTCAGTCAGTGGGTCCCATCTGTTGATTACCCGCCAGAGCCTGGCGATTACCGGCAAACACTGACAGGGAGGAAGGCTGCAGTGCTTACACTGCAGCTCTCCTCCCTGTCAGTTTCCAGCACACTTTTCTGGATCAGTGTGTTATGTGAAGGACACACACCCCACCCCCTAGTAAAGCCCTACCCTCACACAGTTAACCCATTGATTGCCTCCAAAAGTTAACCCCTTCTTCCCCAGTGCCATTAGTACAGTGTCTGTGTTTTTTTTTTTGCACTGATCACTGTATTGGTGTCACTGGGGATGTCAGTGACCGCAAGTCAGTTCCCCCCCAGTGTCAGAATGTTCGCCGCAGTCCCACCATAAGTCGCTGATCGCCGCCATAAGTCGCTGATTGTTATTATTAGTATAAAAAAAAAAATTCCAGTATATATACCGTCATTTGTAAACGCTATAACTTTCACGTAAACCAATTAATTTACACGTATTGGGATTTTTTTTTTTAGCAAAGACATGTCGCAGAATTCATTTTGGTCTAAATTTATGATGAAATTTGATTTTTACATTTTTTTACTGGACATGTTTTAGAGCAAAAAGTCCAAAATATAGTTTTTTTTCTCAAAATTGTCAGCCTATTTTTTTATAGCGCAAACAATAAAAAAACGCACAGGCAATCAAATACCACCAAAAGAAAGCTCAATTTGTGGGGAAAAAAGGACGTAAATTTTATTTTGGTGCAGCATTGCATGATTGCACAATTGTTAGTTAAAGTAACGCAGTGCCATAACACAATCCACTTCTGTAACCACTTCCTGACCACCCTATAGCAGAAATAAATTACATATATATATGTGATTCTCACTGCCATGGTTTTCACACCCCTCCCAGATAGCGTCAGATTGCCCCTCAGTACACCAGTAATCACATTTAACCCCTTGATTGCCAGGAACACGCTCATACACAATAAACCTCCATTGCTAGTATAGTGTCTGAACGGATCAATATCTTTGATCAGATCAGCACTATACCAGCGTTCACATTAGTATTGTGTCCCCAAGAATGCAGCGTTAGCGGGATCAGCCGTGGCACCTTGCAGCACCTGCGTTTAGCCTCTACTCTTACCCCCCTTCTCCCCCAGCAAGTGCAATGTCAGTAGGTCACTGTCTCTTGATACATTGCACACAAAACAGCAGTGTTCGCAGAATCAGGCCTGATCTCTGCTGGCACTTGCCGGTAAATTTTGATGACCCATTACGGTTTCCGAATTTACATTTTTTTTGGGCCTAACCCTCAACATGGGCATTAATAAAAAAATTAATTGTGGTTGTATTGGTCCACAGACCCGATTCATCATATGCCCGTGTTCTCTGCTGCCATAGCCATACATAGATATGAGAATATAATGTGTTTTATGCATTTCAATGACAATACACTCTGTCATCCTCGAGGTGACCCTGAATTTGACCGGCTCCACAAAATTATGCCATTCGTAAATCACCTTAACCAAAAATTTGCAGATGTCTATACTACCCAGCAAAACATCTGCGTTGATGAGTCCCTGATTAATTTTTCTGGCCGCCGTGCATTTCAACAATTTCTCCCCAGCAAGCGTGCCAGTAATGGGGTCAAGATGTAGAAGACCTGTGAGAGGGCAACAGGCTATACTTATAAGTTTTGGATTTATTAGGGAAAAGCACCCTTGCCCTCCCACGCGCGCACACCTGTGTGCACGAGCATTGACCCTGTGCCAGTATGTAGACACCATGCATGTGAGGTTTCGCCGTGAACGTCAGATCAAGGGCAGTAATTCTAACACTAGACCTCCTCTGTAAATCTAAAATGGTAGCTTGTAAAGGCTTTTAAAATGTTGCCTATGGATATTAAAAACGTATGCAGTTTGTTGCCATTGCGCGGCACATGTACAGTTTTAAATAATGTCATGTTTGGTATCTATTTACTTGGCATACCATCATCTTTTATATTTTACCAAATAATTGGCCAATATATTGTGTTTTTGTGCATTAAAAGTAAAAAAAAGTGTATTTTTAAAAAATTTGCTTTTGAAAAATTGCTGCGAGAGTACTATGTGACATAAAAAATTGCAGCAAACAAGAGATCCCTGTGCTCAAATCCCAACAGCTAGTGCATGTATTTATCCATCAGGTGCTAAAGCTGTGTAACCAGCATGTATTGCAATATGTGTGAACTAAATATCCCTATTTATTGCATAGATTGCTTGAAAGGGTATATACCAGTGTGCAGAGGGTCCTTCAGAATTTCTAGTATAAAAATTGCAGCACCCACCATTTTATTCACTAGGGTGTCTGCTTTAAAAAAATATATAATGTTTGGGGGTTTTGATTAATTTCCTAGCAAAAATTCAGATTATTTCATGTGAACAAAAAGTGTCAGAAAAGGCTTGATCTTCAGGTGGTTAGAAGAGTGAGTGATGTGTGGCCTTTTTGGAAAGTAGACACCTCAATCTATTTGCTGAGAGGCATGTTGACTCAATAGATGAATTTATTTTTTTACCACAAGTTTTTGGAAAATGACAAAATAAAAGTTTTATTTTTTTTTTACACAAAATTGTCATTCAAATGATTTACTGCTCACACATGCCATGAATAAATGTGGAATCACCCCCCAAAATACATTCTGCTACTTCTCCCGAGTATTGGAGTACCACATGTGAGAAACATCTTGACAGTCTAGCCAAGTACAGGACCCCAAAATCCAATAAGCACCTTCAGGTTTTCAAAGGGCTTTATTTCCTCAGTACACTTCCTGACTACCTATCACAGTTTCGGAGGCCCTGAAATGCCAGGATAGCACCAAGGTGATCAAATACCACCGAAAGAAAGCTCTATTTGTGTAAAAAAAAAAAGGATGTAAATTTTGTTGGGCTGCAGCATGGCATGACCACGCAGTTATCAGTTGAATTAGTGCAGCGCCGAATAGAAAAAAGAGGCCTGGTCATTAAAGGGGTTAAATCCTCTGGAGGGCAAGTGGTTAACATGATGAAGTGTGAATGGATCCTAATGTGAATGAGAGGCTCAGGCAGATGGCTGCGACGGTATTCTAGATTGAATATATGGGATGTTGGGCTCTTCTTCTCTGAGCTCCAGTACAGCATCCTTTCTGTCTTCATGGTAACAGCACAAGCCAAAAGTGGAGGGGCACAGCTACCCCGGTGTCCCTGAAGCTAAGGGGTCATGTACATGGGGCGTTTGCAAAACTCTTTTGAATGATGGAAACTGACTGCTGGAAAACGTAGGTTAAAAAACATCAGTTTTGCTGCATTTGCATAACGCATTTAGCTGCATTTATGCACGTTTGCATTTAGAAGCTTTTTAAAAGATAACCTCAGGAGACGTACCCAAATGCCCAGAATGCACTGAAAAATAGTAAATTCACTAAAGAAGGCTATTAAAATACTGCAGGAGTTATTTTATCAAGTCATGTGGTATTTTAGTAGTGAAAAGCATGCATTAATGTTTCAGCTGTCAGCGGGATTCCCACTTGCAACTGAATGTAAAAAGAAAGAATTGCCGGCAATTAAAAAATAATTAAAAAAACAGCGTTGGGTCCCCCCTCCAGTCCATACCAAGCCCTTCAAGTCTGGTATGGATCTTGAGGGGAAGCCCAAAGCCAAAATGAAAACAAAAAAAATGGCGTGCGGCTCCCCCCAAAATCCATACCAGACCAGACCATTATCCGAGCATGCAACCCGGCAGGTCAGGAGAGGGGCCGAACCATACCAGGCCACATGCCCTCAACATGTTGATGGGAACAAGGGCCTCTTCCCCACAACCCTGGCCGGTGGTTGTGGGGGTCTGCGGGTGGGGGACTTATCAGAATCTGGAAGTCCCCTTTAGCAAGGAGGTCCCCAGATCCCCCCCCCCCCACATGAATGAGTATGGGGTACATGGTACCGCTACCCATTCACAAAAAAAAAGCTGTAGTGTGGGAAAAAAGGAGTCATTCTTTGACAAGCCCTTTAATAAAAGAATGTTCCCCGAAGTAGATCCAACGTCATTCACGTGGGGGGCAGGATCTGGGGGCTAAAGGGTGCTTCCATATTCCGATAAGCCCCCCGCCCGCAGACCCCCACAACCACCGGCCAGGGTTGTGGAGAAGAGGCCCTTGTCCCCATCAACAAAACACCCCCCATGTTGAGGGAATGTGGCCTGGTATGGGTTGGGAGGGGAGGCACTCGCGTTCACTCGCCCCCTCACCCTTTCCTGACCTGCCGGGCTGCATGCTCGGATAAGGGTCTGGTATGGATTTTGGGGGGGAACCCACACCATTTTTTTTTTTGCGTGGGACTTCCCCTTAAAATTCATACCAGACCCGAAGGGCTTGGTGTGCACAGGACGGGGGACCCCACGCCGGTTTTTTAAATTATTTTTTAATTGCCGGCAATTCTTTCTTACATTCAGCTGTCAGTGGGAATCCCGCTAACAGCTGAAACGTGATGCATGCTTTTCACTACTAAAATACCACATGACTTGATAAAATAACTCCTGCGGTATTTTAGTAGTCCTTTTTAGTGGATTCAAATTTGTTTTGAAAAAAAAATGCTATGCGGTCTCCTACCGCATACTCAGATGCGGTAGGATACCGCTTAGTGCATTGTGCCCTGGATATGGACCTGTCAAAAAATGCTTTTAAATGCAGTTAGCCACGTTTACAAGCATTTGAAACGCTAATAAAATCTACTCCTGAACGCAAGTTTGCTGCATTTAAAAAAGCGACTGTAAACTCAACTGTCTGTAAAAGACATAGTGTACATGGAACAGAAGCGTAGGCAGGACAGAATGCACAAAGAAGATGGTAAACACACAAAGCTTTATTGAACTATGAAAGGCACTCAATCAGAACAGTTCATGGCACTCCACAACATACGGCTTGTACGGACACTCACGGTAAGCGGGCTCACGGGGACTCAGCGGGACTTTCAGCACAGCTCCCACACAGCTCTCTAGGGACAACATCTGGCTCATGGGGACTCAGCGGGACTTTGGCTAGGGGTCTGACCTCAGCATAGCTTCCACATAGCTTTCTAGGGACAACATCAGGCTCACGGGGACTCAGCGGGATGTTGGCTATGGGGTCTGGCCTCAGCACAGCTCCCACACAGCTTTCTAGGGACAACATCCGGCTCCCGGGGACTCAGCAGGACCTTGGCTGTGGGGTCAGCACAGCTCCCACACAGCTTTCTAGGGACAACATCAGGCTCACAGGGGCTCAGCAGAACCTTGGCTATGGGGTCTGGCCTCAGCAGAGCTCCCACACAGCTTTCTGGGGACAACATAAGGCTCACGGGGACTCAGCGGGACCTTGGCTGTGGGGTCTGACCTCAGCACAGCTCCAACACAGCTTTCTAGGGACAACATCAGGCTCACGGGGATTCAGCGGGACCTTGGCTGTGGGGTCTGACCTCAGCACAGCTCCAACACAGCTTTCTAGGGACAACATCAGGCTCACGGGGATTCAGCGGGACCTTGGCTGTGGGGTCTGACCTCAGCACAGCTCCCACACAGCTTTCTAGGGACAACATCAGGCTCACGGGGACTCTGCGGAACCTTGGCAATGGGGTCTGATTTGGGTAGCGATGGCTCAAGCACTCAGGGGGGCACTCCAGGTAGCTATAAACCAAACACGCCATGGGGCAGTTCAAACAAGGGTAGTCTGAGCACACAATAAGGGCAGTTCATGACAAAGGTAGTCTGAGCACACAATAGGGGCAGTTCATGACAAGGCTAGTCTGACCACACAATAGGGGCAGTTCATGACAAGGGTAGTCTGAGCACACAATAGGGGCAGTTCATGACAAGGGTAGTCTGAGCACACAATAGGGGCAGTTCATGACAAGGGTAGTCTGAGCACACAATAGGGGCAGTTCATGACAAGGCTAGTCTGAGCACACAATAGGGGCAGTTCATGACAAGGGTAGTCTGAGCACACAATAGGGGCAGTTCATGACATGGGTAGTCTGAGCACACAATAGGGGCAGTTCATGACAAGGGTAGTCTGGGCACACAATAGGTGCAGTCCAGGGCACTCCGCAACATGCGGCTTGTAGGGAAACTCACAGTAGGCGGCTTGCATACACGCAGCAGCAGGCGGCTTGTAGGGACACTCACGGCAGGCGGCTTGCAGACACTCAGCAGCAGGCGGCTTGTAGGGACAGTCAGCAATGGACAGCTTCCAGGGACACTCCCAGCGGTCAGCTTCCAGGCACACTCAGCAACGGACAGTGGCCCTCACAGCTTTCCAGGGACAGCAGCGGTCAGTGAACCGAGATCCTCACAGGGCTCAGGTTTCCAGGGACAAAGCGATAAATAGCCAGGGGCCCTCACAGTGGTCAGCTTTCCAGGGACAGCAGCGATCAGCAGTCAGGGGCTGTCAGGAAAGGAGATTTTGTTTATTGTTTAACCACTTGCCGCCCAGCCACTGTAGATATACGGCAGCAGGGCGGCACTCGCAGGCAAAACCACGTTTTAAAACGTGTGTTTTGTAAACAAATAGGGGGCGCGCGCGAGGCGTGCCACCGCCGTATCTGTCCCGCCGATCACAACCGCAGATGTGAGTCGCCGGGTCACAGCCTGTCCTTAGCGGCTGTTTCCCGGCGATCGGCGGCAAACAGTGACAGACAGCACAGCTGCAGTAGCTGTGCTGTCTGTCACTTCCCTGTCAGTTTCTCTTTCTCGATCTGCCTTCTCCCGTCCAGTACACACCCCCGCCCCCTAGTAAAACACTCCCCACCAGTGCAGTACAGCATCATCATATAACTGGCATGGCGGTGATCAGGGACACTGACTGGTGACAGTATGAAAAAAAAATATATATATATTTTTTTTTTATTATTTTTAATTTTTTATTACATTTTTTTTATTTTTTTTAAGATTTTTTTTTCATATTTCACTATGACCAAAGTAGTACAATGTTACCATAGTAACATTGTACTACTTTAGGGAAGTGATCAGTATTTTTTTTTTTTACACAATTTGCTTATAGCAAAGAATTACTTTGCTATAAGCAAGCATTTACCTGAATGACATCGATTCGTTTAGGGTTTTGTTTTGTTTTTTTTTGTGCTTAGCTGTGATTTGGCCACAGCTAATCACATGACATGTGCATGTGATCGCTGTGACCATTCAAAGCTAGACACTAGTATACAATGGATGGCATGAATGAAACCATCCATTGTATACAACTGTCATGTGACCTGCTGTGATTGGTCACAGAAGGTCACATGGTACTGGCAACGGCGCCGATACTCAGATCTGTCATCGGCCGTGTCCGAGGTACACGGTCGGTGACAGATCGCGCCGCTGCGCGGCTCTGCAAGTGCGAAAACTGCGCATGTGTGGGAGGACGCTAAATGGCGTCCACCCCGGAAATCTAGTGCATTTTTGCGGCCGCCAAATGGCCATTGGCCGGGCGGCTAATGGTTAACAGGCCTTTATGGCCACATTAGACTTATTTCAACATACATGATAAACATACATTACGCAGACCAAGGATAGCAGACCTTCAGGTCCATGCAGCCTTTCTTCAATAATCCAACTCAGTCAAAATCTAAAGGGAGTGCAATGAAAGGAAGAAAACAGAATAGTTGCCAACACCCAGAGATCAACAAGCAGCAACCACAGGCCTAATATTCCTCCACACCCTTATCCAGACCCTTCGCCGCCACCTGTCTCTCTGAAGTTTGAAGTTTGCTAGAGAGCGTTTGGATGATCCAGAAGAGGACTGGGAGAATGTCATATGGTCAGATGAAACCAAAATAGAACTGTTTGGTAGAAACACAACTCGTCATGTTTGGAGGAGAGAGAATGCTGAGTTGCATCCAAGGAACACCATACCTACTGTGAAGCATGGGGGTGGCAACATCATGCTTTGGGGCTGTTTCTCCGCAAAGGGACCAGGACGACTGATCCATGTACAGGACAGAATGAATGGGGCCATGTATTGTGAGATTTTGAGTGCAAACCTCCTTCCATCAGCAAGGGCATTGAAGATGAAACGTGGCTGGGTCTTCCAACATGACAATGATCCCAAACATACCGCCCGGGCAATGAAGGAGTGGCTTCGTAAGAAGCATTTCAAGGTCCTGCAGTGGCCTAGCCAGTCTCCAGATCTCAACCCCATAGCAAACCTTTGGAGGGAGTTGAAAGTCCGTGTTGCCCAGCGACAGCCCCAAAACATCACTGCTCTAGAGGAGATCTGCATGGAGGAATGGGCCAACATACCAGCAACAGTGTGTGCCAACCTTGTGAAGACTTGCAGGAAACATCTGATCTCTGTCATGGCCAACAAAGGATATATAACAAAGTATTGAGATGAACTTTTGATATTGACCAAATACTTCTTTTCCACCATAATTTGCAAATAAATTCTTTCCAAATCAGCCAATGTGATTGTCTGGATTTGTTTTCTCATTTTGTCTCTCATAGTTGAGGTCTACCTATGATGCCAATTACAGGCCTCTTTCATCTTTTTAAGTGGGAGAATTTGCACAATTGGTGGCTGACTAAATACTTTTTTGCCCCACTGTATATTTCCTCAAACCTCTGCCAGAAGAGATCCAGAAGTGCTGGTCTCATAAAGGACACATCATATTCTCCCGTACCCACAGGAGCAATGAAGGCATAGATTTCAGTAGCCTGAAATCCCATTTCCAGGACCCTATCTATGACCTCCCTTCGGCTTAGAGGGGGGCCCACCCCGGTCCACTTTAGTTGGACTACATTCTTCCGTACCGCCAAGGTTGGAAGATGCCCAGTCCGTGCTTGGGGAGGCCTAACCTTGCCTTGGCCACCTCTCACAGCCGCCAAGTAGCTCAAGGCAGGCTGGACCACCGGGGTGCCCACCACAGAGGCACCTGGAACTGGGGGGGCCGCACCGGGGGCAGCAGGACCTGGAGGGATAGGCCCAGGTATAACAGGACCAGACGGGCCTTGAGGACCCGCATTTACAGGGGGGGCCCGCCGGGGCCAGACCTGGGGAAACAGGAACACCAGCAAGGGGACCCGGGGGGGTAGGCGAGTCCCACACAGAGTCCCCGGTCAGCAGTTCACCCGCCTTTGCCAGGAATCCAAGTTCCGCCAAGCTGGAAATGCGCTCCAGTTTGACGTATGCGCCCGCTCCTTCAGGACTGGCTTCGCCGGTTTGCGTGGCACTATGTCATCCACTTCCCCTTCTGAGTCGTCTGACGTAAACCTGAAGCGATCCGCATGTAACCCCGGCTCCACTCCCGCCGAGAAGCTCAGCGCTCCGGCCTCCTCCGCCTCCTCCATCAGAGTTCCCCAATCAGCGGACCGCTGACCCGGGGGGAGGGAGTCTGAGACTCCCGGGTCAGCGGCGTCTTCCTTAACTGGATCCGCCATTTGCTGGGAGGATGCAGCTGGCCCAGCCTGCCCCTGCACCGGCTCACCTTCCTTCACTGATGAGACGTCTGATAGCTCCTCCATGGAGGAGACCTCTTCCACCAGGCCCCTTGCTGCAGCCACTCTCCTGCTCCTTGCGGCCTTGAAGCGGGTCTCGTTCTGATAACTCTCCCTCAGCACTCCACTTTTCTTTTTCAGGGCTGCCACGTACATGCTTTGGAGGGCCACCCGCTTTTTCCAATGCCTCCAGGCCCGGCTTCATCAACGGACGTTTTGAGCTCCAGGCTCTGTCATATGATTGACGAAGCTTTTTGAGCTCCAGACTCAATTTCCCCAACTTTGTTTCCTCCTTCTCGATCATCCTGACACGGGTCGCCACCCTGTCACGGTAAGCGCTGTAATCCTCCCCTTTCCCTGGGGCTGTTCCCAGGTCCTCTATGGCTGGAAATTTGGGACCGGTACTAGGCTCCTCCAGGGGCATATCAACGCTGGGCCCAAGACCAGGATCCGCCATCCTCCCTGGTCTTGAGCAGAGCACTTTAGCCCCAGGCTTCTCGGCCCTTCCTGGAGCTCACCAGCACAACCTCTCTCAGGAAAAGACTCACTGCTGGTGGTGCTGATGGGCTCACCTGCCGTGTGGGCTGCAGTATCAGTTCTCACCAGCAGGTGCTTTTCAGCAGCCAGTATCTCACTCCTGCAATCAAGCCATCACCTGAGGCTGATTGCAGGAGGTGTATTTAAGCAGTACCAAGCCTGCAATCAGTGCCTTGGTGTTTTCCCATGAGCCCTGAACCTGTATCCTGTCTTCTACCTGCTTGACTCTCCTGCTCGATTCTGACCACAACTGTACTCTGCCTGCACCAACCCGGCTCTGCTCCTGACTTTGGCTTTTCCTACTGATTCTGTACCACGCTGCCCGCCTGTTGATGACCTAGCTCTCCTTTTTGACTGTCTGTTTGCCTGTCCCTCTGTGCCATATCTGCCCGATTGTTCCTGACCCGGCCTGCCTGACCACTCCACCTCTCCAGCCCTGACTACGCCTGTGTTCTTGAACATATTGATATTAGTTGAAGGTTTGGTTTTTGTTTGCACTGTGCGTTTTTGTATATTTGTGCAGCTCTTAAAAAATTATATTATTATTACATCATTCCTGAAGCCTGCTGTTCCCTGTGTCAGTCCACACATCTCTGGTCATACCCGGATCCTTTACAGGGGCCCTCACAACGACCAGCTTTCCAGGAACAGCAGCGATTAGCAGGAAGGGGCCCTCACAGCGGCCAACTTTCCAGGGACAGCACCGATCAGTAGACAGGGACCCTCGCAGCGGCCAGCTTTCCAGGGACAGCAGCGATCAGTAGACAGGGACCCTCGCAGTGGCCAGCTTTCCAGGGCCTGCAGCGATTAGTAGACAGGGGCCCTCACAGCGGCCAGCTTGCCAGGGACAGCAGCGGGAGTCCTGGCTGTGGGGTCTGGCCTCAGCGCAGACCCCACACAGCACTTCTCCGGAGCGCAGGGGATCAACACAGGCTTGCAGGTGCTCAACAGGGTCTTGGCTGTGGGGTCTGGCCTCAGCACAGACCCCGCACAGCACCCTGTCCCGAGGGGGGATCGAGCATACACGCACCGCATTGCCGGGGCGATGAGGCACGCCCCCTTGACACGGGCCACGCTCTCGAGAGCGCAGCCTTTGTCTCTGGCATGGGACATGGGTACGGATAGTTGGCACTGACTGGCAGCACTGCTGGGCATTGACTGGTGCAATTGCTGGGCACTGACTGGCAGCACAGACTGATGGCACTGCGAGGCTGCACTGATAGGCACAGGTAGGTGGCTCTGCTGGGCACAGGTAGGTGGCACTGCTAGGCAAAACTAGTGGTTGGCACTGCTGGGCACTGATCATCAGGGCACTGATCATCACTGCCCTGATGATCGTTGCCGATCCCTGCTCTGACAACTGCCAGTTCTCGGCAGTACTTTCCTCATGCTCTGACAGTGTGAGGAAAGTGCAGCCGAGAACCTGTAGCGGCAAGATATGTCTCCCATGAAGATCTGTCTCCCATGAAGCGACTGCGCATGTCCCGGTTTTAGGCATAAGAAGCCGATCGCGGTCTGTAGCACGGAGCTGCCACAGTTAACCCCTTTTAGGCTGGATTACACTTACACGCACCGCTGAGTCTGATCCCTCGGATCACTAGGAGCCGACGATGTTCCCGCAAGATGGTTCTAAGCTGCGTATTGGGGAACATCAAGGATCGGAGAGAGGACAGTTACATAGGGGAGGGGGATTGTGACATGGGAAGTAAAGTCACATGTGGGGAGGACAGTGACATGGGGGGGGTGACATGTGGGGGGATCAGTGACATGTGGGGGCCATAACATGTGTGGGGGGGCCGTGACATGGGGGCATGACATGCGGAGGACAGTGACATGTGGGGGGCCAGTGACATGGGGGGGTGAATGACATGGGGAGGACAGTGACATGTGGGGGGAGGACGGGGGGGCGTGACATGGGGAGGACAGTGACGTGGGGGGAGGACAGCGGGGGGCGTGACATGGGGAGGACAGTGACATGTGGGGGGAGGACAGGGGGGGGCGTGACATGGGAAGGAAAGTGACATGGGGAGGACAGTGACATTTGGTGGGGTCAGTGACATGGGGAGGACAGTGACACATGGTGGGGTCAGTGACATGGAGAGGACAGTGACATGAAGGGGGCAGTGACATGGGGGGCCTCACATGGGGAGGACAGTGACATTTGAGAGGCAGTGACATGGGGAGGACAGTGACATTGGGGGGGGCAGTGAAATGGGGGAGGTCAGTGACATGAGGGGGGCACTGACATGGAGAGGACAGTGACATGAAGGGGGCAGTAACATGGGGGGCCTCACATGGGGAGGACAGTGACATTTGAGAGGCAGTGACATGGGGAGGACAGTGACATTGGGGGGGACAGTGGGGCATTGGTGGGGGCCATGACATGGAGAGGACAGTAACATGAAGGGGGGCAGTGACTTTGGGGGCCTCACATGGGGAGGACAGTGACATTTGAGGAGTAGTGACATGGGGAGGACAGTGATATTGTGGAGGACAGTGACATGGGGAGGGGGCAGTGACATGGGGAGGACAGTGGCATTGGGGTGGGCCATGACTGGGGGAGGTCAGTGACATTGGGGGGCAGTGACATGGGGAGGACAGTGACATGGGGGGGGGCATGACCTGGGGAGGACAGTGACATGGGGGGCACTGACATGGGGAGGACAGTGACATGTGGGGCGAGGACAGGGGGGGGGCATGACATGGGGAGGAAACTGACATGGGGAGGACAGTGACATTTGGTGGGGTCAGTGACATGGGGAGGACAGTGACATTTGGGGGGGTAAGTGACATGGGGGGCAGTGGCATGGGGAGTACATTGAAATTGGGGGGGCAGTGACATGGGGAGGACAGTGGCATTGGTGGGGGCCATGACATGGAGAGGACAGTGACTTGGGGGGTAAGTGACATGGCGTGTCCATAACATGGGGGTGGGGCAGTGACATGGGGGGAGCATGACATGCGGAGGGCAGTGACATGTGGGGTGCAAGTGATATGAGAGGGGAAAAAAGACAAGGGGAGGACAGTGACATGTGGGGGGAGGATGGGGGGCGTGACATGGAGAGGACAGTGACATGAAGCGGGCAGTGACATGGGGGGCATGACATGGGGAGGACAGTGACATTTGAGAGGCAGTGACATGGGGAGGACAGTGACATTGGGGGGGGCAGTAACATGGGGAGGACAGTGACATTGGGGGGGGGGGGCAGTAACATGGGGAAGACAGTGACATTGGGGGGACAGTGGGGCATTGGTGGGGGCCATGACATGGAGAGGACAGTGACATGAAGGAGGGCAGTGACTTTGGGGGCCTCACATGGGGAGGACAGTGACATTTGGGGAGTAGTGACATGGGGAGGACAGTGATATTGTGGAGGACAGTGACATGGGGAGGGGGCAGTGACATGGGGAGGACAGTGACATTGGGGGGACAGTGATATGGGGAGGACAGTGGCATTGGGGTGGGCCATGACTGGGGGAGGTCAGTGACATTGGGGGGCAGTGACATGGGGAGGACAGTGGCATTGGGGTGGGCCGTGAAATGGGGAGGACAGTGACATGGGGGGGGGGGCACTGACATGGGGGAGGTCAGTGACATTGGGGGCGCAGTGACATGGGGAGGACAGTGACATTTGGGGAGTAGTGACATGGGGAGGACAGTGATATTGTGGAGGACAGTGACATGGGGGGGCAATGACATGGGGAGGACAGTGACATTGGGGGGACAGTGATATGGGGAGGACAGTAGCATTGGGGTGGGCCATGACTGGGGGAGGACAGTGACATTGGGGGGGGGGCAGTGATATGGGGAGGACAGTGGCATTGGGGTTGGCCATGACATGGGGGGGCACTGACATGGGGAGGACAGTGACATGGGGGGGGCATGACATGGGGAGGACAGTGACATGTGGGGGGGCAGTGACATTGGAGGGGGGACATGACATGGGGAGGACAGTGACATGGGGGGCACTGACATAGGGAGGACAGTGACATGGGGAGGACAGTAACGTGAGGGGGGAGCAGTGACATGGGGAGGACAGTGACATGAGTGGGGGCACTGACATGGAGAGTACAGTGACATAAAGGGGGCAGTGACATGGGGGGCCTCACATGGGGAGGACAGTAACATTTGGGGGGCAGTGACATGGGGAGGACAGTGACATTGGGGGGGCAGTGACCTGTCATACCCCCACATGTCACTGCACCCCCACATGTTATGCCCCCCTATGTCATTGAACCCCCCCACATCAGTGGCCTCCCCATGTCACGGCCCCCCTATGTCACTGACCCCCCGCACATGTCACTGTCCTCCCCATGTCACTTCCCACTCTCGTGTCACTGTCCTCCCCATATCACTTTCCTCCTCATGTCACGCCCCCCTCTCCTCCCCCCACATGTCACTGTCCACCCCATGTCATTCCCCCCTCACGTTACTGCCCCCCCCACATGTCACTGTCATCCACATGTCATGCCCACCCATGTCACTGCCCCACCCCCATGTTATGGCCCCCCATGTCACTGACCCCCCCCACATGTCACTGTCCTCTCCATGTCATCGCTCCCACCAATGCCACTGTCCTCCCCATGTCACTGTCCCCCCAATGTCAATGCACTCCCCATGCCTCTGCCCCCCCCCCCCCCCCAAGTGGTCTTAATTGGGTCGTGTAGCGCCCCCACGGGCCGTGGCGGAGTATAATGAGGGAGGGGAGAGTAGTGTGAATTGGGTCGTGTGGCGCCCCCACGGGCTGTGGCGGAGTATAATGAGGGAGGAGAGAGTTCTCTGAATTGGGTCGTTTAGCACGCTCACATACCGTGGCAACATAAAACATATGGTGAGGAGAGACATCCTAGGCCCCTCTCTACCAGGTTCCTTATGCTGACATATGCCACACCACCCAATGGGCAGGATCAGACTGGGAGGACGAACCTGGCTAGCCGCACTCCTCAATTTTATACGTGTGGTGATTGGCTTTTTGCTCAAGACCCCTCAGCAGACAGAGTAGACAGAATGACCCCCCACATCTGCAAGTGGGAATGACATATGTACGGAACCTAGTAGAGACTCTCTCCTCACCTTAATTCTATAGTGTTCCGACTCTTTATATAGTGCTCCACAATCTGTGAGGTTCAGCTCACGGAGAGCTGAGAGCCTATCAATCTCATTCCCTTTATTCCTAGACATGTCTGCTCTGATGTATGTGTAGATGTATACCTCCTACACCGAATACCATACTCATACATGACACACAACCGCTCAGCCTTCACCCCCGGATCATACACCGGCATACCCACAATCCTTTGCGACATTTATGTAAATGAGATGGGCGGAGACTACCAATCAGAAAACGGGGGCGTGGCAGCAGTGCATGGGGGCGGTGCGGCAAAGCCTTAGGGCGGCATCCCTATGTCCTCCCATTGAACATTTTAGGGGGCGTGGCTTTCAGCCATAAACGGATGTGATAGGCTGCCCTCCTTTCTACTTCCCGGTCACCTCGGTTTCCACCATGGCGGCGCTCAGGCACCTGGTTTGCAGTGGCAGAGGTGAGTATCCCCATGAAGATGGATCTCTCTGACGCTTGTGCGCATGTCACTGTTTTCGGCAGAAGTAGCCGATCGCCATCCATAGCACAGAACTGCCACAGTTAACCCCTTTTAGGCTGCACTGCTGAGTACACGCACCGCTGAAGCTGATGCCGCAGATCAATAGTCGACGCTCGCTCGGAGACACATCTTCATTGGGATCTTGGGATCTTCATTGGGACTCATCTTGCCGCTACGCCAGCAATTGCATTTCCCTGTAATCAGTGCTATAAACAAAGAAGACCGTCAATTTTGGGGAACATTTTTTTTTTACTTTTTGCTATAAAATACATCCAATAAACAAATTTAAAAAGTCAAATTTCATACATTTAGGCCAAAAAATATTCTGCTGCATGTGTTTTGCTATAAAATCCCACTAGGTGTAAATGTATTGGTTGAATGGCAGCGCAGGTAGGATGGTGTGCGCGTTCTCTACCCAAGGCATGAATGTGCAGGCATCGCACAGACCCCTCTTGGGGCCTGAGGGGGCAGGCATCGCACAGACCCCTCTTGGGGCCTGAGGGGGCAGGCATCGCACAGACCCCTCTTGGGGCCTGAGGGGGCAGGCATCGCACAGACCCCTCTGGGGGCCAGTGGGAGCCGTCATCGCACAGACCCCTCTCGGGGCCTGAGCGTGCAGGCATCGCACAGAGCTCTCTCGGGACCCTTCTTTTGGTCTGAGGGTGCAGGCATCCGGGACCCTTCTTTGGGTCTGAAGGTGTAGGCATTGGGACCCTTCTTTGGGTCTGAGGGTGCAGGCATCGGGACCCTTTTTTGGGTCTGAGGGTGCACGCATCGGGACCCTTCTTGGGGTCTGAGGGTGCACTCATCGGGACCCTTCTTGGGGTCTGAGGGTGCAGGCATCTGGACCCATCTAGGGATCTTAAGGTGCAGGCATTGGGACCCTTCTAGGGATCTGAGGGTGCACGCATTGGTACCTTTCTTTGGGTCTGAGGATGCAGGCATCGGGACCCATGTAGGGTCTGTGGGTGCAGGCATCGGGACCCTCCTTGGGGTCTGTGTGTGCAGGCATCGGGACCCTCCTTGGGGTCTGTGTGTACAGGCATCGGGACCCTCCTTGGGGTCTGTGTGTGCAGGCATCGGGACCCTCCTTGGGGTCTGTGTGTGCAGCATCGGGACCCTCCTTGGGGTCTGTGGGTGCAGGCATCGGGACCCTCCTTGGGGTCTGTGGGTGCAGGCATCGGGACCCTTATAGGGGTCTGAGGGTGCAGGCATCGGCACCCTCCTTGGGGTCTGAGGGTGCAGGCATCGGGAACCTTCTTTGGGTCTGAGGATGCAGGCATCGGGACCCATGTAGGGTCTATGGGTGCAGGCATCGGGACCCTCCTTGGGGTCTGTGGGTGCAGGCATCGGGACCCTTGTTAGGGGTCTGAGGGTGCAAGCTTCGGGAACCTTCTAGGGGTCTGAGGGTGCAGGCATCGGGACTCTTATAGGGGTCTGAGGGTGCAGGCATCGGGACCCTTCTTTGGGTCTGAGGGTGCAGGCATCGAGACCCTTCTTTGGGTCTGAGGGTGCAGGCATCGGGAACCTTCTTTGGGTCTGAGGTTGCAGGCATCGGGACCCTTCTTGGGGTCTGAGGGTTCAGGCATCGGGACCCTTCTTGGGGTCTGAGGGTTCAGGCATCGGGACCCTTCTTTGGGTCTGAGGGTGCAGGCATCGGGACCCTTCTAGGGATCTGAGGGTGCAGGCATCGGGACCCTTCTAGGGGTCTGACGGTGCAGGCATCGAGATCCTTCTAGGGGTCTGACGGTGCAGGCATCGGGACCCTTCTAGGGGTCTGAGGCTGCTGGCATCGGGACCTTTCTTTTGGTCTGAGGGTGCAGGCATCTGGACCCTTCTAGGGGTCTGACGGTGCAGGCATCGAGATCCTTCTAGGGGTCTGACGGTGCAGGCATCGGGACTCTTCTAGGGGTCTGAGGCTGCTGGCATCGGGACCTTTCTTTTGGTCTGAGGGTGCAGGCATCGGGACCCATGTAGGGTCTGTGGGTGCAGGCATCGTTACCCTCCTTGAGGTCTGAGGGTGCAGGCATCGAGACCCTTCTTTGGGTCTGAGGATGCAGGCATCGAGACCCTTCTTTGGGTCTGAGGATGCAGGCATCGGGACCCTTATAGGGGTCTGAGGATGCAGGCATCGGGTCCCTTCTAGGGGTCTTAGGGTGCAGGCATCGGGACCCTTCTAGAGGTCTGAGGGTGCAGGCATCGGGACCCTTCTTTGGGTCTGTGGGTGCAGGCATCGTGACCCATGTGGGGTCTGTGGGTGCAGGCATCAGATCCCTTCTTTTGGTCTGAGGGTGCAGGCATCGGGACCCTTCTTTGGGTCTGAGGGTGCAGGCATCGGGACACTTCTTGGGGTCTGAGGGTGCAGGCATCGGGACCCTTCTTTGGGTCTGAGGGTGCAGGCATCGGGACACTTCTTGGGGTCTGTGGGTGCAGGCATCGGGACCCTTCGTGGGGTCTAAGGGTGCAGGCATCGGGACCCTTCTAGGAGTCTGAGGGTGCAGGCATCGGGACCCTCCTTTGGGTCTTTGGGTGCAGGCTTCGGGACCCTTCTTTGGGTCTGAGGATGCAGGCATCGGGACCCATGTAGGGTCTGTGGGTGCAGGCATCGGGACCCTCCTTGGGGTCTGTGTGTGCAGGCATCGGGACCCTCCTTGGGGTCTGTGTGTGCAGGCATCGGGACCCTCCTTGCGTCTGTGGGTGCAGGCATCGGGACCCTTATAGGGGTCTGAGGGTGCAGGCATCGGCACCCTCCTTGGGGTCTGAGGGTGCAGGCATCGGGAACCTTCTTGGGGTCTGAGGATGCAGGCATCGGGACCCATGTAGGGTCTATAGGTGCAGGCATCGGGACCCTCCTTGGGGTCTGTGGGTGCAGGCATCGGGACCCTTGTTAGGGGTCTGAGGGTGCAAGCTTCGGGAACCTTCTAGGTGTCTGAGGGTGCAGGCATCGGGACCCTTCTTTGGGTCTGAGGGTGCAGGCATCGGGACCCTTCTTTGGGTCTGAGGGTGCAGGCATCGGGACCCTTCTTTGGGTCTGAGGGTGCAGGCATCGGGACCCTTCTTTGGGTCTGAGGGTGCAGGCATCGGGACCCTTCTTTGGGTCTGAGGGTGCAGGCATCGGGAACCTTCTTTGGGTCTGAGGTTGCAGGCATCGGGACTCTTCTTGGGGTCTGAGGGTTCAGGCATCGGGACCCTTCTTTGGGTCTGAGGGTGCAGGCATCGGGACCCTTCTAGGGATCTGACGGTGCAGGCATCGGGACCCTTCTAGGGATCTGACGGTGCAGGCATCGGGACCCTTCTAGGGGTCTGAGGCTGCTGGCATCGGGACCTTTCTTTTGGTCTGAGGGTGCAGGCATCCGGACCCTTCTAGGGGTCTGACGGTGCAGGCATCGGGACCCTTATAGGGGTCTGAGGATGCAGGCATCGGGTCCCTTCTAGGGGTCTTAGGGTGCAGGCATCGGGACCCTTCTAGAGGTCTGAGGGTGCAGGCATCGGGACCCTTCTTTGGGTCTGTGGGTGCAGGCATCGTGACCCATGTGGGGTCTGTGGGTGCAGGCATCAGATCCCTTCTTTTGGTCTGAGGGTGCAGGCATCGGGACCCTTCTTTGGGTCTGAGGGTGCAGGCATCGGGACACTTCTTGGGGTCTGAGGGTGCAGGCATCGGGACCCTTCTTTGGGTCTGAGGGTGCAGGCATCGGGACACTTCTTGGGGTCTGTGGGTGCAGGCATCGGGACCCTTCGTGGGGTCTAAGGGTGCAGGCATCGGGACCCTTCTAGGAGTCTGAGGGTGCAGGCATCGGGACCCTCCTTTGGGTCTTTGGGTGCAGGCTTCGGGACCCTTCTTTGGGTCTGAGGATGCAGGCATCGGGACCCATGTAGGGTCTGTGGGTGCAGGCATCGGGACCCTCCTTGGGGTCTGTGTGTGCAGGCATCGGGACCCTCCTTGGGGTCTGTGTGTGCAGGCATCGGGACCCTCCTTGCGTCTGTGGGTGCAGGCATCGGGACCCTTATAGGGGTCTGAGGGTGCAGGCATCGGCACCCTCCTTGGGGTCTGAGGGTGCAGGCATCGGGAACCTTCTTGGGGTCTGAGGATGCAGGCATCGGGACCCATGTAGGGTCTATAGGTGCAGGCATCGGGACCCTCCTTGGGGTCTGTGGGTGCAGGCATCGGGACCCTTGTTAGGGGTCTGAGGGTGCAAGCTTCGGGAACCTTCTAGGTGTCTGAGGGTGCAGGCATCGGGACCCTTCTTTGGGTCTGAGGGTGCAGGCATCGGGACCCTTCTTTGGGTCTGAGGGTGCAGGCATCGGGACCCTTCTTTGGGTCTGAGGGTGCAGGCATCGGGACCCTTCTTTGGGTCTGAGGGTGCAGGCATCGGGACCCTTCTTTGGGTCTGAGGGTGCAGGCATCGGGAACCTTCTTTGGGTCTGAGGTTGCAGGCATCGGGACTCTTCTTGGGGTCTGAGGGTTCAGGCATCGGGACCCTTCTTTGGGTCTGAGGGTGCAGGCATCGGGACCCTTCTAGGGATCTGACGGTGCAGGCATCGGGACCCTTCTAGGGATCTGACGGTGCAGGCATCGGGACCCTTCTAGGGGTCTGAGGCTGCTGGCATCGGGACCTTTCTTTTGGTCTGAGGGTGCAGGCATCCGGACCCTTCTAGGGGTCTGACGGTGCAGGCATCGGGACTCTTCTAGGGGTCTGAGGATGCTGGCATGGGGACCTTTCTTTTGGTCTGAGGGTGCAGGCATCGGGACCCATGTAGGGTCTGTGGGTGCAGGCATAGTTACCCTCCTTGAGGTCTGAGGGTGCAGGCATCGAGACCCTTCTTTGGGTCTGAGGATGCAGGCATCAGGACCCTTATAGGGGTCTGAGGGTGCAGGCATCGGGACCCTTCTTTGGGTCTGAGGATGCAGGCATCGGGTCCCTTCTAGGGGTCTTAGGGTGCAGGCATCGGGACCCTTCTAGAGGTCTGAGGGTGCAGGCATCGGGACCCTTCTTTGGGTCTGAGGGTGCAGGCATCGGGACCCTTCTTTGGGTCTGAGGGTGCAGGCATCGGGACACTTCTTGGGGTCTGAGGGTGCAGGCATCGGGACCCTTCTAGGAGTCTGAGGGTGCAGGCATCGGGACCCTCCTTTGGGTCTTTGGGTGCAGGCTTCGGGACCCTCCTTTGGGTCTCTGGGTGCAGGCTTCGGGACCCTCCTTTGGGTCTCTGGGTGCAGGCATCGGGACCCATGTGGGGTCTTTGGGTGCGGGCACCGGGACCCTTCTTTGGGTCTGAGGGTGCCGGCATCGTGACCCATGTGGGGTCTGTGGGTGCAGGCATCGGGACACTTCTTTGGGTCTGAGGGTGCAGGCATCGGAACACTTCTTGGGGTCTGAGGGTGCAGGCATCGGGACCCTTCTTTGGGTCTGAGGGTGCAGGCATCGGGACCCTTCTTTGGGTCTGAGGGTGCAGGCATCGGGACACTTCTTGGGGTCTGAGGGTGCAGGCATCGGGACCCTTCTTTGGGTCTGAGGGTGCAGGCATCGGGACACTTCTTGGGGTCTGAGGGTGCAGGCATCGGGACCCTTCATGGGGTCTAAGGGTGTAGGCATCGGGACCCTTCTAGGAGTCTGAGGGTGCAGGCATCGGGACCCTCCTTTGGGTCTTTGGGTGCAGGCTTCGGGACCCTTCTTTGGGTCTGTGTGTGCAGGCATCGGGACCCATGTAGGGTCTGTGTGTGCAGGCATCGGGACCCTCCTTGGGGTCTGTGTGTGCAGGCATCGGGACCCTCCTTGGGGTCTGTGGGTGCAGGCATCGGGACCCTTATAGGGGTCTGAGGGTGCAGGCATCAGCACCCTCCTTGGGGTCTGAGGGTGCAGGCATCGGGAACCTTCTTTGGGTCTGAGGATGCAGGCATCGGGACCCATGTAGGGTCTATGGGTGCAGGCATCGGGACCCTCCTTTGGGTCTGTGGGTGCAGGCATCGGGACCCTTGTTAGGGGTCTGAGGGTGCAAGCTTCGGGAACCTTCTAGGGGTCTGAGGGTGCAGGCATCGGGACCCTTCTTTGGGTCTGAGGGTGCAGGCATCGGGACCCTTCTTTGGGTCTGAGGGTGCAGGCATCGGGACCCTTCTTTGGGTCTGAGGGTGCAGGCATCGGGACCCTTCTTTGGGTCTGAGGGTGCAGGCATCGGGACCCTTCTTTGGGTCTGAGGGTGCAGGCATCGGGACCCTTCTTTGGGTCTGAGGGTGCAGGCATCGGGACCCTTCTTTGGGTCTGAGGTTGCAGGCATCGGGACCCTTCTTGGGGTCTGAGGGTTCAGGCATCGGGACCCTTCTTTGGGTCTGAGGGTGCAGGCATCGGGACCCTTCTTTGGGTCTGAGGGTGCAGGCATCGGGACCCTTCTAGGGATCTGAGGGTGCAGGCATCGGGACCCTTCTAGGGATCTGACGGCGCAGGCATCGAGATCCTTCTAGGGGTCTGACGGTGCAGGCATCGGGACCCTTCTAGGGGTCTGACGGTGCAGGCATCGGGACCCTTCTAGGGGTCTGAGGCTGCTGGCATCGGGACCTTTCTTTTGGTCTGAGGGTGCAGGCATCCGGACCCTTCTAGGGGTCTGACGGTGCAGGCATCAAGATCCTTCTAGGGGTCTGAGGCTGCTGGCATCGGGACCTTTCTTTTGGTCTGAGGGTGCAGGCATCGGGACCCATGTAGGGTCTGTGGGTGCAGGCATCGTTACCCTCCTTGAGGTCTGAGGGTGCAGGCATCGAGACCCTTCTTTGGGTCTGAGGATGCAGGCATCGGGACCCTTATAGGGGTCTGAGGGTGCAGGCATCGGGACCCTTCTTTGGGTCTGTGGATGCAGGCATCGTGACCCTTCTTTGGGTCTGTGGGTGCAGGCATCGTGACCCATGTGGGGTCTGTGGGTGCAGGCATCAGATCCCTTCTTTTGGTCTGAGGGTGCAGGCATCGGGACCCTTCTTTGGGTCTGAGGGTGTAGGCATCGGGACCCTTCTTGGGGTCTGAGGGTGTAGGCATCGGGACCCTTCGTGGGGTCTAAGGGTGCAGGCATCGGGACCCTTCTAGGAGTCTGAGGGTGCAGGCATCGGGACCCTCCTTTGGGTCTTTGGGTGCAGGCTTCGGGACCCTCCTTTGGGTCTCTGGGTGCAGGCATCGGGACCCTCCTTTGGGTCTCTGGGTGCAGGCATCGGGACCCATGTGGGGTCTTTGGGTGCGGGCACCGGGACCCTTCTTTGGGACTGAGGGTGCCGGCATCGTGACCCATGTGGGGTCTGTGGGTGCAGGCATCGGGGCCCTTCTTGGGGTCTGAGGGTGCAGGCATCGGGACCCTTCTAGGGGTCTGAGGGTGCAGGCATCGGGACCCTTCTTTAGGTCTGAGGGTGCAGGCATCGGGACCCATGTGGGGTCTGTGGGTGAAGGCATCAGAACCCTTCTTTGGGTCTGAGGGTGCAGGCATCGGGACCCTTCTTTGGGTCTGAGGGTGAAGGCATCGGGACCCTTCTTGGGGTCTGAGGGTTCAGACATCGAGACCCTTCTTTGGGTCTGAGGGTGCAGTCATCGGGACCCTTCTTTGGGTCTGAGGGTGCAGGCATCAGGACCCTTCTAGGGATCTGAGGGTGCAGGCATCGGGACCCTTCTAGGGGTCTGTGGATGCAGGCATCGGGACCCTTCTATGGGTCTGAGGGTGCAGGCATCGGGACCCTTCTATGGGTCTGAGGGTGCAGGCATCGGGACCCTTCTATGGGTCTGAGGGTGCAGGCATCGTTACCCTCCTTGAGGTCTGTGGGTGCAGGCATCGTTACCCTCCTAGGGGTCTGAGGGTGCAGGCATCGGGACCTTTCTTTGGGTCTGAGGGTGCAGGCATCGGTACCTTTCTTTGGGTCTGAGGGTGCAGGCATCGGGACCCTTCTTTGGGTCTGATGATGCAGGCATCGGGACCCATGTAGGGTCTGTGGGTGCAGACATTGGGACCGTCCTTGGGGTCTGTGTGTGCAGGCATCGGGACCCTCCTTGGGGTCTGAGGGTGCAGGCATCGGGACCCTTATAGGGGTCTGAGGGTGCAGGCATCGGGACCCTTATAGGGGTCTGAGGGTGCAGGCATCGGGACCCTTATAGGGGTCTGAGGGTGCAGGCATCGGGACCCTTATAGGGGTCTGAGGGTGCAGGCATCGGGACCCTTATAGGGGTCTGAGGGTGCAGGCATCGGGACCCTTATAGGGGTCTGAGGGTGCAGGCATCGGGACCCTTATAGGGGTCTGAGGGTGCAGGCATCGGGACCCTTCTTGGGGTCTGAGGGTGCAGGCATCGGGATGCTTCTTGGGGTCTGAGGGTGCAGGCATCGGGACCCATGTAGGGTCTGTGGGTGCAGGCATCGGGACCCTCCTTGGGGTCTGTGGGTGCAGGCATCGGGACCCTCCTTGGGGTCTGTGGGTGCAGGCATCGGGACCCTTGTAGGGGTCTGAGGGTGCAGGCTTCGGGAACCTTATAGGGGTCTGAGGGTGCAGGCATCGGGACCCTTCTTGGGGTCTTAGGGTGCAGGCATCGGGACCCTTCTAGGGGTCTGTGGGTGCAGGCATCGGGTCCCTTCTAGGGGTCTTAGGGTGCAGGCATCGGGACCCTTCTTGGGTTCTGAGGGTGCTGGCATCTGGACCCTTCTAGGGGTCTGAGGGTGCAGGCATCGGGACCCACTCCCGGGTCTGAGGGTGCAGGCATCGGGACCCACTCCCGGGTCTGAGGGTGCAGGCATCGGGACCCACTCCCGGGTCTGAGGGTGCAGGCATCGGGACCCACTCCCGGGTCTGAGGGTGCAGGCATCGGGACCCACTCCCGGGTCTGAGGGTGCAGGCATCGGGACCCACTCCCGGGTCTGAGGGTGCAGGCATCGGGACCCACTCCCGGGTCTGAGGGTGCAGGCATCGGGACCCACTCCCGGGTCTGAGGGTGCAGGCATCGGGACCCACTCCCGGGTCTGAGGGTGCAGGCATCGGGACCCACTCCCGGGTCTGAGGGTGCAGGCATCGGGACCCACTCCCGGGTCTGAGGGTGCAGGCATCGGGACCCACCTTGGGTCTGAGGGTGCAGGCATCGGGACCCACCTTGGGTCTGAGGGTGCAGGCATCGGGACCCTTTCCCGGGTCTGAGGGTGCAGGCATCGGGACCCACCTTGGGTCTGAGGATGCAGGCATCGGGACCCTTTCCTGGGGTCTGAGGGTGCAGGCATTGGGACCCTTTCACAGGTCTGAGGGTGCCGGCATCGGGACCCACCTTGGGTTTGAGGGTGTCGGCATCGGGGCCCTTTCCCAGGTCTGAGGGTGCAGGCATCGGGACCCTTTCCCGGGGTCTGAGGGTGCCGACATCGGGACCCTTTCCCGGGGTCTGAGGGTGCCGACATCGGTACCCTTTCCCGGGGTCTGAGGGTGCCGGCATCGGTACCCTTTCCCGGGGTCTGAGGGTGCCGGCATCGGGACCCTTTCCCGGGGTCTGTGGCTGCCGGCATCGGGACACACTCCCGGGGTCTGAGGGTGCCGGCATCGGGACCCTTTCCCGGGGTCTGAGGGTGCAGGCATCGGGACCCACCGTGGGTCTGAGGGTGCAGGCATCGGGACCCACCTTGGGTCTGAGGGTGCAGGCATCGGGACCCTTCCCGGGGTCTGAGGGTGCAGGCATCGGGACCCTTTCCCGGGGTCTGAGGGTGCAGGCATCGGGACCCTTTCCCGGGGTCTGAGGGTGCAGGCATCGGGACCCTTTCCCGGGGTCTGAGGGTGCAGGCATCGGGACCCTTTCCCGGGGTCTGAGGGTGCAGGCATCGGGACCCTTTCCCGGGGTCTGAGGGTGCAGGCATCGGGACCCTTTCCCGGGGTCTGAGGGTGCAGGCATCGGGACCCTTTCCCGGGGTCTGAGGGTGCAGGCATCGGGACCCTTTCCCGGGGTCTGAGGGTGCAGGCATCGGGACCCTTTCCCGGGGTCTGAGGGTGCAGGCATCGGGACCCTTTCCCGGGGTCTGAGGGTGCAGGCATCGGGACCCACTCCCGGGTCTGAGGGTGCTGGCATCGGGACCCACTCCCGGGTCTGACCCTTTCCTGCGCGCCCCTACCTGGAACTGTAAAATCACGTCTATATATGTGATTTCGCGCATCCGTGCCGCCCTTTAACCGTATTTCTGCTATGGGGTCTGAGGGTGCCGACATCGGTACCCTTTCCCGGGGTCTGAGGGTGCCGGCATCGGGACCCTTTCCCGGGGTCTGTGGCTGCCGGCATCGGGACCCTTTCCCGGGGTCTGTGGCTGCCGGCATCGGGACCCTTTCCCGGGGTCTGTGGCTGCCGGCATCGGGACCCTTTCCCGGGGTCTGTGGCTGCCGGCATCGGGACACACTCCCGGGGTCTGAGGGTGCCGGCATCGGGACCCTTTCCCGGGGTCTGAGGGTGCCGGCATCGGGACCCTTTCCCGGGGTCTGAGGGTGCCGGCATCGGGACCCTTTCCCGGGGTCTGAGGGTGCCGGCATCGGGACCCTTTCCCGGGGTCTGAGGGTGCCGGCATCGGGACCCTTTCCCGGGGTCTGAGGGTGCCGGCATCGGGACCCTTTCCCGGGGTCTGAGGGTGCCGGCATCGGGACCCTTTCCCGGGGTCTGAGGGTGCCGGCATCGGGACCCTTTCCCGGGTCTGAGGGTGCTGGCATCGGGACCCACTCCCGGGTCTGAGGGTGCTGGCATCGGGACCCACTCCCGGGTCTGACCCTTTCCTGCGCGCCCCTACCTGGAACTGTAAAATCACGTCTATATATGTGATTTCGCGCATCCGTGCCGCCCTTTAACCGTATTTCTGCTATGGGGTCTGAGGGTGCCGACATCGGTACCCTTTCCCGGGGTCTGAGGGTGCCGGCATCGGGACCCTTTCCCGGGGTCTGAGGGTGCCGGCATCGGGACCCTTTCCCGGGGTCTGTGGCTGCCGGCATCGGGACCCTTTCCCGGGGTCTGTGGCTGCCGGCATCGGGACCCTTTCCCGGGGTCTGTGGCTGCCGGCATCGGGACACACTCCCGGGGTCTGAGGGTGCCGGCATCGGGACCCTTTCCCGGGGTCTGAGGGTGCCGGCATCGGGACCCTTTCCCGGGGTCTGAGGGTGCCGGCATCGGGACCCTTTCCCGGGGTCTGAGGGTGCCGGCATCGGGACCCTTTCCCGGGGTCTGAGGGTGCCGGCATCGGGACCCTTTCCCGGGGTCTGAGGGTGCCGGCATCGGGACCCTTTCCCGGGGTCTGAGGGTGCCGGCATCGGGACCCTTTCCCGGGGTCTGAGGGTGCCGGCATCGGGACCCTTTCCCGGGTCTGACCCTTTCCTGCGCGCCCCTACCTGTAACTGTAAAATCACGTCTATATATGTGATTTCGCGCATCCGTGCCGCCCTTTAACCGTATTTCTGCTATAGGGCAACACGGAAGCGGTTAAGGGCCAGTTCACATCAGAATGCAGTGCGGGAAACCGGGGTTCTATGAGCATTTCCTGCACTGCATTTAAAACACACTGCACTTGAGTTCTGCAGCAGGTGTCTGTGTTAACAACATCCCAGAAGCAGCTCACAAACGCAATGCATTTGCCTGCACTGGATCACATGGTACAGTAGTACCATTCGATCCGGATGCTGTGCGTTTTATAAAGTAGTGCATGCACTACTTTTGGTGCGGTTTAAATGAATGGGACGAAATTGCACTGCACCCGTATCGCATGTGAATCGCACAGAAACATGCTGCTGTGAACTGTCCCGAAGGGAAACGTTAGCTGATAGAAAAATGTAAGCTGCCAGTTCTAGCCTCTGCCTCTGAAATTGCCAGCTGCCATGTTATGTCATGTTAACCCTGTAACACTGGAACAGCTCCAATTCCAAACAAAGTTAGTAAAATCTACAATGTATTACTGAGGTAATCCAACACTCTCTCCCTGAGGTAATCCAACACTCTCTCCCTGAGGTAATCCGACACTCTCTCCCAGAGGTAATCCGACACTCTCTCCCTGAGGTAATCCGACACTCTCTCCCTGAGGTAATCCGACACTCTCTCCCTGAGGTAATCCGACACTCTCTCGTTACTGAGGTAATCCGACACTCTCGTTACTGAGGTAATCCGACACTCTCTCGTTACTGAGGTAATCCGACCCCCTCTCGTTACTGATGTAATCCGACCCCCTCTCGTTACTGAGGTAATCCGACCCCCTCTCGTTACTGAGGTAATCCGACCCCCTCTCGTTACTGAGGTAATCCGACCCCCCTCTCGTTACTGAGGTAATCCGACCCCCCTCTCGTTACTGAGGTAATCCGACCCCCCTCTCGTTACTGAGGTAATCCGACCCCCCTCTCGTTACTGAGGTAATCCGACCCCCCTCTCGTTACTGAGGTAATCCGACCCCCCTCTCGTTACTGAGGTAATCCGACCCCCCTCTCGTTACTGAGGTAATCCGACCCCCCTCTCGTTACTGAGGTAATCCGACCCCCCTCTCGTTACTGAGGTAATCCGACCCCCCTCTCGTTACTGAGGTATTCCGACCCCCCTCTCGTTACTGAGGTATTCCGACCCCCCTCTCGTTACTGAGGTAATCCGACCCCCCTCTCGTTACTGAGGTAACCCAACCCCCCTCATTACTGAGGTAACCCATCCCCCCCCTCATTACTGACTTTATCCAACCCCCTCATTACTGATGTAATTCAACCCCCTCATTACTGATGTAATTCTACCCAGTCTTTTTCAACCAGGATGCCTTCTGGGGTGCCTTGACAAAATGACTAAAATTGCTCCAAATTGCCTAGAAATTGTGCACAGGCAGCTTGCTCTGGTGGCACAAATAGAAGAGAAGAAACCAGCCGCTTTAAGGACTAAAACTCAACTCCAAGAAGAAATCTATTTATTTTTGGAAAGCCGGGTAAATATTGATGTTCTTGTACCATTCTTCCTATGCCTCTGGCAGCTTTTCAAGAAATGAGTGGAGCTGTTGTCACTGAGACATGAAGACAGAGACAATAAATTTAATCCGTTAGATATTCTTGGGAAAAACTGTTTTCTTGCAGTCTGTCTCTACAGGAAGTGGTGGAAATCTCCCTAACAAGTACATTGACAGTATAAACCCAACAAAAGTTGTACCCCTTACCCATCCTGTGCTAATCTAACAAAAAAAAAGTTTTTTATCTGGAGTTTGTCTTCAATCTACAAAAGCTTTAGTCATTTTATATAAAAACTGCTGTACAGGCTGATTTGTCCAGTGAACAAAGCCACACTGATAAAGATAATGTTCTGTTGACAAAAAATAATTATTAATATTATACCTTTATGACTTTATATGCAGTGCACAAACAATAGTGGTTTGTGTTTTATTAATCCTTTACTTTTCCATAAAGGGAAAACTAAACAAAGTATCGGAAGCTAGGCAGAGCACACAAGGATCTGTTCCCTGTTAAATGTAACCAAATTAATTTCTTTATTGCAGCAATATCAGGATGCCATACGGGCTTCCAAAGCTGGCAGATCAGTGAATCTGGCAGAGCTCCCAGCACCTCCAGGTAACATATTACTTGTTTTGTTCTACATGTAAATTCCATCAAATAGCTTATTGACACAGGCTAACATTTCTTCTGATTGCAGGCCTAGTTTTTATTTTTAATCCTTTAAAGCAGTCCTAGTTGCTAAAGTAATACTGGCCGTAGACGGTTCTTTTTTTTTTATTTGATCAGTTAGCTAGTTGACCGAAAAAAAAAAAAGTGAATGGATTCCCTCATCCACACAAGCTAGGTGGATGGAGGAATCCTCCCTGCTGTGCCATTGTATTCTGACAGTGGGTCTTTTCCACTGTTAGAATACTTTGATCAGCAGCTGCAGCCAATTTGCTGCAAGCTGTTAACTGACAAAAGTTTTCCAACAGTCGATGAGGAATAGCCATAGATGAATTGAAATTTGTATGGTCCTTGCCGAACCGGCTTAATTCAGTCCATCTATGGGTAGATTAAGACTTCTCTTCCCAGGAGTGCTGATTTCCTGGTTCTCTGCTGTGCTCTGTGGTTTCTTCCAACAGCTGCTGTGCCACTACAGGATACAGTGGTGACATCAGGGCTGTTTGGTTGAATCACGGTTGACATGTCAGACTTTACATGCCCGTCAGGCACCATTTTTTCTTCACTACTGCAGCGATCAGCAACACAGGCAGCAGGAGAGATGAGTACTCCAAGTCTTTGCAAAGGACAAATGTACTTAAAGTTTTTATTTCAGCCGCATATGTTTACTGTTTTGCCTGAGTCATAACAAGATATAAAATAGCTGGCCAAAATGGCACAGTTGTGGCAGGTAAACAGGAAAATGTATATATTTAAATTTTCTAATAGCATTGGAATGTTGTCTTTAATTTGACAGCCTTCCTCTTATATTGTTGCCATCTCCGCAGTAACACGGCTGATCCGGTAAATCACAGATCAATAAGAAGATAGGCTTTTTTGTATCATGGGTTGTCAAGGGGCAACTTAGATCCGTGAGAGTATAAAAAATACAGTGAGCGCTCCAATGGTCAGCAGCTGAACATTCAAGGAAAACACATAAAAGTCCCAAAAATATATATATAAAGAAAATGCAGCGCTGTGTGATGTTACTATATTGCGGGCAAATATAAATAATAAATGAAACCAAAGCAAATGAATAAAAAAAAAAAATCAATGAATAAATCACAGTCCAGTAATGGTGCTCGCTGATTCCCAGTGCAAAAGTTAGAAATGCGCACTAACCAGAAACGTATTAATAATACGCATGTGTATATGATATCATGGAGATTCCCTCTCTTTTCTGGTCTGGTAATGGGCAGGAGCTGGAGATAGTAGAGATGAAGCACCCTCGTGTGGTGAAATGGAGGTACAGCAGGTCACAGAAATCCTTACAGAAGTGTGTGAAGTGGAAAATTCCTCCTCTCAAAGGCTGGTGCAGGGATCAATCTGGGTCTGCAGAAGCTGAAAAGGCTCATCGCAGAAGACACAGGAAAGAACCCATAGTATAGTAGGTTGATGAAAATGATTTTATTCAAGAAAAACAGGAGTGTTCAGAAAAAACTCACAATGGTGCCAGGTTTAATCAAATGACTGACCCTTTAAGATTAAAGATGGCCGCCGGGCCTCCACGTGGCACCGGCGGCGTAGTGTCAATGGCGTCCTTGGCTCCACCTAAAATAATTGTGTGGTTTCTGTACATTATCCCATGTAGCATATGGCAGTACATGAAAAAGTACGTTGGCATTTCTTAACATTTTAGTGGCACTCCAACTCACCTAGGCAGTGCGCTGTATTGCCTGTATGTTAACTATTAGTGCGTTGTAGTATGCTGTGTTGGGAAAAAAATAGTGCTTGTCCAGGGTTCGTGTGTTGTGGTGGTTTGGCAGCACCAAAATGAGAGGGCTTCCTAACCCAACGCTTTTCAACTCATAAATGCTGCATGTTAAAGATGCATGTTGGAAAAAAAACATGATGTTTTATGCATTCTGGGGGTTTGGTAGCCACTTCACTGCAGCGCACATCAACACATGAATACTGCACATTAAATGCACATGTATTACCAAGTCACAGTCCTGTGAATGGGCCCTAAGGGCAAATTTCCACTTCAGCATTCCCTTGCAGAGTTTTTTCTTGTTTTCCAGTAAAGCAACCCATTCATTATATATTGGCTGCTCCTGAACTGTGACAGACAAAAAAATAAATTCACATTTCCCTTTTATTGCATCCAGTACATTGTTTGTTGGCTGCTATTGTACAGTGTTTTAGGGTGGCTTTTGCACATCACTCTGCACATAGTTACCATTTTGACAACTGTGAATGGACTCTTATGAGATCATCAGGGCACTGATGATCAGTGTGCGCTCATGATCAGTGTAGCCCCAGCAGTGCCACCTGTCGGTGCCCATCAATGCCACCTGCCAGTGCCCATCAATGCCACATATAAGTGCCTACCAGTGCACATCAATGCCACATATCAGTGCCCATCTGAGCTGCCTATCAGTGCCACCTATCAGTGCGCATCAGTGCCGCCTAACAGTGCTAGTCAGTGTCGCCTATCACTGCCATGTGAGTGCTGCCTTTCAGTGCCCATCTGATGCCTGTCAATGCCCATCAGTGCCACCTACCAGTGCCTCCTCATCAGTGGCCATCAGTGCAGCCTATCAGTGCCCATCACCGCAGCCTCATTAGCGCACATCAGTGAAGGATAAAAATCACTTATTTACAAAAGTTTATAACAAAACTAAGGAAAAACTTTTTTTTTTTCTAAATTTTCAGTTATTTTTGGTTTGTTTAGCAAACAATAAAAAACCCAGAGGTGATTAAATACCACCAAAAGAAAGCTCTATCTGTCTCAAAAAAATTATAAAAATTTCATAATTGCGTACAGTGTTGCATGACCGAGCAATTGCAATTCAAAGTGTGACCGCACTGAAAGCTGAAAATTGGCCTGGACAGTATAAGTGCCCTGTAGGCAAGTGGTTAAAGGTGTGCATACATTTATATCCACTCAGAGCAGGCTGGCTCTATGGGTCTTGATTGTTTATCCCACTGTTTGAAATGGGCAAAATATAGTGGTCTTAAGCTAGCAATTGCTTAACCACTTGCAGCACAATCACGTAAATATATGTGATTGTGTTCATGTGGTTATACCGGGACCATGGCTGCATCTGCTAGCAATAACCCCAGTATTAACATTTTCAGCCAGGGATTGCCTACCCTTTTAAAAGTGTTCTGAGCAGCTTTTAAAGGTAGCAGGAGGGTTGCCCCTCCAGTGCCTCTCCGGTCTCTCCCGTGTGATCGGGAAGCCCGGCACTGAAGTCAGCAGTTCCACCGGCTGATCAGAGACCGAAAATACAGATTTTTACTTGTAAACAAAAAATGTCAAAGTGTCTTCAAGTGGTTAATCATAATCCTAATGATGGATCTCTTTTGTTTGACCTATAGGCTGAATGAGAAAAATCTAAGAGATTCCCACATCCACTGCATATCCTTTATTGCAATTAATGAGCCATCTTTCATTGTAGGCGTATTGCAACAGATTGACATATCCTCAAATCATTAAGCAGTCTTTGCTTTTATTCCCCAGATCCCACCACCTCCAGATGAGGACAGTGACTTTGTTGTAGTAGAACATGAAGATACCAGGTCACCACAGAACTCAGATGAAGTTTACTCTCAGTTGTTGAAGCTTCTTCATGAACAGCATGAGGTATCTTGCACTGATCCTCCAAATATTCCATCATAGTCTCTAATTTTATACATAAAAATCAACTCCAGCCTACCTTTTTTTTTTTCAAATTGATAAAATGAAATTTGTGTGTCCCCGCTCCAGAGATTCTTCTCACTTTCTGTCCTGGTCACATGGTTATGCCCTAGTGCACCTTCTCACAGTGCAAATCTATGAATCAGCGAAGCCATTAAAAAAAATCTACTCCCCAGTGATATAGCTTATCCCTAGAGCTTCATCTATGAGCGAATCTACAAATATTGCTGTGTTTATGACAATACAAAAGAAACATTGGGCAGCAAGTTAGTAAAAATGTGAAAGGCTCTAAGGAATTACTGCAGAGTATATCCTGCTATTATCTCACATTATGTACGCGCGAAAAAAATTACTTTCCTTTTCCTTTAAAGTTGAACTGTGATTGGTAACTGGAAATAGTGGGATCATGATATTATTTACATTGAAGCATCATACTTCTTAAGGTTTTGTGATTGAACTACTTTGATTGAGTGGTGATAATGTATGACATAAGAACTGTGAACCTTTGAATAAGGATGTTGTAGGCTTTATATTAAATGTTATTTATGGAATACATATTAAATTATTTGTGTATATGAATCTCTCAAATGAGCAAGACCGAAACTGAAACATCTTGGGTAGTGTCTAATCATCTATACTACAATATATGATTTTATTATCACTAGAAGCCAAATTAACAAAACTAAAACACCAGGATAAAGATCTTTATTTTTAAAAGGAAAGTTGTTTTAGGCTGATTCCAGTGAGATTCAAAATTTAATGTCACATGGATAAAATAAAAATCCTTATCCTTGCATAATCTTTATGAATTGAACCTTATTGGATTTCATCTGTCTTCAAGGCCTGCCAAAGGTTTTTTCGGCATATACTGTATAGTGTCTTTTGTTTCTAAATGCATTGTATGGTCAAATGTTTGTGGACACCTGACCATCACACCTACATTAGCTTGCTTGAAAACCCATTCCAAAACCATGGGCATTCAAATTGAGATGCCCCCCCACCCCTTTCTTGGTTGCTTTAAGTAGCCACCACTGTTCTGAAAAAGCTCTGGAGTGTGTCTGCAGAATTTCGTGCCCATTAAGCCACAATAGCATTTTCAAGGTTGAATATCGATGTTGGAGAAAGCGGCCCGGCTCAGTCAGCATTCAAGTTAGCTCTGTGCAGGCAATGCGGGTTCTGACACACCAAACTTGCCAATGTATGTTTTATTGATCTGGCGTTGTGCACAGGAGCACAAATATATGCCGGAACAAAAGAGGGTCTTTTCCAAGTTGAAACCACCAAAGCTAGAAGTCCATAATTGTCTAAAATGTCTGTGTTTGTAGCTTTAACAGTACCCCTCACCAGGAAGGGTGTCCACATACATCTGACCATATAGATAGATTTGATGATCAGGTATCTACAACTTATGGCCAAATAGTGTACATAATGTAGTATTAAGGTGATAAACATTCACAGATAGTTGATATGTCCCCATTTTTCAGACCCAGAAGGTCCACCTATGGGGTTTACATCTATACAGTCCCTTTAGCATCTTTTCTATGTAAACTGGTACAAATGATAGCACAACATGGCTACTTTTATTATTTCATAAAAAATAAACACTTTTTAAGCTGTTAAGTATGTAGAAAGTATATATTTACAGCTATGAACTAGATTCATCTTCAGAGGCTTTATGGACTGGCATCATCCAGTCTTTTGTTTTCTCCTAGAAATGTTTGCGGTACTCCAAGCAATTTACTCAGATGGGAAATGTTGCAGAAACCACAAGGTGAGTAAAGAGTCTCTACATCAGTAACCAGATAGAATGTAAAGATGTATACATATAAAAATGCAGCGCTGTAAAATGATCAAATCATGCAAATCAACACAATAATAGTCCTGAAAAGGTGCTCATTAATTCCTAGTGCCAATGGAAAGAATGCAAACTAACCAGAAGTGCATTTAAAATACGCATCTGTGTAAGAAATCGTGGAGATTCCCCTCTCTCCCTCTGGTCAGAAAATGGATATGTGCTGAAATCACTCTGTGGCTGTGAAATTGCGAGAAAGACTCCTCACAGAGAGATACTCATAGTGTAGTATATTACTTCAATTTATTTAAAAAAACCAAGTAAAACATAAAAAAGTGACCCACTGACCCTCTTAAAATTATAGGTGGCCGCCGGGCCTCCACATGGTCCTTGCTCTACCTCAGAAGAAGTGCGTGCGCACGAAACGCGTCAGGTGGAGCCTGTGGACGTCGTTGACACAACGCCACTGGTGCCATGTGGAGGCCCGGCGGCCACCTATAATTTTAAGAGGGTCAGTGGGTCACTTTCACTTGCCACCTGATTATATGTTTTACTTGTTTTTTTTAAATAAATTGAAGTAATATACTACACTATGAGTATCTCTCTGTGTTCTCTGTGAGGGGTCTTTCTCCCAATTTCACAGCCACAGAGTGATTCCATTCCCGCGCTGGTTCCACTGAAGAGGAATATCCTGTCCTGGGAGCTTCCTGACCTGCAGGATTTCGTTTTCCCACAAGAGGGCGTTACCGTCATCCATTTCAGCACATATCCATTTTCTGACCAGAGGGAGAGAGGGGAATCTCCACGATTTCTTACACACATGCGTATTTTAAATGCGCTTCTGGTTAGTTTGCATTCTTTCCATTGGCACTAGGAATTAATGAGCACCTTTTCAGGACTATTATTGTGTTGATTTGCATGATTTGATCATTTTACAGCGCTGCATTTTTATATGTATATGTTTTACTGAGGATTTTTATATGCGTTTATCCTGGATGTTCAGCTGCTGTTTCTTTGAGAGCGCTCACTGTGTGTCTTTTACCTATACAGAATGTAAAGATGGCCATAGACATTAGGGAATGAAGGCACACGTGTCCTCAAGTCATGTTATTCAAAGAGAATGGTACACAGACACATTTTCTTTCTTGTCCTTTGAGAAATGTAGAGAGTCTTAAACCTTTTGTTTATGCCTACACTAGCATTGGCAAAGAAAAAAATGTAGCCCGGCCCAGGGTATAATTCTCCTACTTACCAGCAAGCCTCAATTATTGCTTTATTATTATAAAGGTAGATTTTATATATAAATACCTTGCTACAATCATTAATTAAGGTTTAGCTCTCAGTTACTGCACGGTCACAGTGACTTCAGTGGGGACATGCCAAGTTAAGGTGATCATTAAGCAAAGCATCGTAGCCACGAGGTTCCCCTTCAGTTGCCATGGTAAGTTTTTTAGGTGGGCAGTCAGGGATGGTAAAATCATGGATTTTACCATCCTGTTGCCACCCGTGCAATCAAGGCCTTATTCCTGTAGAGAGATTGAAAATGCCCTGATAGGCTGTTTTCTAATTCTAAGCACTTGCCTTTACTGTTTTGTTCCAAAGCTGTTCATTCCTACTGTGGATCTGTTGACTGCTGGTCCCTTGCTTTAACAGCATGACTGTTAAAACCCAGGTTTTAACATACAGGGCATCTCTTAAGTTTGATTCCTATGTTACTGAAGGCTAGGAAATACACTTACCACAAGGTTTACCACCAGACATGGAAGGTGTACTTTGCTTGCTGTGGGTCTAACGGCTTCCACCCCTGGAGTTTCTCCATATGACAGATCTGTTCTTTTTTGCAGTTGATCTGAACCAACACCTGACTGGTAGTACCATGGGTTGGATTTCTCCCCTTTCCATTTAGTTTCAGAGACTGTTGGCTTTCCATTTTCTAATTAAACCCTTTGTGTAGGGGTTTTGCATGGGGCTCCCAGTCCAGTCCCCTTTGAACCTTCCACTCTCCGCTCAGACTCACAAGGTTGCATTTCTTGTGGCAATCACCTCGGCTAGGCAAGTGTCTGAGCTGACAGCTATATCCTGCAAGAAACCCTTTATGTTCTTGCACAAGGACAATGTTGTATTGAGGTCCTGGGCTTCCTTTCTTCCCAAAGTAGTCTCTGTTTTGCACCCTAACCAGATCATTGTAATTCCATCCCTTTTGTCCAGCTGCAGTTCACAAAATTGAAATTTTCTCTATTGGTTGGATGTGGTTCAGGCTGTGTGAATGTTTCAGCTGCTGCTTCTTTCATGAAGATGGATTCCCTTGTTGACATCTCAGACGGGGGCACAGCATGGGCTCCCAGGTTTCCAGTTTCACCATCTCTAGGTGGCTTGGACAAACCAAGGTTCAGGCTTTGGTCTTCAAGATTGGGCTGGCTTTCTTCACTAAGCACCTCTTCAGCTATATGGCATCAAGCCTTTGTGACATTTATGTATGTGTATATGTGTGTGTGTATATAAGTTTTATTTTTCTATTTTTAAACCATATGAAATTCTTTTATGAGGCATGCTGATAGTAGGAGGGTTATACCTTGGGCTGTTCTACAGTTTTTTTGTTTGCCAGTATCCAGTCCTCCCTACAGGCAGCAGTATAACCTACAGGATTATAAAATTCTGTATCCCTCATTGGGCTCCAAGAAAAAAAGTTAATGGTAAGTACATACATCCATATTTTTGTTGTATTATATTGTTATTCCCGTCTTTGATAAACTGAGAATATGTAGAAGTCTTGACAGAGCTCCTTGGGCTAAATCTTCAGCAATGTCTGATGTTGTTTGTGTTCTTGTGGCAGGTTCGAAAAAATGGCAGATGAATGCAAGAAGAATTGTGATATCCTTCACCTATCTCAAGCTCAGGGCCGTGATCCACCTCCCTATCATTTTGAAGACAAGACATTGAGAATAGTCCGGTAATCATTTTGATCAATACTGACTGTGAGGAATTTTGAGAAGCAGTTCAGGGTAGGCATAGGTCTGATCAAGCACCAGTAACTGTTGATCAGGCATAGATCAAACCTAAGACCAGTAACTATTCAGGTCAGCCATAAATTAGACCAAACTCCAGCAACTATTTAGCTCAGGCATATGTCAGATCTAACACCAGTAACTGTTTGGGTCAGTCACAGAGCAGATCATAGAACACATCTAACACCAGTAATATGTCAAATCTACAACCATTAGCTGTTCCGGTCAGGCATAGGTCAGACTCCAACACCAGTAACTGTTCAGATACAGTGTCTATGTATTTTTTTTTTTGGAAATGGTAGAATATTGAATTAAAAAGGGGGAGGTTATGTGAGTTGTTTGGACTAATTGTTGGTCTGTATATAACTGATCATGATCCTTCTTTCCCAACAGAGTATTCTCGGAGCTAAGTAGTACAGAGATGCTGCTGATTATAGTACGAGGCATTAATCTTCCAGCCTCTGCAGGTGACATTCTCCTTGTCTCTGTCCCTTTCAACACCTTCCAAAGAGTGCTCTCTTCCTCTTTAGTTGTTTTGTAATGAATTCTGGAGGAAAACATGTTTGTCTAGCAAACTGCAGATATTTCTCAGCCATATTCTTACCTGCTCTTTTGAGAGGTGTCTGCATATTGCAGGTTGTTTTTATCAGTGTATTTTTTTTATTGTATTTATTTTTAAAGCCCCACTCCAAGGACAGGAAAAAATGACTGTTTCAGTGCCAGCACTGCAAGGGTTTGCTTATTTTTGTCTAGGGAATGAGGAATAAGGTGTGAATACTTAGCTTATTCTCCACTCCTGCAGGGTCCCTCCAGTGTTGTCACTGGTCCCCCCCAACCTCTTCTCCAAGGCCCTCCTGGCTACAGTCTCACTCTTGCCATCTCTACCTGCAAATGTCCTGCATGACACATTATGGATGCCAAGGGACCACCTACAGACTGGAGCGCCGGAGAGTGCCGGAGCTGGCCAGAGTGGGGGTAAGGCAAGTAATGCAGCCTTCTTATCTGCCTCTAGACAAAATTAAACATACCCTTGCACTGCTAGGGAGAATAGGGACCCCCGCTGCAAGAGTTTTTTTTCTTCCAACCTGAACTTGGGTTTTAAGGTAATGTGTAGTGTTTTTTTTATATATTTTGATTATTATGGTTAGAGTTAAAAAAAAAAAAAAAAATTAACAAAAATAGATTTTCTTTTTTGTCTGGCAAATATTAAATATTGAATATTCCTACTTTGTATGCTCATTTATATTCAGTGGGTGCTTTTTAAGCACCTCTTCATCTGTGTCCTGCTCCCATTTCTCAACTCTTTTATAGTATGAAACTCTCAGTTTTTCTGGTTTCTGATAATAACATTAGTATATTGGTTCACTAACCAGTCATCAAAGAAAGCATCCAGTTGCATGTGGATACTTATTTTAGACCAACCCCAGAATAGGTGCGCTTTTTTCCTGCACCTACTGAATAGCCTGGCTGAGTCTAGCATTTCATTTGTATCATTTTGCTGCCATTCTTAGGGTTGTTGTCAATGGAAGTTGAGCTTGTGTTGATGACATCAGTTTGAGACACTTCTGCTTCAGATTGGTTTTGCATTCCCATAGACTTGTATGAAGATGCAAAACTGCTTGAAGTGAATAAAAGCCTGTCACCATAGTCCCTTACTACACTAGAATGGTGTCAGCTGTTATCTGACATGTCTACCATCTCTGTATACAAATTGGCCAAATGAGTTCAGCTGAGCTTTTTTCCACATTTATTTCAGGGCTGTCCAAAGCAGTGTTTAGGATTTCTGTAACACAAAATATAGAAGGGAGGTGTGATTTACTAAGATTTATGTATCTGCCTCCATGCTCTTATCTGCAATTGGAACTCAGTTTGGAGTTGATCGGCCCTGTTTGTCTCACCCCATGGCTGGTGTCTCTGCTAGAGCATCCATTCACTAGTGTTGCAGTAACATCCTTGGCTCATTGAGTACTATATGACTCCAGAGAGACTCTGAACTGCTAAAGCCATTGCTGATTGGCACTTCTCTGAACACACCCCGGAACTTCATGTCACCTGAACTCAGGGGCGGACTAACCATTTGGAAACTCGGGCACTGCCCGAGGGCCCGTGGTCAGTAGGGGGCCCCATGAGATGCCCCTGGTACATTTTTCATAGGCTTTTTTGAGTTTGGGCAAGGACACAGGGGCCCCATGATCCCCTATTGCCCGGGGGCCCCATGAGTTGTTAGTCCGCCCCTGCCTGAACTACAGATTTTAGAGAAATGTTAATGAGTTTTTCACTTGTAATCTTAAATGAAATCTATTTTTTTCTTGTTCAGTTGCATTTTGATCTTGTAACCTGAAAGATTCAAGTGAACCTGTGCTTTACACATGCATTGTAAAGCAACTTGTTGACTTTAATGCCACCTTCTCCTATGCTCGCCTGTTTGTTGATCTCCCATGCCTTCTTTCAACAGTCGAAGGAAATCCCTGTGTTCTTGTTAAGCTTACAAAGGCGCTGAAGACTCTCTCTCCCAACCCCATGTGGCAACACTGACTCAATCACAAGCACCAATGTGATCATGTGAGAGGAAAGGGAGTTGGACAGTCCATAGATGATTTGAAAGAAAGGAAAGAAAACTGCTTGATTCCCCCATCAACAATGCCTCACGCTGAGCCATGTTCAGCTATGTTCTGCCAGCAGGCGGGAGCATGGGGAGCCTTCCTAGCAGGCAGAACACTGATTACTCCTAGAGGCTATAGCCGCTGGCAGTAATTACATGTAGAAAGTCCCTACAGGCTGGTTGTATCCAAGCCAATTGATGGATCGATTTGGGGAACTGTCAGCTTGCCCATACATGGATGGAATCTTGGATGGTTCCTGCTGAACTGGACGAATTTTGATCCATGTATGGCCTGCTTTAGTAACATCCTCCCTGACTCACAAAAGTACCATATTTATTTTTTAGCTGCAAGTGACTGAATGTAGCACTGGGGGAAATGATGAGAAGAAGCATGTTATGCAGGAGAGGGGGGCATTCAAGGCACCTTGTTGTTTTGCCCTGGATGGACAAAGCAAGATTTGCTTTAATGGCACAAACGCTCAAATGGCCCTTCAGGAGCTGCTGAATATACTGCAGAATGTGGACTCTATCCATGGCTGTGTTGCCCCATGTGTCACCATACAACTCCATGTTTTATATGTAGTTTCTTTTCTCAGTTATTTTTTAGTTGTAGTGTCACTTGGTATCCGATGAAAATTGCTCACTTCTATTAATCTGTTTCACAGGAATGGCACCCAACGACCTGCATGCGTTTGTGAAGTTTGATTTTCCATATCCAAGCACGGTAAGAAGTGAAGAGGAAACTGTACCTGTGCAATCTCAGTCTCTGAAATTCTTCTTTATGGGTTTCAAAGGCCAGAGACAGCTGACAAGTGTAATGTTGCTGCAGTCCTGTCTTTATATTTTAAGACTGGTGAAGCACACCATCTCATGCTCCTATTATTGTGCTGGAATGGAAATATGTTTTGAAATGCAACGTTTGAATCTATTTGAGCTTTTAAACACCGTCAATGTTTGTCTCTTGCAGGAACAGCCACAGAGAAATAAAACTTATGTAGTTAAGAACACTAACTCTCCAGGTGACATTGCTCAAGTATTTTTGTGTCTAGTGCTATTGTTGGCCAAAGTATGTGCGATGTGAGAGCTAAAGCCATCGCTAGTCAGAATATTGCTGCAGGAAGGTGATGCTATGGGGTTTATTTACTAAACCTGGTTGACTCAGAATCTTGTCCACTTCTGCATAAAAACCAATCAGCTTCCAGGTTTTATTGCTGAAGCTTAACTGAACATGCTAAGGTTAGAAGCTGATTGGCTACCATGCACAGGTGCCCAAGATTCTGAGTCAACCAGGTTTGGTAAATAAACCCCTATATGTCCACAAGAATAAACCCAGCTTGGAATGCCACCGTGGGGAATATTTTCTAAAACTAGTGCAGCTGTGCATGGTAACCAATCAGCTTCCAGGTTTCATTGTCAAAGCTGAATTTCAGAAGCTGATTGGTTACTATGCACAGCTACCCCAGATTCTGTGTGCACCGGTTTTAGTAAATCTCCCCCTGTGTTTCTGTTTATGGATAATATACTACAGGGTTGATTTACGAAAGTCAAATAGACAGTTGCACTCTGCAAGGGAATTTGCTCCAGAGTTTTGTAAATGAGGGGAAGCTCCACTGACTTCCATCATTTAGTCATTCAAAAATGTGATTGCGTTTACTTTGCAAAGTGAATCTTTACCTCATTTCCTAATCTCTGTAACTAATTTCCTTGTGGTGTGCAACTACATGTACGAAGTGAAGAGTCTGCCTTTAGTAAATCATCCCCTATGTTTAATCCATATAATATAATTAGTGGTTCTTGGAGGAATACGTTGTATTTTTTAAGTACTGAACAGGGCCTGGGTCTCTAATTTTCATTCTCTGTTGTGTTTATTTGGACTTACAGCATCCTCTCAGTACATCTTTTGTGGGTGGAACCTGAAAAATTGCTAAAATCAAACTGATTCTTTCTGAAAGTTAAATTGTCTTTCATGTGTCAGTGGGTTACATTATGAAAGTAAAGAGGTGTACCAATTTTGAATTTTTTTTTTAGCCAATTGCTTTTACTTTCTATAGCAGTGCTCCTCTAAATGTGCATGCAAGGGTAATCTGTTCATGTCTGTTTATAGTAAGATCATACCATACATCTAATTACCATTTGTAGCAGATCTCTCCTCAAGAATTACAGCTACAGATCTGCTTATATCTTATATATTAATTATATATAATTTTTCCTGATTCAGGTGATATTTAAAAGCGGTGCACCTGCTGTAATGTGATTCTTCAATATTCAGGGAGAAAAAGGAATCTATAGCATCTCAGTTGTAGAGACTTTATTGTAATAAGGCTGGCCTTCCAAACTTAGATTTCTTTCCATTTAGTCTGGTGGCTGAATGAAACAAATCTAATAGATTCCTCCATCCACCCTATACACCTCCCACTGAGGCTGGCAGAAATCAGAATACCCAAATTGCAGCCGCATCAGATTGGATGCAGCTGCTGTGTGGCCAACAATTTTCCACTCCAGACTCCTTTCAGTTGAAAGGTCAAATGAGAGGGGGCGACCGGAACTGGCCAAAATTTGCACAGTGTTTTTTGTATTCAAAGCCACAGTTTTCCTAACAACTGCTGACATCAATGGTTGATGTGGAGGATATCGGGAGCCTAAACAACATCCTTGTTGGACCCGCCTCCATGAGGACTGGGGTCACATTGGCTGTGTAGTGGAGAGAAAATGAGGAAAAAAAAATGCTGAAATATTAGTCAGTACCAGTATGCAAAAATGTATTTGCTATGAAATAATAAATCTCCTCTAATGTCGGGTGTCTTAACGTGTGTGGATGCTGCTGCAATATGTAGAACTATTAGTTTAGTATTTTACATTTTAGAAGGGGGTGCCTCGAGAGTGATGCCTGCTCATAATTTTAAAGGTTGTCTTGACTGGAAAAAGGTTGAGAAATACTGCTTTACTTATCACTCTGCACTGTCCTGTCAATTACACACAGTGATTGAATAATTTGTCTGTTGTACCGAGATGATGTATTTTCTGTTTGTGTGATCTTTTATACAGAGTACGAACAGTCGTTTAAACTAAATATCAACCGCAACCACAGAGGCTTCAAACGGGTGGTTCAGGCCAAAGGCATCAAGTTTGAGATCTTCTACAAAGGGTGAGTGACTAGTACTGTTGGAGAGGACAGAGAGCCATGGCCTTCCCCAAAGCTATATCCAGTGTTAGCTTTGACAGTTTTTAACCACTTGCCCTCCTGAAGATTTACCCCCCTTCATGACCAGGCCATTTTTTGTGTTATGGCGCTGCATTACTTTAACTGACAATTGCGCGGTCAGGCAACGCTGCACCCAAATGAAATTTATGTCCTTTTTTCCCACAAATTGAATGTTCAGTGTTATTTGATCGCCTGTGTTTTTTTTTTTTTTTTGTTTTTTTTTGTTTTGTTTTGTGCTATAAGCAAAGACAATTTTGAGAAACAATATTTTAGATTTTTTGCTATTAAACATGTCCAGTAAAAAAATTTTAAAAATCAAATTTCATCAAATTTAGGCCAAAATGTATTCTGCTACATGTCTGCTAAAAGAAAAATCCCAATATGTGTAAATTAATTGGTTTACGTGAAAGTTATAGCTTTTACAAATGGCGTTATAGATTTTTTTTTTTCTATTAGTAATGGCGGCAATCAGCCACTTTTAGTGGGACTGCGGCGGACATTCTGACACTGGTGGGAACTAACTTGGTGTCACTGACACCCCAGTGACACCAATACAGTGATCAGTGCTAAAAAAAAAAAAAAAAAAAAAAATAACTGACACTGTACTAATGGCACTGTGCAAGAAGGGGTTAATGTGAGGAGTGATCAAAGGGTTAACTATGTGCTGGGAGTGTTTTACTAGGGGGCAGGGGGTGTGTTCTTCACTGTAAGCATACTGATCGGGATGGCTGTACTGTGTGCTCGAGCTGACAGGGAGGAAGATTGTTTGTAAACAAAACAATCTTCCTCCCCGTCGGAGATGCTCGGTAATCACCGGGCGCGACCCAGTGATTGACATCTTCGAATGGCGGTGCGGCTCATGCCCCCTACCTGGAAATGCAAAATCACGTGTATACAAGTGCTTTTGTGCATAGGTGCCACCTTGTAGCAGTATATCTGCTATAGGGTGGTCTTTCAGCGGTTAATCCTCATCCTTTTTGCCCCACATAACAATATAAACGTCAAATATTCGTTCCAATTGTACCCCCCTCCTAGTAAGAGCTGGCTCCTTACTCTTGACTTAGGATAAAGTACTAAAGGTTTGTAAGTGTTCTGGGCTCCCTAGAGTTGTCTGTAAATATAGTAAGCGATATGATTGGTGGGTATTTTTTCATTGCATCCAAAATGAAGCATACCCGCTCTGTTTGATCGACAACAGAGATATATACAGAAGATGTCCAAATCATGGTTGTGTGCAGCCCATAGACTTGTTTACTTAATCAGATGTTGTTAAAAATACTTTTCTCTCCTCTTCTGCAGAGTATTCTTGTTCAGAAGTGATAAGCAAATGGGAACCGCAAGTGTTAAACTGGACAAGTTGGAGACGCAGTGTGAGATTCGAGAGATTGTAGAGGTAATAGTAATATCATTTTAATGCATACATCTAGTACAAATAAAATAAGAATACTATACTTTACCTTTGCAGTGATATACTTAAGCATATCTTAATGAACTTCCTATTTCAGGTGTTTGATGGAAGAAAACCAACTGGAGGGAAACTAGAGGTAAAAGTTAGGTTAAGGGAGCCTCTCAATGGTCAAGACCTTCAAACAGTGACAGAGAAGTGGCTGGTGATGGACCCTGTTACAAGGAAGGTAATGGCATCTGGCTGATCAGAGGTTTCTTGCTCAGTTGGGTATAGAATTTGTTGGCATTATAAAACTGAACTCCTCCAGGTGTGAAGGAGCTACAAGTCATGTTGAATGTGTTTTCATGGTGCAGCTGAAAACTCACATCTTCCACACAAGAATAGTGGTGGCCAAACACCAATTTCAGTTTTGTTCAAGACTGTAACGGCTTCGATCTTTGGAGCTGATGGTAGGCTGCTTTGATCCATATGGATGTTTTTGTGATCAGAGTCTGGTTAAAAGTGGTTAAAACTGCTAGAAAATTGTCAGGTGCATGACCATAAATGGCCAATTTGATGCACATTGCAACTCTACAAGGATTTTTAACTTGTCATCAGAGTACTCCTTAGCTCTGCCAGTTGAGGCAGTGTCCTTTGCCTTACAAACCCTATAGTCACATCATACTTTAGACCAGAATGTGGCCGCAGTCACCCAGTTTCCTTGCTGCTCCTGACTGCAGAGGCCCTAAGCACACTACTGCTTCTTTCCTTGTAGAGTCCTTAGAGACAGGCATGTCACTGGTTTCAGTAGCCATTTCCTACTCTGACTTTGGGTCACTTTAGTCTTTCCCTGACTATCTTTGAGGAATTGCTATTGCCTATTTCAACTCTTATTGATGTAGTACATACTACTCTACATTTAGAGGCTTAGCCTGCTGTCCCCAGTCGGGGGTCCTGCAGAGCTCCGGTAGCTGCAAGGATCTTTCCATTACACCCTTTCTCGAGGTATTTCTCTATGAAGACTAAAAGCACCTTGATGGACCCTGGACACCTCTTAAGCACTTACTGGATTTGCTCCCCTTTGGGAATGATTTTGCAAAACAATGGTGTACACCCACCGTGCATCTGCCTGTCACCCATCTTAACCAAAAACAAAACCTTAGGTCAGTAGAGAGCATCCTTATTTTCAATGTTTCTGCCAACCAATAGTAAGAATCCCTCTTTAAGACCCAGTTCTCATTGGAAGATCCTGTCCTTTGCCCTGTTCTCTCTGTGACCTTAAAGCCTCATTCACATGGGACATATAAATCCTGTGTGCTTTCTGGGGCATGTACCCGCACATTGGGAGCAGCGACTGTCTGTGCACCTGCTGTGTCCCAATTGACAGCAATGGGTCTGCCTGCAAGGGGATGCATGGAACCCCTGTGCGTCCCCATGTGGGAATACACGGCCCTCACATGGGGCATGGATTCATATTCCCATGTGAATGACACCTGATTTGTCCAACTGGTAAAATGGTCTAAATCCCTGGAGATCTCACAACTGCAGCAGCGGATCTCTTCCTGACTGAGCATGTGGATCAGCTTTACGCTTCAGCTATTATGGCCAGCTTGTCTCCCATGTGTACCTGTTGTCCATACAAATGCGCAGAGCACTCTGATTAAAGGAGCGCCTGGTCTGCAAGGGACAACATCCCTTCAGTCATTAAAAATATCACTGGAGGCAGGGCCTCTGCCTGGCTGGTGATGGTCCATCCATCTCTGACTACAGTCACAGCCCACCTCAAAGTTTCATGTTGATTTCAACCATTCTAGGGTTAGTGAGCTTAGAGCCTCATTTGGTCCCAATTGGTCCCAGGTTGGCCCTAATCAGTTCCCTATTGGGATGGCGTAATGTCCACAGTATGATCAGCTTACAGAAGTGGTGCACATATGAAAAGAAGTTCACTCCCTTCATTGTAAAGGGAATGATCGGCACCTGCTCATGAGATTTAGAATATCTCTGCAATAACCTTCTGATGCTGGTCAGCCCTCAAAGGGCAGGTTGTTATCTGTCACAAGAGGCGCTCAAAGCGTTCAGAACATTTGTACTGTGTGTGGCCACCCTGTGACAGAGCAGGCAAATGATCATCTTTGTAAAGATTATTATTTTGTTCCCTAATGCCTGTGCCCAATGAAACATTCACATTTCAATGTCATAAAGGAACTGAAATTCACAGGGTTCTGCAGTATTTGTAAAGCCCACTTTTGCCCCCTTTTCAGCCGAGTACTACTTTCACCTGCTTTATAACATGCTGCTGCTGCTGCTGAAATCTGACAGATTAACCAAATAGCATTTGGTGCTCCGATCTAGCAGGTTCATGTTGTGCCCAATGGATATCTTGCCCACTTGAAACAATGACTTGCTTGGATCAGGAAGGACTGTAACATTCTTCATATGTTATTTCTGCTGCTTTACATTTGCTTGTGTATACAAACTGGGGATGTGCTGTAGACCTCGGCAATTGTGGATTCACCCATGTTTTATCAATGGGATCCTGCAATACAGTACAGACAGTGATGATTGTTGTTCTAGAAAACATAACAGCCTGTACAAGCCTAGTGGAACAAGAGAATAAATCATTTGGAAAGTTGATCATTCCAGATTCCTGCTTCACAATATCGGTGCTAAAGGTAGAAGATTAGGCTGATGGCCCTTTTACACGTATCTGTTCCATTGCCGTGTGCTACCACACACGTACATGTGCAATGTGTTAAAGCAGCCCATTCTTTGGAATGGATTGGAAACAAAATAAAAGCAAGACTTGCACTTTTTTTGTTGGTTTTTTTTTTTTTGGATGAGGAGTGCCAAATGCACTGCATGTGTGTTGTAGTGCTCTGCAGTGCTGGTCCTTGGAACCTACTGGATTTTGGTGTCTTTCTAAATGAAGGCACCACACCAAGTTCTGTGCATTACCAAAATGCAGAAGTGTAAAGGGGGCCTTGAGGAACGCTTTGGATGAGTTGCCTGAGTCACAGACTCTAGGAACTTTAGTGCCACCACTAGCCTGGTGAAAGTACGCAGCCATTGAAATCATCTGTTCTGTATACTTTTTCCAGGTTAGTGACTCAGAAAGAATTGAAGCCAATGGATAAATGACACCCAGACAACTTACATTCTACATAGAAGGAAGTCAACAGTGGCAGACTTATTTCTCTGCCTTGTTCACACAGGGTGTACTGTACGGTACAAGTGTACACCATGTTTACCAGCACAGGGTTGTACAGGTGTTCCATGCACCCCCCTTACAGACAGCTCCATCAATGTCTATTGGGACACAGTGGCTACACAGACAAGCCATTGTGTCTTAATATGACAGCCATGTTGGTGCCGGTGCATGTCCCCAAACTCACACTGTCTGCATTCAGGGACACGGATCTGCAAACTACAGCACACCCTCTGTGAGCAAAGCGTTCCTATTGAAAGCTCATTCCTGGAACACTGACATTTATGTGGGATATTATTTCTGTGCAAGATATTTGCAATTATTTTCTTCAGTTGTGGATCTGGCAGGTTTTTTCTTGTTGTCAAGCATATCTGTTTGCTTCAGCTTTGCTTGTGGTTTAAAAACAAACTTGCATGCTTTTTTCAGTAATGATTTCCTGCACAGATTACAGATTGCCCAGGCATGCGTTTACATTCTGCACAAGTCCCTGTAGTGTAGGTTATGTCACACAGAATTTATAACCGCAGCTGTGTGGATTTGTCATTTCTGGGCATAAGTTTGCATATCGCACATATCGTACATAACATTGCATGTGTTTGTAAATGATTTATCCCCCACTGTCAGGTTTTGTGTTCCATAGCACACACAAAGTTGCTAAGCTGCCCATTTACCTGCAGTTCTAGCCTCCCCAGACATTTCCTTCTTGGAGAAAGGGGTCACCTACAGTGATCTGACCTTTGTGTGATCCAGACAATTGACAGGTATAGGTCTATATAATGCAGGTGACCATAAACAACCTGTATTGATACACTTCCTTTGTACTACTGCATATTCTATCATATCCAAATAATTTCTGACTGGATAACTATTGGACACTAAAGCCGGCCATGCATGGATTGAAACTCGGCTGGTTCAGCAGGTACTGGCTGAATTTCTATCCATGTATGGGTACCCTGGTTGCACAGAAGCGATGTATCGATCGACTTGTGTACAACCAGCCTTTTGTGTTTTTCCCAAATGATTAGTGCCACCGGCTATAGTCAGCAACATTAATCACTGTGTTCTGCCGGCTGGGATGGCTCCTTGCCGGCAGAACACAATAGAATGGTGGGAGGGGTGAATTGAGCAATTTTCTTTTCTTCACCCATGGAAGGAAAGAAAATTGCATAATCTATGGCCTGCTTTAGGCTGGTGGTGACCCATACATTCATAGATTGAAGGTCATTGTACATGTAGGGGCACCATTAGGCCGGATTCCAGGCCTCTGCTTATAAACATTCATTTGAAGAGCTGTGTGCACAGCAAGCTTTTATAAAACAATTACAGTTGTCATCCTGCTTAAAGGAGCTTTTTTATAGCAATAAATCACCTTCCAAAGCCTGTTCAGGTCAAACCCTGAATTCTATAGATGTGCTGGTTGTCGCTTTAAAGAGCTGCATTCATGCTTTCAGCAAGCTTCATGCCTGCTACCTGTTGATCTGACGGAAATTGTGTGAGCTGATACAGGAATACTCTGTGCTGTTATCAGTTACATTTTTTCAGTTCTTTGTGGACTACAGAACACTCCCTCTTTCCAGTTTTTGGAGAAGAGATTTGGAGGAGTTCTGTAGTTATGTGACCACAATGCTCCATAGATACACTACACTGGGGTTCATTTACTAAAGGCAAATAGACTGTACACTTTGCAAGTATAGTTGCTGCAGAACTTATAAATGAGGGGAAGCTTTACTTTGCAAAGAATACCCAATCACATGCATAGAAAATTGGAAAAAAAACAGAATTTTTTTCTTGGACATTATTGGATGATGGAAGTCAGGAAGGAAGTCCTTGCATGTGATTGGGTATTCCTTGCAAAGTGAAGCTTCCCCTCATTTACCAAGCTCTGGAGCAACTGCACTTGCAGAATGCAGTCTGTTTGTCTTTAGTAAATCAACCCCACTGTGTTAATGCTGTCACCCTGAAACAGGAAGTGTGTTACTGGCAGGATCACTGGGTGAAAATAAAAACAAATGTCTGGAAAACAAAACTAGAACAACTTTGGACTGGAAAGATGTAATCTATTTGTGTTTGGGCTTACATACACTTTAACATCCACATACTGGTGAAAAAGGGTGCTTGTAAAGCTATAGGAAAGCTTCTCAGCCAGTTTACAGCTTTGTAAATGCTCCCTTTACATTCTGCCATTCAGACTAGTGTTTCCAAAGACTTGCTTACAGGAACCATTCCCAAAAGAGTACATTTGGTGGCAAAAAAAATCACACGACAGCAGCTGCTTTTCCCATAGTGTAAGTCATTACTTCCATCGTCTGATTACTTTTAAATAAATAGAGACCTAAAGTTGCACTAGACAGGATTTTGTGAAATCTTTACTGCTGCCAAAACGCTGCTTAGGAATAGTGCAGCCAATGACTTGGCACTTGCCAGAGCACGCCTGTTCCCACTCAGCAGCAAATTTTCAGTGACAGATGGAGTGATCATAGAAGCACTTATGCAGGCCATACATGGGTCAAAGTCGGAACAAATTTTCTTTAGAAAATCTGAAATTTTGTATGTTTTGTAAATCGATGATGCCACCATTGATTTCAAAATTCGACCAACCAAGTCTTCAATTTCACACTGCTACAGAAAAGAATTTTCATGGCCAAGAATTTTCTTTTCTTTCCAGGTCACAGCTTATGCTTGACTCCCTTTCAATTATATTTCTCACACTATTTTCCCATCATTGATTAGAAATTCATTAATTTTTAAAAAAATTTCCAACATACCCGATCACTCAAATTCTATGGTCGCACAAAAACCGGCCATTTTTGTGGCTCACTAATGGTGCGAAATTCAAACCAAAATTCTTAGAAAAGATTTTCGAAAGAAAACTCTTTTGGAATTCGACCCGTGTATGGCCGGTTTTGTGCTATGAGAAGGCTCAGCACTGCATGACTCATCTGGCAGGAGGAGGTCTGCTTCTATCTAAGAATTTACCTCCTGTCCCTGGAAGTGCCTTTAACTGAATCATTCTGTTGACTCTGGGTCATTTAGCACCATTAAGGTAAGCCTGTCTCAAACCATTCCATTCAAACTGGCCATATGCAAAAAGATGCATAAGCAGAGCTTACCAGCATACTAAAATGATCTAAAGCAGGGGCAGGCGACCTGGACACTCCAGCTTTAGTGAAATTACAAAACCCACCATGCTGTGGGAGTCACCCCTGTGACTGGCCGTCTTGCCATGCCTCTTGTGATCTGAAGTTCTACCACAGCTGGAGTGCCGAGGTTGCCTCTACCCCTGATTTAGAGATTATGACAGCAGAAACTATATGAAAATTGCAACTTTTCCTGTAAATGTTGAACTTGACTCCACTCCCTTCTTAATATTGGGTAATGAGGCCACCCAGCACATCAAAGGACCAATGGGTAGGTCTTTGGGGCCAAGCTTGGCTTACAGGGAAAGTCAAGATTTGCATGTAGTTCCAGTTGCCTGCAGCTCTGGCTCTTCGAATTGTATTAGTATGTTCTCCCTGAAGGTTTATACTGTTTTTATATCCTAGGCTTTGTTTGGATCACTGAGGTTTGTGACAGATTTACTTCCAGTCTGTTCTGTGTGCCTTTTACTTTGAGATAGGCTATAATTGTACATGACAAGGGAAGAGCGAGTCCTACAGCCAAGGACCCCTGTTCGCTATGACATACCTTGTTAGGGTCTCAGATAGAGAGGGGGTTAATGTTTTCTTTTATATTTCTTCTTCCACCATAGTGGAGATGTTTGTGCTATGTGTAAAATGTCAATATTTGGACTGTTAATGGAAGCCATTGTATTTATTTTCTTTCTGGTGGGTAGGACACAGAACTGTATGTACTGTATACTAAAATAAATTTAACGGGGGCACCTTTCATGTCTGAGTATGCGGTGTGTGTTTTAATACAGCATTTCAACAGATCCTGTATTGAAAATTTATGGGCTGCCAATGCTGTCACCTCCTTCTGGAAATTCTAGTTGCCTGGCTGTCATGCTGCAGTGGCTTCAATAACCAGAGTCTCTGTCCAAAACAAGTATGTAGATCAGAGGTTCTGACTTCTTAGGGGCCTGTAGAAATGTGCTATGGGCTTGTGTTGATGGCCTCAACACAAGAAGTAGAAATGCATTTGTGATACCAATAGATAAACATAAAATCAGAAAGCAGCACGAAATCCAAATATAAAATAAATACAATAACATAATTCATGATATATAAAAGTTAAATCACAAAAAAAGTGAAAAAAACATGTGAGATACAAAGAAAGTCTTTTCATAATCCATAGTACTAAAGGTCCCAAAAAAGTAAAATGTGAAATCAAGAAAAAGTGCTTTCACAATCCTTATAATACTGAAGGTGTCCCCACACTCCAACTTCCTGATAGAAAGAACGTGCATCCACCACTAAGTGACACCATTTCGGGAGCCTCTTACCAGACAATGTGGACTATTAGAATGTAAATGGCCAAAAGCGCTTAGACATATCCTTTAACCACAATTCTTCAGGCATAAGGTACGTCCGCCATTGGAATCTCTGCCAGCATTAGAAGTTTGGGAAAGATAAAAATCCCATAGTGTAGTATGTAAAAACCACTAAGAGACACCAGTTTAAATATATACAGTTGTGTTCAAAATAGAAGTGTGTTGAAAAAAGTGAATAAAGCTCAAAATCCTTCTAATAGCTTTTATTTCCATACACACAAATGCATTGGGAACACTACACATTCTATTCCAAATCAAAACATGAAGATCAAATTTGTGTTGTTCCTCTAAAAATATTGAAGAAAAGTGAATATTAGACTGTTCAAAAAAAAAAGCAGTGTTTGTATTCTTCTTTACAAACTCAAACATTCACTATATAAACTGAAAAATGTTTGAAGATTTTGCTTTCCTTTGAATCACTTAATATTTAGTTGTATAAGCACTGTTTCTGAGAACTGCTGTACATCTGTGTTGCATGGAGTCAACCAACTTCTGGCCCCTGTGAACAGGTATTCCAGCCCAGGATGATTGGACTACATTCCACAGTTCTTCTCTATTTCTTGGTTTTGCCTCAGAAACTGCATTTTTGATGTCACCCCACAAGTTTTCTATTGGATTAAGATACGGGGATTGGGCTGGCCACTCCATAACGTCAATCTTGTTGGTCTGAAACCAAGATGTTGCACGTTTACTGGTGTGTTTGGGGTTGTTGTCTTGTTGGAACACCCATTTCAAGGGCATTTCCTCTTCAGCATAAGGCAGCATGACCTCTTCAAGTATTCTGATGTATTCAAACTGATCCATGATCCCTGGTATGCGATAAATAGGCCCAACACCGTAGTATGAGAAACATCCCCAGACAAACTGTCTCTGGCCACTAGACCCAAAAAGAACAATCTTACTTTCATCAGTCCACAAAATGTTGCGCCATATCTCTTTAGGCCAGTCAATGTGCTCTTTGGCAAATTGTAACCTCTTCAGCACATCTTTTTTTCAACAGTGGGACTTTGCAGGGGCTTCTTGCAGATAGCTTGGCTTCACATAGGCGTCTTCTAATTGTAACAGTACTCACAGGGAACTTTACACCTTCTTTGATCTTCCTGGAGCTGATTGTTGGCTGAGTCCTTGCCCTTTTGGATATTCTTCTATCCATTTGAATGGTAGTTTTTTGCTTTCTTCCATGTCTTTCAGGTTTTGGTTGCCATTTTAAAGCATTTGCGATCATTTTAGCTGAGCAGTCTATCATTTTCTGCACTTCTTTATATGTTTTCCCCTCTCCAATCAACTTTTTAATCAAGGTACGCTGTTCTTCTGAACGACCCATTTTCCTCAGAATTTCAGAGAGAAATGCATTGTAACCAGCATGTGCAACATTTGCTGCCTTCCTTCCTTAAATAAGGGCAATAATTGCCACCTGTTTATCAAAGAATGAATGACCTCACTAATAGAACTCCACACTGCTATTATTTTGAACATGCCCCTTTCAATTAGTGATTCAATTACACAGAATCAGCAGCATGCATGTCATGAATGTTGGTTCTGTTGGATTTATATTACTCTACTACAACTGCTAGTAAATTATTTGCCATGTAGAAATATCATTTCTACCAAAAACAGTGATTGATCAGGTTAGTGATGTCTGACTGCTATTATTTTGAACACAACTGTATATGCACAGTCACTAAGTAACAGTATACATGTCACATCAAAAGCAAACTCCAAAACTGCACAAAGCACATTAACTTCCAAAAGTAGCAGGCTGAAACTGTACCAGGCTTTGGTCGGCGGGCGTGTCAGATCATGTCACGTTATGGCCACGCCCAATGCGTTTCAGCAAAAAAAAAAATGTCAGGGGACAAGCTGGATTTTTTTTTATTTCACGTTTTTCACTTTTTGGGACCTTTAATACTATAGGGATTGTGAAAGGACTTTGTATCTCACTTTTATTTGTAAATTAACTTTTATATATCACAAATTGTTCTTTATGTTTTATGTTATTGTATTTATTTTATATTGGGATTTAGTGCTGTTTTCTGATTTTACTTCTGAGATCATTCAGAATTCACTTTGAAAATATCAAAGGAAAAAAACGAGCGCTAGATCTATGTGACAGGAGCATCTGGCATGAAAGATAATCACCTCAAAAACCTTCAATATCACTCAAAATTCATGCACCATGCAGCGCTTAAAAATGAACATATATATCTTCAACAAATCTCTATATAAAGTCTCTATTATGATGATTCAAGGAATAATTCAGTATTCCACACTATTACAGATAGGTGATAAACCGTGACAGTCTCTCTGATATTCTTAATTAAAATATGGTGACTTCCGTGAGAAAATATAGCTGTAGAGTGCACTAACCAGATAGCGCTTAATATTGCGCATGTAATAGATGGTATTAGATCATCTAAGTTTAGACATCCAGAACCCCAATCTGCTGGTGAAAAAAATTTTTGAGCCCTGGATCCTGGATGATATTCAGACCGCTGGCTCCCCCTGGTGGATGGGAATTGCATTACCTGGATATATTGGTTGAAATACCATAATCTCTAGAGGCGTTCTTCACCAGCAGATTGGGGTTCTGGATGTCTAAACTTAGATGATCTAATACCATCTATTACATGTGCAATATTAAGCGCTATCTGTTAGTGCACTCTACAGCTATATTTTCTCACGGAAGTCACCATATTTTAATTAAGAATATCAGAGAGACTGTCACGGTTTATCACCTATCTGTAATAGTGTGGAATACTGAATTATTCCTTGAATCATCATAATAGAGACTTTATATAGAGATTTATTGAAGATATATATGTTCATTTTTAAGCGCTGCATGGTGGATGAATTCAGAATTCACTGACAGGTGCATTTAACCTGCAGTTTCACCTGTTTCAAACAACTCTCATGTTCCTTTAATGTATAGAAATGCAAAATTCATCTGCTGCAAAAAAGCATCTGCATTTGGTGTTGTAGACCCCATGCATCCCTGTCAAAGTTTGACATGGGGTATGTGGTCATGCAGCTGCTGCATTCATATCCATAGACAGCCTGCACACCGTGGATACAGGTACAAAAACAAATGCCTCCTTCCTGCAGTACAGGGGCCATGTGAGTCCTCATTTGTATGCTCATTTCAGGGTCCATAACAAGATACTGAAGGAGGAGACAGCAGGACCACTAGTGGTAACGACAGCTCCTGTTTTTCCTCTTGGTACAGGTTTCCTTTAAAAGAGTTTTCCCAGAGAAAAAAATTTTCCCTATTTGTCTGGGGCCCCTCCTAATAGACCAGGACTTCTCCTCTAACCTTCCCGTTTCCAATAATTTTTAACTGAAATCCAAATCAACAGAGTGGTTCCCATGGAGCCTCTCATTGTAAGATCACATAGTAGTACCAGGTCTAACCAGAAGATGGGGCTGCAAATGAATCTGGAAATGACAGGTCAGAGGTCAGGAGCAATGTATGGGAGAAGGGATCACCTGTATTGAATGGAAGGTTAAACACCAACAGAGGACATTCAGTTTTTCTGGAAATCCACCTTAAAGCGGACCTTCACTCTCCCAATCAACACTGCATTTTTGTAATTCTTATGCTGCTACCATTAGTAAATAGATAGGTTTCTATGTTCAGGCAAATGATGTTATACATTTCAGGTGTCTTCAGGAGGCGTTTTCTTAGCTAAGCACATCCTCCTGCCTGCATGCCTAAGCTAAGGGAATATGGATTCCAGGAATGCTACTGCCCTTATTCAAGATGGCTGCAGCCAAAAATGCTAGGTGTTTTTCAAAGTGATTTCTCAGTAAACTAAAGCATAGAGATATGGATGGATGGAGGAGTTTGCTTTGAATATTAAAAAATTAATGAAACAGTGTTTTTAGTTTGTGTTGCTCAGAGGCAGTGTAGTTCTGCTTTTTAAGTAATTTTTTTTTCTGGTTGTAGAAAATACAGTGTTACTGTTTGCATTACAAAATAAAATATTTTTATTAAAGGAAAAATACATTTTATAGTCCAATCAAAAAAAGTCATGTTACATAATGATTGTACGTTACCAAGGAAGCAAGCAAATTAAGTTTTGCATCAGAACAAATGAGGTATTGTAGGAGCTTCTAGAATCTGGTGTGAGTGGGTTGGGGTGCCATGCAATGCTATCACATGCCAAAGTCCCTTCTAAGCAGCATTTTGTACACTGATGAAAAAAGCCTAGTAATGTCTTCTTAGAGCTGCTGAGCCTGGCCACACATCTAATTGCAGGTTAGACTATTAAAGTAGAACTCCAGGCAAAACTTAGGTTTTGTAAACAGTGGAAAAGGGTTAAAACTTTTTTTTTTTTTTAATTAACTGCTGCCTATGCCCTTACTGGGGAGATTTTTACTCACTTCCTATCATGTCATAAGGACAAGAAATGAGAATAATTTGAAGAGGAAGCACATCAATAAAAAGACTGAGTGGATAATTATGAGAACTTCTCTGCTGCGTCTGATACAGTGGGGTTGAATTACTAACACTGGTGAGTGCAAAATCTGGTGCAGCTGTGCAAAGAAACCAATCAGCTTCCAGGTTTTATTGTCAAAGCTTAATTGAAAAAGCTGAAGTTAGAAGCTGATTGGCTGCCATGCACAGCTGCACCAGATTTTATACTCCAGTTGTAAATCTCCTCAATGTCCTTATTTCTGCTGTATTACCGGCACTGGAAGGGGTAAGACATTTAACCCAGTGTAGCTCCAGAGAATAGTAGTAATCCTGACAAAGGATGCCACCCTTCTAGAATTTTACAAATAAATGAGAACATTGTATCAGTGCTTGCTGCAAGTTTCCTTTGCTCATATAATGGCAGCTTACTACTGCTAGTCTCTCCAACCAAGGAAATCTAAAAGTATGAAACTGTCCCTCTAATCTTTCATAGATGGAACATGATGGATGGATGAAACAATGCTGCCATTATTTGGTGCCAGGAAAGGAAAATTATTATACATGTTGCTACAGTTTTCCAGCAGTAGCATGGCAGTGGAAATATAGTAAATAACTACAAAGGGGGAGAGTTTGTTGAACACAATTTTTTAGAATGAAAGAAGGAATTAAGTGACGGAAGATACTTGGATTACAAGATATTAATGTGTGCTGTGGGTTGGCAGTAGGCACAGCAACTACCTTATGTATGCTGCCATATTGGCACCAGGAAAACAAATGGCTGAAATTCTACTTTGATGGTTAAAGGAAAGAAGATCATCTGTGTTTAGCAAGGGAGTGCGGCAACATCCTTTCTTGGCTTACCATTGGGGTGGAGCCAAAACTAAACGGTAGGCTGACATGATGAGCCTCCATGAATGGAAAATTATGATAAGAATTTTCCATATTCCTGTAGTGTCATCCTGGATATTCCTCGTTTAGCGACAAACCCCAATGGTAGGCTGACATGATGAGCCTCCAGGAAAGGAAAATTACAGGAAGTATGGTTAGCAATTTTCTAAGATCACTGGAGGGGGGTGCAGTTCTTAGCTTGTGCCCTCAGCCATCTATTGTCCTATAGAGCATCCAGTTATAATACTGTGGGGTGCTGGGTCTAGGTGGCAGGGTTTTATTAGGAGAACTCGTTTGGCACACTGAAGCAGGCTTTAGCATGGGGCATCATCAAATCGGAGGTAAGCACTGCACTCCTTCCACAGAAGGAAAATGATTTTGCTGAATTTCTCCATTAAAGGGATTCATACTAATAAAATAGGTGAATGACAAAATAATTAAACAGACACTTCAATAGGTTTTAAGGGCAGATCTCTAAATTTCTATAAATGTATACTATTAACAATACAGTCTCTACTTTTGAACCAGGGATAACATCAAATATGCAGTTGAGCTGCTCCCTTAAGCCAGCCACACAAAATATGGTGTCTGTTCTCACCCCACCTTAAGATCAGCTGGAGTCAGCAAAGCATGTACTATGGTCTCCCTCCATCTACATGATGATGAAACAAACCATCTCTAGGGTCATAGAAGGTGAACGTTTATTTATTATATTTCCCTAATTCAGACAGACATGTAGCCATATGGAGTTGGAATAGCCACATCGAACTCCAGTTTTATGTTTTTCTTTCATACTTGTACAGTTGTGCAATCACCCCAACCAAATTCTCCCCCCAAAAGGGTCAGTGTTCAAAAACTCCAGTACAGTTGGATTTGGTAATATTAATGTAAATGCTTATGGAGTTCTTTTTAAAATAGAAACTTAAGAATACCTTCTGTCCAATACATCTTTCTCCAGATATGCCACTAAGAAACAGGGATTTGGCAGCTTACAATTGGTAAAACTCAGAGGAAAACTCTCATTTTGATTGTTTTGTTTCCTGGGGGAGAGAACGCCAAAACAAAAGTACATGTAATACTTTTCCTCCTGTTGCTACAGTGCTGTGAAAAAGTATTTGCCCCTGATTTGTTTTTTTTTTTTGCATATTTGTCAGTTAAATGATTAAAATCAACAAATTTTAATATTACACAAAGATAACACAAGTAAATACAAAATGCAGTTTTAAATTATTTTATTTACAAAGGGAAAAAAAAGCTGTCCAAATCTGCCTTGCCCCATCTGAAAAAGTAATTGCCCCCTCTTGCTAAATCACGAATGAACTGTAATTAAGCACATTTTTTGGAAAGCCGAGTTAAATTGCACTTGCCACACCCAATTACTGCCAGACCTGTTGAATCAAGAAATCACTTCAAGGATAAATTCACCTTTTGGACAAAAATAATAAATGCACATTTTTTTTGGAAGTAAAAAAAAAAATGTGCATTTATTATTTTTGTCCAAAGGAGCCTGTAAAAGCATTGCACCAGCGCGCAGTAGATCGGTGATGCCATGCCAGTCTCCTACAGACCTGTCAGAATATCTGCTTGTTGTACAAGATGTACGGCCAAGCAAATATACTGACAGGAAGCCTCAATGAAGCACCACAGTCCTCCACAGCACTGTGATAGTTCATTGAAAACTACACCCATAGCTGCTAAGGCTTTCGGGACTTGTAGGCACTCATTCACAGAACACGGAGTAATGGAGCTGTGTGGGCAAAGCCCCATTGTTTTCAAATCTGACAGATGGTACGGGGAGATGTTTTCCCATACTGTCTGTCAGAGTGAGGGGGGCAGCGGCTGTGGGAACATGTTACATGTTTCACCCGTTGGTGAAACATGTTCCAAAGGTAAACTTATCCTTTAAACAGAAGCTGTTTGACAAAGTGCAGCACGCTAAAAGATCTCGAAAAGCAACACATTATGCTGCAATCTAAAGAAATTCAAGAACAAATGAGAAACAAAGTAATTGATACATATCAGTCTGGAAAAGGTTACAGAGCCATTTCTCTAAGGCAGGGGTAGGCAACCTGTGGCTTTCTAGCTGTTGTGGAACTACATTTCCCATGAGGCATTGCAACATTACAAAACTGACAGTTACAGCTATGACTTGCAGAGGCATGATGGAACTTGTAGTCCTGCAACAGCTGGAGAGCCACAGGTTGCCTACCCCTGCTCTAAGGCTTTAGGACTCCAGCAACTCACAGTGAGAGCCATTATCCACAAATGGAAAAACTTGAAACAGTGGTGAACCTTCCAGAATGGCAGCCTACCAAAATTACTCAACAAGGACTCATCCAGGAAGTCGTAAAAGAACCCAGAACATCTAAAGAACTGCAGGCCTCACTTGCCTCAGTTAAGGTCAATGTTCATGATTCCACAATATGAAACAGACTGGGCAAAAATGGCCTCCATGGGACAGTTCCAAGGAGAAAGCCACTGCTGACCAAAAAGAACACAAAGGTTCATCTCACATTTGCAAAAAAACTCTTGATTATCCCCAAGATTTTTGGGCAAATATTCTGTGGACTAATGAGACAAAAGTTGAACTTTTTGGAAGGCGAGTGTCTCATTACATCTGGTTTAAAACGAACAGCATTCATAGAAAGAACATTATACTAACAGTCAAACATGGTGGTGGTAGTGTGATGGTCTGGAGCTGCTTCGCAGTTTCAGGACCTGAATCACGTTTCATAATTGGTGGAACCATGAATTCTGAGTTCTACCAAAAAATCCTGAAGGAGAATGTCCAGCCATCAGTTTGTGACCTCAAGTGCAGCAGCAGGATTTAGGGGGCAATTACTTTTTCACACAGGGCCAGGAAGGTTTGGGCAGCTTTTTTTTCCCTTAATACAATTTGTTTGATCATTTGAATGTGACAAATATTTAAAAAAAAAACAAAAAAACACAGGAAGGGGGAAATATGTTTTTATATTACTGTATATGCTTTGTAGATCTAGTTACAAGGTTGGACAGGACTGCCCCACCCCTCCCCTTGCCGCTGTCTGACAACATACCTAGCAAGGAGTTGGTCCCTTGTCTAGAAGCAGGAAAAGGATTGATTTTCATTTTTTTTTTTTGGGGGGGGGGGGGGGGGGGGGGGTTCCTGTGCCTCTGCATTTCTCTTGCTGCCACTTGTCTTGGGCAGGTGTTTGGAGCCAAGGCAAGCGTCGATTATTAAGCAGCCACCCTCTTGCTGGCTACATTGTTAGACAGCGATTAGGGAAAGGGGGGTGCCCTGTTTGACCTCATAGCTAGGCATACAAAGCAAGTAGGAACATGGGACAAAGTAGTACATACACTTTGTCCCCTGCGAATAAGAACACTGAAACATTTAATGTGAGTTATTCTTTCAAATGGTTGAAAAAGTTAGTTTGTTTTTTTACCTTAATGCATTCTACGACTGCAAACTGTACAGATTTACTTAGAAAAAGTCCTGAAATAGACACGCTAGTTCCCTGGTTGTCTCACAGTTTCAATACCTTCTGATGCACAGAACAAGCATACAGCCATTTGTGTCAAACGTTATGATCTGCATGCTTGTTCTCAGTCAGTAATTAAAAGTACTGAAGTCACTGGAGCAGCAAGTTGGCATGGCAAATGGCCTTTTTTATATTTTTTTTGAAGGAGCAATCAAACCACCAGCTCCATATTTCCTGTAATAAATTATAATTTTTGGGGTCTGGTTTATCACAGAAAGGCCCTTGTGCTGCCCATACTATCACAGAAAGGCCCTTGTGCTGCCCATACTCTGCACTGTTTTTCTCCTTTCAGCTACAGGTTAATAAAGTGGAAGGAAGACAACATGAAATTTACAAATGGGACTAAAGTGGAACTGGATGATGAAACAATATGATTGGTGCCTGTGGGAGAAACACATTTGATGCAGTTTTTCAGAACTAGGCTTAATTTTTGGTGGGTTTATGAAAACAGATGTGGAGCTCTCGCCGATAGCCACCAAAAAAGTTGGTCTGGACAAACAGTAGGGTCAGCAAAGACCACTGGGACAATTACCCATACAGACCAGGTTCCTGGCTTTGTCTGAGTGTTCCTATAGATACATTTGTAAATCAGCCCCAATGATCCCACTTATGCTCCAGGTTCCATTAGTCTGCTACCCTTTTTTTCTATACATGTGAACAGTGTGAAGTTTATTTGTAAAACAATATTGGGCACTGTGGAGGAACAAAGTATAATCACATGCAACAAACCAAATGCCCAGTCCATGCATGAACATCAGACAGATCATAGCTTCCAAAGATGCATCATTTATCAAACAGGATTTTGCACAACTGTGTTGTGTTAGTTCTGAACAATGAACTCGCCTCCCATTACAACTTGGTTATAGGTACATTTCATGCAGGAAACAGTGTGTTTTCTGAGCTAACCAGGTAAATTGCTGTACTTAGGTGTGTACACCCCAAATACAGCAACAAGAGACAAGGTCTGCTCAGTTACAACATGACAGTTTTACACGGTCAAGAAGTCTAGTATGAGTATTGAACATTGCTATGAATTATTTTCTAAAACTTTATAGCTGCAGTAATGTAGCTTTACTTGTCTCCAGCAAGATGTATGCATTTTCCACTGGCTACAGGAGTGCATCTGATTTTTAAACTGAACCTGTGCCCAGACTATGCAGGATTAAAGTATTTACTTATTTGGAAGAAGTAGGAAATGCACAAACAAACCCTCATTCATCTCTGTGTCTACAAGCATTGGGGAGAAAATGGTTTTCAATTTCACTGAAATATTAGCTATTATTTCTACTACAACAGAACCTTGGTGACCTACCAAACCTCTAATGTAAACAATTAGCAGGTGTTTCTGAACTGTTAGAAACAGTCTGAAACACACTATGGAACCCTGCAGCCCTCACAGTCCCAGCAGACAGTAGTCTGGGTTTTGGGGAATATTCTAGCCAGTGAAGAAAAATATGAAAAACAACTTTTAGACTGGCTTTCAGTAGTTTTACGTTTTTGATCAGTTCCTTTGCACCGTCATATAGTTTTTCCTGCTCTATCACTTTTCTCCTTTTAGTGCTCATTCCTACCAGCTGCCGCATTGCAACGCAGTGGCTGTCGTGCAGTGCTGCCCGGCCAAACCAGTGCAGTGTTGATGAGCCGATACTGGCGCATTGCACTGTTTACTTTTGGTTTAAGTGAAGTTTATTGAAATGTCACTGTGTGAGTTCTACCAGCTGGCATGCAGTGACCTGTGCTGCATGCAGTACTTTTATTTTCAGCACACAATTCAGTGGTGTAAACCGGCCACACCAGGCACAAGACATTTTGGTTTGTCTTACGGTGCTGCGGTGTGACTGCTCTGGAATAGCTGCGTAACATAATCCACCGCATCTGGTGTGAATAATCCTTGAGGTTTTAATTTTTTTGATAAGATCATTTATAATTGATCTTGCTGAGAAAATATGATATGAGGTCAAATTAAATAATAAGGGGCTGTTGGAAGAAGAATCATTGATTATTTATAAAGGGGCTGTAAGAGCTGTCACATGTAATGTGCCTCCATTCTCCAACACGCTCCCACAGCATTTCCCATGATTAAGCTCCAGGGGCTTGAGAGTGAAACCCGTTAAGGCCATGGCCTACTTGGAGCCCAGGCTGAGGCTGTCATACACCTCCTCACAGGGTTTTGTTGTGATGTGTAATTTTTAGGACTCTTTCCTACTGGATGTTTTGAGCTTTAACAAGCTCTGTCCTTCTCAATACTCCTAGTGGTTTGTCATGCAAGGGGACCTGGAAACAGGAAGGCCAGATTAGAGTTTGCCAATCGACATTTAAAAAAGCCTTCACAGTTCTGGAACAACATCCTATGGACAGATGAGACCGAGATCAACTTGTACCAGAGTGATGGGAAGAGAAGAGTATGGAGAAGGAAAGGAACTGCTCATGATCCTAAGCATACCACCTCATCAGTGAAGCATGGTGGTGGTAGTGTCATGGCATGGGCATGTATGGCTGCCAATGGAACTGCTTCTCTTGTATTTATTGATGATGTGACTGCTGACAAAAGCAGCAGGATGAATTCTGAAGTGTTCGGGCAATATTATCTGCTCATATTCAGCCAAATGCTTCAGAACTCATTGGACGCCGCTTCACAGTGCAGATGGACAATGACCCAAAGCAGACTGCAAAAGCAACCAAAGAGTTTTTTAAGGGAAAGAAGTGGAATGTTATGCAATGGCCAAGTCAATCACCTGACCTGAATCCGATTGAGCATGCATTTCACTTGCTGAAGACAAAACTGCCCCAAGAACAAGCAGGAACTGAAGACAGTTGCAGTAGAGGCCTGGCAGAGCATCACCAGGGATGAAACCCAGCGTCAGGTGATGTCTATGCGTTCCAGACTTCAGGCTGTAATGGACTGCAAAGGATTTGCAACCAAGTATTAAAAAGTGAAAGTTTGATTTATGATTATTCTGTCCCATTACTTTTGGTCCCTTAACAAGTGGGAGGCACATATGCAAACTGTTGTAATGCCTACACCGTTCACTTGATTTGGATGTAAATACCCTCAAATTAAAGCTGACAGTCTGCAGTTAAATCACATCTTGTTTGTTTCATTTCAAAGCCATTGTGGTGGTGTATAGAGCCAAAAATGTTAGAATTGTGTCGATGTCCCAATATTTATGGACCTGACTAAATACAAGACACAAACCAAAATCAAATACTTTCCTTAAATCCCAAAAAACGTAAAGCGGAACCCCACCCAAAAGGGGAAGTTCTGCTTTAAGGACTGCTCCCCCGCTCCCCATTAAAGATTGGCACCTTTGAGGAGCGGGTACCCAAATTTGACGGGTACCCGCTCCCACTTCCGGTCCGATCGCCTAAGTGTCCTCCCTCCTTGAGGTCTTTTGGGACACATGACAGGTCCCAGAAGACTACAGGACCATTCACGAGTGCAGTGCTGCTCGCGCATGCGCAGTGGGTACCTGGCTGTGAAGCCGCAAGCCATCACAGCCGGGTGCCCACACTGAAGATATCGGCCTCCTATAATACAGGATGGCTGGTGAAACGAGCTGCGGGGGACGCACCACGGGACCGAGGGACAGGTAAGTGGCTATTTTTTAAAAGTCAGCAGCTACAGTTTTTGTAGCTGCTGACTTTTATTTTTTGATAGGTTGAGTGGAACTCCGCTTTAAGATTAACATGCAATCCATCTTAAGGCTGAATTTGCACTGATTTCTGCTAAAATGCAGGGAAAACAGATGTACATTTCCATCCATTTTATGCGCCTTTTGCTTTTTATGTGTCCTGTTCACACTACAATGCTGCGTTGACCTGTATTGCAGTGCGTTCAAATGGAAACATGTTGGTTTGACACAGCTCAACGCAGGGCTGTAGTATGAACAGTCCACATAAAAAACTATTGTTTTTTTTATGTGTCTGTGATGACCTGCATTTTACAAGTGTGTTAAAACGCAGATCAACACGCCCAAAAACCGCATGGAAATCTATGTTCTCTGTATTTTAGCACAACTTAGTGTGAATAAGTTTACCTTAAGCCTGGGTCTCCAAACTTTTCAAACAAAGGGCCAGTTTACTGTCCTTCAGACTTTTGAGGGGCCAGATTATGGCCAGTGAGGGTAGAAAATGTCCTAGGCCCAGCATTGGTGAAAATACATATGGCCTCGGGGTTGATGGTCAGAAATAGGAAGAGTAGTGCTCCATCATTGGTATGTGTGGGATGAATAATACCCCATCATTGGTGTCAGGGCAGGAATTATGCCCCACTGTTGGTGTCAGAGGAATAGTGCCCCAAGGGCCAGATAAAGGCTAGCAAAGGGCCACATTCGGCCGCAGTTTGAAGACCACTGACCTAAAGCCAAAAATTATAGTATAGAGTAGGGGGGGGGGGTTAAAAACACAATGAGATTCAATTCCCATCTATGTCCCATTAGAAGGAACAAGGGTCCCCATTGGAAGATCTCCCCTCTATTCCTGTTCTGGTGGTAACTCAAAATTTTGGATTTACCCTCACTTTCATTACCAGTGACACTGGTAAACAGGACAATCAGAAATCTCTATAACAGGGACATAGACAACAATAAAACAAAAATAGTGGGTTTAACACTTCACCAGTTCATTCAAACCTAAAATGAAAAGGTTCTGCATGTAGTTAAAGCAACCTGTCAGATCAGATATACAATGATTAGTCACTGCTGACTTCTGAACATGCCAGGTGCCTGGCTGTCGGGTTGACTCAAAGGTTTCAATACAAGTCCCAGCAGGTCCTGCCATCCACGCATGCAGAAGAACACCACAAATGCTAGGGCATGCAATGACCTGTTATTTCTCGGTTTATGATGAAGAAAAAGTCACCTGGCTGCCATAAGTAAACAGGCTACAAACTATGCCCAGCCATTCACTGCATTCTTGCAGCCATTGAGAAATACTGTGAGAGCTGTGATTGGTCACAGCTTGTCACATGTACAAGGCTGTTGTGAAATCTGTGAATGATCACAGAGGTCACATAGTACAGGGCTATTCACAAGTAGTAAGCAATGATGTCAGCAAGTGACTTCTTGTTTACTACTATTCATGTGATTACTGATTGGCCAATCAGTGATCACATGATCGGGACCTCACACAGAGGTCCCGTACATACAGCGATCGGCATTCCGCTGTGTCTGGGGAGCGCGCACAGGCTGTAAATGCAGGCGCACTACTCCCGTCCGGCCGTTTATGTACATGGGCCGGACGGGAAGTGGTTAAAGGATTTTTTTCGCCACCTGTGTCCCATTGGTAAGATTTCTGTTTGCTTCCTGAGCTATAAATACTATAGGAAATGAAAGAAAATCACTCTAAAGTGAGGTAAATCCCCTCTTCGTAATTAAAGCTAAACTGATTTTTAAAAAATTGCCCCTTTGCACTGTAACAAATGAATACTAATGAAGTGTGTGAAATGTACAGTTGTTGCTGTGGTATGTAAATCTTACTTTTATTCCTCCTGTAGAGTAAATTGCCCGCTTTGCAGCCCATCCGTTCTGATAACATTTTGCATTCCTATACAAGGCATTCTGAGATTGGAGGAGGTACAGATGAGCATCACAATCTCTCCTCCTTCAATCACAAAGCACTTGGCATTCACTGAAAAGAATGCAAAAGGTTTTCAGAATTGCTGAGCTGCACAGCGAGTGAGCGGCCAGCTGCCCAATCGAATACCCCAGATGGTGCTGTAAGTTTCAGCACCAGACATTTGATGCTGACTGTACTGTATGGGGGGAGGGGTGGAATAAAGTAATAGTAGTACACAACACAGGAAAAGCCACACATTGTACACACTTCGTTAGTGTTCCTTTTTTAGGTGCAAACAGCTAGATATGGTTTTTGGCAGGAGTCTAGCATTAGGCTCTATGCACACTAGCAATTTATTTGAAGATAAAAAAACGCTGAATAAAAAACACTGGTAACAGCATTTTTAGTAGCATTCAGAAGTGTTTAGGAGTGTTTTTACAGTTCATGCAGAGGGAAACAAAAGCTAGAAAAGAAGGTGTTAGCAGCAGTTTAGTAACAATTAGGAGCTGGAAAAACACTCTAAAAACTCTACAAAAACATTTTTTTTTCTGCTTCTAGACGCTGAAGCTCAAAAAATGCTAATAGCCTAGTGTGCATGGACACATAGGAGAACACTATTTAGCTTCTAGGAGCAGAAAAAAAGCTAATAGCTTCTAGGAGCTTAAAAAACAATATTTGTGTGCAGGGAGCCTTAAAGCAGAACTTAAAACGGAGCTCCACCCAAAAGGGAAAGGTCTGCTTTAAGCCTTCATCCCCTGCTCCCCATTGGGGAGCGGGTAGGAGTGGTTACTCGAATTTGACAGGTACCCGCTCCCACGTCCGCTATTATCACCTAGGTGATCGGAAGCAGAAGCTGCCCTCCCCCCCTCTCTCCCCGTACCCTTCTGGGACACGTGACAGATCCCAGAAGACTACAGGGCCATTCACAAAGCACAGCGCTTCTCGCACAAGCCCAGTGGGCACCCGGCTGTAAAGCCACAAGCTGTCACAGCCGGGTGCCCACACTGAAGATGCCGGCGTCGGGGAGAGAACACGGCCGGTGAAACCAGCCGTGGTGAAGACATCACTGGACCGAGGGACAGGTAGGTGTCTGTATTTTAACAGTCAGCAACTACAGTTTTTGTAGCTGCTGACTTTTATTTATTTTTTTCAGCTGGAACTCCGCTTTAACTCATAACAACTTGGTAAAAAATAATGTGAAAAAATATGCAGTGAGCACAAAAAGAAAATCCGCAAGCAGCTGGCACAGAAAGACAAACCCACTTCATCCTCAAAAACATATATTAAAAAAAAAAAAAAAAAAAGGTGCAGTGTTAATGTGTATACCATAAATAATAAAACAGCTAGTAAAACACTAGAATGATTATATCATGAAGACTGATGACGTGTGATAAAAGTCATACGTGATAAAAATCCTATAATAGGTGCATTTCTAAATAGCAAAAAGTCCAAAAATAAAAGTGCCCAAAAGTATTTAAATAATAACAATCGGGATTGAGTGACATCTAGTGAAAAGTAAAATCGGTGACAATCCTTCCTCCTAATGCACTCATCAGAAGCAAAGGATAAATGAGCTTTTGTACAACTCCTCCAAAAGGGTATAACCCCTCCATGGCCGGAATAAATGTATATCAGATACAGCTGGGCTCTATATGGAAGTCCCTCTGGACAAAGTATGACTTCTCCACGGCATAACTCGGACACCCGTCCAATAAGGATGAATTTATAAATAAAAAATTCTACACCATATGCGGCTTCTCTTGGGCTCCGGATTGTGAGCTTTCTCCCTCCAGGATTCATCCTTATCAGACCGGTGGCCGAGTTATGCCGTGGAGAAGTCATACTTTGTCCAGAGGGACTTCCATATAGAGCGCAGCTGTATCTGATATACATCTATTCTGGCCATGGAGGGGTTATACCTTTTGGAGGAGTTGTTGTACAAAAGCTCATTTATCCTTTGCTTCTGATGAGTGCATTAGGAGGAAGGATTGTCACCGATTTACTTTTCACTAGATGTCACCCAATCCCAATTGTTATTATTTAAATACTTGTGGACACTTTATTTTTGGACTTTTTGCTATTTAGAAATGCACCTATTATAGGATTTTTATCACGCATGTCACCAGTCTTCATGAAATAATCGAATGTTTTACTAGCCGTTTTATTAGTGTTCCTGCATGGCAGACCCCTTACTGTTATCTCACATGTATATTATTATTATTATAGCCAAATTTACCACCCTAACTCCTCCCACAGTTTTTACACTACATAGACAGTAATATACCGAAACGTGCGGATTGTTCCCGATTGGTGTGCTATTACTTTGTGGAACGTTTCGCCGAATGGTTCAAGAAATATCGTGTTTTTTGTGATGAAATTTGTCCCATAGGAATGAATGGCGCAACTAGAGTGTGAGCTGACAAAGCTAGAGAGTGAAAGGAAAAATCAGGACATGATTTCTAAACTGCCATCACTCCTTCATTTTCAAGCCCAACTACACAAATCTTATATCAAACGTTCAGCTATCCCTGCTGCCACTACAAATGTTCACGGCTAAGCCATAGTCCTGATAGTTTTCACAATATGACCATTTGTTTGCAACTCACGCCGCCCATTGACATTCATTGAATCTCCATTCCCAGCTACCTGAATTTTTAAGGGACATTTTTAAACTGCGACTGTGCCTTCATGTTTAATATTTCAGAGACATACTATGCATCAAAATGTAGGTCTGGGTCTTGTGATTCTCACAATATAAAGCGCTTTGCTGTAGGATTTATACTTTTAAAAACTACAACCGCTTGAAGATGGCAAACGACAGTGAAGTTAGCAAGTTGGAGCAGTTTGTTTATAAAAGTTCCTCTGAGCTTGCTGTAGAGTGAGTTGCCATAGCAACCCAAGGGGGGTCAGCAGCCAGCAGAGTGACCAAAGCTAGAGTGTGAGCTGAAAAATAAAAGTTGAAATGCATTTCTCACTCTATCAAGCTTGCCATGGAGTTTCACAGGTCAGAACTGCAACATACTGTGATATAGGAGACATTCAGAGGCTGCGGACATGGTACAAGAGATGGTCAGGGACTACGGACATGTTACAGTATAGGAGACATTCAGAGGCTGCGGACGTGGGAGACGGCCAGGGGCTGCGGACACGGCGCGGGAGACGGCCAGGGGCTGCGGACACGGCGCGGGAGACCGCCAGGGGCTGCGGACACGGCGCGGGAGACCGCCAGGGGCTGCGGACACGGCGCGGGAGACCGCCAGGGGCTGCGGACACGGCGCGGGAGACCGCCAGGGGCTGCGGACACGGCGCGGGAGACCGCCAGGGGCTGCGGACACGGCGCGGGAGACCGCCAGGGGCTGCGGACACGGCGCGGGAGACCGCCAGGGGCTGCGGACACGGCGCGGGAGACCGCCAGGGGCTGCGGACACGGCGCGGGAGACTGCAAGCATGCTGCAAGTGTGTTCTAGCAGTGACCGGTGTTCTCCCAGTGTTAGAAAAACACCATTCAGCGCATATGTGGACAGTTTTACAAAATATAAGAAAGTGGCAGAAATCCGCAGCAGTTGAAATTTCTATCTTCCGGTCAATTGCTCAAGCACATTTTGGAGGGCAGTAAATGGTTAACACATATGTGAAGCTGCCAGCCTGACCAGTCTAAATCGTGCAAAGGCAACATAAAGGAAAGCATGAAATAAATCATGGAGGGCTCACACAGGACTCTGATCATAAACAGCTGAAAGTCATCAGTAGAGATGTGTGACCCCCTCACATGGAATGCCAGCTGCAGCGTCTTCCACAAGTCTCCTGATCGGTAGTCCCCCTCCGGTGTGCAGTGCTAGTGTACACACAGAAACAAGGAACCCAGCGGGACAAGAGCCAGGGGAGATGTTCCCTAATCAGTGATCATTACCTGAGCTGCAGGCTGGAAGGGGGACACACTGATCAGCGGCCTTCTTGAAGATGCTGCAGGTAACATGTCAGTGTGTTGATGATGATTGTCAGCTGTCTGTACAGAGCTCCTTGTGTACACTGCTGTGATCCGTTTACTGCTTGTAGGGATCCTGCACTTCCTGTTTACTCTCCCTCTGAAAAGGAGGAGGAACAAGTCATTAGCAGTCCCTCCCTCCTACTCAGATCAGCGGCACTATTGGTGACACACTGATCATCTCCAATTACAATGATTTCACAGATAGCACAAACGGGCAAGCAAGGGTAAGGGGCGTGGCCTAATACACTCGGCAGGGGCGTGGCATTACATGTGAAAATGGGCGTGGCATGAGTTGCTAGTGACGTCACGTCTCTAGCAACCAATCAGTGTCTTTCAGCGCTCTGCGTCGCATTCGCTCAGAGGAGTGCTGACACTCCTGGGATCAACACGTATGTGGCGCAGTGGAGTGTCATACAGACGGACCAATGGACTACGTAGCCTGCACAGGTAGGAGGAGCCACGAACATATGAGCGAGGGTTGATCTGGTCTCTGGGTGGATGGGAGCGGATTGCGGAACGGAGGCGGAAAAAGACAGTAGAATTACTGGGAGCGCCCTGTATGGTTCTCCCTGCAGAAGATGAGAGCTGGCGCTTCGGACGGGGCTGTTCTGTACCCAGAACTGCAAAATCGCGTCTATTCATGTGATTTTGCGCAGAGCAGCCGCCCTATAGCAATATATCTGCCATAGTGCAGCGATTGGTTAATAAATCACCTATTGACCAAAGCTGTCAAATCGCCGATGTCCACAGACAAGCCGACTGTGGGGCCTAGTACAATGTAATCAGTAGTAGATATCCCAGCACCACACAGGGCATATGGCTTTGACTTCATTCTAACTTCCTGCTTTGCCACACCTACCACAACACTAAGCCCCGCCTCCACCACTGGGGTCTAATAATTAATTTCTTAAATGCGGCAGTTCTGTGCTATGGATGGTGATCGGCGATCGTCTACTGCTGCCGAAAACCATGACATTCGCAGATGTATCAGAGACACACTCATCGTGGGGGAACTCATCTTGCCGCTACAACGGCATTGGGACCCACATGATCTCTAATGCTGCAGGCATCGCACAGACCCCTCTCGGGGCCTGTGGGTGCAGGCATCGCAGAGGACCCTCTCGGGGCCTGTGTGTGCAGGCATCGCAGAGGACCCTCTCGGGGCCTGTGGGTTCAGGCATCGCAGAGGACCCTCTCGGGGGCCTGTGGGTTCAGGCATCGCAGAGGACCCTCTCGGGGCCTGTGGGTTCAGGCATCGCAGAGGACCCTCTCGGGGCCTGTGGGTTCAGGCATCGCAGAGGACCCTCATGGGGCAGGCTTCAGGACCCTCACGGGGCCTGAGGGGGCAGGCTTCAGGACCCTCACGGGGCCTGAGGGGGCAGGCTTCAGGACCCTCACGGGGCCTGAGGGGGCAGGCTTCAGGACGCTGAGGGGGCAGGCTTCAGGACGCTCACAGGGCCTGAGGGGGCAGGCTTCAGGACGCTGAGGGAGCAGGCTTCAGGACCCTCACGGGGCCTGTGGGTGCAGGCATCGCAAAGCCCCACACGGGGCCTGTGGGTGCAGGCATCGCACAGACCCCACACGGGGCCTGTGGGTGCAGGCATCGGACAGACGGGGCCTGTGGGTGCAGGCATCGCACAGACCCCTCTCGGGCCTGTGGGTGCAGGCATCGCACAGACCCCTCTCGGGGCCTGTGGGTGCAGGCATCGCACAGACCCCTCTCGGGGCCTGTGGGTGCAGGCATCGCACAGACCCCACACGGGGCCTGTGGGTGCAGGCATCGCACAGACCCCACACGGGGCCTGTGGGTGCAGGCATCGCACAGACCCCACACGGGGCCTGTGGGTGCAGGCATCGCACAGACCCCTCTCGGGGCCTGTGGGTGCAGGCATCGCACAGACCCCTCTCGGGGCCTGTGGGTGCAGGCATCGCACAGACCCCACACGGGGCCTGTGGGTGCAGGCATCGCACAGACCCCTCTCGGGGCCTGTGGGTGCAGGCATCGCACAGACCCCTCTCGGGGCCTGTGGGTGCAGGCATCGCACAGACCCCTCTCGGGGCCTGTGGGTGCAGGCATCGCACAGACCCCTCTCGGGGCCTGTGGGTGCAGGCATCGCACAGACCCCACACGGGGCCTGTGGGTGCAGGCATCGCACAGACCCCACACGGGGCCTGTGGGTGCAGGCATCGCACAGACCCCACACGGGGCCTGTGGGTGCAGGCATCGCACAGACCCCTCTCGGGGCCTGTGGGTGCAGGCATCGCACAGACCCCTCTCGGGGCCTGTGGGTGCAGGCATCGCACAGACCCCACACGGGGCCTGTGGGTGCAGGCATCGCACAGACCCCACACGGGGCCTGTGGGTGCAGGCATCGCACAGACCCCACACGGGGCCTGTGGGTGCAGGCATCGCACAGACCCCACACGGGGCCTGTGGGTGCAGGCATCGCACAGACCCCACACGGGGCCTGTGGGTGCAGGCATCGCACAGACCCCACACGGGGCCTGTGGGTGCAGGCATCGCACAGACCCCACACGGGGCCTGTGGGTGCAGGCATCGCACAGACCCCACACGGGGCCTGTGGGTGCAGGCATCGCACAGACCCCTCTCGGGGCCTGTGGGTGCAGGCATCGCACAGACCCCTCTCGGGGCCTGTGGGTGCAGGCATCGCACAGACCCCACACGGGGCCTGTGGGTGCAGGCATCGCACAGACCCCACACGGGGCCTGTGGGTGCAGGCATCGCACAGACCCCACACGGGGCCTGTGGGTGCAGGCATCGCACAGACCCCTCTCGGGGCCTGTGGGTGCAGGCATCGCACAGACCCCTCTCGGGGCCTGTGGGTGCAGGCATCGCACAGACCCCACACGGGGCCTGTGGGTGCAGGCATCGCACAGACCCCACACGGGGCCTGTGGGTGCAGGCATCGCACAGACCCCACACGGGGCCTGTGGGTGCAGGCATCGCACAGACCCCACACGGGGCCTGTGGGTGCAGGCATCGCACAGACCCCACACGGGGCCTGTGGGTGCAGGCATCGCACAGACCCCACACGGGGCCTGTGGGTGCAGGCATCGCACAGACCCCTCTCGGGGCCTGTGGGTGCAGGCATCGCACAGACCCCTCTCGGGGCCTGTGGGTGCAGGCATCGCACAGACCCCACACGGGGCCTGTGGGTGCAGGCATCGCACAGACCCCACACGGGGCCTGTGGGTGCAGGCATCGCACAGACCCCACACGGGGCCTGTGGGTGCAGGCATCGCACAGACCCCACACGGGGCCTGTGGGTGCAGGCATCGCACAGACCCCTCTCGGGGCCTGTGGGTGCAGGCATCGCACAGACCCCTCTCGGGGCCTGTGGGTGCAGGCATCGCACAGACCCCACACGGGGCCTGTGGGTGCAGGCATCGCACAGACCCCACACGGGGCCTGTGGGTGCAGGCATCGCACAGACCCCACACGGGGCCTGTGGGTGCAGGCATCGCACAGACCCCACACGGGGCCTGTGGGTGCAGGCATCGCACAGACCCCACACGGGGCCTGTGGGTGCAGGCATCGCACAGACCCCACACGGGGCCTGTGGGTGCAGGCATCGCACAGACCCCACACGGGGCCTGTGGGTGCAGGCATCGCACAGACCCCACACGGGGCCTGTGGGTGCAGGCATCGCACAGACCCCACACGGGGCCTGTGGGTGCAGGCATCGCACAGACCCCACACGGGGCCTGTGGGTGCAGGCATCGCACAGACCCCACACGGGGCCTGTGGGTGCAGGCATCGCACAGACCCCACACGGGGCCTGTGGGTGCAGGCATCGCACAGACCCCACACGGGGCCTGTGGGTGCAGGCATCGCACAGACCCCACACGGGGCCTGTGGGTGCAGGCATCGCACAGACCCCACACGGGGCCTGTGGGTGCAGGCATCGCACAGACCCCACACGGGGCCTGTGGGTGCAGGCATCGCACAGACCCCACACGGGGCCTGTGGGTGCAGGCATCGCACAGACCCCACACGGGGCCTGTGGGTGCAGGCATCGCACAGACCCCACACGGGGCCTGTGGGTGCAGGCATCGGGACCCTTTCCCGGGTCTGAGGGTGCAGGCATCGGGACCCTTTCCCGGGTCTGAGGGTGCAGGCATCGGAACCCTTTCCCGGGTCTGAGGGTGCAGGCATCGGGACCCTTTCCCGGGTCTGAGGGTGCAGGCATCGGGACCCACTCCCGGGTCTGAGGGTGCAGGCATCGGGACCCACTCCCGGGTCTGAGGGTGCAGGCATCGGGACCCACTCCCGGGTCTGAGGGTGCAGGCATCGGGACCCACCTTGGGTCTGAGGGTGCAGGCATCGGGACCCACCTTGGGTCTGAGGGTGCAGGCATCGGGACCCTTTCCCGGGTCTGAGGGTGCAGGCATCGGGACCCACCTTGGGTCTGAGGGTGCAGGCATCGGGACCCTTTCCTGGGGTCTGAGGGTGCAGGCATTGGGACCCTTTCACAGGTCTGAGGGTGCCGGCATCGGGACCCACCTTGGGTTTGAGGGTGTCGGCATCGGGACCCTTTCCCAGGTCTGAGGGTGCAGGCATCGGTACCCTTTCCCGGGGTCTGAGGGTGCCGGCATCGGGACCCTTTCCCGGGGTCTGTGGCTGCCGGCATCGGGACACACTCCCGGGGTCTGAGGGTGCCGGCATCGGGACCCTTTCCCGGGGTCTGAGGGTGCAGGCATCGGGACCCACCGTGGGTCTGAGGGTGCAGGCATCGGGACCCACCTTGGGTCTGAGGGTGCAGGCATCGGGACCCTTTCCCGGGGTCTGAGGGTGCAGGCATCGGGACCCTTTCCCGGGGTCTGAGGGTGCAGGCATCGGGACCCTTTCCCGGGGTCTGAGGGTGCTGGCATCGGGACCCACTCCCGGGTCTGAGGGTGCTGGCATCGGGACCCACTCCTGGGTCTGACCCTTTCCTGCGCGCCCCTACCTGGAACTGTAAAATCACGTCTATATATGTGATTTCGCGCATCCGTGCCGCCCTTTAACCGTATTTCTGCTATGGGGTCTGAGGGTGCCGACATCGGTACCCTTTCCCGGGGTCTGAGGGTGCCGGCATCGGTACCCTTTCCCGGGGTCTGAGGGTGCCGGCATCGGTACCCTTTCCCGGGGTCTGAGGGTGCCGGCATCGGGACCCTTTCCCGGGGTCTGTGGCTGCCGGCATCGGGACCCTTTCCCGGGGTCTGAGGGTGCCGGCATCGGGACACACTCCCGGGGTCTGAGGGTGCCGGCATCGGGACCCTTTCCCGGGGTCTGAGGGTGCCGGCATCGGGACCCTTTCCCGGGGTCTGAGGGTGCCGGCATCGGGACCCTTTCCCGGGGTCTGAGGGTGCAGGCATCGGGACCCTTTCCCGGGGTCTGAGGGTGCAGGCATCGGGACCCTTTCCCGGGGTCTGAGGGTGCAGGCATCGGGACCCTTTCCCGGGGTCTGAGGGTGCAGGCATCGGGACCCTTTCCCGGGGTCTGAGGGTGCAGGCATCGGGACCCTTTCCCGGGGTCTGAGGGTGCAGGCATCGGGACTCTTTCCCGGGGTCTGAGGGTGCAGGCATCGGGACCCTTTCCCGGGTCTGACCCTTTCCTGCGCACCCCTACCTGTAACTGTAAAATCACGTCTATATATGTGATTTCGCGCATCCGTGCCGCCCTTTAACCGTATTTCTGCTATAGGGCAACACGGAAGCGGTTAAGGGCCAGTTCACATCAGAATGCAGTGCGGGAAACCGGGGTTCTATGAGCATTTCCTGCACTGCATTTAAAACACACTGCACTTGAGTTCTGCAGCAGGTGTCTGTGTTAACAACATCCCAGAAGCAGCTCACAAACGCAATGCATTTGCCTGCACTGGATCACATGGTACAGTAGTACCATTCGATCCGGATGCTGTGCGTTTTATAAAGTAGTGCATGCACTACTTTTGGTGCGGTTTAAATGAATGGGACGAAATTGCACTGCACCCGTATCGCATGTGAATCGCACAGAAACATGCTGCTGTGAACTGTCCCGAAGGGAAACGTTAGCTGATAGAAAAATGTAAGCTGCCAGTTCTAGCCTCTGCCTCTGAAATTGCCAGCTGCCATGTTATGTCATGTTAACCCTGTAACACTGGAACAGCTCCAATTCCAAAGTTAGTAAAATCTACAATGTATTACTGAGGTAATCCAACACTCTCTCCCTGATGTAATCCAACACTCTCTCCCTGAGGTAATCCGACACTCTCTCCCAGAGGTAATCCGACACTCTCTCCCAGAGGTAATCCGACACTCTCTCCCTGAGGTAATCCGACACTCTCTCCCTGAGGTAATCCGACACTCTCTCCCTGAGGTAATCCGACACTCTCTCCCTGAGGTAATCCGACACTCTCTCGTTACTGAGGTAATCCGACACTCTCTCGTTACTGAGGTAATCCGACACTCTCTCGTTACTGAGGTAATCCGACCCCCTCTCGTTACTGAGGTAATCCGACCCCCTCTCGTTACTGAGGTAATCCGACCCCCCTCTCGTTACTGAGGTAATCCGACCCCCCTCTCGTTACTGAGGTAATCCGACCCCCCTCTCGTTACTGAGGTAATCCGACCCCCCTCTCGTTACTGAGGTAATCCGACCCCCCTCTCGTTACTGAGGTAATCCGACCCCCCTCTCGTTACTGAGGTAATCCGACCCCCCTCTCGTTACTGAGGTAATCCGACCCCCCTCTCGTTACTGAGGTAATCCGACCCCCCTCTCGTTACTGAGGTAATCCGACCCCCCTCTCGTTACTGAGGTAATCCGACCCCCCTCTCGTTACTGAGGTAATCCGACCCCCCTCTCGTTACTGAGGTAACCCATCCCCCCCCTCATTACTGACTTTATCCAACCCCCTCATTACTGATGTAATTCAACCCCCTCATTACTGATGTAATTCTACCCAGCCTTTTTCAACCAGGATGCCTTCTGGGGTGCCTTGACAAAATGACTAAAATTGCTCCAAATTGCCTAGAAATTGTGCACAGGCAGCTTGCTCTGGTGGCACAAATAGAAGAGAAGAAGCCAGCCGCTTTAAGGACTAAAACTCAACTCCAAGAAGAAATCTATTTATTTTTGGAAAGCCGGGTAAATATTGATGTTCTTGTACCATTCTTCCTATGCCTCTGGCAGCTTTTCAAGAAATGAGTGGAGCTGTTGTCACTGAGACATGAAGACAGAGACAATAAATTTAATCCGTTAGATATTCTTGGAAAAAACTGTTTTCTTGCAGTCTGTCTCTACAGGAAGTGGTGGAAATCTCCCTAACAAGTACATTGACAGTATAAACCCAACAAAAGTTGTACCCCTTACCCATCCTGTGCTAATCTAACAAAAAAAAAGTTTTTTATCTGGAGTTTGTCTTCAATCTACAAAAGCTTTAGTCATTTTATATAAAAACTGCTGTACAGGCTGATTTGTCCAGTGAACAAAGCCACACTGATAAAGATAATGTTCTGTTGACAAAAAATAATTATTAATATTATACCTTTATGACTTTATATGCAGTGCACAAACAATAGTGGTTGTGTTTTATTAATCCTTTACTTTTCCATAAAGGGAAAACTAAACAAAGTATCGGAAGCTAGGCAGAGCACACAAGGATCTGTTCCCTGTTAAATGTAACCAAATTAATTTCTTTATTGCAGCAATATCAGGATGCCATACGGGCTTCCAAAGCTGGCAGATCAGTGAATCTGGCAGAGCTCCCAGCACCTCCAGGTAACATATTACTTGTTTTGTTCTACATGTAAATTCCATCAAATAGCTTATTGACACAGGCTAACATTTCTTCTGATTGCAGGCCTAGTTTTTATTTTTAATCCTTTAAAGCAGTCCTATTTGCTAAAGTAATACTGGCCGTAGACGGTTCTTTTTTTTTTATTTGATCAGTTAGCTAGTTGACCGAAAAAAAAAAAAGTGAATGGATTCCCTCATCCACACAAGCTAGGTGGATGGAGGAATCCTCCCTGCTGTGCCATTGTATTCTGACAGTGGGTCTTTTCCACTGTTAGAATACTTTGATCAGCAGCTGCAGCCAATTTGCTGCAAGCTGTTAACTGACAAAAGTTTTCCAACAGTCGATGAGGAATAGCCATAGATGAATTGAAATTTGTTTGGTCCTTGCCGAACCGGCTTAATTCAGTCCATCTATGGGTAGATTAAGACTTCTCTTCCCAGGAGTGCTGATTTCCTGGTTCTCTGCTGTGCTCTGTGGTTTCTTCCAACAGCTGCTGTGCCACTACAGGATACAGTGGTGACATCAGGGCTGTTTGGTTGAATCACGGTTGACATGTCAGACTTTACATGCCCGTCAGGCACCATTTTTTCTTCACTACTGCAGCGATCAGCAACACAGGCAGCAGGAGAGATGAGTACTCCAAGTCTTTGCAAAGGACAAATGTACTTAAAGTTTTTATTTCAGCCGCATATGTTTACTGTTTTGCCTGAGTCATAACAAGATATAAAATAGCTGGCCAAAATGGCACAGTTGTGGCAGGTAAACAGGAAAATGTATATATTTAAATTTTCTAATAGCATTGGAATGTTGTCTTTAATTTGACAGCCTTCCTCTTATATTGTTGCCATCTCCGCAGTAACACGGCTGATCCGGTAAATCACAGATCAATAAGAAGATAGGCTTTTTTGTATCATGGGTTGTCAAGGGGCAACTTAGATCCGTGAGAGTATAAAAAATACAGTGAGCGCTCCAATGGTCAGCAGCTGAACATTCAAGGAAAACACATAAAAGTCCCAAAAATATATATATAAAGAAAATGCAGCGCTGTGTGATGTTACTATATTGCGGGCAAATATAAATAATAAATGAAACCAAAGCAAATGAATAAAAAAAAAAAATCAATGAATAAATCACAGTCCAGTAATGGTGCTCGCTGATTCCCAGTGCAAAAGTTAGAAATGCGCACTAACCAGAAACGTATTAATAATACGCATGTGTATATGATATCATGGAGATTCCCTCTCTTTTCTGGTCTGGTAATGGGCAGGAGCTGGAGATAGTAGAGATGAAGCACCCTCGTGTGGTGAAATGGAGGTACAGCAGGTCACAGAAATCCTTACAGAAGTGTGTGAAGTGGAAAATTCCTCCTCTCAAAGGCTGGTGCAGGGATCAATCTGGGTCTGCAGAAGCTGAAAAGGCTCATCGCAGAAGACACAGGAAAGAACCCATAGTATAGTAGGTTGATGAAAATGATTTTATTCAAGAAAAACAGGAGTGTTCAGAAAAAACTCACAATGGTGCCAGGTTTAATCAAATGACTGACCCTTTAAGATTAAAGATGGCCGCCGGGCCTCCACGTGGCACCGGCGGCGTAGTGTCAATGGCGTCCTTGGCTCCACCTAAAATAATTGTGTGGTTTCTGTACATTATCCCATGTAGCATATGGCAGTACATGAAAAAGTACGTTGGCATTTCTTAACATTTTAGTGGCACTCCAACTCACCTAGGCAGTGCGCTGTATTGCCTGTATGTTAACTATTAGTGCGTTGTAGTATGCTGTGTTGGGAAAAAAATAGTGCTTGTCCAGGGTTCGTGTGTTGTGGTGGTTTGGCAGCACCAAAATGAGAGGGCTTCCTAACCCAACGCTTTTCAACTCATAAATGCTGCATGTTAAAGATGCATGTTGGAAAAAAAACATGATGTTTTATGCATTCTGGGGGTTTGGTAGCCACTTCACTGCAGCGCACATCAACACATGAATACTGCACATTAAATGCACATGTATTACCAAGTCACAGTCCTGTGAATGGGCCCTAAGGGCAAATTTCCACTTCAGCATTCCCTTGCAGAGTTTTTTCTTGTTTTCCAGTAAAGCAACCCATTCATTATATATTGGCTGCTCCTGAACTGTGACAGACAAAAAAATAAATTCACATTTCCCTTTTATTGCATCCAGTACATTGTTTGTTGGCTGCTATTGTACAGTGTTTTAGGGTGGCTTTTGCACATCACTCTGCACATAGTTACCATTTTGACAACTGTGAATGGACTCTTATGAGATCATCAGGGCACTGATGATCAGTGTGCGCTCATGATCAGTGTAGCCCCAGCAGTGCCACCTGTCGGTGCCCATCAATGCCACCTGCCAGTGCCCATCAATGCCACATATAAGTGCCTACCAGTGCACATCAATGCCACATATCAGTGCCCATCTGAGCTGCCTATCAGTGCCACCTATCAGTGCGCATCAGTGCCGCCTAACAGTGCTAGTCAGTGTCGCCTATCACTGCCATGTGAGTGCTGCCTTTCAGTGCCCATCAGTGATGCCTGTCAATGCCCATCAGTGCCACCTACCAGTGCCTCCTCATCAGTGGCCATCAGTGCAGCCTATCAGTGCCCATCACCGCAGCCTCATTAGCGCACATCAGTGAAGGATAAAAATCACTTATTTACAAAAGTTTATAACAAAACTAAGGAAAAACTTTTTTTTTTTCTAAATTTTCAGTTATTTTTGGTTTGTTTAGCAAACAATAAAAAAACCCAGAGGTGATTAAATACCACCAAAAGAAAGCTCTATCTGTCTCAAAAAAATTATAAAAATTTCATAATTGCGTACAGTGTTGCATGACCGCGCAATTGCAATTCAAAGTGTGACCGCACTGAAAGCTGAAAATTGGCCTGGACAGTATAAGTGCCCTGTAGGCAAGTGGTTAAAGGTGTGCATACATTTATATCCACTCAGAGCAGGCTGGCTCTATGGGTCTTGATTGTTTATCCCACTGTTTGAAATGGGCAAAATATAGTGGTCTTAAGCTAGCAATTGCTTAACCACTTGCAGCACAATCACGTAAATATATGTGATTGTGTTCACGTGGTTATACTGGGGCCATGGCTGCATCTGCTAGCAATAACCCCAGTATTAACATTTTCAGCCAGGGATTGCCTACCCTTTTAAAAGTGTTCTGAGCAGCTTTTAAAGGTAGCAGGAGGGTTGCCCCTCCAGTGCCTCTCCGGTCTCTCCCGTGTGATCGGGAAGCCCGGCACTGAAGTCAGCAGTTCCACCGGCTGATCAGAGACCGAAAATACAGATTTTTACTTGTAAACAAAAAATGTCAAAGTGTCTTCAAGTGGTTAATCATAATCCTAATGATGGATCTCTTTTGTTTGACCTATAGGCTGAATGAGAAAAATCTAAGAGATTCCCACATCCACTGCATATCCTTTATTGCAATTAATGAGCCATCTTTCATTGTAGGCGTATTGCAACAGATTGACATATCCTCAAATCATTAAGCAGTCTTTGCTTTTATTCCCCAGATCCCACCACCTCCAGATGAGGACAGTGACTTTGTTGTAGTAGAACATGAAGATACCAGGTCACCACAGAACTCAGATGAAGTTTACTCTCAGTTGTTGAAGCTTCTTCATGAACAGCATGAGGTATCTTGCACTGATCCTCCAAATATTCCATCATAGTCTCTAATTTTATACATAAAAATCAACTCCAGCCTACCTTTTTTTTTTTCAAATTGATAAAATGAAATTTGTGTGTCCCCGCTCCAGAGATTCTTCTCACTTTCTGTCCTGGTCACATGGTTATGCCCTAGTGCACCTTCTCACAGTGCAAATCTATGAATCAGCGAAGCCATTAAAAAAAATCTACTCCCCAGTGATATAGCTTATCCCTAGAGCTTCATCTATGAGCGAATCTACAAATATTGCTGTGTTTATGACAATACAAAAGAAACATTGGGCAGCAAGTTAGTAAAAATGTGAAAGGCTCTAAGGAATTACTGCAGAGTATATCCTGCTATTATCTCACATTATGTACGCGCGAAAAAAATTACTTTCCTTTTCCTTTAAAGTTGAACTGTGATTGGTAACTGGAAATAGTGGGATCATGATATTATTTACATTGAAGCATCATACTTCTTAAGGTTTTGTGATTGAACTACTTTGATTGAGTGGTGATAATGTATGACATAAGAACTGTGAACCTTTGAATAAGGATGTTGTAGGCTTTATATTAAATGTTATTTATGGAATACATATTAAATTATTTGTGTATATGAATCTCTCAAATGAGCAAGACCGAAACTGAAACATCTTGGGTAGTGTCTAATCATCTATACTACAATATATGATTTTATTATCACTAGAAGCCAAATTAACAAAACTAAAACACCAGGATAAAGATCTTTATTTTTAAAAGGAAAGTTGTTTTAGGCTGATTCCAGTGAGATTCAAAATTTAATGTCACATGGATAAAATAAAAATCCTTATCCTTGCATAATCTTTATGAATTGAACCTTATTGGATTTCATCTGTCTTCAAGGCCTGCCAAAGGTTTTTTCGGCATATACTGTATAGTGTCTTTTGTTTCTAAATGCATTGTATGGTCAAATGTTTGTGGACACCTGACCTTCACACCTACATTAGCTTGCTTGAAAACCCATTCCAAAACCATGGGCATTCAAATCGAGATGCCCCCCCCACCCCTTTCTTGGTTGCTTTAAGTAGCCACCACTGTTCTGAAAAAGCTCTGGAGAGTGTCTGCAGAATTTCGTGCCCATTAAGCCACAATAGCATTTTCAAGGTTGAATATCGATGTTGGAGAAAGCGGCCCGGCTCAGTCAGCATTCAAGTTAGCTCTGTGCAGGCAATGCGGTTTCTGACACACCAAACTTGCCAATGTATGTTTTATTGATCTGGTGTTGTGCACAGGAGCACAAATATATGCCGGAACAAAAGAGGGTCTTTTCCAAGTTGAAACCACCAAAGCTAGAAGTCCATAATTGTCTAAAATGTCTGTTTTTGTAGCTTTAACAGTACCCCTCACCAGGAAGGGTGTCCACATACATCTGACCATATAGATAGATTTGATGATCAGGTATCTACAACTTATGGCCAAATAGTGTACATAATGTAGTATTAAGGTGATAAACATTCACAGATAGTTGATATGTCCCCATTTTTTAGACCCAGAAGGTCCACCTATGGGGTTTACATCTATACAGTCCCTTTAGCATCTTTTCTATGTAAACTGGTACAAATGATAGCACAACATGGCTACTTTTATTATTTCATAAAAAATAAACACTTTTTAAGCTGTTAAGTATGTAGAAAGTATATATTTACAGCTATGAACTAGATTCATCTTCAGAGGCTTTATGGACTGGCATCATCCAGTCTTTTGTTTTCTCCTAGAAATGTTTGCGGTACTCCAAGCAATTTACTCAGATGGGAAATGTTGCAGAAACCACAAGGTGAGTAAATAGTCTCTAAATCAGTAACCAGATAGAATGTAAAGATGTATACATATAAAAATGCAGCGCTGTAAAATGATCAAATCATGCAAATCAACACAATAATAGTCCTGAAAAGGTGCTCATTAATTCCTAGTGCCAATGGAAAGAATGCAAACTAACCAGAAGTGCATTTAAAATACGCATCTGTGTAAGAAATCGTGGAGATACCCCTCTCTCCCTCTGGTCAGAAAATGGATATGTGCTGAAATCACTCTGTGGCTGTGAAATTGCGAGAAAGACTCCTCACAGAGAGATACTCATAGTGTAGTATATTACTTCAATTTATTTAAAAAAACCAAGTAAAACATAAAAAAGTGACCCACTGACCCTCTTAAAATTATAGGTGGCCGCCGGGCCTCCACATGGTCCTTGCTCTACCTCAGAAGAAGTGCGTGCGCACGAAACGCGTCAGGTGGAGCCTGTGGACGTCGTTGACACAACGCCACTGGTGCCATGTGGAGGCCCGGCGGCCACCTATAATTTTAAGAGGGTCAGTGGGTCACTTTCACTTGCCACCTGATTATATGTTTTACTTGTTTTTTTTAAATAAATTGAAGTAATATACTACACTATGAGTATCTCTCTGTGTTCTCTGTGAGGGGTCTTTCTCCCAATTTCACAGCCACAGAGTGATTCCATTCCCACGCTGGTTCCACTGAAGAGGAATATCCTATCCTGGGAGCTTCCTGACCTGCAGGATTTCGTTTTCCCACAAGAGGGCGTTACCGTCATCCATTTCAGCACATATCCATTTTCTGACCAGAGGGAGAGAGGGGAATCTCCACGATTTCTTACACACATGCGTATTTTAAATGCGCTTCTGGTTAGTTTGCATTCTTTCCATTGGCACTAGGAATTAATGAGCACCTTTTCAGGACTATTATTGTGTTGATTTGCATGATTTGATCATTTTACAGCGCTGCATTTTTATATGTATATGTTTTACTGAGGATTTTTATATGCGTTTATCCTGGATGTTCAGCTGCTGTTTCTTTGAGAGCGCTCACTGTGTGTCTTTTACCTATACAGAATGTAAAGATGGCCATAGACATTAGGGAATGAAGGCACACGTGTCCTCAAGTCACGTTATTCAAAGAGAATGGTACACAGACACATTTTCTTTCTTGTCCTTTGAGAAATGTAGAGAGTCTTAAACCTTTTGTTTATGCCTACACTAGCATTGGCAAAGAAAAAAATGTAGCCCGGCCCAGGGTATAATTCTCCTACTTACCAGCAAGCCTCAATTATTGCTTTATTATTATAAAGGTAGATTTTATATATAAATACCTTGCTACAATCATTAATTAAGGTTTAGCTCTCAGTTACTGCACGGTCACAGTGACTTCAGTGGGGACATGTCAAGTTAAGGTGATCATTAAGCAAAGCATCGTAGCCACGAGGTTCCCCTTCAGTTGCCATGGTAAGTTTTTTAGGTGGGCAGTCAGGGATGGTAAAATCATGGATTTTACCATCCTGTTGCCACCCGTGCAATCAAGGCCTTATTCCTGTAGAGAGATTGAAAATGCCCTGATAGGCTGTTTTCTAATTCTAAGCACTTGCCTTTACTGTTTTGTTCCAAAGCTGTTCATTCCTACTGTGGATCTGTTGACTGCTGGTCCCTTGCTTTAACAGCATGACTGTTAAAACCCAGGTTTTAACATACAGGGCATCTCTTAAGTTTGATTCCTATGTTACTGAAGGCTAGGAAATACACTTACCACAAGGTTTACCACCAGACATGGAAGGTGTACTTTGCTTGCTGTGGGTCTAACGGCTTCCACCCCTGGAGTTTCTCCATATGACAGATCTGTTCTTTTTTGCAGTTGATCTGAACCAACACCTGACTGGTAGTACCATGGGTTGGATTTCTCCCCTTTCCATTTAGTTTCAGAGACTGTTGGCTTTCCATTTTCTAATTAAACCCTTTGTGTAGGGGTTTTGCATGGGGCTCCCAGTCCAGTCCCCTTTGAACCTTCCACTCTCCGCTCAGACTCACAAGGTTGCATTTCTTGTGGCAATCACCTCGGCTAGGCAAGTGTCTGAGCTGACAGCTATATCCTGCAAGAAACCCTTTATGTTCTTGCACAAGGACAATGTTGTATTGAGGTCCTGGGCTTCCTTTCTTCCCAAAGTAGTCTCTGTTTTGCACCCTAACCAGATCATTGTAATTCCATCCCTTTTGTCCAGCTGCAGTTCACAAAATTGAAATTTTCTCTATTGGTTGGATGTGGTTCAGGCTGTGTGAATGTTTCAGCTGCTGCTTCTTTCATGAAGATGGATTCCCTTGTTGACATCTCAGACGGGGTACAGCATGGGCTCCCAGGTTTCCAGTTTCACCATCTCTAGGTGGCTTGGACAAACCAAGGTTCAGGCTTTGGTCTTCAAGATTGGGCTGGCTTTCTTCACTAAGCACCTCTTCAGCTATATGGCATCAAGCCTTTGTGACATTTATGTATGTGTATATGTGTGTGTGTATATAAGTTTTATTTTTCTATTTTTAAACCATATGAAATTCTTTTATGAGGCATGCTGATAGTAGGAGGGTTATACCTTGGGCTGTTCTACAGTTTTTTTGTTTGCCAGTATCCAGTCCTCCCTACAGGCAGCAGTATAACCTACAGGATTATAAAATTCTGTATCCCTCATTGGGCTCCAAGAAAAAAAGTTAATGGTAAGTACACACATCCATATTTTTGTTGTATTATATTGTTATTCCTGTCTTTGATAAACTGAGAATATGTAGAAGTCTTGACAGAGCTCCTTGGGCTAAATCTTCAGCAATGTCTGATGTTGTTTGTGTTCTTGTGGCAGGTTCGAAAAAATGGCAGATGAATGCAAGAAGAATTGTGATATCCTTCACCTATCTCAAGCTCAGGGCCGTGATCCACCTCCCTATCATTTTGAAGACAAGACATTGAGAATAGTCCGGTAATCATTTTGATCAATACTGACTGTGAGGAATTTTGAGAAGCAGTTCAGGGCAGGCATAGGTCTGATCAAGCACCAGTAACTGTTGATCAGGCATAGATCAAACCTAAGACCAGTAACTATTCAGGTCAGCCATAAATTAGACCAAACTCCAGCAACTATTTAGCTCAGGCATATGTCAGATCTAACACCAGTAACTGTTTGGGTCAGTCACAGAGCAGATCATAGAACACATCTAACACCAGTAATATGTCAAATCTACAACCATTAGCTGTTCCGGTCAGGCATAGGTCAGACTCCAACACCAGTAACTGTTCAGATACAGTGTCTATGTATTTTTTTTTTTGGAAATGGTAGAATATTGAATTAAAAAGGGGGAGGTTATGTGAGTTGTTTGGACTAATTGTTGGTCTGTATATAACTGATCATGATCCTTCTTTCCCAACAGAGTATTCTCGGAGCTAAGTAGTACAGAGATGCTGCTGATTATAGTACGAGGCATTAATCTTCCAGCCTCTGCAGGTGACATTCTCCTTGTCTCTGTCCCTTTCAACACCTTCCAAAGAGTGCTCTCTTCCTCTTTAGTTGTTTTGTAATGAATTCTGGAGGAAAACATGTTTGTCTAGCAAACTGCAGATATTTCTCAGCCATATTCTTACCTGCTCTTTTGAGAGGTGTCTGCATATTGCAGGTTGTTTTTATCAGTGTATTTTTTTTATTGTATTTATTTTTAAAGCCCCACTCCAAGGACAGGAAAAAATGACTGTTTCAGTGCCAGCACTGCAAGGGTTTGCTTATTTTTGTCTAGGGAATGAGGAATAAGGTGTGAATACTTAGCTTATTCTCCACTCCTGCAGGGTCCCTCCAGTGTTGTCACTGGTCCCCCCCAACCTCTTCTCCAAGGCCCTCCTGGCTACAGTCTCACTCTTGCCATCTCTACCTGCAAATGTCCTGCATGACACATTATGGATGCCAAGGGACCACCTACAGACTGGAGCGCCGGAGAGTGCCGGAGCTGGCCAGAGTGGGGGTAAGGCAAGTAATGCAGCCTTCTTATCTGCCTCTAGACAAAATTAAACATACCCTTGCACTGCTAGGGAGAATAGGGACCCCCGCTGCAAGAGTTTTTTTTCTTCCAACCTGAACTTGGGTTTTAAGGTAATGTGTAGTGTTTTTTTTATATATTTTGATTATTATGGTTAGAGTTAAAAAAAAAAAAAAAAAATTAACAAAAATAGATTTTCTTTTTTGTCTGGCAAATATTAAATATTGAATATTCCTACTTTGTATGCTCATTTATATTCAGTGGGTGCTTTTTAAGCACCTCTTCATCTGTGTCCTGCTCCCATTTCTCAACTCTTTTATAGTATGAAACTCTCAGTTTTTCTGGTTTCTGATAATAACATTAGTATATTGGTTCACTAACCAGTCATCAAAGAAAGCATCCAGTTGCATGTGGATACTTATTTTAGACCAACCCCAGAATAGGTGCGCTTTTTTCCTGCACCTACTGAATAGCCTGGCTGAGTCTAGCATTTCATTTGTATCATTTTGCTGCCATTCTTAGGGTTGTTGTCAATGGAAGTTGAGCTTGTGTTGATGACATCAGTTTGAGACACTTCTGCTTCAGATTGGTTTTGCATTCCCATAGACTTGTATGAAGATGCAAAACTGCTTGAAGTGAATAAAAGCCTGTCACCATAGTCCCTTTCTACACTAGAATGGTGTCAGCTGTTATCTGACATGTCTACCATCTCTGTATACAAATTGGCCAAATGAGTTCAGCTGAGCTTTTTTCCACATTTATTTCAGGGCTGTCCAAAGCAGTGTTTAGGATTTCTGTAACACAAAATATAGAAGGGAGGTGTGATTTACTAAGATTTATGTATCTGCCTCCATGCTCTTATCTGCAATTGGAACTCAGTTTGGAGTTGATCGGCCCTGTTTGTCTCACCCCATGGCTGGTGTCTCTGCTAGAGCATCCATTCACTAGTGTTGCAGTAACATCCTTGGCTCATTGAGTACTATATGACTCCAGAGAGACTCTGAACTGCTAAAGCCATTGCTGATTGGCACTTCTCTGAACACACCCCGGAACTTCATGTCACCTGAACTCAGGGGCGGACTAACCATTTGGAAACTCGGGCACTGCCCGAGGGCCCGGGGTCAGTAGGGGGCCCCATGAGATGCCCCTGGTACATTTTTCATAGGCTTTTTTGAGTTTGGGCAAGGACACAGGGGCCCCATGATCCCCTATTGCCCGGGGGCCCCATGAGTTGTTAGTCCGCCCCTGCCTGAACTACAGATTTTAGAGAAATGTTAATGAGTTTTTCACTTGTAATCTTAAATGAAATCTATTTTTTTCTTGTTCAGTTGCATTTTGATCTTGTAACCTGAAAGATTCAAGTGAACCTGTGCTTTGCACATGCATTGTAAAGCAACTTGTTGACTTTAATGCCACCTTCTCCTATGCTCGCCTGTTTGTTGATCTCCCATGCCTTCTTTCAACAGTCGAAGGAAATCCCTGTGTTCTTGTTAAGCTTACAAAGGCGCTGAAGATTCTCTCTCCCAACCCCATGTGGCAACACTGACTCAATCACAAGCACCAATGTGATCATGTGAGAGGAAAGGGAGTTGGACAGTCCATAGATGATTTGAAAGAAAGGAAAGAAAACTGCTTGATTCCCCCATCAACAATGCCTCACGCTGAGCCATGTTCAGCTATGTTCTGCCAGCAGGCGGGAGCATGGGGAGCCTTCCTAGCAGGCAGAACACTGATTACTCCTAGAGGCTATAGCCGCTGGCAGTAATTACATGTAGAAAGTCCCTACAGGCTGGTTGTATCCAAGCCAATTGATGGATCGATTTGGGGAACTGTCAGCTTGCCCATACATGGATGGAATCTTGGATGGTTCCTGCTGAACTAGACGAATTTTGATCCATGTATGGCCTGCTTTAGTAACATCCTCCCTGACTCACAAAAGTACCATATTTATTTTTTAGCTGCAAGTGACTGAATGTAGCACTGGGGGAAATGATGAGAAGAAGCATGTTATGCAGGAGAGGGGGGCATTCAAGGCACCTTGTTGTTTTGCCCTGGATGGACAAAGCAAGATTTGCTTTAATGGCACAAACGCTCAAATGGCCCTTCAGGAGCTGCTGAATATACTACAGAGTGTGGACTCTATCCATGGCTGTGTTGCCCCATGTGTCACCATACAACTCCATGTTTTATATGTAGTTTCTTTTCTCAGTTATTTTTTAGTTGTAGTGTCACTTGGTATCCGATGAAAATTGCTCACTTCTATTAATCTGTTTCACAGGAATGGCACCCAACGACCTGCATGCGTTTGTGAAGTTTGATTTTCCATATCCAAGCACGGTAAGAAGTGAAGAGGAAACTGTACCTGTGCAATCTCAGTCTCTGAAATTCTTCTTTATGGGTTTCAAAGGCCAGAGACAGCTGACAAGTGTAATGTTGCTGCAGTCCTGTCTTTATATTTTAAGACTGGTGAAGCACACCATCTCATGCTCCTATTATTGTGCTGGAATGGAAATATGTTTTGAAATGCAACGTTTGAATCTATTTGAGCTTTTAAACACCGTCAATGTTTGTCTCTTGCAGGAACAGCCACAGAGAAATAAAACGTATGTAGTTAAGAACACTAACTCTCCAGGTGACATTGCTCAAGTATTTTTGTGTCTAGTGCTATTGTTGGCCAAAGTATGTGCGATGTGAGAGCTAAAGCCATCGCTAGTCAGAATATTGCTGCAGGAAGGTGATGCTATGGGGTTTATTTACTAAACCTGGTTGACTCAGAATCTTGTCCACTTCTGCATAAAAACCAATCAGCTTCCAGGTTTTATTGCTGAAGCTTAACTGAACATGCTAAGGTTAGAAGCTGATTGGCTACCATGCACAGGTGCCCAAGATTCTGAGTCAACCAGGTTTGGTAAATAAACCCCTATATGTCCACAAGAATAAACCCAGCTTGGAATGCCACCGTGGGGAATATTTTCTAAAACTAGTGCAGCTGTGCATGGTAACCAATCAGCTTCCAGGTTTCATTGTCAAAGCTGAATTTCAGAAGCTGATTGGTTACTATGCACAGCTACCCCAGATTCTGTGTGCACCGGTTTTAGTAAATCTCCCCCTGTGTTTCTGTTTATGGATAATATACTACAGGGTTGATTTACGAAAGTCAAATAGACAGTTGCACTCTGCAAGGGAATTTGCTCCAGAGTTTTGTAAATGAGGGGAAGCTCCACTGACTTCCATCATTTAGTCATTCAAAAATGTGATTGCGTTTACTTTGCAAAGTGAATCTTTACCTCATTTCCTAATCTCTGTAACTAATTTCCTTGTGGTGTGCAACTACATGTACGAAGTGAAGAGTCTGCCTTTAGTAAATCATCCCCTATGTTTAATCCATATAATATAATTAGTGGTTCTTGGAGGAATATGTTGTATTTTTTAAGTACTGAACAGGGCCTGGGTCTCTAATTTTCATTCTCTGTTGTGTTTATTTGGACTTACAGCATCCTCTCAGTACATCTTTTGTGGGTGGAACCTGAAAAATTGCTAAAATCAAACTGATTCTTTCTGAAAGTTAAATTGTCTTTCATGTGTCAGTGGGTTACATTATGAAAGTAAAGAGGTGTACCAATTTTGAATTTTTTTTTTAGCCAATTGCTTTTACTTTCTATAGCAGTGCTCCTCTAAATGTGCATGCAAGGGTAATCTGTTCATGTCTGTTTATAGTAAGATCATACCATACATCTAATTACCATTTGTAGCAGATCTCTCCTCAAGAATTACAGCTACAGATCTGCTTATATCTTATATATTAATTATATATAATTTTTCCTGATTCAGGTGATATTTAAAAGCGGTGCACCTGCTGTAATGTGATTCTTCAATATTCAGGGAGAAAAAGGAATCTATAGCATCTCAGTTGTAGAGACTTTATTGTAATAAGGCTGGCCTTCCAAACTTAGATTTCTTTCCATTTAGTCTGGTGGCTGAATGAAACAAATCTAATAGATTCCTCCATCCACCCTATACACCTCCCACTGAGGCTGGCAGAAATCAGAATACCCAAATTGCAGCCGCATCAGATTGGATGCAGCTGCTGTGTGGCCAACAATTTTCCACTCCAGACTCCTTTCAGTTGAAAGGTCAAATGAGAGGGGGCGACTGGAACTGGCCAAAATTTGCACAGTGTTTTTTGTATTCAAAGCCACAGTTTTCCTAACAACTGCTGACATCAATGGTTGATGTGGAGGATATCGGGAGCCTAAACAACATCCTTGTTGGACCCGCCTCCATGAGGACTGGGGTCACATTGGCTGTGTAGTGGAGAGAAAATGAGGAAAAAAAAATGCTGAAATATTAGTCAGTACCAGTATGCAAAAATGTATTTGCTATGAAATAATAAATCTCCTCTAATGTCGGGTGTCTTAACGTGTGTGGATGCTGCTGCAATATGTAGAACTATTAGTTTAGTATTTTACATTTTAGAAGGGGGTGCCTCGAGAGTGATGCCTGCTCATAATTTTAAAGGTTGTCTTGACTGGAAAAAGGTTGAGAAATACTGCTTTACTTATCACTCTGCACTGTCCTGTCAATTACACACAGTGATTGAATAATTTGTCTGTTGTACCGAGATGATGTATTTTCTGTTTGTGTGATCTTTTATACAGAGTACGAACAGTCGTTTAAACTAAATATCAACCGCAACCACAGAGGCTTCAAACGGGTGGTTCAGGCCAAAGGCATCAAGTTTGAGATCTTCTACAAAGGGTGAGTGACTAGTACTGTTGGAGAGGACAGAGAGCCATGGCCTTCCCCAAAGCTATATCCAGTGTTAGCTTTGACAGTTTTTAACCACTTGCCCTCCTGAAGATTTACCCCCCTTCATGACCAGGCCATTTTTTGTGTTATGGCGCTGCATTACTTTAACTGACAATTGCGCGGTCAGGCAACGCTGCACCCAAATGAAATTTATGTCCTTTTTTCCCACAAATTGAACGTTCAGTGTTATTTGATCGCCTGTGTTTTTTTTTTTTTTTTTTTTTGTTTTTTTTTGTTTTGTTTTGTGCTATAAGCAAAGACAATTTTGAGAAACAATATTTTAGATTTTTTGCTATTAAACATGTCCAGTAAAAAAATTTTAAAAATCAAATTTCATCAAATTTAGGCCAAAATGTATTCTGCTACATGTCTGCTAAAAGAAAAATCCCAATATGTGTAAATTAATTGGTTTACGTGAAAGTTATAGCTTTTACAAATGGCGTTATAGATTTTTTTTTTTCTATTAGTAATGGCGGCAATCAGCCACTTTTAGTGGGACTGCGGCGGACATTCTGACACTGGTGGGAACTAACTTGGTGTCACTGACACCCCAGTGACACCAATACAGTGATCAGTGCTAAAAAAAAAAAAAAAAAAAAAAAGAACTGACACTGTACTAATGGCACTGTGCAAGAAGGGGTTAATGTGAGGAGTGATCAAAGGGTTAACTATGTGCTGGGAGTGTTTTACTAGGGGGCAGGGGGTGTGTTCTTCACTGTAAGCATACTGATCGGGATGGCTGTACTGTGTGCTCGAGCTGACAGGGAGGAAGATTGTTTGTAAACAAAACAATCTTCCTCCCCGTCGGAGATGCTCGGTAATCACCGGGCGCGACCCAGTGATTGACATCTTCGAATGGCGGTGCGGCTCATGCCCCCTACCTGGAAATGCAAAATCACGTGTATACAAGTGCTTTTGTGCATAGGTGCCACCTTGTAGCAGTATATCTGCTATAGGGTGGTCTTTCAGCGGTTAATCCTCATCCTTTTTGCCCCACATAACAATATAAACGTCAAATATTCGTTCCAATTGTACCCCCCTCCTAGTAAGAGCTGGCTCCTTACTCTTGACTTAGGATAAAGTACTAAAGGTTTGTAAGTGTTCTGGGCTCCCTAGAGTTGTCTGTAAATATAGTAAGCGATATGATTGGTGGGTATTTTTTCATTGCATCCAAAATGAAGCATACCCGCTCTGTTTGATCGACAACAGAGATATATACAGAAGATGTCCATATCATGGTTGTGTGCAGCCCATAGACTTGTTTACTTAATCAGATGTTGTTAAAAATACTTTTCTCTCCTCTTCTGCAGAGTATTCTTGTTCAGAAGTGATAAGCAAATGGGAACCGCAAGTGTTAAACTGGACAAGTTGGAGACGCAGTGTGAGATTCGAGAGATTGTAGAGGTAATAGTAATATCATTTTAATGCATACATCTAGTACAAATAAAATAAGAATACTATACTTTACCTTTGCAGTGATATACTTAAGCATATCTTAATGAACTTCCTATTTCAGGTGTTTGATGGAAGAAAACCAACTGGAGGGAAACTAGAGGTAAAAGTTAGGTTAAGGGAGCCTCTCAATGGTCAAGACCTTCAAACAGTGACAGAGAAGTGGCTGGTGATGGACCCTGTTACAAGGAAGGTAATGGCATCTGGCTGATCAGAGGTTTCTTGCTCAGTTGGGTATAGAATTTGTTGGCATTATAAAACTGAACTCCTCCAGGTGTGAAGGAGCTACAAGTCATGTTGAATGTGTTTTCATGGTGCAGCTGAAAACTCACATCTTCCACACAAGAATAGTGGTGGCCAAACACCAATTTCAGTTTTGTTCAAGACTGTAACGGCTTCGATCTTTGGAGCTGATGGTAGGCTGCTTTGATGCATATGGATGTTTTTGTGATCAGAGTCTGGTTAAAAGTGGTTAAAACTGCTAGAAAATTGTCAGGTGCATGACCATAAATGGCCAATTTGATGCACATTGCAACTCTACAAGGATTTTTAACTTGTCATCAGAGTACTCCTTAGCTCTGCCAGTTGAGGCAGTGTCCTTTGCCTTACAAACCCTATAGTCACATCATACTTTAGACCAGAATGTGGCCGCAGTCACCCAGTTTCCTTGCTGCTCCTGACTGCAGAGGCCCTAAGCACACTACTGCTTCTTTCCTTGTAGAGTCCTTAGAGACAGGCATGTCACTGGTTTCAGTAGCCATTTCCTACTCTGACTTTGGGTCACTTTAGTCTTTCCCTGACTATCTTTGAGGAATTGCTATTGCCTATTTCAACTCTTATTGATGTAGTACATACTACTCTACATTTAGAGGCTTAGCCTGCTGTCCCCAGTCGGGGGTCCTGCAGAGCTCCGGTAGCTGCAAGGATCTTTCCATTACACCCTTTCTCGAGGTATTTCTCTATGAAGACTAAAAGCACCTTGATGGACCCTGGACACCTCTTAAGCACTTACTGGATTTGCTCCCCTTTGGGAATGATTTTGCAAAACAATGGTGTACACCCACCGTGCATCTGCCTGTCACCCATCTTAACCAAAAACAAAACCTTAGGTCAGTAGAGAGCATCCTTATTTTCAATGTTTCTGCCAACCAATAGTAAGAATCCCTCTTTAAGACCCAGTTCTCATTGGAAGATCCTGTCCTTTGCCCTGTTCTCTCTGTGACCTTAAAGCCTCATTCACATGGGACATATAAATCCTGTGTGCTTTCTGGGGCATGTACCCGCACATTGGGAGCAGCGACTGTCTGTGCACCTGCTGTGTCCCAATTGACAGCAATGGGTCTGCCTGCAAGGGGATGCATGGAACCCCTGTGCGTCCCCATGTGGGAATACACGGCCCTCACATGGGGCATGGATTCATATTCCCATGTGAATGACACCTGATTTGTCCAACTGGTAAAATGGTCTAAATCCCTGGAGATCTCACAACTGCAGCAGCGGATCTCTTCCTGACTGAGCATGTGGATCAGCTTTACGCTTCAGCTATTATGGCCAGCTTGTCTCCCATGTGTACCTGTTGTCCATACAAATGCGCAGAGCACTCTGATTAAAGGAGCGCCTGGTCTGCAAGGGACAACATCCCTTCAGTCATTAAAAATATCACTGGAGGCAGGGCCTCTGCCTGGCTGGTGATGGTCCATCCATCTCTGACTACAGTCACAGCCCACCTCAAAGTTTCATGTTGATTTCAACCATTCTAGGGTTAGTGAGCTTAGAGCCTCATTTGGTCCCAATTGGTCCCAGGTTGGCCCTAATCAGTTCCCTATTGGGATGGCGTAATGTCCACAGTATGATCAGCTTACAGAAGTGGTGCACATATGAAAAGAAGTTCACTCCCTTCATTGTAAAGGGAATGATCGGCACCTGCTCATGAGATTTAGAATATCTCTGCAATAACCTTCTGATGCTGGTCAGCCCTCAAAGGGCAGGTTGTTATCTGTCACAAGAGGCGCTCAAAGCGTTCAGAACATTTGTACTGTGTGTGGCCACCCTGTGACAGAGCAGGCAAATGATCATCTTTGTAAAGATTATTATTTTGTTCCCTAATGCCTGTGCCCAATGAAACATTCACATTTCAATGTCATAAAGGAACTGAAATTCACAGGGTTCTGCAGTATTTGTAAAGCCCACTTTTGCCCCCTTTTCAGCCGAGTACTACTTTCACCTGCTTTATAACATGCTGCTGCTGCTGCTGAAATCTGACAGATTAACCAAATAGCATTTGGTGCTCCGATCTAGCAGGTTCATGTTGTGCCCAATGGATATCTTGCCCACTTGAAACAATGACTTGCTTGGATCAGGAAGGACTGTAACATTCTTCATATGTTATTTCTGCTGCTTTACATTTGCTTGTGTATACAAACTGGGGATGTGCTGTAGACCTCGGCAATTGTGGATTCACCCATGTTTTATCAATGGGATCCTGCAATACAGTACAGACAGTGATGATTGTTGTTCTAGAAAACATAACAGCCTGTACAAGCCTAGTGGAACAAGAGAATAAATCATTTGGAAAGTTGATCATTCCAGATTCCTGCTTCACAATATCGGTGCTAAAGGTAGAAGATTAGGCTGATGGCCCTTTTACACGTATCTGTTCCATTGCCGTGTGCTACCACACACGTACATGTGCAATGTGTTAAAGCAGCCCATTCTTTGGAATGGATTGGAAACAAAATAAAAGCAAGACTTGCACTTTTTTTGTTGGTTTTTTTTTTTTTGGATGAGGAGTGCCAAATGCACTGCATGTGTGTTGTAGTGCTCTGCAGTGCTGGTCCTTGGAACCTACTGGATTTTGGTGTCTTTCTAAATGAAGGCACCACACCAAGTTCTGTGCATTACCAAAATGCAGAAGTGTAAAGGGGGCCTTGAGGAACGCTTTGGATGAGTTGCCTGAGTCACAGACTCTAGGAACTTTAGTGCCACCACTAGCCTGGTGAAAGTACGCAGCCATTGAAATCATCTGTTCTGTATACTTTTTCCAGGTTAGTGACTCAGAAAGAATTGAAGCCAATGGATAAATGACACCCAGACAACTTACATTCTACATAGAAGGAAGTCAACAGTGGCAGACTTATTTCTCTGCCTTGTTCACACAGGGTGTACTGTACGGTACAAGTGTACACCATGTTTACCAGCACAGGGTTGTACAGGTGTTCCATGCACCCCCCTTACAGACAGCTCCATCAATGTCTATTGGGACACAGTGGCTACACAGACAAGCCATTGTGTCTTAATATGACAGCCATGTTGGTGCCGGTGCATGTCCCCAAACTCACACTGTCTGCATTCAGGGACACGGATCTGCAAACTACAGCACACCCTCTGTGAGCAAAGCGTTCCTATTGAAAGCTCATTCCTGGAACACTGACATTTATGTGGGGTATTATTTCTGTGCAAGATATTTGCAATTATTTTCTTCAGTTGTGGATCTGGCAGGTTTTTTCTTGTTGTCAAGCATATCTGTTTGCTTCAGCTTTGCTTGTGGTTTAAAAACAAACTTGCATGCTTTTTTCAGTAATGATTTCCTGCACAGATTACAGATTGCCCAGGCATGCGTTTACATTCTGCACAAGTCCCTGTAGTGTAGGTTATGTCACACAGAATTTATAACCGCAGCTGTGTGGATTTGTCATTTCTGGGCATAAGTTTGCATATCGCACATATCGTACATAACATTGCATGTGTTTGTAAATGATTTATCCCCCACTGTCAGGTTTTGTGTTCCATAGCACACACAAAGTTGCTAAGCTGCCCATTTACCTGCAGTTCTAGCCTCCCCAGACATTTCCTTCTTGGAGAAAGGGGTCACCTACAGTGATCTGACCTTTGTGTGATCCAGACAATTGACAGGTATAGGTCTATATAATGCAGGTGACCATAAACAACCTGTATTGATACACTTCCTTTGTACTACTGCATATTCTATCATATCCAAATAATTTCTGACTGGATAACTATTGGACACTAAAGCCGGCCATGCATGGATTGAAACTCGGCTGGTTCAGCAGGTACTGGCTGAATTTCTATCCATGTATGGGTACCCTGGTTGCACAGAAGCGATGTATCGATCGACTTGTGTACAACCAGCCTTTTGTGTTTTTCCCAAATGATTAGTGCCACCGGCTATAGTCAGCAACATTAATCACTGTGTTCTGCCGGCTGGGATGGCTCCTTGCCGGCAGAACACAATAGAATGGTGGGAGGGGTGAATTGAGCAATTTTCTTTTCTTCACCCATGGAAGGAAAGAAAATTGCATAATCTATGGCCTGCTTTAGGCTGGTGGTGACCCATACATTCATAGATTGAAGGTCATTGTACATGTAGGGGCACCATTAGGCCGGATTCCAGGCCTCTGCTTATAAACATTCATTTGAAGAGCTGTGTGCACAGCAAGCTTTTATAAAACAATTACAGTTGTCATCCTGCTTAAAGGAGCTTTTTTATAGCAATAAATCACCTTCCAAAGCCTGTTCAGGTCAAACCCTGAATTCTATAGATGTGCTGGTTGTCGCTTTAAAGAGCTGCATTCATGCTTTCAGCAAGCTTCATGCCTGCTACCTGTTGATCTGACGGAAATTGTGTGAGCTGATACAGGAATACTCTGTGCTGTTATCAGTTACATTTTTTCAGTTCTTTGTGGACTACAGAACACTCCCTCTTTCCAGTTTTTGGAGAAGAGATTTGGAGGAGTTCTGTAGTTATGTGACCACAATGCTCCATAGATACACTACACTGGGGTTCATTTACTAAAGGCAAATAGACTGTACACTTTGCAAGTATAGTTGCTGCAGAACTTATAAATGAGGGGAAGCTTTACTTTGCAAAGAATACCCAATCACATGCATAGAAAATTGGAAAAAAAACAGAATTTTTTTCTTGGACATTATTGGATGATGGAAGTCAGGAAGGAAGTCCTTGCATGTGATTGGGTATTCCTTGCAAAGTGAAGCTTCCCCTCATTTACCAAGCTCTGGAGCAACTGCACTTGCAGAATGCAGTCTGTTTGTCTTTAGTAAATCAACCCCACTGTGTTAATGCTGTCACCCTGAAACAGGAAGTGTGTTACTGGCAGGATCACTGGGTGAAAATAAAAAAAAATGTCTGGAAAACAAAACTAGAACAACTTTGGACTGGAAAGATGTAATCTATTTGTGTTTGGGCTTACATACACTTTAACATCCACATACTGGTGAAAAAGGGTGCTTGTAAAGCTATAGGAAAGCTTCTCAGCCAGTTTACAGCTTTGTAAATGCTCCCTTTACATTCTGCCATTCAGACTAGTGTTTCCAAAGACTTGCTTACAGGAACCATTCCCAAAAGAGTACATTTGGTGGCAAAAAAAATCACACGACAGCAGCTGCTTTTCCCATAGTGTAAGTCATTACTTCCATCGTCTGATTACTTTTAAATAAATAGAGACCTAAAGTTGCACTAGACAGGATTTTGTGAAATCTTTACTGCTGCCAAAACGCTGCTTAGGAATAGTGCAGCCAATGACTTGGCACTTGCCAGAGCACGCCTGTTCCCACTCAGCAGCAAATTTTCAGTGACAGATGGAGTGATCATAGAAGCACTTATGCAGGCCATACATGGGTCAAAGTCGGAACAAATTTTCTTTAGAAAATCTGAAATTTTGTATGTTTTGTAAATCGATGATGCCACCATTGATTTCAAAATTCGACCAACCAAGTCTTCAATTTCACACTGCTACAGAAAAGAATTTTCATGGCCAAGAATTTTCTTTTCTTTCCAGGTCACAGCTTATGCTTGACTCCCTTTCAATTATATTTCTCACACTATTTTCCCATCATTGATTAGAAATTCATTAATTTTTAAAAAAATTTCCAACATACCCGATCACTCAAATTCTATGGTCGCACAAAAACCGGCCATTTTTGTGGCTCACTAATGGTGCGAAATTCAAACCAAAATTCTTAGAAAAGATTTTCGAAAGAAAACTCTTTTGGAATTCGACCCGTGTATGGCCGGTTTTGTGCTATGAGAAGGCTCAGCACTGCATGACTCATCTGGCAGGAGGAGGTCTGCTTCTATCTAAGAATTTACCTCCTGTCCCTGGAAGTGCCTTTAACTGAATCATTCTGTTGACTCTGGGTCATTTAGCACCATTAAGGTAAGCCTGTCTCAAACCATTCCATTCAAACTGGCCATATGCAAAAAGATGCATAAGCAGAGCTTACCAGCATACTAAAATGATCTAAAGCAGGGGCAGGCGACCTGGACACTCCAGCTTTAGTGAAATTACAAAACCCACCATGCTGTGGGAGTCACCCCTGTGACTGGCCGTCTTGCCATGCCTCTTGTGATCTGAAGTTCTACCACAGCTGGAGTGCCGAGGTTGCCTCTACCCCTGATTTAGAGATTATGACAGCAGAAACTATATGAAAATTGCAACTTTTCCTGTAAATGTTGAACTTGACTCCACTCCCTTCTTAATATTGGGTAATGAGGCCACCCAGCACATCAAAGGACCAATGGGTAGGTCTTTGGGGCCAAGCTTGGCTTACAGGGAAAGTCAAGATTTGCATGTAGTTCCAGTTGCCTGCAGCTCTGGCTCTTCGAATTGTATTAGTATGTTCTCCCTGAAGGTTTATACTGTTTTTATATCCTAGGCTTTGTTTGGATCACTGAGGTTTGTGACAGATTTACTTCCAGTCTGTTCTGTGTGCCTTTTACTTTGAGATAGGCTATAATTGTACATGACAAGGGAAGAGCGAGTCCTACAGCCAAGGACCCCTGTTCGCTATGACATACCTTGTTAGGGTCTCAGATAGAGAGGGGGTTAATGTTTTCTTTTATATTTCTTCTTCCACCATAGTGGAGATGTTTGTGCTATGTGTAAAATGTCAATATTTGGACTGTTAATGGAAGCCATTGTATTTATTTTCTTTCTGGTGGGTAGGACACAGAACTGTATGTACTGTATACTAAAATAAATTTAACGGGGGCACCTTTCATGTCTGAGTATGCGGTGTGTGTTTTAATACAGCATTTCAACAGATCCTGTATTGAAAATTTATGGGCTGCCAATGCTGTCACCTCCTTCTGGAAATTCTAGTTGCCTGGCTGTCATGCTGCAGTGGCTTCAATAACCAGAGTCTCTGTCCAAAACAAGTATGTAGATCAGAGGTTCTGACTTCTTAGGGGCCTGTAGAAATGTGCTATGGGCTTGTGTTGATGGCCTCAACACAAGAAGTAGAAATGCATTTGTGATACCAATAGATAAACATAAAATCAGAAAGCAGCACGAAATCCAAATATAAAATAAATACAATAACATAATTCATGATATATAAAAGTTAAATCACAAAAAAAGTGAAAAAAACATGTGAGATACAAAGAAAGTCTTTTCATAATCCATAGTACTAAAGGTCCCAAAAAAGTAAAATGTGAAATCAAGAAAAAGTGCTTTCACAATCCTTATAATACTGAAGGTGTCCCCACACTCCAACTTCCTGATAGAAAGAACGTGCATCCACCACTAAGTGACACCATTTCGGGAGCCTCTTACCAGACAATGTGGACTATTAGAATGTAAATGGCCAAAAGCGCTTAGACATATCCTTTAACCACAATTCTTCAGGCATAAGGTACGTCCGCCATTGGAATCTCTGCCAGCATTAGAAGTTTGGGAAAGATAAAAATCCCATAGTGTAGTATGTAAAAACCACTAAGAGACACCAGTTTAAATATATACAGTTGTGTTCAAAATAGAAGTGTGTTGAAAAAAGTGAATAAAGCTCAAAATCCTTCTAATAGCTTTTATTTCCATACACACAAATGCATTGGGAACACTACACATTCTATTCCAAATCAAAACATGAAGATCAAATTTGTGTTGTTCCTCTAAAAATATTGAAGAAAAGTGAATATTAGACTGTTCAAAAAAAAAAGCAGTGTTTGTATTCTTCTTTACAAACTCAAACATTCACTATATAAACTGAAAAATGTTTGAAGATTTTGCTTTCCTTTGAATCACTTAATATTTAGTTGTATAAGCACTGTTTCTGAGAACTGCTGTACATCTGTGTTGCATGGAGTCAACCAACTTCTGGCCCCTGTGAACAGGTATTCCAGCCCAGGATGATTGGACTACATTCCACAGTTCTTCTCTATTTCTTGGTTTTGCCTCAGAAACTGCATTTTTGATGTCACCCCACAAGTTTTCTATTGGATTAAGATCCGGGGATTGGGCTGGCCACTCCATAACGTCAATCTTGTTGGTCTGAAACCAAGATGTTGCACGTTTACTGGTGTGTTTGGGGTTGTTGTCTTGTTGGAACACCCATTTCAAGGGCATTTCCTCTTCAGCATAAGGCAGCATGACCTCTTCAAGTATTCTGATGTATTCAAACTGATCCATGATCCCTGGTATGCGATAAATAGGCCCAACACCGTAGTATGAGAAACATCCCCAGACAAACTGTCTCTGGCCACTAGACCCAAAAAGAACAATCTTACTTTCATCAGTCCACAAAATGTTGCGCCATATCTCTTTAGGCCAGTCAATGTGCTCTTTGGCAAATTGTAACCTCTTCAGCACATCTTTTTTTCAACAGTGGGACTTTGCAGGGGCTTCTTGCAGATAGCTTGGCTTCACATAGGCGTCTTCTAATTGTAACAGTACTCACAGGGAACTTTACACCTTCTTTGATCTTCCTGGAGCTGATTGTTGGCTGAGTCCTTGCCCTTTTGGATATTCTTCTATCCATTTGAATGGTAGTTTTTTGCTTTCTTCCATGTCTTTCAGGTTTTGGTTGCCATTTTAAAGCATTTGCGATCATTTTAGCTGAGCAGTCTATCATTTTCTGCACTTCTTTATATGTTTTCCCCTCTCCAATCAACTTTTTAATCAAGGTACGCTGTTCTTCTGAACGACCCATTTTCCTCAGAATTTCAGAGAGAAATGCATTGTAACCAGCATGTGCAACATTTGCTGCCTTCCTTCCTTAAATAAGGGCAATAATTGCCACCTGTTTATCAAAGAATGAATGACCTCACTAATAGAACTCCACACTGCTATTATTTTGAACATGCCCCTTTCAATTAGTGATTCAATTACACAGAATCAGCAGCATGCATGTCATGAATGTTGGTTCTGTTGGATTTATATTACTCTACTACACCTGCTAGTAAATTATTTGCCATGTAGAAATATCATTTCTACCAAAAACAGTGATTGATCAGGTTAGTGATGTCTGACTGCTATTATTTTGAACACAACTGTATATGCACAGTCACTAAGTAACAGTATACATGTCACATCAAAAGCAAACTCCAAAACTGCACAAAGCACATTAACTTCCAAAAGTAGCAGGCTGAAACTGTACCAGGCTTTGGTCGGCGGGCGTGTCAGATCATGTCACGTTATGGCCACGCCCAATGCGTTTCAGCAAAAAAAAAAATGTCAGGGGACAAGCTGGATTTTTTTTTATTTCACGTTTTTCACTTTTTGGGACCTTTAATACTATAGGGATTGTGAAAGGACTTTGTATCTCACTTTTATTTGTAAATTAACTTTTATATATCACAAATTGTTCTTTATGTTTTATGTTATTGTATTTATTTTATATTGGGATTTAGTGCTGTTTTCTGATTTTACTTCTGAGATCATTCAGAATTCACTTTGAAAATATCAAAGGAAAAAAACGAGCGCTAGATCTATGTGACAGGAGCATCTGGCATGAAAGATAATCACCTCAAAAACCTTCAATATCACTCAAAATTCATGCACCATGCAGCGCTTAAAAATGAACATATATATCTTCAACAAATCTCTATATAAAGTCTCTATTATGATGATTCAAGGAATAATTCAGTATTCCACACTATTACAGATAGGTGATAAACCGTGACAGTCTCTCTGATATTCTTAATTAAAATATGGTGACTTCCGTGAGAAAATATAGCTGTAGAGTGCACTAACCAGATAGCGCTTAATATTGCGCATGTAATAGATGGTATTAGATCATCTAAGTTTAGACATCCAGAACCCCAATCTGCTGGTGAAAAAAATTTTTGAGCCCTGGATCCTGGATGATATTCAGACCGCTGGCTCCCCCTGGTGGATGGGAATTGCATTACCTGGATATATTGGTTGAAATACCATAATCTCTAGAGGCGTTCTTCACCAGCAGATTGGGGTTCTGGATGTCTAAACTTAGATGATCTAATACCATCTATTACATGTGCAATATTAAGCGCTATCTGTTAGTGCACTCTACAGCTATATTTTCTCACGGAAGTCACCATATTTTAATTAAGAATATCAGAGAGACTGTCACGGTTTATCACCTATCTGTAATAGTGTGGAATACTGAATTATTCCTTGAATCATCATAATAGAGACTTTATATAGAGATTTATTGAAGATATATATGTTCATTTTTAAGCGCTGCATGGTGGATGAATTCAGAATTCACTGACAGGTGCATTTAACCTGCAGTTTCACCTGTTTCAAACAACTCTCATGTTCCTTTAATGTATAGAAATGCAAAATTCATCTGCTGCAAAAAAGCATCTGCATTTGGTGTTGTAGACCCCATGCATCCCTGTCAAAGTTTGACATGGGGTATGTGGTCATGCAGCTGCTGCATTCATATCCATAGACAGCCTGCACACCGTGGATACAGGTACAAAAACAAATGCCTCCTTCCTGCAGTACAGGGGCCATGTGAGTCCTCATTTGTATGCTCATTTCAGGGTCCATAACAAGATACTGAAGGAGGAGACAGCAGGACCACTAGTGGTAACGACAGCTCCTGTTTTTCCTCTTGGTACAGGTTTCCTTTAAAAGAGTTTTCCCAGAGAAAAAAATTTTCCCTATTTGTCTGGGGCCCCTCCTAATAGACCAGGACTTCTCCTCTAACCTTCCCGTTTCCAATAATTTTTAACTGAAATCCAAATCAACAGAGTGGTTCCCATGGAGCCTCTCATTGTAAGATCACATAGTAGTACCAGGTCTAACCAGAAGATGGGGCTGCAAATGAATCTGGAAATGACAGGTCAGAGGTCAGGAGCAATGTATGGGAGAAGGGATCACCTGTATTGAATGGAAGGTTAAACACCAACAGAGGACATTCAGTTTTTCTGGAAATCCACCTTAAAGCGGACCTTCACTCTCCCAATCAACACTGCATTTTTGTAATTCTTATGCTGCTACCATTAGTAAATAGATAGGTTTCTATGTTCAGGCAAATGATGTTATACATTTCAGGTGTCTTCAGGAGGCGTTTTCTTAGCTAAGCACATCCTCCTGCCTGCATGCCTAAGCTAAGGGAATATGGATTCCAGGAATGCTACTGCCCTTATTCAAGATGGCTGCAGCCAAAAATGCTAGGTGTTTTTCAAAGTGATTTCTCAGTAAACTAAAGCATAGAGATATGGATGGATGGAGGAGTTTGCTTTGAATATTAAAAAATTAATGAAACAGTGTTTTTAGTTTGTGTTGCTCAGAGGCAGTGTAGTTCTGCTTTTTAAGTAATTTTTTTTTCTGGTTGTAGAAAATACAGTGTTACTGTTTGCATTACAAAATAAAATATTTTTATTAAAGGAAAAATACATTTTATAGTCCAATCAAAAAAAGTCATGTTACATAATGATTGTACGTTACCAAGGAAGCAAGCAAATTAAGTTTTGCATCAGAACAAATGAGGTATTGTAGGAGCTTCTAGAATCTGGTGTGAGTGGGTTGGGGTGCCATGCAATGCTATCACATGCCAAAGTCCCTTCTAAGCAGCATTTTGTACACTGATGAAAAAAGCCTAGTAATGTCTTCTTAGAGCTGCTGAGCCTGGCCACACATCTAATTGCAGGTTAGACTATTAAAGTAGAACTCCAGGCAAAACTTAGGTTTTGTAAACAGTGGAAAAGGGTTAAAACTTTTTTTTTTTTTTAATTAACTGCTGCCTATGCCCTTACTGGGGAGATTTTTACTCACTTCCTATCATGTCATAAGGACAAGAAATGAGAATAATTTGAAGAGGAAGCACATCAATAAAAAGACTGAGTGGATAATTATGAGAACTTCTCTGCTGCGTCTGATACAGTGGGGTTGAATTACTAACACTGGTGAGTGCAAAATCTGGTGCAGCTGTGCAAAGAAACCAATCAGCTTCCAGGTTTTATTGTCAAAGCTTAATTGAAAAAGCTGAAGTTAGAAGCTGATTGGCTGCCATGCACAGCTGCACCAGATTTTATACTCCAGTTGTAAATCTCCTCAATGTCCTTATTTCTGCTGTATTACCGGCACTGGAAGGGGTAAGACATTTAACCCAGTGTAGCTCCAGAGAATAGTAGTAATCCTGACAAAGGATGCCACCCTTCTAGAATTTTACAAATAAATGAGAACATTGTATCAGTGCTTGCTGCAAGTTTCCTTTGCTCATATAATGGCAGCTTACTACTGCTAGTCTCTCCAACCAAGGAAATCTAAAAGTATGAAACTGTCCCTCTAATCTTTCATAGATGGAACATGATGGATGGATGAAACAATGCTGCCATTATTTGGTGCCAGGAAAGGAAAATTATTATACATGTTGCTACAGTTTTCCAGCAGTAGCATGGCAGTGGAAATATAGTAAATAACTACAAAGGGGGAGAGTTTGTTGAACACAATTTTTTAGAATGAAAGAAGGAATTAAGTGACGGAAGATACTTGGATTACAAGATATTAATGTGTGCTGTGGGTTGGCAGTAGGCACAGCAACTACCTTATGTATGCTGCCATATTGGCACCAGGAAAACAAATGGCTGAAATTCTACTTTGATGGTTAAAGGAAAGAAGATCATCTGTGTTTAGCAAGGGAGTGCGGCAACATCCTTTCTTGGCTTACCATTGGGGTGGAGCCAAAACTAAACGGTAGGCTGACATGATGAGCCTCCATGAATGGAAAATTATGATAAGAATTTTCCATATTCCTGTAGTGTCATCCTGGATATTCCTCGTTTAGCGACAAACCCCAATGGTAGGCTGACATGATGAGCCTCCAGGAAAGGAAAATTACAGGAAGTATGGTTAGCAATTTTCTAAGATCACTGGAGGGGGGTGCAGTTCTTAGCTTGTGCCCTCAGCCATCTATTGTCCTATAGAGCATCCAGTTATAATACTGTGGGGTGCTGGGTCTAGGTGGCAGGGTTTTATTAGGAGAACTCGTTTGGCACACTGAAGCAGGCTTTAGCATGGGGCATCATCAAATCGGAGGTAAGCACTGCACTCCTTCCACAGAAGGAAAATGATTTTGCTGAATTTCTCCATTAAAGGGATTCATACTAATAAAATAGGTGAATGACAAAATAATTAAACAGACACTTCAATAGGTTTTAAGGGCAGATCTCTAAATTTCTATAAATGTATACTATTAACAATACAGTCTCTACTTTTGAACCAGGGATAACATCAAATATGCAGTTGAGCTGCTCCCTTAAGCCAGCCACACAAAATATGGTGTCTGTTCTCACCCCACCTTAAGATCAGCTGGAGTCAGCAAAGCATGTACTATGGTCTCCCTCCATCTACATGATGATGAAACAAACCATCTCTAGGGTCATAGAAGGTGAACGTTTATTTATTATATTTCCCTAATTCAGACAGACATGTAGCCATATGGAGTTGGAATAGCCACATCGAACTCCAGTTTTATGTTTTTCTTTCATACTTGTACAGTTGTGCAATCACCCCAACCAAATTCTCCCCCCAAAAGGGTCAGTGTTCAAAAACTCCAGTACAGTTGGATTTGGTAATATTAATGTAAATGCTTATGGAGTTCTTTTTAAAATAGAAACTTAAGAATACCTTCTGTCCAATACATCTTTCTCCAGATATGCCACTAAGAAACAGGGATTTGGCAGCTTACAATTGGTAAAACTCAGAGGAAAACTCTCATTTTGATTGTTTTGTTTCCTGGGGGAGAGAACGCCAAAACAAAAGTACATGTAATACTTTTCCTCCTGTTGCTACAGTGCTGTGAAAAAGTATTTGCCCCTGATTTGTTTTTTTTTTTTGCATATTTGTCAGTTAAATGATTAAAATCAACAAATTTTAATATTACACAAAGATAACACAAGTAAATACAAAATGCAGTTTTAAATTATTTTATTTACAAAGGGAAAAAAAAGCTGTCCAAATCTGCCTTGCCCCATCTGAAAAAGTAATTGCCCCCTCTTGCTAAATCACGAATGAACTGTAATTAAGCACATTTTTTGGAAAGCCGAGTTAAATTGCACTTGCCACACCCAATTACTGCCAGACCTGTTGAATCAAGAAATCACTTCAAGGATAAATTCACCTTTTGGACAAAAATAATAAATGCACATTTTTTTTGGAAGTAAAAAAAAAAATGTGCATTTATTATTTTTGTCCAAAGGAGCCTGTAAAAGCATTGCACCAGCGCGCAGTAGATCGGTGATGCCATGCCAGTCTCCTACAGACCTGTCAGAATATCTGCTTGTTGTACAAGATGTACGGCCAAGCAAATATACTGACAGGAAGCCTCAATGAAGCACCACAGTCCTCCACAGCACTGTGATAGTTCATTGAAAACTACACCCATAGCTGCTAAGGCTTTCGGGACTTGTAGGCACTCATTCACAGAACACGGAGTAATGGAGCTGTGTGGGCAAAGCCCCATTGTTTTCAAATCTGACAGATGGTACGGGGAGATGTTTTCCCATACTGTCTGTCAGAGTGAGGGGGGCAGCGGCTGTGGGAACATGTTACATGTTTCACCCGTTGGTGAAACATGTTCCAAAGGTAAACTTATCCTTTAAACAGAAGCTGTTTGACAAAGTGCAGCACGCTAAAAGATCTCGAAAAGCAACACATTATGCTGCAATCTAAAGAAATTCAAGAACAAATGAGAAACAAAGTAATTGATACATATCAGTCTGGAAAAGGTTACAGAGCCATTTCTCTAAGGCAGGGGTAGGCAACCTGTGGCTTTCTAGCTGTTGTGGAACTACATTTCCCATGAGGCATTGCAACATTACAAAACTGACAGTTACAGCTATGACTTGCAGAGGCATGATGGAACTTGTAGTCCTGCAACAGCTGGAGAGCCACAGGTTGCCTACCCCTGCTCTAAGGCTTTAGGACTCCAGCAACTCACAGTGAGAGCCATTATCCACAAATGGAAAAACTTGAAACAGTGGTGAACCTTCCAGAATGGCAGCCTACCAAAATTACTCAACAAGGACTCATCCAGGAAGTCATAAAAGAACCCAGAACATCTAAAGAACTGCAGGCCTCACTTGCCTCAGTTAAGGTCAATGTTCATGATTCCACAATATGAAACAGACTGGGCAAAAATGGCCTCCATGGGACAGTTCCAAGGAGAAAGCCACTGCTGACCAAAAAGAACACAAAGGTTCATCTCACATTTGCAAAAAAACTCTTGATTATCCCCAAGATTTTTGGGCAAATATTCTGTGGACTAATGAGACAAAAGTTGAACTTTTTGGAAGGCGAGTGTCTCATTACATCTGGTTTAAAACGAACAGCATTCATAGAAAGAACATTATACTAACAGTCAAACATGGTGGTGGTAGTGTGATGGTCTGGAGCTGCTTCGCAGTTTCAGGACCTGAATCACGTTTCATAATTGGTGGAACCATGAATTCTGAGTTCTACCAAAAAATCCTGAAGGAGAATGTCCAGCCATCAGTTTGTGACCTCAAGTGCAGCAGCAGGATTTAGGGGGCAATTACTTTTTCACACAGGGCCAGGAAGGTTTGGGCAGCTTTTTTTTCCCTTAATACAATTTGTTTGATCATTTGAATGTGACAAATATTTAAAAAAAAAACAAAAAAACACAGGAAGGGGGAAATATGTTTTTATATTACTGTATATGCTTTGTAGATCTAGTTACAAGGTTGGACAGGACTGCCCCACCCCTCCCCTTGCCGCTGTCTGACAACATACCTAGCAAGGAGTTGGTCCCTTGTCTAGAAGCAGGAAAAGGATTGATTTTCATTTTTTTTTTTTTTGGGGGGGGGGGGTTCCTGTGCCTCTGCATTTCTCTTGCTGCCACTTGTCTTGGGCAGGTGTTTGGAGCCAAGGCAAGCGTCGATTATTAAGCAGCCACCCTCTTGCTGGCTACATTGTTAGACAGCGATTAGGGAAAGGGGGGTGCCCTGTTTGACCTCATAGCTAGGCATACAAAGCAAGTAGGAACATGGGACAAAGTAGTACATACACTTTGTCCCCTGCGAATAAGAACACTGAAACATTTAATGTGAGTTATTCTTTCAAATGGTTGAAAAAGTTAGTTTGTTTTTTTACCTTAATGCATTCTACGACTGCAAACTGTACAGATTTACTTAGAAAAAGTCCTGAAATAGACACGCTAGTTCCCTGGTTGTCTCACAGTTTCAATACCTTCTGATGCACAGAACAAGCATACAGCCATTTGTGTCAAACGTTATGATCTGCATGCTTGTTCTCAGTCAGTAATTAAAAGTACTGAAGTCACTGGAGCAGCAAGTTGGCATGGCAAATGGCCTTTTTTATATTTTTTTTGAAGGAGCAATCAAACCACCAGCTCCATATTTCCTGTAATAAATTATAATTTTTGGGGTCTGGTTTATCACAGAAAGGCCCTTGTGCTGCCCATACTATCACAGAAAGGCCCTTGTGCTGCCCATACTCTGCACTGTTTTTCTCCTTTCAGCTACAGGTTAATAAAGTGGAAGGAAGACAACATGAAATTTACAAATGGGACTAAAGTGGAACTGGATGATGAAACAATATGATTGGTGCCTGTGGGAGAAACACATTTGATGCAGTTTTTCAGAACTAGGCTTAATTTTTGGTGGGTTTATGAAAACAGATGTGGAGCTCTCGCCGATAGCCACCAAAACAGTTGGTCTGGACAAACAGTAGGGTCAGCAAAGACCACTGGGACAATTACCCATACAGACCAGGTTCCTGGCTTTGTCTGAGTGTTCCTATAGATACATTTGTAAATCAGCCCCAATGATCCCACTTATGCTCCAGGTTCCATTAGTCTGCTACCCTTTTTTTCTATACATGTGAACAGTGTGAAGTTTATTTGTAAAAAAATATTGGGCACTGTGGAGGAACAAAGTATAATCACATGCAACAAACCAAATGCCCAGTCCATGCATGAACATCAGACAGATCATAGCTTCCAAAGATGCATCATTTATCAAACAGGATTTTGCACAACTGTGTTGTGTTAGTTCTGAACAATGAACTCGCCTCCCATTACAACTTGGTTATAGGTACATTTCATGCAGGAAACAGTGTGTTTTCTGAGCTAACCAGGTAAATTGCTGTACTTAGGTGTGTACACCCCAAATACAGCAACAAGAGACAAGGTCTGCTCAGTTACAACATGACAGTTTTACACGGTCAAGAAGTCTAGTATGAGTATTGAACATTGCTATGAATTATTTTCTAAAACTTTATAGCTGCAGTAATGTAGCTTTACTTGTCTCCAGCAAGATGTATGCATTTTCCACTGGCTACAGGAGTGCATCTGATTTTTAAACTGAAACTGTGCCCAGACTATGCAGGATTAAAGTATTTACTTATTTGGAAGAAGTAGGAAATGCACAAACAAACCCTCATTCATCTCTGTGTCTACAAGCATTGGGGAGAAAATGGTTTTCAATTTCACTGAAATATTAGCTATTATTTCTACTACAACAGAACCTTGGTGACCTACCAAACCTCTAATGTAAACAATTAGCAGGTGTTTCTGAACTGTTAGAAACAGTCTGAAACACACTATGGAACCCTGCAGCCCTCACAGTCCCAGCAGACAGTAGTCTGGGTTTTGGGGAATATTCTAGCCAGTGAAGAAAAATATGAAAAACAACTTTTAGACTGGCTTTCAGTAGTTTTACGTTTTTGATCAGTTCCTTTGCACCGTCATATAGTTTTTCCTGCTCTATCACTTTTCTCCTTTTAGTGCTCATTCCTACCAGCTGCCGCATTGCAACGCAGTGGCTGTCGTGCAGTGCTGCCCGGCCAAACCAGTGCAGTGTTGATGAGCTGATACTGGCGCATTGCACTGTTTACTTTTGGTTTAAGTGAAGTTTATTGAAATGTCACTGTGTGAGTTCTACCAGCTGGCATGCAGTGACCTGTGCTGCATGCAGTACTTTTATTTTCAGCACACAATTCAGTGGTGTAAACCGGCCACACCAGGCACAAGACATTTTGGTTTGTCTTACGGTGCTGCGGTGTGACTGCTCTGGAACAGCTGCGTAACATAATCCACCGCATCTGGTGTGAATAATCCTTGAGGTTTTAATTTTTTTGATAAGATCATTTATAATTGATCTTGCTGAGAAAATATGATATGAGGTCAAATTAAATAATAAGGGGCTGTTGGAAGAAGAATCATTGATTATTTATAAAGGGGCTGTAAGAGCTGTCACATGTAAAGTGCCTCCATTCTCCAACACGCTCCCACAGCATTTCCCATGATTAAGCTCCAGGGGCTTGAGAGTGAAACCCGTTAAGGCCATGGCCTACTTGGAGCCCAGGCTGAGGCTGTCATACACCTCCTCACAGGGTTTTGTTGTGATGTGTAATTTTTAGGACTCTTTCCTACTGGATGTTTTGAGCTTTAACAAGCTCTGTCCTTCTCAATACTCCTAGTGGTTTGTCATGCAAGGGGACCTGGAAACAGGAAGGCCAGATTAGAGTTTGCCAATCGACATTTAAAAAAGCCTTCACAGTTCTGGAACAACATCCTATGGACAGATGAGACCGAGATCAACTTGTACCAGAGTGATGGGAAGAGAAGAGTATGGAGAAGGAAAGGAACTGCTCATGATCCTAAGCATACCACCTCATCAGTGAAGCATGGTGGTGGTAGTGTCATGGCGTGGGCATGTATGGCTGCCAATGGAACTGCTTCTCTTGTATTTATTGATGATGTGACTGCTGACAAAAGCAGCAGGATGAATTCTGAAGTGTTCGGGCAATATTATCTGCTCATATTCAGCCAAATGCTTCACAACTCATTGGACGCCGCTTCACAGTACAGATGGACAATGACCCAAAGCATACTGCAAAAGCAACCAAAGAGTTTTTTTAAAGGGAAAGAAGTGGAATGTTATGCAATGGCCAAGTCAATCACCTGACCTGAATCCGATTGAGCATGCATTTCACTTGCTGAAGACAAAACTGCCCCAAGAACAAGCAGGAACTGAAGACAGTTGCAGTAGAGGCCTGGCAGAGCATCACCAGGGATGAAACCCAGCGTCAGGTGATGTCTATGCGTTCCAGACTTCAGGCTGTAATGGACTGCAAAGGATTTGCAACCAAGTATTAAAAAGTGAAAGTTTGATTTATGATTATTCTGTCCCATTACTTTTGGTCCCTTAACAAGTGGGAGGCACATATGCAAACTGTTGTAATGCCTACACCGTTCACTTGATTTGGATGTAAATACCCTCAAATTAAAGCTGACAGTCTGCAGTTAAAGCACATCTTGTTTGTTTCATTTCAAAGCCATTGTGGTGGTGTATAGAGCCAAAAATGTTAGAATTGTGTCGATGTCCCAATATTTATGGACCTGACTAAATACAAGACACAAACCAAAATCAAATACTTTCCTTAAATCCCAAAAAACGTAAAGCGGAACCCCACCCAAAAGGGGAAGTTCTGCTTTAAGGACTGCTCCCCCGCTCCCCATTAAAGATTGGCACCTTTGAGGAGCGGGTACCCAAATTTGACGGGTACCCGCTCCCACTTCCGGTCCGATCGCCTAAGTGTCCTCCCTCCTTGAGGTCTTTTGGGACACATGACAGGTCCCAGAAGACTACAGGACCATTCACGAGTGCAGTGCTGCTCGCGCATGCGCAGTGGGTACCTGGCTGTGAAGCCGCAAGCCATCACAGCCGGGTGCCCACACTGAAGATATCGGCCTCCTATAATACAGGATGGCTGGTGAAACGAGCTGCGGGGGACGCACCACGGGACCGAGGGACAGGTAAGTGGCTATTTTTTAAAAGTCAGCAGCTACAGTTTTTGTAGCTGCTGACTTTTATTTTTTGATAGGTTGAGTGGAACTCCACTTTAAGATTAACATGCAATCCATCTTAAGGCTGAATTTGCACTGATTTCTGCTAAAATGCAGGGAAAACAGATGTACATTTCCATCCATTTTATGCGCCTTTTGCTTTTTATGTGTCCTGTTCACACTACAATGCTGCGTTGACCTGTATTGCAGTGCGTTCAAATGGAAACATGTTGGTTTGACACAGCTCAACGCAGGGCTGTAGTATGAACAGTCCACATAAAAAACTATTGTTTTTTTTATGTGTCTGTGATGACCTGCATTTTACAAGTGTGTTAAAACGCAGATCAACACGCCCAAAAACCGCATGGAAATCTATTTTCTCTGTATTTTAGCACAACTTAGTGTGAATAAGTTTACCTTAAGCCTGGGTCTCCAAACTTTTCAAACAAAGGGCCAGTTTACTGTCCTTCAGACTTTTGAGGGGCCAGATTATGGCCAGTGAGGGTAGAAAATGTCCTAGGCCCAGCATTGGTGAAAATACATATGGCCTCGGGGTTGATGGTCAGAAATAGGAAGAGTAGTGCTCCATCATTGGTATGTGTGGGATGAATAATACCCCATCATTGGTGTCAGGGCAGGAATTATGCCCCACTGTTGGTGTCAGAGGAATAGTGCCCCAAGGGCCAGATAAAGGCTAGCAAAGGGCCACATTCGGCCGCAGTTTGAAGACCACTGACCTAAAGCCAAAAATTATAGTATAGAGTAGGGGGGGGGGGTTAAAAACACAATGAGATTCAATTCCCATCTATGTCCCATTAGAAGGAACAAGGGTCCCCATTGGCAGATCTCCCCTCTATTCCTGTTCTGGTGGTAACTCAAAATTTTGGATTTACCCTCACTTTCATTACCAGTGGACACTGGTAAACAGGACAATCAGAAATCTCTATAACAGGGACATAGACAACAATAAAACAAAAATAGTGGGTCTAACACTTCACCAGTTCATTCAAACCTAAAATGAAAAGGTTCTGCATGTAGTTAAAGCAACCTGTCAGATCAGATATACAATGATTAGTCACTGCTGACTTCTGAACATGCCAGGTGCCTGGCTGTCGGGTTGACTCAAAGGTTTCAATACAAGTCCCAGCAGGTCCTGCCATCCACGCATGCAGAAGAACACCACAAATGCTAGGGCATGCAATGACCTGTTATTTCTCGGTTTATGATGAAGAAAAAGTCACCTGGCTGCCATAAGTAAACAGGCTACAAACTATGCCCAGCCATTCACTGCATTCTTGCAGCCATTGAGAAATACTGTGAGAGCTGTGATTGGTCACAGCTTGTCACATGTACAAGGCTGTTGTGAATAGCCCTGTACTATGTGACCTCTGTGATCATTCACAGATTTCACAAGTAGTAAGCAATGATGTCAGCAAGTGACTTCTTGTTTACTACTATTCATGTGATTACTGATTGGCCAATCAGTGATCACATGATCGGGACCTCACACAGAGGTCCCGTACATACAGCGATCGGCATTCCGCTGTGTCTGGGGAGCGCGCACAGGCTGTAAATGCAGGCGCACTACTCCCGGCCGTTTATGTACATGGGCCGGACGGGAAGTGGTTAAAGGATTTTTTTCACCACCTGTGTCCCATTGGTAAGATTTCTGTTTGCTTCCTGAGCTATAAATACTATAGGAAATGAAAGAAAATCACTCTAAAGTGAGGTAAATCCCCTCTTCGTAATTAAAGCTAAACTGATTTTTAAAAAATTGCCCATTTGCACTGTAACAAATGAATACTAATGAAGTGTGTGAAATGTACAGTTGTTGCTGTGGTATGTAAATCTTACTTTTATTCCTCCTGTAGAGTAAATTGCCCGCTTTGCAGCCCATCCGTTCTGATAACATTTTGCATTCCTATACAAGGCATTCTGAGATTGGAGGAGGTACAGATGAGCATCACAATCTCTCCTCCTTCAATCACAAAGCACTTGGCATTCACTGAAAAGAATGCAAAAGGTTTTCAGAATTGCTGAGCTGCACAGCGAGTGAGCGGCCAGCTGCCCAATCGAATACCCCAGATGGTGCTGTAAGTTTCAGCACCAGACATTTGATGCTGACTGTACTGTATGGGGGGAGGGGTGGAATAAAGTAATAGTAGTACACAACACAGGAAAAGCCACACATTGTACACACTTCGTTAGTGTTCCTTTTTTAGGTGCAAACAGCTAGATATGGTTTTTGGCAGGAGTCTAGCATTAGGCTCCATGCACACTAGCAATTTATTTGAAGATAAAAAAACGCTGAATAAAAAACACTGGTAACAGCATTTTTAGTAGCATTCAGAAGTGTTTAGGAGTGTTTTTACAGTTCATGCAGAGGGAAACAAAAGCTAGAAAAGAAGGTGTTAGCAGCAGTTTAGTAACAATTAGGAGCTGGAAAAACACTCTAAAAACTCTACAAAAACATTTTTTTTTCTGCTTCTAGACGCTGAAGCTCAAAAAATGCTAATAGCCTAGTGTGCATGGACACATAGGAGAACACTATTTAGCTTCTAGGAGCAGAAAAAAAGCTAATAGCTTCTAGGAGCTTAAAAAACAATATTTGTGTGCAGGGAGCCTTAAAGCAGAACTTAAAACGGAGCTCCACCCAAAAGGGAAAGGTCTGCTTTAAGCCTTCATCCCCTGCTCCCCATTGGGGAGCGGGTAGGAGTGGTTACTCGAATTTGACAGGTACCCGCTCCCACGTCCGCTATTATCACCTAGGTGATCGGAAGCAGAAGCTGCCCTCCCCCCCTCTCTCCCCGTACCCTTCTGGGACACGTGACAGATCCCAGAAGACTACAGGGCCATTCACAAAGCACAGCGCTTCTCGCACAAGCCCAGTGGGCACCCGGCTGTAAAGCCACAAGCTGTCACAGCCGGGTGCCCACACTGAAGATGCCGGCGTCGGGGAGAGAACACGGCCGGTGAAACCAGCCGTGGTGAAGACATCACTGGACCGAGGGACAGGTAGGTGTCTGTATTTTAACAGTCAGCAACTACAGTTTTTGTAGCTGCTGACTTTTATTTATTTTTTTCAGCTGGAACTCCGCTTTAACTCATAACAACTTGGTAAAAAATAATGTGAAAAAATATGCAGTGAGCACAAAAAGAAAATCCGCAAGCAGCTGGCACAGAAAGACAAACCCACTTCATCCTCAAAAACATATATTAAAAAAAAAAAAAAAAAAAGGTGCAGTGTTAATGTGTATACCATAAATAATAAAACAGCTAGTAAAACACTAGAATGATTATATCATGAAGACTGATGACGTGTGATAAAAGTCATACGTGATAAAAATCCTATAATAGGTGCATTTCTAAATAGCAAAAAGTCCAAAAATAAAAGTGCCCAAAAGTATTTAAATAATAACAATCGGGATTGAGTGACATCTAGTGAAAAGTAAAATCGGTGACAATCCTTCCTCCTAATGCACTCATCAGAAGCAAAGGATAAATGAGCTTTTGTACAACTCCTCCAAAAGGGTATAACCCCTCCATGGCCGGAATAAATGTATATCAGATACAGCTGGGCTCTATATGGAAGTCCCTCTGGACAAAGTATGACTTCTCCACGGCATAACTCGGACACCCGTCCAATAAGGATGAATTTATAAATAAAAAATTCTACACCATATGCGGCTTCTCTTGGGCTCCGGATTGTGAGCTTTCTCCCTCCAGGATTCATCCTTATCAGACCGGTGGCCGAGTTATGCCGTGGAGAAGTCATACTTTGTCCAGAGGGACTTCCATATAGAGCGCAGCTGTATCTGATATACATCTATTCTGGCCATGGAGGGGTTATACCTTTTGGAGGAGTTGTTGTACAAAAGCTCATTTATCCTTTGCTTCTGATGAGTGCATTAGGAGGAAGGATTGTCACCGATTTACTTTTCACTAGATGTCACCCAATCCCAATTGTTATTATTTAAATACTTGTGGACACTTTATTTTTGGACTTTTTGCTATTTAGAAATGCACCTATTATAGGATTTTTATCACGCATGTCACCAGTCTTCATGAAATAATCGAATGTTTTACTAGCCGTTTTATTAGTGTTCCTGCATGGCAGACCCCTTACTGTTATCTCACATGTATATTATTATTATTATAGCCAAATTTACCACCCTAACTCCTCCCACAGTTTTTACACTACATAGACAGTAATATACCGAAACGTGCGGATTGTTCCCGATTGGTGTGCTATTACTTTGTGGAACGTTTCGCCGAATGGTTCAAGAAATATCGTGTTTTTTGTGATGAAATTTGTCCCATAGGAATGAATGGCGCAACTAGAGTGTGAGCTGACAAAGCTAGAGAGTGAAAGGAAAAATCAGGACATGATTTCTAAACTGCCATCACTCCTTCATTTTCAAGCCCAACTACACAAATCTTATATCAAACGTTCAGCTATCCCTGCTGCCACTACAAATGTTCACGGCTAAGCCATAGTCCTGATAGTTTTCACAATATGACCATTTGTTTGCAACTCACGCCGCCCATTGACATTCATTGAATCTCCATTCCCAGCTACCTGAATTTTTAAGGGACATTTTTAAACTGCGACTGTGCCTTCATGTTTAATATTTCAGAGACATACTATGCATCAAAATGTAGGTCTGGGTCTTGTGATTCTCACAATATAAAGCGCTTTGCTGTAGGATTTATACTTTTAAAAACTACAACCGCTTGAAGATGGCAAACGACAGTGAAGTTAGCAAGTTGGAGCAGTTTGTTTATAAAAGTTCCTCTGAGCTTGCTGTAGAGTGAGTTGCCATAGCAACCCAAGGGGGGTCAGCAGCCAGCAGAGTGACCAAAGCTAGAGTGTGAGCTGAAAAATAAAAGTTGAAATGCATTTCTCACTCTATCAAGCTTGCCATGGAGTTTCACAGGTCAGAACTGCAACATACTGTGATATAGGAGACATTCAGAGGCTGCGGACATGGTACAAGAGATGGTCAGGGACTACGGACATGTTACAGTATAGGAGACATTCAGAGGCTGCGGACGTGGGAGACGGCCAGGGGCTGCGGACACGGCGCGGGAGACGGCCAGGGGCTGCGGACACGGCGCGGGAGACGGCCAGGGGCTGCGGACACGGCGCGGGAGACGGCCAGGGGCTGCGGACACGGCGCGGGAGACGGCCAGGGGCTGCGGACACGGCGCGGGAGACGGCCAGGGGCTGCGGACAAGGCGCGGGAGACCGCCAGGGGCTGCGGACACGGCGCGGGAGACCGCCAGGGGCTGCGGACACGGCGCGGGAGACGGCCAGGGGCTGCGGACACGGCGCGGGAGACGGCCAGGGGCTGCGGACACGGCGCGGGAGACGGCCAGGGGCTGCGGACACGGCGCGGGAGACGGCCAGGGGCTGCGGACACGGCGCGGGAGACGGCCAGGGGCTGCGGACACGGCGCGGGAGACGGCCAGGGGCTGCGGACACGGCGCGGGAGACCGCCAGGGGCTGCGGACAAGGCGCGGGAGACCGCCAGGGGCTGCGGACACGGCGCGGGAGACCGCCAGGGGCTGCGGACACGGCGCGGGAGACCGCCAGGGGCTGCGGACACGGCGCGGGAGACCGCCAGGGGCTGCGGACACGGCGCGGGAGACTGCAAGCATGCTGCAAGTGTGTTCTAGCAGTGACCGGTGTTCTCCCAGTGTTAGAAAAACACCATTCAGCGCATATGTGGACAGTTTTACAAAATATAAGAAAGTGGCAGAAATCCGCAGCAGTTGAAATTTCTATCTTCCGGTCAATTGCTCAAGCACATTTTGGAGGGCAGTAAATGGTTAACACATATGTGAAGCTGCCAGCCTGACCAGTCTAAATCGTGCAAAGGCAACATAAAGGAAAGCATGAAATAAATCATGGAGGGCTCACACAGGACTCTGATCATAAACAGCTGAAAGTCATCAGTAGAGATGTGTGACCCCCTCACATGGAATGCCAGCTGCAGCGTCTTCCACAAGTCTCCTGATCGGTAGTCCCCCTCCGGTGTGCAGTGCTAGTGTACACACAGAAACAAGGAACCCAGCGGGACAAGAGCCAGGGGAGATGTTCCCTAATCAGTGATCATTACCTGAGCTGCAGGCTGGAAGGGGGACACACTGATCAGCGGCCTTCTTGAAGATGCTGCAGGTAACATGTCAGTGTGTTGATGATGATTGTCAGCTGTCTGTACAGAGCTCCTTGTGTACACTGCTGTGATCCGTTTACTGCTTGTAGGGATCCTGCACTTCCTGTTTACTCTCCCTCTGAAAAGGAGGAGGAACAAGTCATTAGCAGTCCCTCCCTCCTACTCAGATCAGCGGCACTATTGGTGACACACTGATCATCTCCAATTACAATGATTTCACAGATAGCACAAACGGGCAAGCAAGGGTAAGGGGCGTGGCCTAATACACTCGGCAGGGGCGTGGCATTACATGTGAAAATGGGCGTGGCATGAGTTGCTAGTGACGTCACGTCTCTAGCAACCAATCAGTGTCTTTCAGCGCTCTGCGTCGCATTCGCTCAGAGGAGTGCTGACACTCCTGGGATCAACACGTATGTGGCGCAGTGGAGTGTCATACAGACGGACCAATGGACTACGTAGCCTGCACAGGTAGGAGGAGCCACGAACATATGAGCGAGGGTTGATCTGGTCTCTGGGTGGATGGGAGCGGATTGCGGAACGGAGGCGGAAAAAGACAGTAGAATTACTGGGAGCGCCCTGTATGGTTCTCCCTGCAGAAGATGAGAGCTGGCGCTTCGGACGGGGCTGTTCTGTACCCAGAACTGCAAAATCGCGTCTATTCATGTGATTTTGCGCAGAGCAGCCGCCCTGTAGCAATATATCTGCCATAGTGCAGCGATTGGTTAATAAATCACCTATTGACCAAAGCTGTCAAATCGCCGATGTCCACAGACAAGCCGACTGTGGGGCCTAGTACAATGTAATCAGTAGTAGATATCCCAGCACCACACTGGGCATATGGCTTTGACTTCATTCTAACTTCCTGCTTTGCCACACCTACCACAACACTAAGCCCCGCCTCCACCACTGGGGTCTAATAATTAATTTCTTAAATGCGGCAGTTCTGTGCTATGGATGGTGATCGGCGATCGTCTACTGCTGCCGAAAACCATGACATTCGCAGATGTATCAGAGACAGACATCTTCGTGGGGGAACTCATCTTGCTGCTACAACGGCATTGGGACCCACATGATCTCTAATGCTGCAGGCATCGCAGAGGACCCTCTCGGGGCCTGTGTGTGCAGGCATCGCAGAGGACCCTCTCGGGGCCTGTGTGTGCAGGCATCGCAGAGGACCCTCTCGGGGCCTGTGGGTGCAGGCATCGCAGAGGACCCTCTCGGGGCCTGTGGGTGCAGGCATCGCAGAGGACCCTCTCGGGGCCTGTGGGTGCAGGCATCGCAGAGGACCCTCTCGGGGCCTTTGGGTGCAGGCATCGCAGAGGACCCTCTCGGGGCCTGTGGGTGCAGGCATCGCAGAGGACCCTCTCGGGGCCTGTGGGTGCAGGCATCGCAGAGGACCCTCTCGGGGCCTGTGGGTGCAGGCATCGCAGAGGACCCTCTCGGGGCCTGTGGGTTCAGGCATCGCAGAGGACCCTCTCGGGGCCTGCGGGTTCAGGCATCGCAGAGGACCCTCTCGGGGGCCTGCGGGTTCAGGCATCGCAGAGGACCCTCTCGGGGGCCTGCGGGTTCAGGCATCGCAGAGGACCCTCTCGGGGGGCCTGCGGGTTCAGGCATCGCAGAGGACCCTCTCGGGGGCCTGCGGGTTCAGGCATCGCAGAGGACCCTCTCGGGGGCCTGCGGGTTCAGGCATCGCAGAGGACCCTCTCGGGGGCCTGCGGGTTCAGGCATCGCAGAGGACCCTCTCGGGGGCCTGCGGGTTCAGGCATCGCAGAGGACCCTCTCGGGGGCCTGCGGGTTCAGGCATCGCAGAGGACCCTCTCGGGGGCCTGCGGGTTCAGGCATCGCAGAGGACCCTCTCGGGGGCCTGCGGGTTCAGGCATCGCAGAGGACCCTCTCGGGGGCCTGCGGGTTCAGGCATCGCAGAGGACCCTCTCGGGGGCCTGCGGGTTCAGGCATCGCAGAGGACCCTCTCGGGGGCCTGCGGGTTCAGGCATCGCAGAGGACCCTCTCGGGGGCCTGCGGGTTCAGGCATCGCAGAGGACCCTCTCGGGGGCCTGCGGGTTCAGGCATCGCAGAGGACCCTCTCGGGGGCCTGCGGGTTCAGGCATCGCAGAGGACCCTCTCGGGGGCCTGCGGGTTCAGGCATCGCAGAGGACCCTCTCGGGGGCCTGCGGGTTCAGGCATCGCAGAGGACCCTCTCGGGGGCCTGCGGGTTCAGGCATCGCAGAGGACCCTCTCGGGGGCCTGCGGGTTCAGGCATCGCAGAGGACCCTCTCGGGGGCCTGCGGGTTCAGGCATCGCAGAGGACCCTCTCGGGGGCCTGCGGGTTCAGGCATCGCAGAGGACCCTCTCGGGGGCCTGCGGGTTCAGGCATCGCAGAGGACCCTCTCGGGGGCCTGCGGGTTCAGGCATCGCAGAGGACCCTCTCGGGGGCCTGCGGGTTCAGGCATCGCAGAGGACCCTCTCGGGGGCCTGCGGGTTCAGGCATCGCAGAGGACCCTCTCGGGGGCCTGCGGGTTCAGGCATCGCAGAGGACCCTCTCGGGGGCCTGCGGGTTCAGGCATCGCAGAGGACCCTCTCGGGGGCCTGCGGGTTCAGGCATCGCAGAGGACCCTCTCGGGGGCCTGTGGGTTCAGGCATCGCAGAGGACCCTCTCGGGGGCCTGTGGGTTCAGGCATCGCAGAGGACCCTCTCGGGGCCTGTGGGTTCAGGCATCGCAGAGGACCCTCTCGGGGCCTGTGGGTTCAGGCATCGCAGAGGACCCTCATGGGGCAGGCTTCAGGACCCTCACGGGGCCTGAGGGGGCAGGCTTCAGGACCCTCACGGGGCCTGAGGGGGCAGGCTTCAGGACCCTCACGGGGCCTGAGGGGGCAGGCTTCAGGACGCTGAGGGGGCAGGCTTCAGGACGCTCACGGGGCCTGAGGGGGCAGGCTTCAGGACGCTGAGGGAGCAGGCTTCAGGACCCTCACGGTGCCTGTGGGTGCAGGCATCGCAAAGCCCCACACGGGGCCTGTGGGTGCAGGCATCGCACAGACCCCACACGGGGCCTGTGGGTGCAGGCATCGGACAGACGGGGCCTGTGGGTGCAGGCATCGCACAGACCCCACACGGGGCCTGTGGGTGCAGGCATCGCACAGACCCCACACGGGGCCTGTGGGTGCAGGCATCGCACAGACCCCACACGGGGCCTGTGGGTGCAGGCATCGCACAGACCCCACACGGGGCCTGTGGGTGCAGGCATCGCACAGACCCCTCTCGGGCCTGTGGGTGCAGGCATCGCACAGACCCCTCTCGGGCCTGTGGGTGCAGGCATCGCACAGACCCCACACGGGGCCTGTGGGTGCAGGCATCGCACAGACCCCACACGGGGCCTGTGGGTGCAGGCATCGCACAGACCCCACACGGGGCCTGTGGGTGCAGGCATCGCACAGACCCCTCTCGGGGCCTGTGGGTGCAGGCATCGCACAGACCCCTCTCGGGGCCTGTGGGTGCAGGCATCGCACAGACCCCTCTCGGGGCCTGTGGGTGCAGGCATCGCACAGACCCCACACGGGGCCTGTGGGTGCAGGCATCGCACAGACCCCACACGGGGCCTGTGGGTGCAGGCATCGCACAGACCCCACACGGGGCCTGTGGGTGCAGGCATCGCACAGACCCCTCTCGGGGCCTGTGGGTGCAGGCATCGCACAGACCCCACACGGGGCCTGTGGGTGCAGGCATCGCACAGACCCCTCTCGGGGCCTGTGGGTGCAGGCATCGCACAGACCCCTCTCGGGGCCTGTGGGTGCAGGCATCGCACAGACCCCACACGGGGCCTGTGGGTGCAGGCATCGCACAGACCCCTCTCGGGGCCTGTGGGTGCAGGCATCGCACAGACCCCACACGGGGCCTGTGGGTGCAGGCATCGCACAGACCCCTCTCGGGGCCTGTGGGTGCAGGCATCGCACAGACCCCACACGGGGCCTGTGGGTGCAGGCATCGCACAGACCCCTCTCGGGGCCTGTGGGTGCAGGCATCGCACAGACCCCTCTCGGGGCCTGTGGGTGCAGGCATCGCACAGACCCCTCTCGGGGCCTGTGGGTGCAGGCATCGCACAGACCCCTCTCGGGGCCTGTGGGTGCAGGCATCGCACAGACCCCTCTCGGGGCCTGTGGGTGCAGGCATCGCACAGACCCCACACGGGGCCTGTGGGTGCAGGCATCGCACAGACCCCACACGGGGCCTGTGGGTGCAGGCATCGCACAGACCCCACACGGGGCCTGTGGGTGCAGGCATCGCACAGACCCCACACGGGGCCTGTGGGTGCAGGCATCGCACAGACCCCTCTCGGGGCCTGTGGGTGCAGGCATCGCACAGACCCCTCTCGGGGCCTGTGGGTGCAGGCATCGCACAGACCCCTCTCGGGGCCTGTGGGTGCAGGCATCGCACAGACCCCTCTCGGGGCCTGTGGGTGCAGGCATCGCACAGACCCCTCTCGGGGCCTGTGGGTGCAGGCATCGCACAGACCCCTCTCGGGGCCTGTGGGTGCAGGCATCGCACAGACCCCACACGGGGCCTGTGGGTGCAGGCATCGCACAGACCCCACACGGGGCCTGTGGGTGCAGGCATCGCACAGACCCCACACGGGGCCTGTGGGTGCAGGCATCGCACAGACCCCACACGGGGCCTGTGGGTGCAGGCATCGCACAGACCCCACACGGGGCCTGTGGGTGCAGGCATCGCACAGACCCCACACGGGGCCTGTGGGTGCAGGCATCGCACAGACCCCACACGGGGCCTGTGGGTGCAGGCATCGCACAGACCCCACACGGGGCCTGTGGGTGCAGGCATCGCACAGACCCCACACGGGGCCTGTGGGTGCAGGCATCGCACAGACCCCACACGGGGCCTGTGGGTGCAGGCATCGCACAGACCCCACACGGGGCCTGTGGGTGCAGGCATCGCACAGACCCCACACGGGGCCTGTGGGTGCAGGCATCGCACAGACCCCACACGGGGCCTGTGGGTGCAGGCATCGCACAGACCCCACACGGGGCCTGTGGGTGCAGGCATCGCACAGACCCCTCTCGGGGCCTGTGGGTGCAGGCATCGCACAGACCCCACACGGGGCCTGTGGGTGCAGGCATCGCACAGACCCCACACGGGGCCTGTGGGTGCAGGCATCGCACAGACCCCACACGGGGCCTGTGGGTGCAGGCATCGCACAGACCCCACACGGGGCCTGTGGGTGCAGGCATCGCACAGACCCCACACGGGGCCTGTGGGTGCAGGCATCGCACAGACCCCACACGGGGCCTGTGGGTGCAGGCATCGCACAGACCCCACACGGGGCCTGTGGGTGCAGGCATCGCACAGACCCCTCTCGGGGCCTGTGGGTGCAGGCATCGCACAGACCCCTCTCGGGGCCTGTGGGTGCAGGCATCGCACAGACCCCACACGGGGCCTGTGGGTGCAGGCATCGCACAGACCCCACACGGGGCCTGTGGGTGCAGGCATCGCACAGACCCCACACGGGGCCTGTGGGTGCAGGCATCGCACAGACCCCACACGGGGCCTGTGGGTGCAGGCATCGCACAGACCCCACACGGGGCCTGTGGGTGCAGGCATCGCACAGACCCCACACGGGGCCTGTGGGTGCAGGCATCGCACAGACCCCACACGGGGCCTGTGGGTGCAGGCATCGCACAGACCCCACACGGGGCCTGTGGGTGCAGGCATCGCACAGACCCCTTCCCGGGTCTGAGGGTGCAGGCATCGGGACCCACTCCCGGGTCTGAGGGTGCAGGCATCGGGACCCACTCCCGGGTCTGAGGGTGCAGGCATCGGGACCCACTCCCGGGTCTGAGGGTGCAGGCATCGGGACCCACTCCCGGGTCTGAGGGTGCAGGCATCGGGACCCACTCCCGGGTCTGAGGGTGCAGGCATCGGGACCCACTCCCGGGTCTGAGGGTGCAGGCATCGGGACCCACTCCCGGGTCTGAGGGTGCAGGCATCGGGACCCACTCCCGGGTCTGAGGGTGCAGGCATCGGGACCCACTCCCGGGTCTGAGGGTGCAGGCATCGGGACCCACTCCCGGGTCTGAGGGTGCAGGCATCGGGACCCACTCCCGGGTCTGAGGGTGCAGGCATCGGGACCCACCTTGGGTCTGAAGGTGCAGGCATCGGGACCCTTCCCGGGGTCTGAGGGTGCAGGCATCGGGACCCTTCCCGGGGTCTGAGGGTGCAGGCATCGGGACCCTTCCCGGGGTCTGAGGGTGCAGGCATCGGGACCCTTCCCGGGGTCTGAGGGTGCAGGCATCGGGACCCTTCCCGGGGTCTGAGGGTGCAGGCATCGGGACCCTTCCCGGGGTCTGAGGGTGCAGGCATCGGGACCCTTCCCGGGGTCTGAGGGTGCAGGCATCGGGACCCTTCCCGGGGTCTGAGGGTGCAGGCATCGGGACCCACTCCCGGGTCTGAGGGTGCAGGCATCGGGACCCACTCCCGGGTCTGAGGGTGCAGGCATCGGGACCCACTCCCGGGTCTGAGGGTGCAGGCATCGGGACCCACTCCCGGGTCTGAGGGTGCAGGCATCGGGACCCACTCCCGGGTCTGAGGGTGCAGGCATCGGGACCCACTCCCGGGTCTGAGGGTGCAGGCATCGGGACCCACTCCCGGGTCTGAGGGTGCAGGCATCGGGACCCACTCCCGGGTCTGAGGGTGCAGTCATCGGGACCCTTCCCGGGGTCTGAGGGTGCAGTCATCGGGACCCTTCCCGGGGTCTGAGGGTGCAGGCATCGGGACCCTTCCCGGGGTCTGAGGGTGCAGGCATCGGGACCCACCTTGGGTCTGAAGGTGCAGGCATCGGGACCGTTCCCGGGGTCTGAGGGTGCAGGCATCGGGACCCTTCCCGGGGTCTGAGGGTGCAGGCATCGGGACCCTTCCCGGGGTCTGAGGGTGCAGGCATCGGGACCCACCTTGGGTCTGAAGGTGCAGGCATCGGGATCGTTCCCGGGGTCTGAGGGTGCAGGCATCGGGACCCTTCCCGGGGTCTGAGGGTGCAGGCATCGGGACCCTTCCCGGGGTCTGAGGGTGCAGGCATCGGGACCCTTCCCGGGGTCTGAGGGTGCAGGCATCGGGACCCACCTTGGGTCTGAAGGTGCAGGCATCGGGACCCTTCCCGGGGTCTGAGGGTGCAGGCATCGGGACCCTTCCCGGGGTCTGAGGGTGCAGGCATCGGGACCCTTCCCGGGGTCTGAGGGTGCAGGCATCGGGACCCTTCCCGGGGTCTGAGGGTGCAGGCATCGGGACCCTTCCCGGGGTCTGAGGGTGCAGGCATCGGGACCCACTCCCGGGTCTGAGGGTGCAGGCATCGGGACCCACTCCCGGGTCTGAGGGTGCAGGCATCGGGACCCACTCCCGGGTCTGAGGGTGCAGGCATCGGGACCCACTCCCGGGTCTGAGGGTGCAGGCATCGGGACCCACTCCCGGGTCTGAGGGTGCAGGCATCGGGACCCACTCCCGGGTCTGAGGGTGCAGGCATCGGGACCCACTCCCGGGTCTGAGGGTGCAGGCATCGGGACCCACTCCCGGGTCTGAGGGTGCAGGCATCGGGACCCACTCCCGGGTCTGAGGGTGCAGGCATCGGGACCCACTCCCGGGTCTGAGGGTGCAGGCATCGGGACCCACTCCCGGGTCTGAGGGTGCAGGCATCGGGACCCACTCCCGGGTCTGAGGGTGCAGGCATCGGGACCAACGCCCGAGTCTGAGGGTGCAGGCATCGGGACCCACTCCCGGGTCTGAGGGTGCAGGCATCGGGACCAACGCCCGAGTCTGAGGGTGCAGGCATCGGGACCCACTCCCGGGTCTGAGGGTGCAGGCATCGGGACCCACTCCCGGGTCTGAGGGTGCAGGCATCGGGACCCACTCCCGGGTCTGAGGGTGCAGGCATCGGGACCCACTCCCGGGTCTGAGGGTGCAGGCATCGGGACCCACTCCCGGGTCTGAGGGTGCAGGCATCGGGACCCACTCCCGGGTCTGAGGGTGCAGGCATCGGGACCCACTCCCGGGTCTGAGGGTGCAGGCATCGGGACCCACTCCCGGGTCTGAGGGTGCAGGCATCGGGACCCACTCCCGGGTCTGAGGGTGCAGGCATCGGGACCCACTCCCGGGTCTGAGGGTGCAGGCATCGGGACCCACCTTGGGTCTGAAGGTGCAGGCATCGGGACCCTTCCCGGGGTCTGAGGGTGCAGGCATCGGGACCCTTCCCGGGGTCTGAGGGTGCAGGCATCGGGACCCTTCCCGGGGTCTGAGGGTGCAGGCATCGGGACCCTTCCCGGGGTCTGAGGGTGCAGGCATCGGGACCCTTCCCGGGGTCTGAGGGTGCAGGCATCGGGACCCTTCCCGGGGTCTGAGGGTGCAGGCATCGGGACCCTTCCCGGGGTCTGAGGGTGCAGGCATCGGGACCCACTCCCGGGTCTGAGGGTGCAGGCATCGGGACCCACTCCCGGGTCTGAGGGTGCAGGCATCGGGACCCACTCCCGGGTCTGAGGGTGCAGGCATCGGGACCCACTCCCGGGTCTGAGGGTGCAGGCATCGGGACCCACTCCCGGGTCTGAGGGTGCAGGCATCGGGACCCACTCCCGGGTCTGAGGGTGCAGGCATCGGGACCCACTCCCGGGTCTGAGGGTGCAGGCATCGGGACCCACTCCCGGGTCTGAGGGTGCAGTCATCGGGACCCTTCCCGGGGTCTGAGGGTGCAGTCATCGGGACCCTTCCCGGGGTCTGAGGGTGCAGGCATCGGGACCCTTCCCGGGGTCTGAGGGTGCAGGCATCGGGACCCACCTTGGGTCTGAAGGTGCAGGCATCGGGACCGTTCCCGGGGTCTGAGGGTGCAGGCATCGGGACCCTTCCCGGGGTCTGAGGGTGCAGGCATCGGGACCCTTCCCGGGGTCTGAGGGTGCAGGCATCGGGACCCACCTTGGGTCTGAAGGTGCAGGCATCGGGATCGTTCCCGGGGTCTGAGGGTGCAGGCATCGGGACCCTTCCCGGGGTCTGAGGGTGCAGGCATCGGGACCCTTCCCGGGGTCTGAGGGTGCAGGCATCGGGACCCTTCCCGGGGTCTGAGGGTGCAGGCATCGGGACCCACCTTGGGTCTGAAGGTGCAGGCATCGGGACCCTTCCCGGGGTCTGAGGGTGCAGGCATCGGGACCCTTCCCGGGGTCTGAGGGTGCAGGCATCGGGACCCTTCCCGGGGTCTGAGGGTGCAGGCATCGGGACCCTTCCCGGGGTCTGAGGGTGCAGGCATCGGGACCCTTCCCGGGGTCTGAGGGTGCAGGCATCGGGACCCACTCCCGGGTCTGAGGGTGCAGGCATCGGGACCCACTCCCGGGTCTGAGGGTGCAGGCATCGGGACCCACTCCCGGGTCTGAGGGTGCAGGCATCGGGACCCACTCCCGGGTCTGAGGGTGCAGGCATCGGGACCCACTCCCGGGTCTGAGGGTGCAGGCATCGGGACCCACTCCCGGGTCTGAGGGTGCAGGCATCGGGACCCACTCCCGGGTCTGAGGGTGCAGGCATCGGGACCCACTCCCGGGTCTGAGGGTGCAGGCATCGGGACCCACTCCCGGGTCTGAGGGTGCAGGCATCGGGACCCACTCCCGGGTCTGAGGGTGCAGGCATCGGGACCCACTCCCGGGTCTGAGGGTGCAGGCATCGGGACCCACTCCCGGGTCTGAGGGTGCAGGCATCGGGACCAACGCCCGAGTCTGAGGGTGCAGGCATCGGGACCCACTCCCGGGTCTGAGGGTGCAGTCATCGGGACCCTTCCCGGTGTCTGAGGGTGCAGTCATCGGGACCCTTCCCGGTGTCTGAGGGTGCAGTCATCGGGACCCTTCCCGGTGTCTGAGGGTGCAGTCATCGGGACCCTTCCCGGGGTCTGAGGGTGCAGGCATCGGGACCCTTCCCGGGGTCTGAGGGTGCAGGCATCGGGACCCACCTTGGGTCTGAAGGTGCAGGCATCGGGACCGTTCCCGGGGTCTGAGGGTGCAGGCATCGGGACCCTTCCCGGGGTCTGAGGGTGCAGGCATCGGGACCCTTCCCGGGGTCTGAGGGTGCAGGCATCGGGACCCACCTTGGGTCTGAAGGTGCAGGCATCGGGATCGTTCCCGGGGTCTGAGGGTGCAGGCATCGGGACCCTTCCCGGGGTCTGAGGGTGCAGGCATCGGGACCCTTCCCGGGGTCTGAGGGTGCAGGCATCGGGACCCACTCCCGGGGTCTGAGGGTGCAGGCATCGGGACCCACTCCCGGGGTCTGAGGGTGCAGGCATCGGGACCCACTCCCGGGGTCTGAGGGTGCAGGCATCGGGACCCACTCCCGGGGTCTGAGGGTGCAGGCATCGGGACCCACTCCCGGGGTCTGAGGGTGCAGGCATCGGGACCCACTCCCGGGGTCTGAGGGTGCAGGCATCGGGACCCACTCCCGGGGTCTGAGGGTGCAGGCATCGGGACCCACTCCCGGGGTCTGAGGGTGCAGGCATCGGGACCCACTCCCGGGGTCTGAGGGTGCAGGCATCGGGACCCACTCCCGGGGTCTGAGGGTGCAGGCATCGGGACCCACTCCCGGGGTCTGAGGGTGCAGGCATCGGGACCCACTCCCGGGGTCTGAGGGTGCAGGCATCGGGACCCACTCCCGGGGTCTGAGGGTGCAGGCATCGGGACCCACTCCCGGGGTCTGAAGGTGCAGGCATCGGGACCCTTTCCCGGGTCTGAGGGTGCAGGCATCGGGACCCTTTCCCGGGTCTGAGGGTGCAGGCATCGGGACCCTTTCCCGGGTCTGAGGGTGCAGGCATCGGGACCCTTTCCCGGGTCTGAGGGTGCAGGCATCGGGACCCTTTCCCGGGTCTGAGGGTGCAGGCATCGGGACCCTTTCCCGGGTCTGAGGGTGCAGGCATCGGGACCCTTTCCCGGGTCTGAGGGTGCAGGCATCGGGACCCTTTCCCGGGTCTGAGGGTGCAGGCATCGGGACCCTTTCCCGGGTCTGAGGGTGCAGGCATCGGGACCCTTTCCCGGGTCTGAGGGTGCAGGCATCGGGACCCACTCCCGGGTCTGAAAGTGCAGGCATCGGGACCCTTCCCGGGGTCTGAGGGTGCAGGCATCGGGACCCACCTTGGGTCTGAAGGTGCAGGCATCGGGACCCTTCCCGGGGTCTGAGGGTGCAGTCATCGGGACCCTTTCCCGGGCCTGTGGGTGCAGGCATCGCACAGACCCCTCACGGGGCCTGTGGGTGCAGGCATCGCACAGACCCCTCACGGGGCCTGTGGGTGCAGGCATCGCACAGACCCCACACGGGGCCTGTGGGTGCATGCATCGCACAGACCCCACACGGGGCCTGTGGGTGCAGGCATCGCACAGACCCCACACGGGGCCTGTGGGTGCAGGCATCGGGACCCTTTCCCGGGTCTGAGGGTGCAGGCATCGGGACCCACTCCCGGGTCTGAGGGTGCAGGCATCGGGACCCACTCCCGGGTCTGAGGGTGCAGGCATCGGGACCCACTCCCGGGTCTGAGGGTGCAGGCATCGGGACCCACTCCCGGGTCTGAGGGTGCAGGCATCGGGACCCACTCCCGGGTCTGAGGGTGCAGGCATCGGGACCCACTCCCGGGTCTGAGGGTGCAGGCATCGGGACCCACTCCCGGGTCTGAGGGTGCAGGCATCGGGACCCACTCCCGGGTCTGAGGGTGCAGGCATCGGGACCCACTCCCGGGTCTGAGGGTGCAGGCATCGGGACCCACTCCCGGGTCTGAGGGTGCAGGCATCGGGACCCACTCCCGGGTCTGAGGGTGCAGGCATCGGGACCCACTCCCGGGTCTGAGGGTGCAGGCATCGGGACCCACTCCCGGGTCTGAGGGTGCAGGCATCGGGACCCACTCCCGGGTCTGAGGGTGCAGGCATCGGGACCCACTCCCGGGTCTGAGGGTGCAGGCATCGGGACCCACTCCCGGGTCTGAGGGTGCAGGCATCGGGACCCACTCCCGGGTCTGAGGGTGCAGGCATCGGGACCCACTCCCGGGTCTGAGGGTGCAGGCATCGGGACCCACTCCCGGGTCTGAGGGTGCAGGCATCGGGACCCACTCCCGGGTCTGAGGGTGCAGGCATCGGGACCCACTCCCGGGTCTGAGGGTGCAGGCATCGGGACCCACTCCCGGGTCTGAGGGTGCAGGCATCGGGACCCACTCCCGGGTCTGAGGGTGCAGGCATCGGGACCCACTCCCGGGTCTGAGGGTGCAGGCATCGGGACCCACTCCCGGGTCTGAGGGTGCAGGCATCGGGACCCACTCCCTGGTCTGAGGGTGCAGGCATCGGGACCCACTCCCGGGTCTGAGGGTGCAGGCATCGGGACCCACTCCCTGGTCTGAGGGTGCAGGCATCGGGACCCACTCCCGGGTCTGAGGGTGCAGGCATCGGGACCCACTCCCGGGTCTGAGGGTGCAGGCATCGGGACCCACTCCCGGGTCTGAGGGTGCAGGCATCGGGACCCACTCCCGGGTCTGAGGGTGCAGGCATCGGGACCCACTCCCGGGTCTGAGGGTGCAGGCATCGGGACCCACTCCCGGGTCTGAGGGTGCAGGCATCGGGACCCACTCCCGGGTCTGAGGGTGCAGGCATCGGGACCCACTCCCGGGTCTGAGGGTGCAGGCATCGGGACCCACTCCCGGGTCTGAGGGTGCAGGCATCGGGACCCACTCCCGGGTCTGAGGGTGCAGGCATCGGGACCCACTCCCGGGTCTGAGGGTGCAGGCATCGGGACCCACTCCCGGGTCTGAGGGTGCAGGCATCGGGACCCACTCCCGGGTCTGAGGGTGCAGGCATCGGGACCCACTCCCGGGGTCTGAGGGTGCAGGCATCGGGACCCACTCCCGGGGTCTGAGGGTGCAGGCATCGGGACCCACTCCCGGGGTCTGAGGGTGCAGGCATCGGGACCCACTCCCGTGGTCTGAGGGTGCAGGCATCGGGACCCTTCCCGGGGTCTGAGGGTGCAGGCATCGGGACCCTTCCCGGGGTCTGAGGGTGCAGGCATCGGGACCCTTCCCGGGGTCTGAGGGTGCAGGCATCGGGACCCTTCCCGGGGTCTGAGGGTGCAGGCATCGGGACCCACTCCCGGGTCTGAGGGTGCAGGCATCGGGACCCACTCCCGGGGTCTGAGGGTGCAGGCATCGGGACCCACTCCCGTGGTCTGAGGGTGCAGGCATCGGGACCCTTCCCGGGGTCTGAGGGTGCAGGCATCGGGACCCTTCCCGGGGTCTGAGGGTGCAGGCATCGGGACCCTTCCCGGGGTCTGAGGGTGCAGGCATCGGGACCCACTCCCGGGTCTGAGGGTGCAGGCATCGGGACCCACTCCCGGGTCTGAGGGTGCAGGCATCGGGACCCACTCCCGGGTCTGAGGGTGCAGGCATCGGGACCCACTCCCGGGTCTGAGGGTGCAGGCATCGGGACCCACTCCCGGGTCTGAGGGTGCAGGCATCGGGACCCATTCCCGGGTCTGAGGGTGCAGGCATCGGGACCCACTCCCGGGTCTGAGGGTGCAGGCATCGGGACCCACCTTGGGTCTGAGGGTGCAGGCATCGGGACCCACCTTGGGTCTGAGGGTGCAGGCATCGGGACCCACCTTGGGTCTGAGGGTGCAGGCATCGGGACCCACCTTGGGTCTGAGGGTGCAGGCATCGGGACCCACTCCCGGGTCTGAGGGTGCAGGCATCGGGACCCACTCCCGGGTCTGAGGGTGCAGGCATCGGGACCCACTCCCGGGTCTGAGGGTGCAGGCATCGGGACCCACTCCCGGGTCTGAGGGTGCAGGCATCGGGACCCACTCCCGGGTCTGAGGGTGCAGGCATCGGGACCCACTCCCGGGTCTGAGGGTGCAGTCATCGGGACCCTTCCCGGGGTCTGAGGGTGCTGTCATCGGGACCCACCTTGGGTCTGAAGGTGCAGGCATCGGGACCCTTCCCGGGGTCTGAGGGTGCAGGCATCGGGACCCTTCCCGGGGTCTGAGGGTGCAGGCATCGGGACCCACCTTGGGTCTGAGGGTGCAGGCATCGGGACCCACTCCCGGGTCTGAGGGTGCTGGCATCGGGACCCACTCCCGGGTCTGAGGGTGCAGGCATCGGGACCCACTCCCGGGTCTGAGGGTGCAGGCATCGGGACCCACTCCCGGGTCTGAGGGTGCAGGCATCGGGACCCACTCCCGGGTCTGAGGGTGCAGGCATCGGGACCCACTCCCGGGTCTGAGGGTGCAGGCATCGGGACCCACTCCCGGGTCTGAGGGTGCAGGCATCGGGACCCACTCCCGGGTCTGAGGGTGCAGGCATCGGGACCCACTCCCGGGTCTGAGGGTGCAGGCATCGGGACCCACTCCCGGGTCTGAGGGTGCAGGCATCGGTACCCACTCCCGGGTCTGAGGGTGCAGGCATCGGGACCCACCTTGGGTCTGAAGGTGCAGGCATCGGGACCCTTCCCGGGGTCTGAGGGTGCAGGCATCGGGACCCACCTTGAGTCTGAAGGTGCAGGCATCGGGACCCTTCCCGGGGTCTGAGGGTGCAGGCATCGGGACCCACCTTGAGTCTGAAGGTGCAGGCATCGGGACCCTTCCCGGGGTCTGAGGGTGCAGGCATCGGGACCCTTCCCGGGGTCTGAGGGTACAGGCACCTTCACCCTTCCCGGGGTCTGAGGGTGCAGGCATCGGGACCCACCTTGGGTCTGAGGGTGCAGGCATCGGGACCCACTCCCGGGTCTGAGGGTGCAGGCATCGGGACCCACTCCCGGGTCTGAGGGTGCAGGCATCGGGACCCACTCCCGGGTCTGAGGGTGCAGGCATCGGGACCCACTCCCGGGTCTGAGGGTGCAGGCATCGGGACCCACGCCCGGGTCTGAGGGTGCAGGCATCGGGACCCACGCCCGGGTCTGAGGGTGCAGGCATCGGGACCCACGCCCGGGTCTGAGGGTGCAGGCATCGGGACCCACTCCCGGGTCTGATGGTGCAGTCATCGGGACCCTTCCCGGTGTCTGAGGGTGCAGTCATCGGGACCCTTCCCGGGGTCTGAGGGTGCAGGCATCGGGACCCACCTTGGGTCTGAGGGTGCAGGCATCGGGACCCACCTTGGGTCTGAGGGTGCAGGCATCGGGACCCACTCCCGGGTCTGAGGGTGCAGGCATCGGGACCCACTCCCGGGTCTGAGGGTGCAGGCATCGGGACCCACTCCCGGGTCTGAGGGTGCAGGCATCGGGACCCACGCCCGGGTCTGAGGGTGCAGGCATCGGGACCCACGCCCGGGTCTGAGGGTGCAGTCATCGGGACCCACTCCCGGTGTCTGAGGGTGCAGTCATCGGGACCCTTCCCGGTGTCTGAGGGTGCAGTCATCGGGACCCTTCCCGGTGTCTGAGGTTGCAGTCATCGGGACCCTTCCCGGGGTCTGAGGGTGCAGGCATCGGGACCCACTTCCGGGGTCTGAGGGTGCAGGCATCGGGACCCACCTTGGGTCTGAGGGTGCAGGCATCGGGACCCACCTTGGGTCTGAGGGTGCAGGCATCGGGACCCACTCCCGGGTCTGAGGGTGCAGGCATCGGGACCCACTCCCGGGTCTGAGGGTGCAGGCATCGGGACCCACTCCCGGGTCTGAGGGTGCAGGCATCGGGACCCACTCCCGGGTCTGAGGGTGCAGGCATCGGGACCCACTCCCGGGTCTGAGGGTGCAGTCATCGGGACACTTTCCGGGGTCTGAGGGTGCAGGCATCGGGACCCTTCCCGGGGTCTGAGGGTGCAGGCATCGGGACCCTTCCCGGGGTCTGAGGGTGCAGGCATCGGGACCCTTCCCGGGGTCTGAGGGTGCAGGCATCGGGACCCACCTTGGGTCTGAGGGTGCAGGCATCGGGACCCACTCCCGGGTCTGAGGGTGCAGGCATCGGGACCCACTCCCGGGTCTGAGGGTGCAGGCATCGGGACCCACTCCCGGGTCTGAGGGTGCAGGCATCGGGACCCACTCCCGGGTCTGAGGGTGCAGGCATCGGGACCCACTCCCGGGTCTGAGGGTGCAGGCATCGGGACCCACTCCCGGGTCTGAGGGCGCAGGCATCGGGACCCACGCCCGGGTCTGAGGGCGCAGGCATCGGGACCCACGCCCGGGTCTGAGGGCGCAGGCATCGGGACCCACCCCGGTGTCTGAGGGCGCAGTCATCGGGACCCTTCCCGGGGTCTGAGGGTGCAGGCATCGGGACCCACCTTGGGTCTGAGGGTGCAGGCATCGGGACCCACTCCCGGGTCTGAGGGTGCAGGCATCGGGACCCACCTTGGGTCTGAAGGTGCAGGCATCGGGACCCTTCCCGGGGTCTGAGGGTGCAGGCATCGGGACCCACCTTGGGTCTGAAGGTGCAGGCATCGGGACCCTTCCCGGAGTCTGAGGGTGCAGGCATCGGGACCCTTCCCGGGGTCTGAGGGTGCAGGCATCGGGACCCTTCCCGGGGTCTGAGGGTGCAGGCATCGGGACCCACCTTGGGTCTGAGGGTGCAGGCATCGGGACCCACTCCCGGGTCTGATGGTGCAGGCATCGGGACCCACTCCCGGGTCTGAGGGTGCAGGCATCGGGACCCACTCCCGGGTCTGAGGGTGCAGGCATCGGGACCCACTCCCGGGTCTGAGGGTGCAGGCATCGGGACCCACGCCCGGGTCTGAGGGTGCAGTCATCGGGACCCACTCCCGGGTCTGAGGGTGCAGTCATCGGGACCCTTCCCGTTGTCTGAGGTTGCAGTCATCGGGACCCTTCCCGGGGTCTGAGGGTGCAGGCATCGGGACCCACCTTGGGTCTGAGGGTGCAGGCATCGGGACCCACTCCCGGGTCTGAGGGTGCAGGCATCGGGACCCACTCCCGGGTCTGAGGGTGCAGGCATCGGGACCCACTCCCGGGTCTGAGGGTGCAGGCATCGGGACCCACTCCCGGGTCTGAGGGTGCAGGCATCGGGACCCACGCCCGGGTCTGAGGGTGCAGTCATCGGGACCCACGCCCGGGTCTGAGGGTGCAGTCATCGGGACCCACTCCCGGGGTCTGAGGGTGCAGGCATCGGGACCCACCTTGGGTCTGAGGGTGCAGGCATCGGGACCCACCTTGGGTCTGAGGGTGCAGGCATCGGGACCCTTTCCCGGGTCTGAGGGTGCAGGCATCGGGACCCTTTCCCGGGTCTGAGGGTGCAGGCATCGGGACCCACTCCCGGGTCTGAGGGTGCAGGCATCGGGACCCACCTTGGGTCTGAAGGTGCAGGCATCGGGACCCTTCCCGGGGTCTGAGGGTGCAGTCATCGGGACCCTTTCCCGGGCCTGTGGGTGCAGGCATCGCACAGACCCCTCACGGGGCCTGTGGGTGCAGGCATCGCACAGACCCCACACGGGGCCTGTGGGTGCAGGCATCGCACAGACCCCACACGGGGCCTGTGGGTGCAGGCATCGCACAGACCCCACACGGGGCCTGTGGGTGCAGGCATCGCACAGACCCCACACGGGGCCTGTGGGTGCAGGCATCGCACAGACCCCACACGGGGCCTGTGGGTGCAGGCATCGCACAGACCCCACACGGGGCCTGTGGGTGCAGGCATCGCACAGACCCCACACGGGGCCTGTGGGTGCAGGCATCGCACAGACCCCACACGGGGCCTGTGGGTGCAGGCATCGCACAGACCCCACACGGGGCCTGTGGGTGCAGGCATCGCACAGACCCCACACGGGGCCTGTGGGTGCAGGCATCGGGACCCTTTCCCGGGTCTGAGGGTGCAGGCATCGGGACCCACTCCCGGGTCTGAGGGTGCAGGCATCGGGTCCCACTCCCGGGTCTGAGGGTGCAGGCATCGGGTCCCACTCCCGGGTCTGAGGGTGCAGGCATCGGGACCCACTCCCGGGTCTGAGGGTGCAGGCATCGGGACCCACTCCCGGGTCTGAGGGTGCAGGCATCGGGACCCACTCCCGGGTCTGAGGGTGCAGGCATCGGGACCCACTCCCGGGGTCTGAGGGTGCAGGCATCGGGACCCACTCCCGGGGTCTGAGGGTGCAGGCATCGGGACCCTTCCCGGGGTCTGGGGGTGCAGGCATCGGGACCCTTCCCGGGGTCTGAGGGTGCAGGCATCGGGACCCACTCCCGGGTCTGAGGGTGCAGGCATCGGGACCCACTCCCGGGGTCTGAGGGTGCAGGCATCGGGACCCACTCCCGGGGTCTGAGGGTGCAGGCATCGGGACCCACTCCCGGGGTCTGAGGGTGCAGGCATCGGGACCCACTCCCGGGGTCTGAGGGTGCAGGCATCGGGACCCACTCCCGGGGTCTGAGGGTGCAGGCATCGGGACCCACTCCCGGGGTCTGAGGGTGCAGGCATCGGGACCCACTCCCGGGGTCTGAGGGTGCAGGCATCGGGACCCACTCCCGGGGTCTGAGGGTGCAGGCATCGGGACCCACTCCCGGGGTCTGAGGGTGCAGGCATCGGGACCCACTCCCGGGGTCTGAGGGTGCAGGCATCGGGACCCACTCCCGGGGTCTGAGGGTGCAGGCATCGGGACCCACTCCCGGGGTCTGAGGGTGCAGGCATCGGGACCCACTCCCGGGGTCTGAGGGTGCAGGCATCGGGACCCACTCCCGGGGTCTGAGGGTGCAGGCATCGGGACCCACTCCCGGGGTCTGAGGGTGCAGGCATCGGGACCCACTCCCGGGGTCTGAGGGTGCAGGCATCGGGACCCACTCCCGGGGTCTGAGGGTGCAGGCATCGGGACCCACTCCCGGGGTCTGAGGGTGCAGGCATCGGGACCCACTCCCGGGGTCTGAGGGTGCAGGCATCGGGACCCACTCCCGGGGTCTGAGGGTGCAGGCATCGGGACCCACTCCCGGGGTCTGAGGGTGCAGGCATCGGGACCCACTCCCGGGGTCTGAGGGTGCAGGCATCGGGACCCACTCCCGGGGTCTGAGGGTGCAGGCATCGGGACCCACTCCCGGGGTCTGAGGGTGCAGGCATCGGGACCCACTCCCGGGGTCTGAGGGTGCAGGCATCGGGACCCACCTTGGGTCTGAAGGTGCAGGCATCGGGACCCTTCCCGGGGTCTGAGGGTGCAGGCATCGGGACCCTTCCCGGGGTCTGAGGGTGCAGGCATCGGGACCCTTCCCGGGGTCTGAGGGTGCAGGCATCGGGACCCACCTTGGGTCTGAGGGTGCAGGCATCGGGACCCACTCCCGGGTCTGAGGGTGCAGGCATCGGGACCCACTCCCGGGTCTGAGGGTGCAGGCATCGGGACCCACGCCCGGGTCTGAGGGTGCAGGCATCGGGACCCACGCCCGGGTCTGAGGGTGCAGTCATCGGGACCCACGCCCGGGTCTGAGGGTGCAGTCATCGGGACCCACGCCCGGGTCTGAGGGTGCAGTCATCGGGACCCACTCCCGGGGTCTGAGGGTGCAGTCATCGGGACCCACTCCCGGGGTCTGAGGGTGCAGTCATCGGGACCCACTCCCGGTGTCTGAGGGTGCAGTCATCGGGACCCTTCCTGGTGTCTGAGGTTGCAGTCATCGGGACCCTTCCCGGGGTCTGAGGGTGCAGTCATCGGGACCCTTCCCGGGGTCTGAGGGTGCAGGCATCGGGACCCACTCCCGGGGTCTGAGGGTGCAGGCATCGGGACCCACTCCCGGGGTCTGAGGGTGCAGGCATCGGGACCCACTCCCGGGGTCTGAGGGTGCAGGCATCGGGACCCACTCCCGGGGTCTGAGGGTGCAGGCATCGGGACCCACTCCCGGGGTCTGAGGGTGCAGGCATCGGGACCCACTCCCGGGGTCTGAGGGTGCAGGCATCGGGACCCACTCCCGGGGTCTGAGGGTGCAGGCATCGGGACCCACTCCCGGGGTCTGAGGGTGCAGGCATCGGGACCCACTCCCGGGGTCTGAGGGTGCAGGCATCGGGACCCACTCCCGGGTCTGAGGGTGCAGGCATCGGGACCCACTCCCGGGTCTGAGGGTGCAGGCATCGGGACCCACTCCCGGGGTCTGAGAGTGCAGGCATCGGGACCCACTCCCGGGGTCTGAGGGTGCAGGCATCGGGACCCACTCCCGGGGTCTGAGGGTGCAGGCATCGGGACCCACTCCCGGGGTCTGAGGGTGCAGGCATCGGGACCCACTCCCGGGGTCTGAGGGTGCAGGCATCGGGACCCACTCCCGGGGTCTGAGGGTGCAGGCATCGGGACCCACTCCCGGGGTCTGAGGGTGCAGGCATCGGGACCCACTCCCGGGGTCTGAGGGTGCAGGCATCGGGACCCACTCCCGGGGTCTGAGGGTGCAGGCATCGGGACCCACCTTGGGTCTGAAGGTGCAGGCATCGGGACCCTTCCCGGGGTCTGAGGGTGCAGGCATCGGGACCCTTCCCGGGGTCTGAGGGTGCAGGCATCGGGACCCTTCCCGGGGTCTGAGGGTGCAGGCATCGGGACCCACCTTGGGTCTGAGGGTGCAGGCATCGGGACCCACTCCCGGGTCTGAGGGTGCAGGCATCGGGACCCACTCCCGGGTCTGAGGGTGCAGGCATCGGGACCCACGCCCGGGTCTGAGGGTGCAGGCATCGGGACCCACGCCCGGGTCTGAGGGTGCAGTCATCGGGACCCACGCCCGGGTCTGAGGGTGCAGTCATCGGGACCCACGCCCGGGTCTGAGGGTGCAGTCATCGGGACCCACTCCCGGGGTCTGAGGGTGCAGTCATCGGGACCCACTCCCGGTGTCTGAGGGTGCAGTCATCGGGACCCTTCCCGGTGTCTGAGGTTGCAGTCATCGGGACCCTTCCCGGGGTCTGAGGGTGCAGGCATCGGGACCCACTCCCGGGGTCTGAGGGTGCAGGCATCGGGACCCACTCCCGGGGTCTGAGGGTGCAGGCATCGGGACCCACTCCCGGGGTCTGAGGGTGCAGGCATCGGGACCCACTCCCGGGGTCTGAGGGTGCAGGCATCGGGACCCACTCCCGGGGTCTGAGGGTGCAGGCATCGGGACCCACCTTGGGTCTGAGGGTGCAGGCATCGGGACCCACTCCCGGGTCTGAGGGTGCAGGCATCGGGACCCACTCCCGGGTCTGAGGGTGCAGGCATCGGGACCCACTCCCGGGTCTGAGGGTGCAGGCATCGGGACCCACTCCCGGGTCTGAGGGTGCAGGCATCGGGACCCACTCCCGGGTCTGAGGGTGCAGGCATCGGGACCCACTCCCGGGTCTGAGGGTGCAGTCATCGGGACCCACTCCCGGGGTCTGAGGGTGCAGGCATCGGGACCCACCTTGGGTCTGAGGGTGCAGGCATCGGGACCCACTCCCGGGGTCTGAGGGTGCAGGCATCGGGACCCACTCCCGGGTCTGAGGGTGCAGGCATCGGGACCCACTCCCGGGTCTGAGGGTGCAGGCATCGGGACCCACTCCCGGGTCTGAGGGTGCAGGCATCGGGACCCACTCCCGGGTCTGAGGGTGCAGGCATCGGGACCCACTCCCGGGTCTGAGGGTGCAGGCATCGGGACCCTTTCCCGGGTCTGAGGGTGCAGGCATCGGGACCCACCTTGGGTCTGAAGGTGCAGGCATCGGGACCCTTTCCCGGGTCTGAGGGTGCAGGCATCGGGACCCTTTCCCGGGTCTGAGGGTGCAGTCATCGGGACCCTTTCCCGGGCCTGTGGGTGCAGGCATCGCACAGACCCCTCACGGGGCCTGTGGGTGCAGGCATCGCACAGACCCCACACGGGGCCTGTGGGTGCAGGCATCGCACAGACCCCACACGGGGCCTGTGGGTGCAGGCATCGCACAGACCCCACACGGGGCCTGTGGGTGCAGGCATCGCACAGACCCCACACGGGGCCTGTGGGTGCAGGCATCGCACAGACCCCACACGGGGCCTGTGGGTGCAGGCATCGCACAGACCCCACACGGGGCCTGTGGGTGCAGGCATCGCACAGACCCCACACGGGGCCTGTGGGTGCAGGCATCGCACAGACCCCACACGGGGCCTGTGGGTGCAGGCATCGCACAGACCCCACACGGGGCCTGTGGGTGCAGGCATCGCACAGACCCCACACGGGGCCTGTGGGTGCAGGCATCGCACAGACCCCACACGGGGCCTGTGGGTGCTGGCATCGCACAGACCCCACACGGGGCCTGTGGGTGCAGGCATCGCACAGACCCCACACGGGGCCTGTGGGTGCAGGCATCGGGACCCTTTCCCGGGTCTGAGGGTGCAGGCATCGGGACCCACTCCCGGGTCTGAGGGTGCAGGCATCGGGTCCCACTCCCGGGTCTGAGGGTGCAGGCATCGGGACCCACTCCCGGGTCTGAGGGTGCAGGCATCGGGACCCACTCCCGGGTCTGAGGGTGCAGGCATCGGGACCCACTCCCGCGTCTGAGGGTGCAGGCATCGGGACCCACTCCCGGGTCTGAGGGTGCAGGCATCGGGACCCACGCCCGGGTCTGAGGGTGCAGGCATCGGGACCCACTCCCGGGGTCTGAGGGTGCAGGCATCGGGACCCACTCCCGGGGTCTGAGGGTGCAGGCATCGGGACCCACTCCCGGGGTCTGAGGGTGCAGGCATCGGGACCCACTCCCGGGGTCTGAGGGTGCAGGCATCGGGACCCACTCCCGGGGTCTGAGGGTGCAGGCATCGGGACCCACTCCCGGGGTCTGAGGGTGCAGGCATCGGGACCCACTCCCGGGGTCTGAGGGTGCAGGCATCGGGACCCACTCCCGGGGTCTGAGGGTGCAGGCATCGGGACCCACCTTGGGTCTGAAGGTGCAGGCATCGGGACCCTTCCCGGGGTCTGAGGGTGCAGGCATCGGGACCCTTCCCGGGGTCTGAGGGTGCAGGCATCGGGACCCTTCCCGGGGTCTGAGGGTGCAGGCATCGGGACCCACCTTGGGTCTGAGGGTGCAGGCATCGGGACCCACTCCCGGGTCTGAGGGTGCAGGCATCGGGACCCACTCCCGGGTCTGAGGGTGCAGGCATCGGGACCCACGCCCGGGTCTGAGGGTGCAGGCATCGGGACCCACGCCCGGGTCTGAGGGTGCAGTCATCGGGACCCACGCCCGGGTCTGAGGGTGCAGTCATCGGGACCCACGCCCGGGTCTGAGGGTGCAGTCATCGGGACCCACTCCCGGGGTCTGAGGGTGCAGTCATCGGGACCCACTCCCGGTGTCTGAGGGTGCAGTCATCGGGACCCTTCCCGGTGTCTGAGGTTGCAGTCATCGGGACCCTTCCCGGGGTCTGAGGGTGCAGGCATCGGGACCCACTCCCGGGGTCTGAGGGTGCAGGCATCGGGACCCACTCCCGGGGTCTGAGGGTGCAGGCATCGGGACCCACTCCCGGGGTCTGAGGGTGCAGGCATCGGGACCCACTCCCGGGGTCTGAGGGTGCAGGCATCGGGACCCACTCCCGGGGTCTGAGGGTGCAGGCATCGGGACCCACCTTGGGTCTGAGGGTGCAGGCATCGGGACCCACTCCCGGGTCTGAGGGTGCAGGCATCGGGACCCACTCCCGGGTCTGAGGGTGCAGGCATCGGGACCCACTCCCGGGTCTGAGGGTGCAGGCATCGGGACCCACTCCCGGGTCTGAGGGTGCAGGCATCGGGACCCACTCCCGGGTCTGAGGGTGCAGGCATCGGGACCCACTCCCGGGTCTGAGGGTGCAGTCATCGGGACCCACTCCCGGGGTCTGAGGGTGCAGGCATCGGGACCCACCTTGGGTCTGAGGGTGCAGGCATCGGGACCCACTCCCGGGGTCTGAGGGTGCAGGCATCGGGACCCACTCCCGGGTCTGAGGGTGCAGGCATCGGGACCCACTCCCGGGTCTGAGGGTGCAGGCATCGGGACCCACTCCCGGGTCTGAGGGTGCAGGCATCGGGACCCACTCCCGGGTCTGAGGGTGCAGGCATCGGGACCCACTCCCGGGTCTGAGGGTGCAGGCATCGGGACCCTTTCCCGGGTCTGAGGGTGCAGGCATCGGGACCCACCTTGGGTCTGAAGGTGCAGGCATCGGGACCCTTTCCCGGGTCTGAGGGTGCAGGCATCGGGACCCTTTCCCGGGTCTGAGGGTGCAGTCATCGGGACCCTTTCCCGGGCCTGTGGGTGCAGGCATCGCACAGACCCCTCACGGGGCCTGTGGGTGCAGGCATCGCACAGACCCCACACGGGGCCTGTGGGTGCAGGCATCGCACAGACCCCACACGGGGCCTGTGGGTGCAGGCATCGCACAGACCCCACACGGGGCCTGTGGGTGCAGGCATCGCACAGACCCCACACGGGGCCTGTGGGTGCAGGCATCGCACAGACCCCACACGGGGCCTGTGGGTGCAGGCATCGCACAGACCCCACACGGGGCCTGTGGGTGCAGGCATCGCACAGACCCCACACGGGGCCTGTGGGTGCAGGCATCGCACAGACCCCACACGGGGCCTGTGGGTGCAGGCATCGCACAGACCCCACACGGGGCCTGTGGGTGCAGGCATCGCACAGACCCCACACGGGGCCTGTGGGTGCAGGCATCGCACAGACCCCACACGGGGCCTGTGGGTGCAGGCATCGCACAGACCCCACACGGGGCCTGTGGGTGCTGGCATCGCACAGACCCCACACGGGGCCTGTGGGTGCAGGCATCGCACAGACCCCACACGGGGCCTGTGGGTGCAGGCATCGGGACCCTTTCCCGGGTCTGAGGGTGCAGGCATCGGGACCCACTCCCGGGTCTGAGGGTGCAGGCATCGGGTCCCACTCCCGGGTCTGAGGGTGCAGGCATCGGGACCCACTCCCGGGTCTGAGGGTGCAGGCATCGGGACCCACTCCCGGGTCTGAGGGTGCAGGCATCGGGACCCACTCCCGCGTCTGAGGGTGCAGGCATCGGGACCCACTCCCGGGTCTGAGGGTGCAGGCATCGGGACCCACGCCCGGGTCTGAGGGTGCAGGCATCGGGACCCACTCCCGGGGTCTGAGGGTGCAGGCATCGGGACCCTTCCCGGGGTCTGGGGGTGCAGGCATCGGGACCCTTCCCGGGGTCTGAGGGTGCAGGCATCGGGACCCACTCCCGGGTCTGAGGGTGCAGGCATCGGGACCCACTCCCGGGGTCTGAGGGTGCAGGCATCGGGACCCACTCCCGGGGTCTGAGGGTGCAGGCATCGGGACCCACTCCCGGGGTCTGAGGGTGCAGGCATCGGGACCCACTCCCGGGGTCTGAGGGTGCAGGCATCGGGACCCACTCCCGGGGTCTGAGGGTGCAGGCATCGGGACCCACTCCCGGGGTCTGAGGGTGCAGGCATCGGGACCCACTCCCGGGGTCTGAGGGTGCAGGCATCGGGACCCACTCCCGGGGTCTGAGGGTGCAGGCATCGGGACCCACTCCCGGGGTCTGAGGGTGCAGGCATCGGGACCCACTCCCGGGGTCTGAGGGTGCAGGCATCGGGACCCACTCCCGGGGTCTGAGGGTGCAGGCATCGGGACCCACTCCCGGGGTCTGAGGGTGCAGGCATCGGGACCCACTCCCGGGGTCTGAGGGTGCAGGCATCGGGACCCACTCCCGGGGTCTGAGGGTGCAGGCATCGGGACCCACTCCCGGGGTCTGAGGGTGCAGGCATCGGGACCCACTCCCGGGGTCTGAGGGTGCAGGCATCGGGACCCACTCCCGGGGTCTGAGGGTGCAGGCATCGGGACCCACTCCCGGGGTCTGAGGGTGCAGGCATCGGGACCCACTCCCGGGGTCTGAGGGTGCAGGCATCGGGACCCACTCCCGGGGTCTGAGGGTGCAGGCATCGGGACCCACTCCCGGGGTCTGAGGGTGCAGGCATCGGGACCCACTCCCGGGGTCTGAGGGTGCAGGCATCGGGACCCACTCCCGGGGTCTGAGGGTGCAGGCATCGGGACCCACTCCCGGGGTCTGAGGGTGCAGGCATCGGGACCCACTCCCGGGGTCTGAGGGTGCAGGCATCGGGACCCACTCCCGGGGTCTGAGGGTGCAGGCATCGGGACCCACTCCCGGGGTCTGAGGGTGCAGGCATCGGGACCCACTCCCGGGGTCTGAGGGTGCAGGCATCGGGACCCACTCCCGGGGTCTGAGGGTGCAGGCATCGGGACCCACTCCCGGGTCTGAGGGTGCAGGCATCGGGACCCACTCCCGGGGTCTGAGGGTGCAGGCATCGGGACCCACTCCCGGGTCTGAGGGTGCAGGCATCGGGACCCACTCCCGGGTCTGAAGGTGCAGGCATCGGGACCCTTTCCGGGGTCTGAGGGTGCAGGCATCGGGACCCTTTCCCGGGTCTGAGGGTGCAGGCATCGGGACCCTTTCCCGGGTCTGAGGGTGCAGGCATCGGGACCCTTTCCCGGGTCTGAGGGTGCAGGCATCGGGACCCTTTCCCGGGTCTGAGGGTGCAGGCATCGGGACCCTTTCCCGGGTCTGAGGGTGCAGGCATCGGGACCCTTTCCCGGGTCTGAGGGTGCAGGCATCGGGACCCTTTCCCGGGTCTGAGGGTGCAGGCATCGGAACCCTTTCCCGGGTCTGAGGGTGCAGGCATCGGGACTCTTCCCGGGGTCTGAGGGTGCAGGCATCGGGACCCACCTTGGGTCTGAGGGTGCAGGCATCGGGACCCACTCCCGGGGTCTGAGGGTGCAGGCATCGGGACCCACTCCCGGGGTCTGAGGGTGCAGGCATCGGGACCCACTCCCGGGTCTGAGGGTGCAGGCATCGGGACCCACTCCCGGGTCTGAGGGTGCAGGCATCGGGACCCACCTTGGGTCTGAAGGTGCAGGCATCGGGACCCTTTCCGGGGTCTGAGGGTGCAGGCATCGGGACGCTTTCCCGGGTCTGAGGGTGCAGGCATCGGGACCCTTTCCCGGGTCTGAGGGTGCAGGCATCGGGACCCTTTCCCGGGTCTGAGGGTGCAGGCATCGGGACCCACTCCCGGGTCTGAGGGTGCAGGCATCGGGACCCACTCCCGGGTCTGAGGGTGCAGGCATCGGGACCCACTCCCGGGTCTGAGGGTGCAGGCATCGGGACCCACTCCCGGGTCTGAGGGTGCAGGCATCGGGACCCACTCCCGGGTCTGAAGGTGCAGGCATCGGGACCCTTCCCGGGGTCTGAGGGTGCAGGCATCGGGACCCTTCCCGGGGTCTGAGGGTGCAGGCATCGGGACCCACCTTGGGTCTGAGGGTGCAGGCATCGGGACCCACTCCCGGGGTCTGAGGGTGCAGGCATCGGGACCCACTCCCGGGTCTGAGGGTGCAGGCATCGGGACCCACTCCCGGGTCTGAGGGTGCAGGCATCGGGACCCACTCCCGGGGTCTGAGGGTGCAGGCATCGGGACCCACCTTGGGTCTGAGGGTGCAGGCATCGGGACCCACTCCCGGGTCTGAGGGTGCAGGCATCGGGACCCACTCCCGGGTCTGAGGGTGCAGGCATCGGGACCCACTCCCGGGTCTGAGGGTGCAGGCATCGGGACCCACTCCCGGGTCTGAGGGTGCAGGCATCGGGACCCACTCCCGGGTCTGAGGGTGCAGGCATCGGGACCCACTCCCGGGTCTGAGGGTGCAGGCATCGGGACCCTTCCCGGGGTCTGAGGGTGCTGTCATCGGGACCCACCTTGGGTCTGAAGGTGCAGGCATCGGGACCCTTCCCGGGGTCTGAGGGTGCAGGCATCGGGACCCTTCCCGGGGTCTTAGGGTGCAGGCATCGGGACCCACCTTGGGTCTGAGGGTGCAGGCATCGGGACCCACTCCCGGGGTCTGAGGGTGCAGGCATCGGGACCCACTCCCGGGTCTGAGGGTGCAGGCATCGGGACCCACTCCCGGGTCTGAGGGTGCAGGCATCGGGACCCACCTTGGGTCTGAAGGTGCAGGCATCGGGACCCTTTCCGGGGTCTGAGGGTGCAGGCATCGGGACCCTTTCCCGGGTCTGAGGGTGCAGGCATCGGGACCCTTTCCCGGGTCTGAGGGTGCAGGCATCGGGACCCTTTCCCGGGTCTGAGGGTGCAGGCATCGGGACCCTTTCCCGGGTCTGAGGGTGCAGGCATCGGAACCCTTTCCCGGGTCTGAGGGTGCAGGCATCGGGACTCTTCCCGGGGTCTGAGGGTGCAGGCATCGGGACCCACCTTGGGTCTAAGGGTGCAGGCATCGGGACCCACTCCCGGGGTCTGAGGGTGCAGGCATCGGGACCCACTCCCGGGTCTGAGGGTGCAGGCATCGGGACCCACTCCCGGGTCTGAGGGTGCAGGCATCGGGACCCATTCCCGGGTCTGAGGGTGCAGGCATCGGGACCCACCTTGGGTCTGAAGGTGCAGGCATCGGGACCCTTTCCGGGGTCTGAGGGTGCAGGCATCGGGACCCTTTCCCGGGTCTGAGGGTGCAGGCATCGGGACCCTTTCCCGGGTCTGAGGGTGCAGGCATCGGGACCCTTTCCCGGGTCTGAGGGTGCAGGCATCGGGACCCTGTCCCGGGTCTGAGGGTGCAGGCATCGGGACCCTTTCCCGGGTCTGAGGGTGCAGGCATCGGGACCCTTTCCCGGGTCTGAGGGTGCAGGCATCGGGACCCTTTCCCGGGTCTGAGGGTGCAGGCATCGGGACCCTTTCCCGGGTCTGAGGGTGCAGGCATCGGGACCCTTTCCCGGGTCTGAGGGTGCAGGCATCGGGACCCTTTCCCGGGTCTGAGGTTGCAGGCATCGGGACCCACTCCCGGGTCTGAGGTTGCAGGCATCGGGACCCACTCCCGGGTCTGAGGGTGCAGGCATCGGGACCCACTCCCGGGTCTGAGGGTGCAGGCATCGGGACCCACTCCCGGGTCTGAGGGTGCAGGCATCGGGACCCACTCCCGGGTCTGAGGGTGCAGGCATCGGGACCCTTTCCCGGGTCTGAGGGTGCAGGCATCGGGACCCACTCCCGGGTCTGAGGGTGCAGGCATCGGGACCCACTCCCGTGTCTGAGGGTGCAGGCATCGGGACCCACTCCCGGGTCTGAGGGTGCAGGCATCGGGACCCACTCCCGGGTCTGAGGGTGCAGGCATCGGGACCCACTCCCGGGTCTGAGGGTGCAGGCATCGGGACCCACTCCCGGGTCTGAGGGTGCAGGCATCGGGACCCACTCCCGGGTCTGAGGGTGCAGGCATCGGGACCCACTCCCGGGTCTGAGGGTGCAGGCATCGGGACCCTTTCCCGGGTCTGAGGGTGCAGGCATCGGGACCCACTCCCGGGTCTGAGGGTGCAGGCATCGGGACCCACTCCCGTGTCTGAGGGTGCAGGCATCGGGACCCACTCCCGTGTCTGAGGGTGCAGGCATCGGGACCCACTCCCGTGTCTGAGGGTGCAGGCATCGGGACCCACTCCCGGGTCTGAGGGTGCAGGCATCGGGACCCACTCCCGGGTCTGAGGGTGCAGGCATCGGGACCCACTCCCGGGTCTGAGGGTGCAGGCATCGGGACCCACTCCCGGGTCTGAGGGTGCAGGCATCGGGACCCACTCCCGGGTCTGAGGGTGCAGGCATCGGGACCCACTCCCGGGTCTGAGGGTGCAGGCATCGGGACCCACTCCCGGGTCTGAGGGTGCAGGCATCGGGACCCTTTCCCGGGTCTGAGGGTGCAGGCATCGGGACCCACTCCCGGGTCTGAGGGTGCAGGCATCGGGACCCACTCCCGTGTCTGAGGGTGCAGGCATCGGGACCCACTCCCGTGTCTGAGGGTGCAGGCATCGGGACCCACTCCCGTGTCTGAGGGTGCAGGCATCGGGACCCACTCCCGGGTCTGAGGGTGCAGGCATCGGGACCCACTCCCGGGTCTGAGGGTGCAGGCATCGGGACCCACTCCCGGGTCTGAGGGTGCAGGCATCGGGACCCACTCCCGGGTCTGAGGGTGCAGGCATCGGGACCCACTCTCGGGTCTGAGGGTGCAGGCATCGGGACCCACCTTGGGTCTAGGGTGCAGGCATCGGGACCATTTCCAGGGTCTGAGGGTGCAGGCATCGGGACCCTTTCCCGGGTCTGAGGATGCAGGCATCGGGACCCTTTCCCGGGTCTGAGGGTGCAGGCATCGGGACCCTTTCCCGGGTCTGAGGGTGCAGGCATCGGGACCCACTCCCGGGTCTGAGGGTGCAGGCATCGGGACCCACTCCCGGGTCTGAGGGTGCAGGCATCGGGACCCACTCCTGGGTCTGAGGGTGCAGGCATCGGGACCCACTCCCGGGTCTGAGGGTGCAGGCATCGGGACCCACTCCCGGGTCTGAGGGTGCAGGCATCCGTACCCACTCCCGGGTCTGAGGGTGCAGGCATCGGGACCCACTCCCGGGTCTGAGGGTGCAGGCATCGGGACCCACTCCCGGGTCTGAGGGTGCAGGCATCGGGACCCACTCCCGGGTCTGAGGGTGCAGGCATCGGGACCCACTCCCGGGTCTGAGGGTGCAGGCATCGGGACCCTCTCCCGGGTCTGAGGGTGCAGGCATCGGGACCCACTCCCGGGTCTGAGGGTGCAGGCATCGGGACCCACTCCCGGGTCTGAGGGTGCAGGCATCGGGACCCACTCCCGGGTCTGAGGGTGCAGGCATCGGGACCCACTCCCGGGTCTGAGGGTGCAGGCATCGGGACCCACTCCCGGGTCTGAGGGTGCAGGCATCGGGACCCACTCCCGGGTCTGAGGGTGCAGGCATCGGGACCCACTCCCGGGTCTGAGGGTGCAGGCATCGGGACCCACTCCCGGGTCTGAGGGTGCAGGCATCGGGACCCACTCCCGGGTCTGAGGGTGCAGGCATCGGGACCCACTCCCGGGTCTGAGGGTGCAGGCATCGGGACCCACTCCCGGGTCTGAGGGTGCAGGCATCGGGACCCACTCCCGGGTCTGAGGGTGCAGGCATCGGGACCCACTCCCGGGTCTGAGGGTGCAGGCATCGGGACCCACTCCCGGGTCTGAGGGTGCAGGCATCGGGACCCACTCCCGGGTCTGAGGGTGCAGGCATCGGGACCCACTCCCGGGTCTGAGGGTGCAGGCATCGGGACCCACTCCCGGGTCTGAGGGTGCAGGCATCGGGACCCACTCCCGGGTCTGAGGGTGCAGGCATCGGGACCCACTCCCGGGTCTGAGGGTGCAGGCATCGGGACCCACTCCCGGGTCTGAGGGTGCAGGCATCGGGACCCTTTTTGTGGTCTGATGGTGCATGCATCGGGACCCTCCTTGGGGTCTGTGGGTGCAGGCACTGGGACCCTTCTAGGGGTCTGTGGGTGCAGGTATCGCACAGACCCCCTTTCGGGGGCCTGAGCGTGCAGGCATCGCACAGACCCCCCTCGAGGTCTGAGAGTGCAGGCATCGGGACCCTTCTTGTGGTGAGGGTGCAGGCATCGGGACCCTTCTTGGGGTCTGAGGGTGCAGGCATCGGGACCCTTCTAGGGGTCTGAGGGTGCAGGCATCGAAACCCTTCTAGGGGTCTGAGGGTGCAGGCATCGAAACCCTTCTAGGGGTCTGAGGGTGCAGGCATCGAAACCCTTCTAGGGGTCTGAGGGTGCAGGCATCGAAACCCTTCAAGGGGTCTGAGGGTGCAGGCATCGGGACCCTTCTAGGGGTCTGAGAGTCATGGCATCGGGACCTTTCTTAGGATCTGAGGGTGCAGGCATCGGGACCCACTCCCGGGTCTGAGGGTGCAGGCATCGGGACCCACTCCCGGGTCTGAGGGTGCAGGCATCGGGACCCACTCCCGGGTCTGAGGGTGCAGGCATCGGGACCCACTCCCGGGTCTGAGGGTGCAGGCATCGGGACCCACTCCCGGGTCTGAGGGTGCAGGCATCGGGACCCACTCCCGGGTCTGAGGGTGCAGGCATCGGGACCCACTCCCGGGTCTGAGGGTGCAGGCATCGGGACCCACTCCCGGGTCTGAGGGTGCAGGCATCGGGACCCACTCCCGGGTCTGAGGGTGCAGGCATCGGGACCCACTCCCGGGTCTGAGGGTGCAGGCATCGGGACCCACTCCCGGGTCTGTGGGTGCAGGCATCGGGACCCACTCCCGGGTCTGAGGGTGCAGGCATCAGACCCTTTTTGTGGTCTGATGGTGCATGCATCGGGACCCTCCTTGGGGTCTGTGGGTGCAGGCACTGGGACCCTTCTAGGGGTCTGAGGGTGCAGGTATCGCACAGACCCCCTTTCGGGGGCCTGAGCGTGCAGGCATCGCACAGACCCCCCTCGAGGTCTGAGAGTGCAGGCATCGGGACCCTTCTTGTGGTGAGGGTGCAGGCATCGGGACCTTTCTTGGGGTCTGAGGGTGCAGGCATCGGGACCCTTCTAGGGGTCTGAGGGTGCAGGCATCGAAACCCTTCTAGGGGTCTGAGGGTGCAGGCATCGAAACCCTTCTAGGGGTCTGAGGGTGCAGGCATCGAAACCCTTCAAGGGGTCTGAGGGTGCAGGCATCGGGACCCTTCTAGGGGTCTGAGAGTCATGGCATCGGGACCTTTCTTAGGATCTGAGCGTGCAGGCATCGCACAGACCCCCCTCGAGGTCTGAGAGTGCAGGCATCGGGACCCTTCTTGTGGTGAGGGTGCAGGCATCGGGACCTTTCTTGGGGTCTGAGGGTGCAGGCATCGGGACCCTTCTAGGGGTCTGAGGGTGCAGGCATCGAAACCCTTCTAGGGGTCTGAGGGTGCAGGCATCGAAACCCTTCTAGGGGTCTGAGGGTGCAGGCATCGAAACCCTTCAAGGGGTCTGAGGGTGCAGGCATCGGGACCCTTCTAGGGGTCTGAGAGTCATGGCATCGGGACCTTTCTTAGGATCTGAGGGTGCAGGCATCGGGACCCTTTTATGGGTCTTAGGGTTCAGGCATCGGGACCATTCTTGTGGTCTGAGGGTGCAGATATCGGGATCCTTCTTGAGGTCTTTGGGTGCAGGTATCGGGACTCTTCTAGGGGTCTAAGGGTGCAGGCATCGGTACACACATGGGGTCTGAGGGTGCAGGCATCGGGACCCTTCTTAGGGTCAGAGAGTGCAGACATCAGGTCCCTTTTATGGGTCTTTTAAGGTTCTGGAATCGGGACCCACGTGTGGTCTAAGAGTGCAGCCATTCGACCCTTCTTGGAGTATTAGGATGTAGGCGTCTTGACCTTTCTAGGGGTCTGATGATGCAGGCATCGAACCTGTCTAGGGGTCTGAGGGTGTAGGCATAGGGACCCTTCTAGGGGTCTGAGGGTACAGGCTTTGGAACCCATGTAGGGTCTGAAGATGCAGGCATCGGGACCCACTTTGGGTCTGAGGGTGCAGGCATCAAGACCTTTCTTTGGGTCTGAGGGAGCAGATATCTGGACCCTTCTTTGGGCCTGAGGTTGTAGGCATCTGCACCCATGTGGGGTCTGAGGGTGCAGGCATCGGGACCCTTCTAGGGGTCTGAGGGTACAGGCATCGGGATCCTTCTTTGGGTCTGAGGGTGCAGGCATCGGGATCCTTCTTTGGGTCTGAGGGTGCAGGCATCGGGATCCTTCTTTGGGTCTGAGGGTGCAGGCATCGGGACCCTTCTTTGGGTCTGTGGGTGCAGGCTTCGGGACCCTTCTTGGGGTCTGTGGGTGCAGGCTTCGGGACCCTTCTAGTGGTCTTAGGGAACAGGCATCGGGACCCACATGGGGTCTGAGGGTGCAGGCATCGGGACCATTCTTGGGTTCTTAGGGTGCAGGCATCGGTTCCCTTCTATGGGTATGAGGGTACAGTGTTCGGGACCCACGTGGGGTCTTATAGTGCAGGCTTCGTGACCTTTCTAGGGGTCTGAGGGTGCAGGCATCGGGACCATACTATAGGGGTCTTAGGGTGCAGGTATCGAAGCCTTTCTTTGGGTTTGAGGGTTCAGGCATCGGGACCCACGTAGGGTCTGAGGGTGCAGGTATCGAGGCCTTTCTTTGGGTTTGAGGGTTTAGTCATTAGGACACTTCTAGGTTTCTGAGGGTGCAGGCATTGAGACCCTTTTAGGGGTCTGAACGTGCAGGCTTTGGGACCCACAAGGGGTCTTAGGGTGCAGGCATCGGAACCCATGTGGGGTCTGTGGGTGCAGGCATCTGGATCCACGTGGGATCTTTGGGTGCTTGCATCTGGATCCACGTGGGGTCTGTGGGTGCAGGCATCTGGATCCAAGTGGGGTCTGTGGGTGCAGGCATCTGGATCCACGTGGGGTCTGTGGGTGCAGGCATCTGGATCCACGTGGGTTCTGAGGGTGCAGGCATCGGGACCCTTCTTTTAGTCTGAGGCTGCAGATATCTTGACCCTTCTTGGGGTCTTAGGGTGCAGTCATCAGGACCCACGTGGGGTCTGAGTGTTTAGGCATCAAGTCCCTTCTAGGGGTCTGAGGGTGTAGGCATCAAGGCCCTTCTAGGGGTCTTAGGGTGCAGGCATCGGATCCCTTCTAGGTGTCTGAGGGTGCAGTTATCGGCATCCACATGCGGTCTAAGGGTTCAGGCATTGGCACCCACGCTGGGTCTGAGGGTGCAGGCATCGGGACCTTTCTAAGGGTCTTGGGGTGCAGGCATCGGGACCTTTCTAGGGGTCTGAGGGTGCAGGCATCGGGACCTTTCTAGGGGTCTGAGGGTGCAGGCATCGAAACCCTTCTAGGGGTCTGAGGGTGCAGGCATCGAAACCCTTCAAGGGGTCTGAGGGTGCAGGCATCGGGACCCTTCTAGGGGTCTGAGAGTCATGGCATCGGGACCTTTCTTAGGATCTGAGGGTGCAGGCATCGGGACCCTTTTATGGGTCTTAGGGTTCAGGCATCGGGACCATTCTTGTGGTCTGAGGGTGCAGATATCGGGATCCTTCTTGAGGTCTTTGGGTGCAGGTATCGGGACTCTTCTAGGGGTCTAAGGGTGCAGGCATCGGTACACACATGGGGTCTGAGGGTGCAGGCATCGGGACCCTTCTTAGGGTCAGAGAGTGCAGACATCAGGTCCCTTTTATGGGTCTTTTAAGGTTCTGGAATCGGGACCCACGTGTGGTCTAAGAGTGCAGCCATTCGACCCTTCTTGGAGTATTAGGATGTAGGCGTCTTGACCTTTCTAGGGGTCTGATGATGCAGGCATCGAACCTGTCTAGGGGTCTGAGGGTGTAGGCATAGGGACCCTTCTAGGGGTCTGAGGGTACAGGCTTTGGAACCCATGTAGGGTCTGAAGATGCAGGCATCGGGACCCACTTTGGGTCTGAGGGTGCAGGCATCAAGACCTTTCTTTGGGTCTGAGGGAGCAGATATCTGGACCCTTCTTTGGGCCTGAGGTTGTAGGCATCTGCACCCATGTGGGGTCTGAGGGTGCAGGCATCGGGACCCTTCTAGGGGTCTGAGGGTACAGGCATCGGGATCCTTCTTTGGGTCTGAGGGTGCAGGCATCGGGATCCTTCTTTGGGTCTGAGGGTGCAGGCATCGGGATCCTTCTTTGGGTCTGAGGGTGCAGGCATCGGGACCCTTCTTTGGGTCTGTGGGTGCAGGCTTCGGGACCCTTCTTGGGGTCTGTGGGTGCAGGCTTCGGGACCCTTCTAGTGGTCTTAGGGAACAGGCATCGGGACCCACATGGGGTCTGAGGGTGCAGGCATCGGGACCATTCTTGGGTTCTTAGGGTGCAGGCATCGGTTCCCTTCTATGGGTATGAGGGTACAGTGTTCGGGACCCACGTGGGGTCTTATAGTGCAGGCTTCGTGACCTTTCTAGGGGTCTGAGGGTGCAGGCATCGGGACCATACTATAGGGGTCTTAGGGTGCAGGTATCGAAGCCTTTCTTTGGGTTTGAGGGTTCAGGCATCGGGACCCACGTAGGGTCTGAGAGTGCAGGTATCGAGGCCTTTCTTTGGGTTTGAGGGTTTAGTCATTAGGACACTTCTAGGTTTCTGAGGGTGCAGGCATTGAGACCCTTTTAGGGGTCTGAACGTGCAGGCTTTGGGACCCACAAGGGGTCTTAGGGTGCAGGCATCGGAACCCATGTGGGGTCTGTGGGTGCAGGCATCTGGATCCACGTGGGATCTTTGGGTGCTTGCATCTGGATCCACGTGGGGTCTGTGGGTGCAGGCATCTGGATCCAAGTGGGGTCTGTGGGTGCAGGCATCTGGATCCACGTGGGGTCTGTGGGTGCAGGCATCTGGATCCACGTGGGTTCTGAGGGTGCAGGCATCGGGACCCTTCTTTTAGTCTGAGGCTGCAGATATCTTGACCCTTCTTGGGGTCTTAGGGTGCAGTCATCAGGACCCACGTGGGGTCTGAGTGTTTAGGCATCAAGTCCCTTCTAGGGGTCTGAGGGTGTAGGCATCAAGGCCCTTCTAGGGGTCTTAGGGTGCAGGCATCGGATCCCTTCTAGGTGTCTGAGGGTGCAGTTATCGGCATCCACATGCGGTCTAAGGGTTCAGGCATTGGCACCCACGCTGGGTCTGAGGGTGCAGGCATCGGGACCTTTCTAAGGGTCTTGGGGTGCAGGCATCGGGACCTTTCTAGGGGTCTGAGGGTGCAGGCATCGGGACCTTTCTAGGGGTCGGAGGGGGCAGGCATCGGGACCCACGTGGGCACTGAGGGTGCTTGCATCGAGACCCTTTTTTGGGTCTGAGAGTGCAGGCATCGGGACCCACATGGGGTCTGAGGGTGCAGGCATCGGGACCTTTCTTTGGGTCTAAGGGTGCAGGTATCGGGACCCTTCTTTGGGTCTGAGGGTGCAGGTATCGGGACCCATGTGGGTTCTGAGGGTGCAGGCATCGGAACCCATGTGGGGTCTGAGGATGCAAGCATCGGGACTTTTTTTTGGGTCTAAGGGTGTAGATATCAGGACCCTTCTTGGGGTCTGAAGGTTCAGGCATCGGGACCCTCGCGAGGTCTAATGGTGCAGGCATCGGGTCCCTTCTAGGGGTCTGAAGGTTCCGGCATCGGGACCCTTCTAGGGGTCTGAAGGTTCCGGCATCGGGACCCTTCTAGGGGTCTGAAGGTTCCGGCATCGGGACCCTTCTAGGGGTCTGAAGGTTCCGGCATCGGGACCCTTCTAGGGGTCTGAAGGTTCAGGCATCGGGACTTTTCTAGGGGTCTGAAGGTTCAGGCATCGGGACTTTTCTAGGGGTCTGATGGTGTAGGTATCGGGACCCTTCTATGGGTCTTAGAGATCAGGCATCGGGACACTTTTAGGGGTCTGAGGGTGCAGGCATCGGGACCCACGAGGGGTCTGAGGGAGCAGGCATCCGGACCCTTCTTTGTGTCTTAGGCTGCATATATCTTGACCCGTTTTGGGGTCTGAGGGTGCAGGCATCGAGACCTTTCTAGGGGTCTTAGGGTGCAGACATCGGGACCCACGTGGGGTCTAAGAGTGCAGGCATCCAGACCCTTCTTTGGGTCTTACGGTGCAGGCATCGGGACCCTTCTAGTGGTCTTAAGGTGCAGGCATCGGGACCCTTTGGTCTAAGGGTGCAGGCATCGGGACCCTTCTAGGGGTCTTAGGGTGCAGGCATCGGGACCCTTCTAAGGGTCTGAGGGTGTAGGCATCGGGACCCTTCTAGGGGTCTGAGGGGGCGGGCATCTCGACCCTTCTAAGGGTCTGAGTGTTCAGACATCGGGACCCTTCTTTTGGTCTTAGGGTGCAGGCATCTGGAACATTCTCGAGGTCTTTGGGTGCAGACATCAGGACCCACGTGGTGTCTGAGTGTACAGGCATCGGGACCCTTCTTTTGGTCTTAGGGTGCAGGCATCGGGACCCTTCTTTGGGTCTTAGGGTGCAGGCATCGGGACCCACATGGGGTCTTAGGGTACTCACATCGGGACCTTTCTTTGGGTCTGAGGGTGCAGGCATCGGGACCCTTCTAGGGGTCTGAGGGTGCAGGCATCGGGACCCTTCTAGGGGTCTGAGGGTGCAGGCATCGGGACCCTTCTAGGGGTCTGAGGGTGCAGGCATCGGGACCCTTCTAGGGGTCTGAGGGTGCAGGCATCGGGACCCTTCTAGGGGTCTGAGGGTGCAGGCATCGGGACCCTTCTAGGGGTCTGAGGATGAATGCATCGGGACCCTTCTAGGGGTTTGAGGGTGCATTCAATGGGACCCTTCTTTGGGTCTGAGGGTGCAGACATCGGGACCCACGTGGGGTCTGAGGGTGCAGGCTTCGGCACCCACGTGGGGTCTGAGGGTTTTAGGCATCGGGACCCTTTTAGGGTAAAGGTTGCAGGCATCAGGACACACGTGGGGTCTGAGGGTGCAGGCATCGGACCCTTCTTTGGGTCTGAGGGTGCAGGCATCGGACCCTTCTTTGGGTCTGAGGGTGCAGGCATTGGACCCTTCTTTGGGTCTGAGGGTCCAGGCATCGGGACCCTTCTTTGGGTCTTAGGGTCCAGGCATCGGGACCCTTCTTTGGGTCTTAGGGTCCAGGCATCGGGACCCACATGGGGTCTTAGGGTACTTGCATCTGGACCTTTCTTTTGATCTGAGGGTGCAAGCATCGGGACCCTTCTAGGGGTCTGAGGGTGCATGCAATGGGACCCTTCTTTGGGTCTGAGGGTTCAGGCATCGGCTCTCGTGGGGTTTGAGGGTGCAGGCATCGGGACCCTTCTTGGGAATGGAGGGTGCAGGCATCGGGACCCTTGTTGGCGTCTGAGGGTGAAGGCATTAGGACCCTTTTTGGGGTCTGAGGGTGCAAGCATCGGGACCCTTCTTAGGGGTCTGAGGGTGCAAGCATCGGGACCCTTCTTAGGGTTCTGAGGGTGCAAGCATCGGGACCCTTCTTAGGATTCTGAGGGTGCAAGCATCGGGACCCTTCTTAGGGTTCTGAGGGTGCAAGCATCGGGACCCTTCTTAGGGGACTGAGGGTGCAGGCATTGGGGCCCTTCTTGGGGTCTGATGGTGCTGGCATCGGCACCCTTCTTGGGGTCTGATGGTGCTGGCATCGGCACCCTTCTTGGGGTCTGATGGTGCTGGCATCGGCACCCTTCTTGGCGTCTGATGGTGCTGCCATCGGGACCCTTCTTGGGATCTGATGGTGCTGCCATCGGGACCCTTCTTGGGGTCTGATGGTGCTGGCATCGGGACCCTTTTAATGGTCATAGAGTGCAGTCATCGGGACCCTTGGGGTCTGCGGGTGCAAGCATCGGGACCCACGTGCGGTTTGAGGGTGCAGGCATCGGGATCCTTCTTTGTGTCTGAGGGTGCAGGAATCGGGACCCTTCTAGGGGTTTGATTGTGGCAGGCATCAGGACCCTTCTAGATTTCTGAGGGTGCAGGCATTGGGACCCTTCTTTGGGTCTGAGGGTGCTGGCATCGGGACCCATCTAGTGGTTTGAGGGTGCAGGCATAGCGACCCACGTGGGGTCTGAGGGTTCCGGCATCGGGACCCTTTTTGGGGTCTGAGAGTGCAGGCATCGAGACCCTTTTTGGAGTACAGGTTGCAGGCATCGGCACCCATGTGGGGTCTGAGGGTGCAAGCATCGGGACCCATTTCTGGTCTGAGTTTTCAGGCATCCGGGACCCTTCTTAGTGGGCTGAGGGTGCAGGCATCGGGACCCACGTGCGCTTGAGGGTGCAGGTATCTGGACCCTTCTTGGGGTCTGAGGGTGCAGGTATCTGGACCCTTCTTGGGGTCTGAGGGTGCAGGGATCAGGACCCTTCTAGCGGTCTGATTGTGGCAGGCATCAGGACCCTTCTAGGGATTTTAGGGTGCAGGCATCGGGACCCTTCTTGGGGTCTTAGGGTGCAGACATTGGGACCCTTCTAGGGGTCTTAGGGTGCAGGCATCGGAACCACGTAGGGTCTGAGGATGCAGGCATCAAGACTCTTCTTTGGGTCTGAGGGTGCAGGCATCTGGTCCCTTCTTTGGGTCTGAGGGTGCAGGCATCGGGTCCCTTCTTTGGGTCTGAGGGTGCAGGCATCTGGTCCCTTCTTTGGGTCTGAGGGTGCAGGCATCTGGTCCCTTCTTTGGGTCTGAGGGTGCAGGCATCGGGTCCCTTCTTTGGGTCTGAGGGTGTAGGCATCGGGTCCCTTCTTTGGGTCTGAGGGTGCAGGCATCGGGTCCCTTCTTTGGGTCTGAGGGTGCTGCCATCGGGACCCTTCTTGGGGTCTGATGGTGCTGGCATCGGGACCCTTTTAATGGTCATAGAGTGCAGTCATCGGGACCCTTGGGGTCTGCGGGTGCAAGCATCGGGACCCACGTGCGGTTTGAGGGTGCAGGCATCGGGATCCTTCTTTGTGTCTGAGGGTGCAGGAATCGGGACCCTTCTAGGGGTTTGATTGTGGCAGGCATCAGGACCCTTCTAGATTTCTGAGGGTGCAGGCATTGGGACCCTTCTTTGGGTCTGAGGGTGCTGGCATCGGGACCCATCTAGTGGTTTGAGGGTGCAGGCATAGCGACCCACGTGGGGTCTGAGGGTTCCGGCATCGGGACCCTTTTTGGGGTCTGAGAGTGCAGGCATCGAGACCCTTTTTGGAGTACAGGTTGCAGGCATCGGCACCCATGTGGGGTCTGAGGGTGCAAGCATCGGGACCCATTTCTGGTCTGAGTTTTCAGGCATCCGGGACCCTTCTTAGTGGGCTGAGGGTGCAGGCATCGGGACCCACGTGCGCTTGAGGGTGCAGGTATCTGGACCCTTCTTGGGGTCTGAGGGTGCAGGTATCTGGACCCTTCTTGGGGTCTGAGGGTGCAGGGATCAGGACCCTTCTAGCGGTCTGATTGTGGCAGGCATCAGGACCCTTCTAGGGATTTTAGGGTGCAGGCATCGGGACCCTTCTTGGGGTCTTAGGGTGCAGACATTGGGACCCTTCTAGGGGTCTTAGGGTGCAGGCATCGGAACCACGTAGGGTCTGAGGATGCAGGCATCAAGACTCTTCTTTGGGTCTGAGGGTGCAGGCATCTGGTCCCTTCTTTGGGTCTGAGGGTGCAGGCATCGGGTCCCTTCTTTGGGTCTGAGGGTGCAGGCATCTGGTCCCTTCTTTGGGTCTGAGGGTGCAGGCATCTGGTCCCTTCTTTGGGTCTGAGGGTGCAGGCATCTGGTCCCTTCTTTGGGTCTGAGGGTGCAGGCATCGGGTCCCTTCTTTGGGTCTGAGGGTGTAGGCATCGGGTCCCTTCTTTGGGTCTGAGGGTGCAGGCATCGGGTCCCTTCTTTGGGTCTGAGGGTGCGGGTATTGGGACCCTTCTAGGTGGCTAATAGTGCAGGCATTGGGACCCACGAGGAGTCTGAGGGTGCAGGCATCGGGACCCTTCTAGGGGTCGTAGGGTGCAGGCATCCATATTATTATAATGGGGGGGGGGAGAGGAAGACCTACTTCTCTTTAATGGATTTTCCAGGCAATACATTTAACAAGAATAATAGACCTTCATTTCTGTTACTTTCTCAGCTTCTCAGCTTCTCCATGACACAAAGTCTTGCTGCAAAGTGTGGAGACTGACGGAGACTAAACATGGACAACAGGAGAGAACAACTGATTCTGCAAAGTCATTTCCAGCAAGTAAACCTGTTAATATATAACGACCTGAACATTAGCATATGAGCACCAAATATGTCATTTAACCATTAACAATGTTTTACTGCAGTGGGCAGTTAAGAGGAGGACACAGTCAGGAGGAGCCAGGTTGGCACAGTGGCTTCCTTCTTTGGAAGCAGAGGGCATGTCATTGTGGGAATAACTAAGCTGGCACAGTGGCCAGCCCAGAACCATAACATAAGTGCAAGTTAATGGGACCGGGACGAATCAACACTCAGGCTGCAATTACAGCAAGAAGTCCCAGTGCGTGGCATCTGCTAATGCTGACAATAACATAGGAAATAAATAGTGATGGCCTACAAGAGCCTCTATGACAGCTGCTGTTTGGAGGTGCTTAGTGATTATTTTTGCTGGGGGGTGCTTGTCTGCACCCCCTGCCAGTACATGCTGGAGCTGCTGCGTTGGTTTTAATAAAAAAAAGCCCGGGTGAAGCATGTAATCATTTTTTTTTTTTAGATAATGTGCAAAGGGTTAGAACCTCTTTCAGTGCGGAGATTTCCCTGTGATTATCCTAAATGTCAGTTGTTACCACTGGAACATTTGTTTTCTCTGCTTCTGTTTCAGTGACAATCCTACATTGTGATTGTATTTCACATTGACCATGGTCCGCATGCCATATACATGAATCCTCTTTACTTGGTTGCAGATTCCCACTGTGACATGCTGCAGTTAACCACTTCACCCCCTTCCTGTCCAGGCCAATTTTCAGCTTTCAGTGCTATCACACTTTGACAATTGCGCAGTCATGCAACACTGTACCCATATGACTTTTTTGGCTTTTTTATGAGACAGATAAAGCTTTATTTTGGCGGTATTTATTCTCCACTGGGATTTTTATTTTTTGCTAAATGAAAAAGTCCAAACATTTAAAAAAAAAAAAAAAAGTTTTTCTTATAAAATTTTGCAAATAATCTTTCTTCATAAATCTTTGCCAAAATGTATTCAGCTATCTTTTTAGTAAAAAAGAAAACCCAAATTCGTGTATAACCAAAAATGATAATTTTTCACAAAATTTTTTTATATTTTTATTTTCTTTTATATTATTATTTATTAGGTTTTTTTTTAACATACTTTCATCCAAGAAGCACAGTGTCACCATAGTGGCACTGTACTACTTGTGGGGGGTGATGATTTTTTTTTTTTTTTTTTTTTTACACTGAATGCTTTTACACCCATATAGGCTGTAAAAGCAATCATTTCTCCTCTCTGGCTGCATTCTTGCAGCCATTGAGAAATACTGTGAGAGCTGTGATTGGTCACAGCTTGTCACATGGTAAAAGGCTGTTTACTAGTACTATTCATGTGATCACTGATTGGCCAATCAGTTATCACATGCTTGGGACTTCACACAGAGGTCCTGTACAGCGATCAGTGTTCCCCTGTATCTGGAGGACACAGCGGGCACCAGATCGCGGTGGGAGCGCGTGCACAGGCAGGGAATGCGGGAGGACATTTATAAACGGCAACCCGCCCCTACACTGCTCCTGTCCGGCCATTTATTTACATGGGCTGGACGGGAAGTGGTTAAGCAATGTGGAGTACAAGGGCATGGCTCCATTTTATTTTGATAAAAAAAGAATAGTTATTCGTGTACCACATTCCATAATTGTGCTAAAGGGGCAGCAAGTAAAAGCAGAGAACCACTTTAAAGGTGAACAATTGTCTTGGGAAGGTTTTGTTGATCTATATGTGAATGTGAACAGCTTACTGTAAATCATTTTATCAGTGATAAAGATTGATTTTGTTCTTACCGTTCAAACTGTCTAACATGCAAATCGCTTCCTAGAGGGAGAATCTACTAATATGTATGAAATCGGATGTTCCGGTAAACACTACAATAGAAATACAACTGTATACTTGCTGACAGTGTGCGGCCATTTCCCTTAAAACACGCATTCACGTATGTCAAACTAGTCCTGAAACTTGTAATGCCACATATCTGAATCCTATTTTCTTGCAGTATTTTCTTGTCTAAAGGACACAACGCACCACCGATCACCGCGCTGCGAGCTACCGGAGCCGCGCATGCGCGGTGAGGATGGGAGGACGTCATTTGACGTCCTCCCAGAATGAGAGAACCACCTTGCGTCCAACATATTACTTCTGGGAAGGCTGTCCACAAGGTTTAGGAGGGTGTCTATGGGAAGGTTGGACCATTCTTCCAGAAGCGCATTTGTGAGGTCAGGCACTGATGTCGAACGAGAAGGCTTGGCTCTCAGTCTCCGCTCTAATTCATCCCAAAGGTGTTCTATCGGGTTGAGGTCAGGACTCTCTGCAGGCCACTCAAGTTCCTTCACCCCAAACTCACTCCTCCATGTCTTTATGGACCTTGCTTTGTGCACTGGTGTGCAGTCATGTTAGAACAGGAAGGGACCATCCCAAACTGTTCCCACAAAGGTGGGAGCATGAAATTGTCAAACATGTCTTGGTATGCTGACACCTTAAGAGTTCCCTTTACTTGATCTAAGGGGCCCAGCCCAACCCCTGAAAAACAAACCCACACCATAATCCCCCCTCCACCAAACTTTACACTTGGCACAATGCAGTCAGGCAAGTATTGTTCTGGCGACCTCCAAACCCAGACACATCCGTCGGATTGCCACAGAAGTGTGATTCATCACTCCAGAGAACACCTCCACTGCTCTAGAGCCCAGTGGCGGCATGCTTTACACCACTGCATCTGATGCTTTGCATAGCATTTGGTGATGTAAGGTTTGGATGCAGCTGCTCGGCCATGGAAACCCATTCCATGAAGCTCTCTATACACTGTTGTGCTAATCTGAAGGCCACATGAAGTTTTTAGGTCTTTAGCTATTGACTCTGCAGACAGTTGGAGACTTCTGTACACTTGAGCATGCGCTGACCCCGCTCTGTCATTATATGTGGCCTACCACTTCATGGCTGAGTTGCTGTTGTTCCCAGTTGCTTCCACTTTGTTATAATACCACTAACAGTTGACCGTGGAATATTTAGTAGCAAGGAAATGTCACGGAAGGACTTATTGCACAGGTGACAACCTATCACGGTACCACGCTTGAATTCACTGAGCTCCTGAGAGCGACTCATTCTTTGACAAATGTTAGTAGAAGCAGTCTGCATGCCTAGGGGCTTGATTTTATACACCCGTGGCCATGGAGGTGATTGGAACACCTGAATCCAATGATTTGGAGGGCTGGCCCAGTACCTTTTGGCAATATAGTGTAACATGCTTAGAACAGTTTTGAACAAGATTCCACGAGTGTTTTCACATTAAATGTTTTAAAGGTGTGGGATAATTTGCACAAATATATGAAATGGGATTTCAATTCACAATTAATATCACTTAGGAACACAGATTTTTTTCCCCCAGGTAGGGAGGAGAGTATAGGAAAATGGTTTAAAAAAGAGGATATTCAACTGAAAGATGTTATGGATGGACAGCAGCTGAGAACACTTAAGGATTTGAAAAAAGATAAAAGAGAACTTTTTATTAAAATAGATGAATGGAGATATCACCAGTTAAAACACTTTGTTAGAAATCTTCCGAAACCTTTGAGAATGAGAAAGGATTGGAACTCGTTTGAGAGGTTGTTGGATGCACGTGGAGAAGGGAAACGGGGCACAGCCAAGGTATATAAGATTCTCACTGAGTTAGTCACACACACAAAGCCAATGTATATAGCAAAATGGGAAAGAGATTTGGTAATAGAGATAGATGAGGATAAACAAGGGAAAATATATAGATTGATACACGAGAATATAAGTATGAGAGAGGTGGAGGTAAATTATAAATGTTTATCGAGATGGCACATTGCACCGATCGTGGAACACAAGATGAATGGGGAAAAGGTTCCAGAGTGTTGGAGGGGATGTGGAAGAATAGGTACCTTATATCATCTATGGTGGGAGTGCCCAATGATACAAGCCTTCTGGGTGAAAATAGTCCAATTAATTGAGATAATCACTGCGATAAAAATAGGATTGAACCCAGAGGTGTGTCTATTACATAGTACAGATCAACCAGTAAATAGATATAAAGACTCCGGTGTATGGCAATACCTGAATGCGGCAAAAGGTCTGATTCCTAGGTTTTGGCATAGACCAGAGATACCGAGGGAGGAGGATTGGGTAGAAAGAACAAATCAGACGTGCAAGATGGAGAAATTATATTACGTGCAAGAAGACAAGATGGGGCTATTTTATAAGAAGTGGAGAAAATGGGAAGATTTTGTAGCAAGATCCATGAAGTAACAATGTAGGAAGAGGAGGAAGAACTTGTATATTCTATCTGGGGAAAAAAAAAAAAGTCATTAGAACTATGCAGAGGGGGGGGGGGGGGGGTTATTAATGGGGAAATGGGGATATTTTAGGGGGTGGGTGGGTTTTAAGAGTGGGTTGGGGGTCTTTGAGCGAACAAATTAGGGGTAGAAAAGTATTTAAGGGTTTGGAAAATGTTTTTTTTTTGTAAATGAAATTGATGAAGAAATGTGTATATTATATGGAAAATAAATAAATATTTAAATTAAAAAAAAAAAAAAAAAAAGAACAGTTTTGAACGTCATAATCCTTGGGAAGCTCTGTTACAATTTCAGATCTCATCAAGCATGAGCGGCAGCAGCTGGTTTCATTCCTAGAGGCCTGGCAAACTTTAGCCAAAGCAAGGAAACAACCATTAACTTTGCAGAATGAAAACTGAGAATGATGGGCCTTATGGTACTTGAGAAACTATCTGCAATACTTAACCCCCACACTAAATTCCTTATCCTCCCTAGCGGTATGATTATGTCGGTATTTCTGTGCTCAAAGCGGTACTTTGTTTTGCAGCATCTGTTGCTCTAAGGATGAGAACTCAGAGAGCACATGACCACTGATTGTTGAGTTTTCACCGCACTCTTAGCAGAGAGCAGAGACTGTCAGTCACCGCTCTCTGCTCTGTTCTCACCCACACTCACTGGAGCGCTGGGCTGCGGAGTGGGAGGGAACAGTTGGCTCCGGCTCTCAGCAAATCATTGACAGGCTGAGCCAGGTACTGCTCCAGATTCGGGGGGTGGATCCTGACTTTAAAGTGGAGATCTTTCCGCAGCCTGGACCAGCTAAGTGACTTCAGGCTGCTGTCAGCTGAAAACGGGTCACAGAAGTGCAGAACAAAGTGCACTCCTATGATTCATAGAAGTGTAGCCAAAAAAACTGTGGCTGTACTTCTCCTTTAAGCTGGTGTCATGACCGATGGCCCCAGGTCTCCTGTGTCGGGGGGGCAACATCCTATGGAGCCATTCTTGCATGCAGGGACTAGAGTTGTGTCTCCTGCACTGTGTGTATCAATAGAAACATACAGCCCCATAGCCTAGGATGGCAAGGCCTTCTCCTTTTCCATCCTTCTCCCTTACCAAGCTATGAGACTGGCTGGAGTCTGTCCACTGTTACCTTTTTCCAATGAATACCGGATGTTCGGAGAAGCAGCACTGAGAGCGCAGGAGCCAGCAGCATTGATAGTTCTTCAAGTGCTGCTGAGAAATTTTTAGGAATTTACTTGGAGATGTTTATTCTATTGTGCTCAATGTGTTACGCTGGAATACACTGAGGGTTTAATACTGCTTTAACACATTGAGCACAAGGGGGTGGGGACTCCTATTGTGGTTATACATGCAATAAACCTAGAGCAACTCTTGGAATTATTTTCAGGTCTCAGGGAATCCTTAATTGTTCACTGGGGGTCATTATGGGAATGCCCCATTACATTGGTGGTCAGTGGGAACCCCCCCTTCCCCCCTCCAGGTTGCGTATGGTGGGGACATTATGGCTATGCACATATGCGCCATCTTCTACTAATAGTGCCAAATAGCTGCGCACAGTCTCATTCACCCATTCATGTCTATGGGAGGCCGTACACAGCACCAGGACATCCTGGGCACCAGAAGTACTCCGTGTATTTAGGCTGCATGGGCAAATGTACATATGTACAGGGCTTTTATTCTCAGAAAATAGGTGCAGGAACTCCCCTCTTCTGAATCACTTCTTGTCTACACCCATACCCACCTCTGAGCAGCGTCCCTCGGTTCCTACCCACCACCCAGTACTGCTCCTTATAGAGAATACACAGCCAAGTATTATTTTGTGGTGCAAAGTAATTTGTATGGAATGTTTTAATCCTAACAAGAAAAGCAGTAAAATAGATCCCCCACAGCCAGCAGCAATAGACCCCCCAGCAACAATAGATCCCCCAGCAACAATAGATCACCCCAGCAACAAAGTACCACCCAGGAACAACATACCCCAGCAGCAACAACAGATCCCCCAGCAGCCAGCATCAATCGACCCATCCCTCAACAGTAGGTCCCTTCCAGCAACAATAGATCTCCCCAACAATAGACCACCATGCAAATATAGAGCATCAAAAGCTCTCCCAGCACCTCTTGCCCTTACATACATTCAGTGCTGGAGGTGCCAGAACTGCGTTCCCACTAAAAAAAACTGCATATTTACATATGTGCATGAAAGGGGGGTTGGGGGGATAGGGTGCAAAGCAATTCCCCTTTTGGGATAAAGGTTTTATATAAATTAAATAAAAGCTGATTATTGTAAGCACCTCTGTCAGTGGTGAATTATTTGTCTCAACCCTCTAACTGATACATCTGGAAGAGAGCTTGTTCTTTTGAAAAACAGACTTACTGGCAGGATCACCAGGTGAAATTAAAGGAAAGAATGCCTAAATAAGAAAAGTAATGCAGCCACCACATCTAAGAATTGGTAAGCTGCAATACAGTAATAAATATTTGCTTTTGACCACCACCCTATGCAATGACTGATTTTCTGAAAGTCAGCATTTTAATTGGCAACCCCCCCTTCCCGATCCATGTGATGGCTATACAACTGAGCAAAACAAAAAGTTTTCCATGGAACCAGAGAGCCACAAACTTCCTTGCAAGCGACCCTGACAAAGACCAGGCCATTCATGGATTTCATACTTTCAGGAAGTCACAAAGTTTAAAGGAGTATAAAACAAATCAGTCATAAATATTCAAAGTAAATAGCTCTCTGCTTCAGTTCCTGGAAGGTCTGTGGAAGAAACGTGCTACAAAGATTTGGGTCTGTAGTAGCATAATGTGGTTTTAATAATGTCGATCCCTCGCCATCCGCAATAATGTCGATCCCCCGCCATCCGCAGTGATGTCGATCCCTCGCCATCCGCAGTGATGTCGATCCCTCGCCATCCGCAGTGATGTCGATCCCTCGCCATCCGCAGTGATGCCGATCCCTCGCCATCCGCAGTGATGCCGATCCCTCGCCATCCGCAGTGATGCCGATCCCTCGCCATCCGCAGTGATGCCGATCCCTCGCCATCCGCAATAATGTTGATTTTCTCCCCCATCCACAATAACGATGATCCCCCCCCCCCCCCGCCATCATACATCTTCACTAGAAAGAAACCCTGGGTACTCATACAACAATGACAGTGTACTGAATATCTTGTGTTCACTGTCATCAGACTGCCATCTAGTGGAAGAAATTGAAAACTACAATTCTGTATGATTATCCTATCAAGAAAGCTGACCATACACTAGCCAATTTCTGGTGAATTTCAACCACTTTCCTTCCACAAAGGAATCGCACATACGATCACAAATAGTCATCTGAAACTAATGAACTATGAGTTTGATCGACCAACAGAATTCACACAATTGTGAAGTTGGAATTGGCCAAAAACATTGATAGCTATAAAAACATTTATTGAAATATTAAAGGGGAGCTCCACCCAAAAGGGGAAGGTCCATTTTTTAAAGACTGGTGCTCGCTCCCCATTAAAGGTTGGCACCTTTATGTAGGGGGGAGCAGGTACCCTCCTTGTAGTCTTCTGGGACATGTGACAGGTCCCAGAAGACTACGGGACCATTCACAAGGCTCAGTGCTACTTGCACATGCGCAGTGGGCACCTGGCTATGAAGCCGCAAGCTGTCACAGCCATGTTCTCACGCTGAAGATGCCGGAGCCGGGAACACCAGACGGCTGCGGGGAGGACAGCGTGGGATCAAGGGACAGGCGAGTGGCTGTTTTTTAACAGTCATCAGCTACAGTTTTTGCAGCAACTTTTTTTTTTTTTTTGCAGTGTGACTGGAACACCGCTGTAAGAATCCTTTCACACGAATGTTCCTGTCTGTTTTTCAGGTGGACACAATCAGAACCTCTACCCTCCTCTATGGAGCAGCAGCTGTAAATGTCCAATCCGATCCACTAAAAACAATCTGAACTCCAGAAAGAGATCAAAGACACAAAAATAATGCAACACTGTATTTATCAATATGTAATTTACCCCTTGCAGCCCACCCGCAATGTACTGCGCAAGCAAAGCAGTGTACCCATATGTCACTGCCTGTTGCTGGATTTTGGGCGCAAGCCTCCCTGCCTGCCTACTCCCACTGGGATTGTATGCAGTGAGAGGTTGTCAGCAGGTCCAAGTCAATGATTGATAGCTGGGACCTGCTGATTGGCTATTTCCAATCACAGCCCAGAGCTCTGTGTTGACAATCAACACAGGGGTTTATTTACTAAAGCTGGATCACTCAGAGTCTAGTGCACCTCTGCATGGTAGCCAATCAGCTTCTGACCTCAGCTTGTTCAATTAAGCTTTAGCAATTAAACCTCGAAGCAGAGGCACACAAGATTCTGAGAGAACCAGCTTTAGTAAATAAACCCCAGAGCTCTGGACAGAGGGAACAATCTGCAAAGAAATCATTTAGTAAAAGCAGAACAATACACATAGTTAGGCACACATTTAAGCCCTTGATTGACGTAGATGTTAACCCCTTCCCAGCCAGTGTCATTAGTGCAGTGACAGTGTATTATCACTGTAATAATGTCACTGGTGATGTCAGTGGCAGTCATTTCCCATCAGCATCAGTTAGTGTCAGATTGCCCTCCGCACTATCACAGTCCTGTTAGAAGTTGCAAAACTCTGACAGTAGTAAATTTAAAAAATGCAGTATATATATATATATATATATATATATATATACCATAGTTTGTAAGCACTATAACGTTCACACAAACCAATCAAAATACACTCATTGGGATTTTTTTTATGAGACTTGTATCAGAATACATTTTGGCCAAAATTTATGAAGAAATGTGATTTTTAAAAATATTTTTATTGGATCTCAAATAAAGAACCCAGTGGGGATCAAATACCACCAAAAGAAAGCTCTACTTGTGTGAAAAAAAATTATATAAATTTTGTTTGGGCACAGTGTTGCATGACCGCGCAATTACCAGTTAAAGTAGGGCACTGGAGTTCAGCTTCAATTTTAGTGAACCCTCGAATAGCAACAAATGGCCTGGTCAGGAAGGAGGTACATTTTTCCAGAGTTCAAGTAGTTAAATGCCTTTTTAAATGCAAGCAGTTTAAGTACCTGAATTTGATCTGGTATCAGCCTCTTGCATCTCTTTCCTGCAGAGCTGAGACTGTGATTGAGAGAAGCAGCACAAAGAGCCTAACAGTTCATGTGCTGACAAGGAACATGCTGACTGGAGGAGTAACCAAAGTGATAGAAAGTGTTACTGAACTGCAACAGAGAAAACAATCAGTCTCTTGCCCTGCCAGAGAGGGATGTGCTATGTGGCAGAGCTGCATGAATGTTAGAACCAGGGGCGGACTGACAACTCATGGGGCCCCCAGGCAATAGGGGATCATGGGGCCCCTGTGTTCTTGCCCAAACTCAAAAAAGCCTATGAAAAAGGTACCAAGGGCATCTCATGGGGCCCCCTACTGACCCCGGGCCTTCGGGCAGTGCCTGAGTTTCCAAATGGTCAGTCTGCCCCTGGTTAAAACTGATAGAGGGGCGTCCCTAGGGTTGGTGTCACCCGGGCAGGTAACACTTGGTGACACCCCTCCGATGATCCCCGCAGGATGGATCGGATCTGCGAATTGAGCATAATGGATCGTAGTCCGATCCATTATCCTCCCTAATCCGCAGATCCGATCCATCCTGCGGGGATCGTCGGCTTGCAACCTATACAGGGTTAACTGATCTCTCTACGAAAAGGTACGTTTTAAAGCAAGCTGATGATCCCCGCAGTATGGATCGGATCTGTGGATTGGGAGCATAATGGATCAGACTACGATCCATTATGCTCAATCTGCAGATCTGATCCACACTGCGGGGATCGTCGGCTTGCTTTAAAACTTACCTTTTTGTGGAGCGGGTCCGGTGTCACCCCGTGCGGGGGGCACCTGCCTAGGGACACCTCTGCTGCTAGATAGAAATAGAAATATAAAACCTTTGCAAGGAAAAACAGCTCCCAGATATATTTCATCTCTGTATTTAACTGCCTGGAGTTCAGCTTCTATTTTAGTGAACCCTCACCTTGTAAACAACCCATTCAGGTTAACCGCTTCCCGCCCGTCCGCAGAATACTGCGGACTGTAGCTGCAGGCAAAGCGACGTACCCATACGTCGCTTTGCTCTTCCGGGTTTAGAGCACGCCCCCCCGCTGTCATTCGTTGTAGGAGGTGTATGTCAGCAGGTGTCGGCCAGTGATTTTGGCCGGGACTCTGCCGATCTCCTACAGCGAATGGTGATGCAAAGCTGTGCAAGTTACATTTTATTTCCTTGAGTGCCACATTTAACCCTTTGATTGCCACCCTGCCAGTGCCATTAGTACAGTGTCAGTGTACAGTATTTTTCACTGATCACTATTAGTGCCACTAGCAACGACAGATAGCATCTGGGTCAGTTAGTGTCCCTCCCAGCTAGGGTCAGCTAGCGTTAGATTTCCCGCACACTATCACACTCACGTTATAGGTCGCTGATCACCATCATTGCTAGTATAGTGTTTGTACAGATCAAAATATTGATCACGAACAAAACTATACCAGTGCCCCCTTAGTATTAGTGTCCCCAAAAACAGTGTTAGCAGGATCATCCCCATTCGCTGCCTGCGCTAGCGTTTAGTCCCAACGCTCCCCCCACCCCTAACAAGAAGTGCAGTGTCAGTATAATTTCTGATCATTGTCACCTGTAATACAGTGCACACAAAACCGCAGTGTTCACAGAATCAGCCCTGATCTCTCTTAGCACTTGCAGGTAATTTTTTTTTTTGTAGCAGTTCAAGCAGTCTCTGACAGCCAGGTGCTCTTTTTCCCGTGAGTCGCACTAGGTACCTGTAAATTTAGAGTCCAAAATGTCCAACGAAAGATACACTAGTGAATAGGCCTACAGGATTCTGAGCATGTCAGGTGAGAGCGAAGGGGAAGACTCCTTGACACAATCAGCCTCAGAATACGAACCTGTAGACAGCAGCAGCACCCTGACAGGTAGTTCGGACGATGGAGAAGAGGTCCCTGTTAAGAGCTGAAGTGCTAGGATGGCATCACTTGTCTCATATGCAGCAGAGTGCCAGTACTAGTGCCGATCTACCTTTTGGTGAACTGGGGAGCACCAGTGGCCTAGTACATCCTGGTCTTTTTTAATACCAGCACTGCCTTATCACTTGGTGACGTGGCAAGTCCCATAAGTGCAGTACAAGCTGGTGCGGTGGCGAGCAAGTAGTGTCCCACAGCCACCAAGAATTTGCATGGGCCCATAGAGCATCCTAGTGTCCTTCCAGACGTGCTTGCAAATCCTTATTGGTAGCCTACAGATTCTGCAGCACCCGTACTTCCCCCATTCACTGCCTAACCCAGAATTCAGGTGGAAGCAGCAAATTTAAATGCTCCCCTCGATTTTATGGAGCTGTTTTTCACAGAATTCACAGTATTGCTCAACAATATATCGCCGCAAACCCAAATTCAAACCTTGCCAGACTATTCGCATGGAAACCCATTACGGTTTCTGAATTTAAAACTTTTTTGAGTCTAACCCTCAACATGAGCATTACAAAAAAGAATGCGTTGTGGTCTTATTGGTCCACAGATCCAATTCATCATATGCCCGTGTTCTCTGCTGCCATGACCAGGCATAGATATGAGACGATAATGTGCTTCATGCGCCATTTGTTAATTGGGAAAGCATCTGATCACACCGATCTTGGCGAGATTAGATAATGTAAGGGCAGAGGAGATATCTAGAGTCTGATAGACCCCAGATTTCTCAAAAAAGAATATATGACAATGCCCATTGAAGTTATAGGGGATTTTTACATTCCCTGTTATAGCATTTAAAGTGATAAAGTGTAAGAATAATTCAAATAAATCAAATTAATTAAAAAAAAAAAACACCCTCGCCCCCTAGTGTACTCGAGCGTTGACCCTGTGCTGCTATGTAAACAGCGGTTGCACCATGCATGTGAGGTATCGCTCCGAACGTCAGATCGAGTGCAGTAATTCTAGCACTAGACCTCCTCTGTAAATCTAAAATGGTATCTTGTAAAGGCTATGGATATTAAAAATGTATGCAATTTGTCTCCATTGCACGGGGCGTGCGCAATTTTAAAGTATGTCATGTTTGGTATCTATTTATTCAGCATACCATCATCTTTTATATTTTACCAAATATTGTGTTTTTGTGCATTAAAAGTAAAAAAGTGTATTTTTTTCAAGTAATTTCTAGGAAAGTAATTTCCTAGAAAAAAATACGGATGTTTTTCATGTGAACAAAGTGTCAGAAAAGGTTTGGTCTTCAGCTGGTTAGAAGAGTGAGTGATGCGTGCCATAAACTTCTAATGCTGAGCATAAAATGCCCCACCCCCAAAATGACCCCTTTTTGGAAAGTAGACACCCAAAACTATTTGCTGAGAGGCATGTTGAGTCATTAGAAGAATTTATTTTTTTTACCACAAGTTTTTTGAAAATGACAAAAAAAAAGTTGGTTTTTTTTGCACAAAATTGTTACTGAATGATTTATTGCTCACACGTGCCATGGATATATGTGGAATTACTCCCCAAAATACATTCTGCTACTTCTCTCGAGTCGAGTATGGGGGTACCACATGTGGGAGACTTTTTGGCAGTCTAGCCAAGTACAGGACCCCAAAATCCAATAACCACCTTCAGGCTTTTAAAGGGCTTTATTTCCTTATTACCTTTACAGACTACCTATCACAGTTTTGGAGGCCCTGAAATGCCAGGATAGCACTAACCCCCCCCCCCCCCCCCAAATGACCCCTTTTTGGAAAGTAGACACCCCAAGGAATTTGATAAGAAGCATGGTGAGTATTTTGCAGATCTCGTTTGTTACAAGTTTTGGAAAATGAAAGAAAACAAAAATATATTTTTTCTTTTTTTTATATTTCAAAACCTTGTGAGAAAAAATGAAATCTGCAAAATACTCACCATTCCTCTTTTGAAATTCCTTGGGGTGTCTACTTTCCAAAAAGGTGTAATTTGGGGGGAAGGTTTGTGCTATCCTGGTATTTCCGGGCCTTCGAAACTGTGATAGGTTGTGAGGAAGCGAAATGAAGTTACGCGTCTTCAGGCTTTCAAAGTGGTCATTGGATTTCAAGCTTCTGTATGTGGCTAGGCTCACAAAAAGTCTCACACATGTTATATCCCCATACTCAGTAGAAGTAGCAGAATGTATTTTGGGATGTAATTCCACATATACAACTTTGTGTAAAAAAAAAAAAATGTTTTTGTCATTTTCCAAAAACTTGTGAAGAAAAAAAAAAAAAATCTTCCATGGACTCAATATGCCTCTCAGCAGATCGCTTAGGGTGTCTACTTTCCGAAAAGGGGTCATTTGGGTGTGTTTGTGCTATCCTGGTATTTTAGCATCTCAAGAAATATGATGGGCAGTCAGAAAGTAAAAGTAAAAAAATTCCATTATCTATACCATCGTTTGTAGACACTATAACTTTCACTTAAAGCAATAAATATACACTTATTGGGATTTTTTTTACCAAAAACATGTAGCGGAATACATTTTGACCTAAATTTATGACGAAATTTGAGGGTTTTTTGGACATTTTTTATGACATAAATAAGAAATATATCGTTTTTTTTTTTCAAAATGTTCAGTTATTTTTTTGTTTATAGCACGAAAAATAAAAAGCGCACAGGTGATCAAATACCACCAAAACAAAGCTCTATTTGTGTGAAAAAAGGACATAAATTTCATGTATGTACAGTAATGCATGACCACGCAATTGTCAGTTAAACTAGTGCAGCGCTGTGTAGCGAAAAATTACGTAAATTGCAGTATCTATACCATAGTTTGTAGACGCCATGCCCTCTCACAGGTCTGTTACATCTTGACCCCATATCTGGCACGCTTGCTGGGGAGAAATTGTTTGAATGCAAGGCTGCCAGAAAAACTAATGAGGGACTCATCAACACAGATGTTTTGCTATGGAGTATAGACATCTGCAAATTTTTGGTTAAGGGGATTTACGAGGGGCCGAATTTTTTTGGAGCCGGTCAAATCCAGGGTCACCCCGAGGATGACAGAGTGAAATGCATGAATCACATTATATTCTCATATCTATGCCTGACTATGGCAGCAGAGAACACAGGCATATGATGAATGGGGTCTGTGGACCAGAAAAGAGGAGGGATACAATACAAGAGGTGCCACAATCCCTGAAAACATACAGTAGAGAAGTCCTCTTGTTGGTGGGACTTGTTGGCTGATGCAGCCTGGCATGTCTACACACTACAATAACTGGACAAACAATCCAGAAGTGGTCTTTCTTTCCTTGACAAACTCTTTTTGGGGTTTTTTGAAGTTAAGTCATTATCAGCCCCCTTTTTTCCCCACACCACCTTATCAGTATCAATGTGCAGACCAACACCTTGTTCTCCACTGGTATGGTTGGGCGGGGCCCCTCCAGGAGACGTTTGAGCGGCAGCTATCGTTTTCTAACTTTCCTCCTTTGTGTTTTCTGATCATCATTGCTGTAAGAGGCTTATCTAATCCTTGGCTGCATCCATGGAAACTAATGTTATTTCATTCCCTGGCAGTTCATTTCCTTTTCCCTGCCTCCACATGGGGCCATGCGGTCATGCCCTTTGAGCACCTCTGAAAAAGAGATGACGATTGGTCTCGAAATGCGTCAGCTGCAACACATGCATGACTGATCTTATTATCAGTATTGAGTCACCAGCTCTTGATAATACCGACACATTTTGTATTACAACCTGTTATGTCTTTTTTTAATAAATATCAATAAATAGAGGTGCAGTGCTAGATATGTATAAAATTAGACAAAATGGAATAAAAACATAAAACATAGAGTGTATGGTAGCAATATAATCAAATGCAAAATAGTGCAAAATTGTCAATCACACTGTGGTGAAATTAGGTGGATAAATGTCCCAAATAGCTGAAAAATTGCCCACGTGGGGATCCAGTAGATCCTAATAGAGTGCGTGGGAATGAGGGTCCAGTGTGTCACACAGTGGATATAATATAAAGAATGCACACTCACCAGAAGTGCATCAAACATGCGCATATGAGATTTTCCTGTCTCATCAGGTATTGGTCATCTACTGCCAGAACGGGGTCAGGGGCATACACCATCCAATCTCCTCTAAGATAGGTACTCCAAAAGCCTTATCGCATGTCACAGTCAAGGGTCCCTTTAAGCAGGTTCTGCAAGTGGGGACTCTCAGTGAAGAGAGCCCAATAAGGGACACCACATAGCGTAATACCGCAGACACTGAGTTTATTGCTTAAGGGGTAACAAATCAATATACAGGGAAGTGACGCGTTTCGTGCGATGCACATCATCATAGGGTGCTGGGCTTATCGTAATTCTTTATATTATATCCACTGTGTGACACACTGGACCCTCGTTCCCAAGCACTCTATTATGATCTACTGGATCCCCACGTGGGCAATTTTTCAGCTATTTGGGACATTTATCCACCTAATTTCACCACAGTGTGATTGACAATTTTGCACTATTTTGCATTTGATTATATTGCTACCATACACTCTGTTTTTTGTTTTTATTCCATTTTGTGTAATTTTATACATATCTAGCGCTGCACCTCTATTTATTGATATTTATTGATTGGAAGGTCTGTTCTTGGTTGCCTTTTTGGTGTTCTAGCAGCTTATCTGAACCTTGGATAGCGCTCGCTTACTATTTACTACCTTTTACATGTCTTTTTTTAAAATTGTGTTACATAAAAATGAATTGCTTTCTTTTAACTGTTGACCTATTAGTTCATTATTTGATAAACCTGTGCCTTTAAAGTCCCACCAACAATGGGGGTCTGTGGACCAATACAACCACAATTCATTTTTTTTAGTAATGCCCATGTTGAGGGTTAGGCCCAAAAAAACTTTAAATTCGGAAACCGTAATGGGTTTCCATGCAAATGGTCTGGCAAGGTCTGAATTTGGGTTGGCGGCGATAATTTGTTCTGCATATAAATAGCTTTGATCTACAATCATTGCATACAGATCTCCCGTGAAAAATGGCTCCAAAAAATCAAGGGGAGCAGTTAAATTTACTGTTTACATCTGAAATCCGGGTTGGGCAGTGAATGGGGGAAGTACAGTTGCTGCAGAATTTGCAAGCACATCCAGAAGGATACTAGGGGCTCTATGGGTCTGTGTGCGAATTCTTGGTGGCTGCGGGACAATAATTGTGCTCGCCATCACACCAGCTTGTACTGCACTTATGGTACCTGGGAACAGGGTCGGGTACGCCTGACCTTAGCAGGGACCTCTACTCCATCATCTGAGCTATATGTTAAGGTGCCACTGCTGTCTACAGGTTCGTATTTTGAGCCTGATTCTGTTAGTGAGGCTTCCCCTTCGCTCTCATCTGACATGCTCAGAATCATGTAGACCTCTTCACCAAAGTACTTTTCTTTGGACATTTTGGCCACTAAATTTATAAGTACCTAGTGCAACTCACGGGAAAAAGAGCCCCTGCTGTCGGGGACTGTTTGAACCGCTACAAAAAAATTAACTGCAAGTGCTAGCAGAGATTAGGCCTGATTCTGCGAACACTGTGGTTTTGTGTGCAATGTATCAAGTGACAGTGACCTACTGACACTGCATTGGCTGGGGAAGAAGGGGGGGGATGGTTAAGCGTAGGGGCTAAACGCAGGTGCTGGCAGATGCCGGGGCTGATAACATTAACGTTGCATTTTTGAGGACACTATACTATTGTGAACTTTGGTATAGCGCTGATATGATCAAAGATATTGATCCGTTCAGACACTATACTAGCAAGGGAGGTTTATTGTGTATGTGAGCGTGCTCCTGGCAATCAAAGGGTTGAATGTGATGACTGATGTAGTGGCGGGCAATCTGGTACTATATGGGAGGAACGCTAACTGAAGTTGCCGGTGTCACTAATACAGTGATCAGTAAAAAAAAAATCTCTACACTGTACTAATGACACTTGTGACAGGGCAGTGCAGGGGTTAACTGGGGGGCGATCAGGGGGTTAAATGTGACCTATATGTGATGTTACTTGTAAATGTATTCTGTTTTTACTCATACGCATAATTTCCTGTACCTGTGTAAATGTAAGCACAGGTACAGGATGATGTGTGATAGGCCAGGGATGAATCAACAAATCCAGGCCTGAATCTGATGATTGATCGGTCAGTCACTGAATCATAGCACCACTGGGTCAGTGGGCATGCGCACTCTCGGCCTGCGATCATGGTGGGAACGTGGATCAGTATCACTGCTATAGGACAGACCTTAAGCGGTTAATATGTCTCATCTTATGATTAGTATGTGACCCAAGGGTGAAACAGTGTAACCCTAACTTCACATTTATACTTTACTTACATCTGTTATAGATGTGAATTATGGTTTCATTTAATTTCTAATCTTTCAATATGATTTTTAATATGATTTCTTTTATTTTAGAAAGCAGACATACCCCTGAACCTGTTAGCAGTACCACCCAATCAGTGATCACATTCCTGACTTCCTGACATCATTGCTTACTACTAGTGAAATCTGTGAATGATCACAAAGGTCACATGGTACAATGCAAATCACAACAGCCTTGTACCATGTGACAAGTTGTGTCCAATCATAGCTCTCACGGTATTTCTCAATGGCTGCAAGAATGCAGCCAGAGAGGAGAAATTATTACTTTTACAGCCTTTATGGGTAAAAAAATCAATTGGTGCAAAAGAAAATAAAAAATAATAATAAAAAAATAAAATGTCAAAAATTTTGGAAAAATTATAATTTTTGGTTATAAGCTAATTTGGGTTATTTGTTTTACTAAAAAATATAGATTAATACATTTTGCCCAAGATTTATGAAGAAAGATAATTTGCTAAATTTTATAAGAAAAACACTTTATTTATTTTTTTTCAAAATTTTTGGTCTTTTTCATTTATATTGCAAAAAATAAAAATCCCAGTGATGAATAAATACCACCAAAATAATGTTTTATCTGTCTCAAAAAAATGCTGAAAAATTCATATGGGTACAGTGTTGCATGACCGCGCAATTGTCATTCAAAGTGCGATGGCACTGAAAGTTGAACATTGGCCTGGACAGGAGGTGGGTGAAAGTGTCCGGAATTGAATTGCTTAAGCTGTCCTGTACCCCAGCAGTACTGGTATACTTAAACTTTGTAATTTTGGAAGAATGGTATGGTGCTGTAGACACTTGAATCTTTTAGCAGTACCCCAGGGGTGCATATGTTACACTAGCTAAAGGGGTAACTCCAATTTTGAGAGGAAAAAAATTAAATAAAAAAATAAATATAGCATATCCAATTGCTACAGAAGTCGTATTGTAATTGAATGTTCTTAAAAATTACCGATCATTTTCAATCGGACTGTGTGTAGAGTTGCAGGGGGCATGTCAGATAGTAAAGCAGGCCATAGACAGTGCGAAAACTGGACGAAAATTTCAAATTGTTCATTTTTTGCATCATTAGTGTGCCAACTGTGACATGAAATTTTTGTGCCGCAATTGAAAGTGTCTGATCCAACATGATGGATTTTTATTAGAAAAACTACTGATGGCACAATCTTATGAGCTATTTCCATTTTATGCTGGACAGAACTTTCAGATTTCGACTCATCTATGGGTCTGTTTTAGATTCTGATCACTTACTGTTATACCATATGAGGAATATATTGGAAGTGTTTCAATCTAGGATTCACCTGGGCTTTAAAGAGAAAGCACATTCAGAGTGACAGCCCATCCTGACAGCCCAGCCTCCATCCATCCATGCTGACTGTCTCTCTGCTTCAGGAAACCACCATGTGTGAGCCTAGCTGTGTGAAAGACATTACGACCCACCCACCTCCTCTCTTTTTTTCCCAACATGAGAGTGTTTGGGTCTGGGGATTGAATGCTTAAAGCCCAACTCAAGTAAAACTCCTCTCTAGCAGTGAGGCTGCACACACGCTGCTTGTTTATGTTTAGGGGGTCAGTAAAAGCAGTTTGCTTACCTGAATTTCCAATCCCCGGGTGATAACACTGGACGTTTCCTCAGCATCCTCATGTCCAATGCAGGGCTATGGATCCTGCATTGGTCTTGATGTCAGAGGACCTTAGACTGCTGGAGTGCAGGGGAGAAAAGGCTGCAGGGATATTCTCAGGAGCATGGAGGATGGGGTAAGTGAAAATTGCTTTTCCAAGTTCCCTAGACCTAAATGAGCAGTTAACCCTTGCAGTGTAGGTGCAGCCCCACTGCAAGGGAGATGTTTTAGTTTTTCGTGGAGTTCAGCTTTAACAGAGGGGAGCTCTGATGGAGTGGATAGGTGGTGGGAGTGGAGGCCAGGGAGTATATCTCATTGATGGTGGATGTGTTGTCTGTAACATACAGTGATGTGCTGTAGAGCCTGCTCTAGGATGAGGGCTGGAATCTGGTTATTATGAGTAACAACACTCTTTCTGGGAGCTGCAAGTTCCTTGTCTGTCTAATCACGGCTTCACTGCCTCTTGAGTCACTGAGCAAGAGAAATCATGCAGGACAGGAGCACAGAGTTTTTCGATTCCCATTACCTGCATAGTGTTCTAGCTTCCCCATTTAAAAGGGTTGTAGACCAAAATGCAAAATTGTTATTAGGAGATTGCTGGAGGTAAATAGAATGATGTTGATGTGTGTTTTGTAGTATCTGATACCATTGGGTTCACCTTCTGTTATTCTTGTCAAGGCAACGGTACATCTATAATCCCTGAGAAGGTGAGAGAGTGCAGTGAGGTCTTGTGCCAGATGGCAGTGGGGGCGCCATTCTAGGTTCTGCATTCTATTAATGCAATGAGATGAAAACCCTTGTTAGGCTGCCATTGCTGACCGTCTTTTGAATATGCAACTTTCCTGGCTTTTATGCTGATCTCTGGCATCAATACTTTATGGGCCTGGCTGTTGTTTTCACGTTTACGTGTGCTATCATTCATTTCTGTGGCAACAGCAACAAATTGGGCTTTTATATTTTACACCATGCACTAAAATGTACTCTGTGGGCCACGCGGCTTGCGCCTGGGTGCAGGCCACGGGGTCATTCCAGTGGGGCCCTGGTAGGAGGCCTCTTTGACTCTGCTTTTGCCATTCCTGCCTCCCCACCCTCTCTCTTCTTGCCTTTTATTATTTCTACAACTAACTTCTCTCTTTTCTTTTCTTTTTTATACTTTTTTATATTTTTTCTTAGTTTGGGTTATACACTTTGTTATACAGAGTTATTTAATTTTGTTTCATAAGTCCCACATGGGGATTCCCCCCTTGAAACCATGTTTTTTTCATATCTCCATAATATATGCTGTTGATCCTTTCATCTTCCTATATGGAATCACTTTCACCCACCCACATGGATCATCTCCACATCTGTGATATCTGTATGTTCATTTATTTGTACATGTTCTCATTATTTCTAATCTTTTGTTCTGTTAAATTTGATACAAAAATATAATAAAGACAAATTTGCCATTAAAATGCACCCTGCAAAGTGGCGGGAGCACCAACCATGTGCAAAGTGTAGAGCCCACAAATGCCAGACTCCAGTGTACTGCAGTGATTATCAGATGGTTTCTGATTGATTGCTATCAGATTCTGCTCTTTGCTTATCACAGCTTTCTTTGACTTTATTGGATAAACTTGACTCAGGTAAAGCAATGTGTAAATCACCCCCCAAAAAACAAGCAGCTCCAGCAACAATACTTGTTGTGTCTCCAGTGGTTGTCTTCTGTAGATTCAGCTATCCAGCAATGTGGCACTACTCTTCTTCTGGGATGAAAGATGCCGAGTCTCATTCAACCCACTTCCTGTGAGCCCAGGTATTTAAACCTCTACCTCCACCCTGGGGTCACAGGAGCATGCTAGAGAGCGGTGACATGCTCTGTACAGAATTTAGGAACCACCTAATGCCAGAGGTTGAAGAAGGTGAAGTGATGTCATTGGACCAAAGTGGTACGCATACAGAATGATGTGTATAATTACCTTGCAAGAGTGCTGCAGTGGTGGGGGAAACACAGGTAAAGGGTGATCGTGTGTGTATCTATATGTTATATACATATGTATAGTAGGTATGTATGCACAGGCGCAACTCGGTTTACGAATTTAATTCGTTCCGCTGGACTTTTTGTATTGTGAAAAATTCGTAAACCGAAATGCGTTTTCCCATAGGAATGCATTGAAAACCAATTAATCTGTTCCGGAAGTCAGACAAAACTTAAAAAAACGTAATTTATCTGTTCAAAACTCTTTATAAAGTGCACTTTAAAGGCATAAATACTGTACAGGGACATGATTAAAAATTAATTCATAAATGTTTGGAAAACCAATTAATCCGTTCCGGAGGTCAGAAAAAAGTAAAAAAAAGTTTTATCTGTTCAGAACTCTTTATAAAGTACACTTTAACGGCATAAAGGGACATGAATAAAAAGAACTTCGTAAATGCATTGAAAACCAATTAATCCGTTCCAGAGGTCAGAGAAAAGTAAAAAAAAAGTTTTATCTGTTCAAAACTCTTTATAAAGTGCACTTTAAAGGCATAGTACTGTACAGGGACATGATTAAAACAAAATTTGTAAATGCATTGAAAACCAATTAATCTGTTCATATGGCGAAAAAAATTCGTAAACCGAGCCATTATTTTCAATGGATTTTCATTCGTAAACCGAAAATTACGTTATCCAAGGCATTAGTAAACCGAGGTGCTCCTGTATGTGTGTGTGTGTATATATATATATAATTTTGATTTACATAGTCTAATAAATAAAACAGTAAAACAATCTTCTAGCATACAATGAACTGGTTTTCTCCTGTCTAGTAGTATGGTGTACTTGGTGTGCCCCATCCCCATAGACCTCAGAAGGTGGTTGTATGCCCAAACATCTGTTTCACGGTACTGCAGTAAACAGAAAACCTTCGTGCACCATAGCCTTCAAATGTATTCCAATAGAAGAGGAGAGGAGCAATGCTAGCCAACAGTGCTGGTGCTGCTATCTCAGGAAGGAAGGTGCCCCTATATATAACAGTTTAACTTGCCTCACAGGCATAGTCTGGTCAGCCACTACCAACCATAAGGAGGGATAAAGAGAAGAGAGGTTTAGGCAGGTGTTGTGAGGTCAGAAAGTGACAGCTTCTCGCCTGAAACAGCCTGCCGGTGTTTGTGTGACTCCCAAAGCTGAGGGATGGACAAAAGGAAATATTCACCAATGGGTGTGACTTAAACCTGACATTTAATCTGCTCATATTTTCCTTTCCTTGGTTCCTCCTCTCCCCCCTCTTTAACATGCTAAGAAGATTATTAAATAAATCTTTTTTCATTACATTCCTTATTTTGGACCCAATACAACACCTTATCTGCTAGACTCATCCACTTTACTAACCGTTCCATATCTGCCATCCCTCTCTGCCAATCCCTTCACTGGCTTCCCATTGCCCAACAAATAAAATTCAAAACATTAACAATCACATATAAAGCCATTTATAACTCTCTCCCAAATTACATCACCAGTCTTGTCTCCAAATATCACCCAAACCGTCCTCTCCGCTCCTCGCATGACCATCTGATCTCTAGCTCCCTTGTCTCCTCCTCCCATGCTCGTCTCCAGGACTTCTCCAGAGCTTCCCCCATCCTCTGGAACTCTCTACCCCAATCTATCAGACTATCGCCTACTCTGCTCACTTTTAGGCGATCTCTGAAAACCTATCTCTTCAGGGAAGCCTATCCTGCCCTCAGCTAATAATGGAATCTTCTACTCCTCCTATCAGTCCATCCCCCACAGTTATTACCTTTTGTACCACCAGCCCCTCCCTCTTAGATTGTAAGCTCCCAGGATCAGGCCCTCCTAACCCTCTTGTCTTGAACTGTATTGTTGCTGTATTGTCTCCCGTTATATTGTAAAGCGCTGAGCAAACTGTTGGCGCTATATAAATCCTGTATAATAATAATAATCTCTATGCAATGCAGGCAGATCACGGTTGGTGGGAGGGGCCAGCAGTGGACAGTATATAGCAGCCTGAAAACAGGAAGCTATGGTAATGCCCACATGTGATTCTAAGCCTCCATGATTTCAGAAATTGAAATCCAATGAATGAAAGGGAAGGGTCACAGTCAGTAAGACTGGACAGGAAAGGGATGTCCTTCTGCTAGAAAATGCTGTGGTCTGTATATAATGTGCTGCAACTGCTGATGCACACTGTGCAAAGTTCACAGTGTGTAGTGAGATCAGTCATTTCAATATTGGAGAGCAGTCTGTAAAACTGTAAGGCTGGAGTTCATCTTTAATAACAAAAAACATTTTTTTGGTTGTAGAATACAGCTTTATGATCATCAAAATGGATTTAAATTGTAAAAAATATATACACAGACTTATCTAATATGGCAGTGCAAATGATCTGAGACACGGCACCCCATAGCGGCCAATCATATTTCAGCTTTCATTGGTTCAGTGTTGACAGAACAATAGAATATGACTTCTCGCTGATTGCTCTGCATGACTTCACTTCTCACAAAGCTCTTTGCCTGATTATATCACTGCCAGCATTTACATGATGTTATTACATAGAAGGATTTCTTTTACAGGTCTTGATTTAGAAGGAAGAGGTCCGGCTGCTTAGCTTCAGACTTGGCCTCTTGCAGTTCACCTTCATAGACTGAAACAAAAGCTTCACCAAGTCCATTTTGCCCATTGCGATCATTGCTTTAGAAAGATCTACAATTTCTGCCGTGTTGTTTCTGCACACAGTCTGTAATTCTTGGCTTACAGCCTCTGATGTGTATTTCTCCTGAGTCCGCTTTGCCCACAATTCCACTTCCTGGATGAGCTCTGTGGCATCCATTTTGTTCTGGTGGTATAGGCCCAGCAGTGTCTCCATTATGCACCGGAAGGTCTCTGTGCCCAGTGAGCCTTTGCTGTCCAGCTGAAATGCTTGCTTGAAACACTTGATAGCATTTAGTTCTTCACCTTTGACCCGAAGGCATTTTCCCTTCAGGAGCTGCAGTTCGGGGAGAGTATCACTAATGTCAAACTCCATGGCTTTGGCAATGCAAACTAATGCATTATTTATTGCGTTTTCATCAGTCAGTAGCAGTTCTTGGACAGCATCCACGCCCATGTAATAACAGACCTGAAATGAACAATACATAGCCATTTGTACATGTCCAATTTTATGCTCGATAAAAAATGTGTATCTTAGGCCCGGTTCACATATATGTGGCTGTGCAGGCTGCATTTTGCACGGGCACGAGAGCCCATTCATTTGAATGGACTCCGTGCCCTGTGACACGCAGGGAAGAAGTCCCTGAACTTCTTTGGAAACCGCAGCCTGCACGGGAACCTCGGTTCCCAGTACGGTTGTGACTTCCAGTGCGGGTGGCGTGCCATTAGAACTAATGGCACCCGCCCGCAGGTGCACATTCCTCTGTGCGGGCAGATTTTCGTGTGGATCTGCAGCGGCACCAACCACACAGATGTGAACCTAGCCTTAAAGCGGTACTCAACTCCCCCCACCCCCAGTAGTTTTTTTTCCCACTTACCTGCAGTGCTGTAGTGCTCTTCAAAGCACATACTCACCCACACAGCGAATCCAGCGTTGTCCCTCTGTGACCTGCTATTCAGGTGCCGCCATCTTGGTTGAGATGTCATCTTGGTCATCCTCAGCTGAATGCCTCTTCTGGGTGTAAGCAGCCAGTTCTGATGATCCGCCAGAATGCTCTTGTGTGCCCATCCTGCAGCCTCCTGGGAGATGTGATGTACTGTAAGTATCCCATGCGGCTGCAGGACCAGGTACATGTCATTCTGACCCAAGACCAGAATGGTGGCAGGGCTGAAAATGGAAGAATAAATTCCCTGCAATCCTGCATGTTGAAGGGGGATTGGTAAAGCAGAACCCAGTTTTGCTCCACTTCCAGGTCCAGAAGGCTTCCAGGTTTAGTGAAATTCCTTAAAGATGGGTGTCTATGCTGAAAAGTAGCTTTGCCAGTAAGGTTGATGTCACACAAGTGACCTCTGAACCTGGGTCCTGACTGTTCCAAAACTGAAATAATAATTTGCCTTGGACTGTCCCTTTAACCACTAGTCTACAGGGCACTTATACCCCCTTCCTGCCCAGGCCAATTTCCAGCTTTCAGCGCTGTCACACTTTGAATGATAATTGCGCGGTCATGCAACACTGTACCCATATGAAATTTGTATCATTTTTTTGAGACAGAGCTTTCTTTTGGTGGTATTTAATCACCTCTGGGATTTTTATTTTTTCTTAAACCAAAAACCACTGAAAATTTTGAAAAAAAAAAAAAATTTTCTTAGTTTTTGTTATACAATTTTGTAAATAAGTGATTTCTCTCCTTCACTGATGTGCGCTAATGAGGCTGCAATGATGGACACTCTAGGTGGCACTGATGGGCACTGATGAGGAGGCACTGGTAGGTTGCACTGATGAGCATTGACAGGCATCACTGATGGGCACTGAAAGGCAGCACTGATACATGACACTGATAGGCGGCACTGACTGGCTCTGATAGGCGGCACTGACTGGCTCTGATAGGTGGCACTGATTGGCAGCACTGATAGGTGGCATTGATGGGTGACATTGAAAGGCAGCTCAGATGGGCACTGATATGTGTCATTGATGTGCACTGGTATGCACTGATATGTGGCATTGATGTGACACTGATGGGCACTGGCACGTGGCACTGATGAGCACTGACTGCTGGCACTGATGGACACTGACAGGTGGCACTTCTGGGGCCACACTGATCATCAGGGCACACTGATCATCAGTGCCCTGATGATCAGTGTACATGTCCCCTCCGCAGAAAGCCGATTACCGGCTCTCCTCTGCTCTGTCAGCGTGACAGCTTGAGAGGAGAGAAATGCCCATAACCAGCATTTCCGTGTTTACATGTGATCAGCTGTGATTGGACACAGCTGATCACATGACCGAGCTGACATCTTCGGCTCTTTCCGTGATCCGCTGTGTCCGAGAGACACAGCGCACCGGCGATCGCCGCGCTGCGCGCTCCGAATGGAAGGACATCGTATGACGTCCTATCAGAACGAGAGAACCACCTTGCGCCCATAATTGTACTATATGGAGGAAGGTGGTTAAAGAAGTTGTCTCACTTCAATTTTTATTATTAAAGGATAAGTTCACCTTTTAACAATAAATAATAAATGCACATTTTTTTTAGCAGGTACAAAAAGTGCATTTAGTATTTTTTGTTTTTGGAGCCTCTAAAGCACGGGTGTCAAACTGGCGGCCCTCCAGCTGTTGTCAAACTACAAGTCCCATGAGGTATTGCAAGATTGACAGTTACAAGCGTGACTACTAAAGGCAGAGGCATGATGGGACTTGTAGTTTTGCAACAGCTGGAGGGCCACCAGTTTGACACTCCTGCTCTAAAGCATTGCACAGTGATCATCAGATCCATGGTGCCGTGCAGGTCTCCCCCAACCTGTCAGTATACCTTCTTGCTCATACATCTCGTACGGGCAAGCAGGTACTTACTGACAGGAAGGCTCAATGAACTACCGCGGCGCATTTATTGAAAACTACAAACCAACAGTCGCAAAGGCTGTCGGAACTTTTTCCCATTCCCATAGTTTTCCCATTCTCAGAATACTGTGAATGAGTGATGTGGCCGGAGAGGCGGAGCCCCGTGCAGCTGCGATTTTTTTCAAAATTGTGACAGCCGGCGGAAAGGAGAAGATCCCCGCTAGCTGTCACATCGGGGGGTGGGGGGCAGTCTGATCGTAACATGTTACACCCTAAATATGGGTGTAATATGTTATGAAAGGTGAACTGATATTTAATGTGTTCTGTTCCCCAGAGGACACAGTACATGTTGTAATTTGTCGCATCTTCCTATGTACTACATCTTGCTGTGAGATCGGACAGGGCACCCCTCCTCCCTCCACAGTTATCTGACAATGCAGCTAGCAAGGAGATGGCTTCTTTGACAACTGCACTTTTTTCTGTCTCCATGCACTCCCCCAAGACAGAAGAGTGCAGGGGGAGGAGGGGTTGTCAGCTAAAATAATCCAGGCATGTGGATACATCCTTTGAGAAAAGTGCCGTCTGTCAAAGTAGTCATCTCCATGCTAGCTGTGTTGTCAGACATCTGTAGAGGGAAGAGGGGCGCCCTGTCCAACATGACAGCTAGTCTTAGACAGCACATAGGAAGACGGGACGAGGTACTACATGTACTTTGTCCCCTGGGGATCAAAACACATTAATAAAAATTAAATTATTTTTAAAAGAGAAGTTTGTGAATCGCAAAAAAAAATTCATACCTCGATGTCTGCAGTACCGACCTGCAGCTGTTCCCTGCCGCTTCTATGGCCGGCCGTACATGGGTCGAAATTCTACCAATTTTTTTGTCTGAAAATCGGACCTAAGAATAATCGGCCGATTTTCGCTCTGTTAGTGGGTCAATGGCACCGGCCAATTTTCGTGGTTCCTCCCTTTTTCGGTGATCGGGCATGTTGGAACATTTGTGAAAAACTACCGATTTTTGACACGATGGTCAAATCGTACGATCGTTTTTCCGAAAAGAATATGCGCATGAGCCGTGACCTGGAAGGTACAGAGGTTTCGCTTGTTATATGGGGTGAACTTTGACTTGGTCGGCCAATTTTCTAAATCATTGATGGCACCATTGAATTACCGAGTGAACAACATTTTCGATTTTCGGACGAAAAATCGTTCGGAATTTGAACCATGTATGGCCTGCTATAGACAGAAAAATCAGCTGATTGCTCAGCTCTTGGACCTTAGCCTGCAGAGAGCTGGTGACTGTCAGTCTCCGGCTCTCTGTTCTGCCTCTACATCGCTCACTGGAGTTCTGGGCTGTGGAGGGGGCAAGAGGGGCTGGCTCAGGCTCTTGGTGGATTGCTGAGAGACTGAGTTAAGTGCCGATCCAGTTTTCTGGGTGGATCCTGACCACATGGTTGGGCTCTTTTTAGGGCTCATGTACACTCAGGCTGCTAAACTGACGTTCAGGAGCTGTTCAGCACTTTTTTCAGCGGCCCCTGAACTCTCCCTAATGTTTTCCTATGTGTTCATGTACACATAGTCATTTACAGGCAGTTGAGTTTACAGTCATTTTTTTTAACACACCAAACTTGCGTTCAGGAGTAGATTTTACTGGTGTTTCAAACGCCAAAAGCTTGTAAATGCGGTTAACCGCGTTTAGAAGCATATGCGTTTAGAAGTGTTTTTTAACTGTTCCATATCCAGATGCTGTCCAGAGCCTTTTTTCATCATCAGAAATGCATGCAAAGCGTTTTCCATGTAATCAAATGGACCTAATACACCAGCGCAGTCAGTTCCAGGTTTCGCGTGAAGGACAAAATGGTAGAACGTGCCGCATTATGCTCATGATGGGATCCATAGTGAATACAACCAGAAAAGCCAGGTCATCTCAAGACATACTGCTCTCTCTATTTTTCAAAATGCAAATGCATATAAAAATGTCTGAAGTAGTTATTTACTATTTTTCAGTGCATTCTGGGCATTTGGGAAGGTCTTCTGAGGTTATCTTTTAAAAACGCTTCTAAACGCACATAAATGCGGTATGCAAACACGGCTAAACTGACATTTTTTAACCTACGTTTTCCAGCAGTCAGTTTCCATCGTTCAGAAGAGTTTTCCAAACGTCCCGTGTACATGAGCTCTTAGGCCTGGACCGACCCTGTGATGTTTAACCTGCTGTCGGCTGAAAATGGGTCACAGAAGTACAGAACAAACTGCACTCCTATGATCCATAGACGTATAGCCAACAAAGCTTTGGCCATACTTCTCCTTTAAGTGACTGGTAAATGTTTAGGGTGCATGTTTAACATGGCTTAGTATATGTAACTGTTCCACTTACTTGTCCCATTTCAAGGTACGTCTTCAGACAGGGATACACATTTATGATACTGTCAAGGTCTGATTTGGCACTGGTAAGATGGTTTCTGTCTGGCAGTCCATATGATCCCATCTTTGCCCTTTCTAGGTCTCTCATATACATTCTGATGTAAATCTGCACAGAAAAAGATAAAATTATATAGATGCAATCCTTAATTGTTCAGGGGAACTAAACTGTATCTGAACACAACAAACTGAAAATGCTATTTCATTAATTTTTACTATTCAAAGCAAACTGACCTATCCATCTATGTCTCCATTCTTTATTTTGTTGAGAAATCATTTTGAAAACACCCCCTAGCATTTCTAGCCATGGCCATCTTGAGTAAGGGCAGAGGATTCATATAGTATTTACTTCCTGGAATCTATCTGCCCTTAGCTCAGGCATGCAGGCAAGGCAGTGTGCTCAGCTGAGAAAGCTCCTCCTTCCTTCCTCCAGATGAAAGAAAATGTAGGCATAGGTATAACTAAAATATGTTTTTCAGTATAATACCTCTCTGTACAGAATTTTTTTCAGCACATTGTTTTTTGGGAATCGGTTGCAAAGTTTTTTTACATGGAATTGCTGCAAGCAACAGCACTGTTGCAGGCTAAGCCACTGTTTTGCAATGAGCATCAGTGTTGTCTGCCTTACATTTGTGCTCTTTCAGCTGGCTGTTGGGCTGCCTCTCAGCTAGTTAGCCCAATGGCCAACTGGAGGAGCTCGCACTGAAGGTTGACAACACCACTGTTAATTGCAAAGAAGTGGCTTAGCATTGTCAGCCTTCACCAGGAAGTGCTGTTACCTGAATGATCCCCGGTGCAAGAAACATTATAAAAAATGATTTGCTTAACGTTTACCAAAACCCAAGAACATAAATTGATAGCATTGCAGCTTAATGGTTCTTAGACCTGGTGGCTAGATTAGTTTTCTTTTTTAATACTTTTTTCCCTTTATTTTAACCTGGTAATCTTGCCCTGACCATGCTTCCTGTCCTAGGGTGACAGTCATACTGAGTAGCATTGTCACCCTAGGACAAAAAGTGTTGGGACTAAATAACACCTCCCTCTCTTCTCCATAAAGGGGGGGGGGGTTGTAGTCCACTGAGATAAAAGGAAACAATAATAACTTGTAACAGTCCAGAGGCAGAGAGTGCAGGAAGTAATCTTAATAAAGATTTGTGGCTGGATGGACAGTTTTTTTTCCTGCACTTATTGAACAGATACAATATATTAAAACGGTATATTTTAACAAACCAACAGAAAACACAATGATCCCTGCTGGCAGCTATAGCCGGTGGCAGTAATCATGCAAAAGAAAAAAAAAAAAAACCCCAGACAGGCTGGTTGTACTGAAATTGATAGATTGACTTTAGTACAACCAGCCTGCCAATAGATGGATCAAAATTTGTCCGGTTCCTGCTGAACAAGCCGAATTTCGATCCTACTTTGGCCAGCTTAAACTTTACAGTAGGGCATTCAGGTGAGTGGCAGAGGGAGCTCTGGTTGCGCTAAGCTCGGATGGCTTTCTAAACGGCTGCCAACATGAGTCCTAAGGGTGCCATTTCAGCTTCGGATATTACCTGGGAGCGTGTTAGGTAAGCCTGCCAGTTCAGCTTCGGATCTTGAAGCGCATCCAGGGCCATGTTACAGATTCCTGTAGCCATTTCTTGCTTTCCCAAGAAATGAAATATTTTCGCCAGTCGGTTTAGTGTCAGCGGATCACCTTTGCCTATTTCTATAGCCTGTGTGTGACAAGGAGTGATATCCTTTATTTGTTGCCATCTGAAATGCATTCTAAAGAATACTATACTGAAATCTAAAGCCAAATCCAGTTCATATCTTTACAGGTATAGGAACCAGAGCAAGTACCAAGGTCACATCTTCATTTGCACAGTTTTGAAGGTATAGTATTGCAGGAAAACATTTTTATTTATTTTTACTTTAGCTGGGCTACTGACTTTTTTCATTTTTGTATATATTAAGCTCAATAGAGAGTGGAGATTCACACACTGACCTCGGGAAAGGCTAATAGAGATTGGGGGTTCAAATATTGACTTCATATCACCAGCTCATGTTCTGACCTACATTTGAAGTACATAAAATACTGAGTATGTAGGGCTTTTTTTAAAAAAAATCATGGTATACTTACCTGCTCTGCACAATGGTTTTGCACAGAGCAGCCCCAATCCTCCTTTTCTTAGGTCCCCCCCCCCCCCCCCCCCCCCCCGCCCTGATCAGTGCAATTAAAAGATAATTCCACTTTTTGAAAAAAAGTAAAAGTAAATGCACCCATTCTGCAAAAACAAAAATATGCATTTGCTATTTGTTTTCATTTAAGCTTGCAAAGCATTGCAGTCACCATCGGTGGATTGTGGGTGCAATGCTTTGGCTATTCCTTCAGCTTGTTGTCCATACAAAGGTATGAACCTTCAATTACAGGACTGGAGGACGTATCAATGGACTACAAGTGTGACTACACCATTGGCTGTGGTGAGATGAACCGGGGGGGGGGGGGGGTTGTAAATGCTGAATGTTTCAAGCTCTAACAAGCAGGGCCCTCTTATTCCTTATGCACCAAATTGTATTGTAACTGTTATTATTATTATTATTATACAGTATTTATATAGCGCCAAAGGGTATGCTCAGCACTGTACAGTAGCAAGGGGGACAGAACATGAGACAAGACAGTAACAATACAATACACGAGGGGTTCGAGGGCCCTGCTCTTTCGAGCTTACAATCTAGGAGGGAGGGGAAGGTGGTACAGGAGGAGATGGCTGTGGGGGATGGAGTGGTGGGAGGAGTGGAGGAGGTTAGTAGTTAGGTGAGGTCGGGTGTTAGGTGAGGTTGGGGTAGGCTTCCCTGAAGAGGAGGGTTTTCAGGGTGCGCCTGAAGGTGAGGAGGGTAGGTGACAGTCTGATGGATTGGGGTAGGGAGTTCCAGAGGATGGGGGAAGTCCTGCAATCGGGCGTGGGAGGAGACCAGGGAGCTAGAGAACAGGAGGTCCTGTGAGGAGCGGAGGGCACGGGTAGGGTAGTACTTGGGTATCAGGTCAGTTATGTAGTTCGGGGCGGCATTGTGAATGGCTTTGTAGGTCAGAGTTAGCAGTTTGAATTTGATGCGTTGGGCAATCGGGAGCCAATGAAGGGATTGGCAGAGGGGGGAGGCAGATCTGGAGCGGTTGGTGAGGTAGATGAGTCTAGCCGCTGAGTTTAGGATCGACTGGAGTGGGGATAGCGTTCGTTTGGGTAGGCCAGTGAGAAGGGAATTGCAGTAGTCCAGGCGTGAGATGATGAGGGAGTGTACGAGTTGTTTGGTGGTGTCTGGGGTGTGTAATGTGCGTATCTTGGAGATGTTGCGGAGGTGGAGCCTGCAAGATCTAGATAGCAGTTGGATGTGGGGTAGGAAGGAGAGGTGGGAGTCCAGGGTGAAACCCAGGACTTTGGCGTGTGGGGTGGGAGAGATGGTGGCGTTGTTAGTAGTGATGGAGAGGATGGGGGGGCACGGGGGGGGGGGGGGAAGACCAGGAGCTCGGTTTTGGATAGGTTAAGTTTGAGGAAATGGAGCGACATCCAGTCTGATATGTCGTTTAGGAGGTGGGCGATGCGGGCAGAGAGTGAGGGGGTGAGGTGGGGGGTGGAGAGGTAAATTTGGGTGTCGTCGGCATAGAGGTGGTAATTGAAGCCGTGGGAGTGAATAAGTTTGCCAAGGGAGGAGGTATAGATGGAGAAGAGGAGGGGCCCGAGGACAGAGCCTTGGGGGACCCTGACAGAGAGGGGGAGGGAGGGGGAGGTGGCAAGGTTGTAGGTGATGCTGAAGGAGCGTTGGGAAAGGTAGGAGGAGAACCAGGAGAGAGCAGCGTCCTTGATGCCAAGGGAGAGCAGTTTGGCAAGGAGGAGAGGGTGGTCAACAGTGTCGAAGGCCGTGGAGAGGTCGAAGAGCAGGAAGATAGAATAGTGGCCATTGGCTTTGGCGGTTAGCAGGTCATTGGTGATTTTAAGTAGGGCGGTTTCGGTGGAGTGCAGGGGACGGAAGCCAGACTGTAGGGGGTCAAGGAGGTTGTTATGAGTGAGGTGGGCGCTTAGGCGATTGTAGACCAGGCGCTCAAGGAGCTTGGAAGTGAAGGGCAACAAGGAGATGGGTCTAAAGTTGTTAAGGTTAGTGGGGTCAAGGGAGGGTTTATTGAGTATGGGGGTGATGTGTGCGTGCTTTAGAGGGGAGGGGAAGTTGCCGGTGGAGAGGGAGAGATTGAAGATGTGGGTGAGGGAGCGAATGATGGAGGGGGGGGGTGACTGGAGGAGCTGTGAGGGGATAGGGTCCAGGGGGCAGGTGGTGAGGCGGGCTTCAGTGAAGACCTTAGAGACCTACTTGGGGGTAGTTGGGCTGAAGGAGCGGAGTGTTGGGGTGTAATGTCTGCCTTCATTTTGTAAAGCGCTGAGCAAACTGTTGGCGCTATATAGATCCTGTATAGTAATAATGCTACACCATAAACATGGATGAAACAAGGTCTGAAAGATAGAGTTAGCAGTTAAGACCACACTTAATAAGAATAACATATGTTTTATGATAATATGTGTGCAATCAAAAGTGATGACATTTAAAGTCCTACATACACATTTAGTATTTTACATGCTTTTTATTTTTAGCTAGGGTTCTGCTTTAAGTTCCACTGGATTTACTAAAGGGTCAGTCCATCCAAAAAAGATATCCTACTTATAGGTGAAGCCTATTGGGCTGCCTCAACCTCTGGCTTTTCATTTGTCCCAGATACTTCAGTTGTTGGATCCCTCTGCCCCTTTATTCTTATACATGCATGTTCACCATCTCAAGAAACGTCTGTTGTATTCTACATGGTATAAAATGCAATGGGTAGAATGGGAGGACCATATAATGGCCACATGGTGTGCAGACCCAGAAACAGAGAGGTGCAGAGATCTCGCCAACATAGTCTGAGACATCTAAAGCCGGCTATAAATGGATCAAAATTTAGCAGGGACTGGCTGAATATCAATCCATGTATGGGCTAGCTATTTGTATACAACCAGTAGAACTTTTTTTATGACTTCTCTGATTACCCTACCTTCTCTCCTCTGAAATACCCACTGTCATTCTTGAGACTGCAGCACAGTGGCTAAGTGGTTAGCACTTCTGCCTGGAATAAATTGCACAAATTTTTCAGTACTATGTACTGTACGTACCTGTACTATATAAATACTAGACAAGTTGATCTATCAACCAATTGTGTATAACCAGCCTGTCATTTTTCTCTCAAATAATCAGTGTCACTGGCTATAGCCAGCAACACTGATCATTGTATTCAGCTAACTGGGCAGGTTCCCTGCCATCAAAATACAATAGCTCAGTGGGTGTGACTCCCCCATCCTTTTGGAATGCGTGGACTGGGGAATCAGATCATTTTTTTTTTCGCTCAACAAGCTGGTTGAACAAAAAAAAAAATGATCATGTATGGCCTGCCTAAAGCCCAGTATGCACTATAAGAAAACTGGACAAATGATCTTCTGGTTTTCCTCAGTGTTTCACAGCAAGTCAAAACTGAGGATGGTACTAATTGTATGAAAATTCTCAAACGTCAAAGGCTTTTTTTTGTTGTTTATTGTTTATGATCATGTGCAGTCTTTTTTGTATTCGATTTTTTTTTTTTTTTTTTTTTTTTTTTATACGAATACAGTACGCATGTAACGAAAATCATTAGTTCTGTAAGAAAAAAATTTGGGAGTTTGTCTATTTGGAAATTTTTGCTTGGAAAGTCTGAATCGGATGTCAAAAGTTGTGTACACACTATTTATATATTTCATGTACTTATATAGCACCTTCAATTTACACAGCACTTAACATATACAGTACAGATGAAACTTGAAAAATTAGAACATCGTGCAAAAGTTCATTTATTTCAGTAATGCAACTTAAAAGGTGAAACTAATATATGAGATAGACTCATTACATGCAAAGCAAGATAGTTCAAGCCGTGATTTGTCATAATTGTGACGTGCTTTATGGGGATGCTGACTTCATTTTCCAGCAGGACTTGGCACCTGCCCACACTGCCAAAAGCACCAAAACCTGGTTCAATGACCGTGGGATCACTGTGCTTGATTGGCCAGCAAACTCTCCTGACCTGAACCCCATAGAGAATCTATGGGGCATTGCCAAGAGAAAGATGAGACATGAGACCTAACAATGCAGAAGAGCTGAAGGCCGCTATTGAAGCATCCTGGTCTTCCATAACACCTCAACAGTGCCACAGGCTGATAGCTTCCATGCCACGCCGCATTGAGGCAGTAATTGCTGCAAAAGGGGCCCAAACCAAGTACTGAGTACATATCATGCTTATACTTTTCAGAGGTCCGATATTGTTCTATGTACAATCTTTGTTTTATTGATTGCATGTAATATTCTAATTTTCTGAGATTGTAGATTTGGGGTTTTCATGAGCTGTAAGCCATAATCATCACAATTATGACAAATCACAGCTTGAACTATCTTGCTTTGCATGTAATGAGTCTATCTCATATATTAGTTTCACCTTTTAAGTTGCATTACTGAAATAAATGAACTTTTGCACGATATTCTATTTTTTCGAGTTTCACCTGTGTGTGTGTATATATGTATGTATATATGTATGTATGTATATATATATATATATATATATATATATATATATATATATATATATGTGTGTGTATGTATATGTATATATATATATATATATATATATATATATATATATATATGTGTGTGTGTGTGTATATATATATATATATATATATATATATATATAATGTGTGTGTATGTATGTATATATTACATTCACATCAGTCCCAAACCCTCAAGGGGTGTACAATCTAAGGTCCCTAACTTACATTCATACATACACATACTAGGGCCAATTTAGACAGGATCCAATTAATCTGCCAGCATGTCTTTGGAGTGTGGGAGGAAACCGCAGTAGCCGGAGGAAACCCACGCAGGCACAGGGAGAACATGCAAACTCCTGACAGGTGGTGCCATGGTTGGGATTCGAACCGACGACCCTAGTACTGCCAGGTGGAAGTTAGCCACTGTGCTGCCCAAAAAAGATATTTTACTTATAGATGAAGCCTTTTGGGCTATAAGATAATCGAATGATCGTTCCTCGTAATTTTTCATCTGATGTTCTCTCAGTGTGTACCCAGCTTAAGAAGCTCTCAGGTGGTTCAGCTGTCTAGTGTCTATGAAAAGCTGAAATCATTTTGGATGGACTGATACTTGGTGGTAAGCGTTGGAGAGGGGTGTTTGGCAGTTAATGGTGAAGGGCTCATTTTACAGGTTCAGAGGTTTAGGCTATAGCCTGGAATTCCACTTTTAGATTTTGTTGAGTGTTGAAAATTTCTTGTCCTTCTCTTTGCAAACCAAACCAAGATAAAGGAACAAAAAAAATTGGAATTTGAATATAAATACATAAACTTTAGAAAACCACATTCATCAAACCTTGCTAAAGCAGTCCAATGGGTCAGTTCCTGAAAAGCCGTAGTCATGGATTCCCATCGGCGTGATGGAGAATGTTTGTTGTTTTTCCAGCATCATCCCAATGTAGCACCAGGACAAAGCTAAACAAGAATTAGAACTATGTGTCAAAAACATATGACAAATGACAACTCATTGTACCTTCATAGTGTCACTGACTTACACATTGTAAAACTAATAAGCAGCAGGTTCCAGGCATGGCTGGAGCAGCACACAAACATTTCTGCACAAGTATGAATGTTTTTGTCGACTTAATACAACAACAAGCCATTTTTTGACAGTGATCCATCCTAAGGCTAGGTTCACATTATTGCAGCTCTGCAAGCCCCATTTGCACAAGCACGGTAGCCCATTAATTTGAGAGCTGATTCACACATGTGTGGTGCGGATTGAAGCTCAGGTTTCACAGCTAATTGATAAAGTAGTTGTTCACGTCAGGTTCAGGACAGGATTAGGAAAGAAAAAACAGAGGGCGCACAGGCCTAGTGCATTACCATAAAAAATGTTTAATAAAAAATAAAGTATGTGTTGTACTCACAAACGACAATATAGTCAAGGCACATCATAAAGAACAGCTGGGTCAACACCGCGCTGAGTAACAGTCCGCAATAGGGAGTATAGACATCCAAAGGCTGACGCATTTCGAGGACTTGCCTCTTCCTCAGAGCCCAAGAGGCAAGTCCTTGAAACGCGTCAGCCTTTTGGATGTCTATACTCCCTATTGCGGACTGTTACTCAGTGCTGTGTTGACCCAGCTGTTCTTTATGATGTGCCTTGACTATATTCTCGTTTGTGAGTACAACACATACTTTATTTTTTATTAAACATTTTTTATGGTAATGCACTAGGCCTGTGTGCCCTCTGTTTTTTCTTTCTTCATTCAGTATATTTGGATTTCCCCAGTCCATTTGAGGGCAGCAAGGTGTGCATGTTCCAGGACATTCCTTATGTGGTTGTAGCCTGCATCGAGTCCATCCCCAAGCGCAGGAGCATTTGTGTTTGCTGGTTCTCAGGACAGGATTAGCTCCAATCCGCATATATGTGAACGGGCACTGAATCGGCTGCTGTGCCTGTGTTTCATGCAGGAAATAAGTTCCTGCTCCATTTTTAAAATGCAGCAATAGGAAAATAATATGGTGCTTTTGTACCATGAGTTCTGCACATTTTTAACCTCTTGGCGCCGGCTGCATGCAAATGTGCGGCCTCCCGACATCTGGGCCTTGACGCCAAGCAGCCGCACATTTGCTTGCAATTAAGAAAAACATATGTGCTGAAAGCGTGCGCCCTGCGCTCTACCAGCACACATGTCTGGTACTCACGGAAAGGTCTCGATTTCCTCTTTCGATCGGGACTTTTCCCGATCATGTGACGGCGAATCACGGCGGTCACATTACCCTAAAACCCCGCCCCACCTCCCAGCATCTGAAACCCTTAAGGGGCCAGGAGGCGCCGGTGCCAAGGGGTTAAAGAGCAGCACACTTTGGTTGCGGGTGTAGAAAGAACTCTGATATCTGCAGTAGTGTCAACACATCTAGAGTTCTTCGGGCCATGTATGGGTTGCATGCTGGATAATGTATAGTATACAATATTTACATAAATATTATGGTTAAAAGAATAAATTTCTCTCACGTTCATCTCCTGTGCTACATCGGGCAAGCACAGGTTAAATTTGAAGATCTAAGGACTCATTCATACAAGCTGTGCCTTCTGAAGTGCGATTCGCATTAGTGGGTATAATTGTGGTCGCAGTGTTTTTATTAAAATAAGTGCAGTGTCATCATCCATATACTTAAAGAGAAGGGATCATGTAAATCCAATATTGTGTGTTTAGTATCACTTCAAGGTTACAAAATGCTTAGACTTCAGAACCACTTTGAGAAGAGATCAACTAGATAATACTGTATGAATGGAAAGTATGAAAGAAAGAATTCATCTGACCTCAAAGAAATATATATATATACAACATAACAAAAGGTTCTATACAAACAGAAATCTTCTGCTGTCATAACAGATACTGTGTCCATTGTAAGAGAGACAAAGCTGCTCACACTAACTCTGTAATGGTTGTGGAAGAACTTCACCACATCCTTAGCTGTGCTTGTATTTTCAGGGCTTTTCCCTTTATTTTCAGCTTGTGCTCCTGCCAGCAATACACTTTCTCTCCTAGGGTGACAACATTCAATCACTCTACAGTATCTATGGAGCAGTGTTGTCACTTTAAAACAGGGCTATAGACACTTCCCCCTGTCTTCCATAACATAGAGGAGAGGGGTATTGTTGTCACAAGGGACAACAAACTTGTCCTAAGGTTGACAGGCACTGCTCCTGCTGTATGGTAGGCTTTAGGTGGGCAGTTAGAGGTGGTAAAACTGTGGCTCACCTACCCATATTTTACCATTTTACAACCCCCCCCCCCCTTCCCCAGCCACCAGTGCGAAAGAGGCCTAACAGACCAAAAGGGACCGGAAATGTGAAGTTCATTGCTGCCATTTGTATACTTTTTCATTGGCTGCAGGGGTCTCCAAACTTTCAAAACAAAGGGCCAGTTTACTGTGCTTCATACTTTATGGGGGTGGACTGTGGCCAGTAGGAGTAAATAATGGCACAGGCTTGGTGGTCAGTGGGAGTAAAAAAAACTATATATCATTGGTGTCGATGGAAGGAATATCGCACCACCATTGGTTAATCTGGTTAAACAAAGATACATCATGTTCAACCAACAGAAAACAAAAAACACAACACACACACAAATAGAAATCTTTTATATACACTATCCAATACCCGGAGTTGATCCAGAGGAAGGGCATAAAACCCAATAAAGCATGGTCCGATTTGCTCAAGTGGGGAAAAAAAAAGTCCTTCCTGATCCGTTAAGAGGCAATCAGATATTCCCTGGATCAACTTTACAAATGAATATTCAATATACAATGAATATCCAATTATATCATGTGCAGTGGGAGTATTAATTCCCCATCTCTGGTGTCCGTGGGAGGAATAATACCCAATTGTTAGTATCAGTGCTCCATCTTTGGTGTCAGTGGAAGGAATAGTGCTCCAAGGGCCAGATAAAGGCAGGCAAAGGGCCACATCCAACCTGTGGGCTATAGTTTGGGGACCCCTGTTCTATAGGAACAAAATAAAATTAAAACCTGCATCTAAATATGATAATTGGAGAAAAAAAAAGTTTACTGTGGGCCAAAATAGACAATTCCCTTTTGACACACTCCTAAATGAGGCTCAAATGTGATTGCTACTGTATATATATGTACCCAAACTGTTCCCATCCCAGGATGGTCTCCAATGTGGGCGCTTCAGCGCCTTTTCTGGGACCAGTCTATTCATCATGCTTAACAAGAGCTCTACTAAATAATAAATATAATGAAAGAAAGAATTCATCTGACCTCAAATAGCCTAATGTAACACAACAAAAGGTTCTATATAAAGAGAAACCTGCCGCTGTCATAACAGACACTGTGTCCATTGTGAGACAGACAAAGCTCCCACTACCTCTGTAATGACTTTGGGAGGACTTCACAGCTTCACGGAGCAGCATCAATGTTTTGTTAAAAAATAACAGTCGGCTTTGTTCAGGTTCTTCTTTTTTCAAGAAGATTTCATCCAACCTAAAAAAGGAAATACTCTATTATAAAAATACTGCAAAATAATGAAATATGATGTGTAGCAAATTAAAATGAGTTTATATCAGGAAGTATAATCAATAAGCAGTAATATGAACTTTGCTTTCAGAGTCCTAGAACCTTTAAATACTATGTGACTGCACCAATCTCCACCAAATGGCAATGATTACAGTACAGACTAGTGGCTGGGTGTGTAAATCGGGTATTGAGACTTCACACTTGTCCATTCTGTTGCAGTGCATTACTGCATACATTTTAAAGCCCAGATAAGCCTTCAGTGTAAATGACCTAAATGATGTTCCAGGTGCATCAATGAAAATGGTGTACAGCCCATCCTGCTTCGGTTTTTTTTCTGTAAGGTAATTACAGCCTGAGCACAAGAGCATCTCCCCTGTGAGCATATTACAGAAAATGCCCTTTGCTCTCTGTGTAGAAGCAGTGGTCTCTCTGCGGAAGTCCAACGTTCCTCCTGTTGAGTCAGAAATAAAGTTCTAAAATCAGCAAAGCTCATGCTCCCTGCTGATGGGAAAGTGCTAGCTGTGACTTTGCAGGGGCTTTGCCCACTGCTTTCAGGCAGCAGGCAAGAGATTTTTTCCCTACAGCATGCTACCAGGGACCAGACCTTTCTGCGTAGGCTGTGACTGTTATCTAAAGAAAATATTTGTAAGACTTTGTACACCTTTTTTGATGCTCTGGCATGTATTTAGCTGATTTAAAATACAAGTTTATTTTGGCTTCATTGTGTATTAGTCATGTTAACATGCATAGTGTTAAAGTATATGTAAACCCTCACCTTGTAAAACAACCCATTCAGTTTAAATTTGAAATGAAAGGCAAAACATTTGTGTATAGATATAAAAAAGAGAAAGAAAGATAAAGTGTTTACATGTCCTCTGTTCTCAGCTGCACAGAGAGGTAGGGAAGAAGAAACAGCATACACTGAAATTAATGGTTGTTCGGGGGAGGGGGTGAGGGGGGGTGCAGGACAAGTCTGATCAGTGGAGGAGAGCAGGCTGAGTTCCCAGCACAGCTAGAGAGCTGACCACGCTGTGCTCTCATGCCTAGTGTAGTCAGTTTTTAATAGGAAAGCAGAGGGACTGGCAGGAACACCAGGGATTTTATGCAAAGGAAGCAATACAAAGAGAACAGGATACCTTTTCACACATGTACATGGTACAGCAGGCACGTATCAGTAATATGAAATGCTGGGTTTACATATTCTTTAAGGCATCCTATTTTTATTTAGAATGGGCCGTCAAAGCATAGCAATGAAAGAACTTTACAGCATGTTAACGCAGTGCACTACAATGCATGGCATGTAAGTAGCTTGGAGACTACTGTACATGTGTGTTGGGGTGCCATTCTATATTAATGGAATTGCAACACATCACACAAAGTACTGCATGCTGATCTAATTCCCTGAAATGCATAGGTGTGAAGTCAGGCCTAAAAGTCAAAATCAGGCACTGAAAACCTCTTGTAGTTTTTGACCTGAGAGCCCAAAACTTGAGGTACCCTCTAAGAAAACATTTACCTATAGCTCTAAATTAATATATCCCCCCCTCCCCCCCCGCCCTCATACTCCCCAGCAAAATACTAGTCACAAAGACCTGGCATATTGGTTGTGCCAACTATGGAATACCAGGCCCTCCAAAATGACTCCACAAGGTACACTTACTCGATGTCTTGGAATCTTTTTACAAGCTAGATCCTACATTTGCTATGGAACCAACCCACCCATACCAAAATGTAGTCTTACTTGGAAGTGACTTACCGCATACAGAGAGAGGCCATTGTGAAATACCAGCTCCTTTTCTCTTCCAATGAGATCTATAAAATAAACAGCAAACGCAATGTTCAAATATTTGTTCTGGTTTTTAAAATTAACTCTGTGTATTATATTTATTTATTAACATTCAAAAAAGGATTTATTGGACCAGTGATTTCTTGGTTGTATTTCCATCACTGGAGCTTGTAGGAATACAACATTTGGCATCTACTACTAGGGTCAATACAACACACCTCTGCTGGTATCTCCTCCTTAAGGCTTGGTTCACATATGTGCAGGTGCCGCCGCTGCGGATCCGCACAAAAATCCATGCAGCTGCACCACCCGCACAGAGAAATGCGGACCCACGGACGGGTGCCTTTAATTCTAATGGCACGCCGCCCGCACTTGAAATCGCAACCGCACTGGGAACCTCAGTTTCCGTGCGGATTGCAGTTTCCAAAGAAGTGCAGGGACTTCCCTGCATGTCAAGGGGCACGGTAGTCCATTCAAATGAATGGGCTCTCGTGCCCGCGCAAAACACGGCCCGCACAGCCGCATATATGTGAACCGGGGCTTACACAGAACATGTTATTGTTTTACTGGCAGGACCTGGCTTAGAATATTGTGACAATAAGGTTGATTTATGAAAGGCAAAATTAACTGTTCACTTTTCAAGTTTTGCTAATTTTCCCACAGCTTATGAATGAGGTGAAGCTCTGCTGACTTCCATCATTGAATCATGTGCAAGCAAAAATGCTGTTTTTTTTGTATTTTCATTGCAGACGATTGAGTATTCTTTCTAAAGTAAAATTTCACCACATTCACTAAACTCTGGGGCAATTTCATTTTCAAAGTGCAACTGACCTTGCAATGTTATCAGTCTAGTAAATGAACCCCAATGTGTAGATGAGCTCATAGATGACAGCATAGTTCAACTGATGATGAAGAAACTAATTTGAGGCCATTGGCTATATAGAAAAGGTATTCCTCTTTTTGCCCCTGTGTCTAATGGTAAATCTGCCCCAGATGATTTAATATACCCATAACCACCAATCCAAAGTCATCTATGGATCAGGTTGGAAGGAAAAGTGGAAAGTTGCAATATGGTAGCATAGTATTGGCTATACCATATAACAGATTTTCACATGATGTTCGCGATTTCGATCTGCAGCAGAGCTGTTACCTGTAGCAGATGATCAGAAATTTTGCTTCAGTTAAAGTTTTATAAAGTGGAACTTCACTCTCTCAATCAACATTGATTATTTTTAATCCTTATGCTTAGAGCATTAGTATACAGATAGGAAAGTATATCATATTTACTTGTTTTAAACATTTTCTTTTACATTTCTTCAGTTACTTGGTTTCAAGGCCTAGGCAAATAATGTCATACATCCCAGGAGTCATCAGGAGGGGTTTTCTCAGCTAAGCACACCCTCTTGTCTGCATGCCTGAGCTAAGGGCAGATGGATTCCAGAAAGTAAATGCTGCATGAATCATCTGACCTTACTCATGATGGTCACAGCCAGAAATTCTGGAGAGTGTTTTTCAATTCAAAGTGATTTCTCAGCAAAATTAAGCATGAAGATATGGACAGATGGGTGAATTTGCTTTGAATAATAAAAAAAATGAAAAGGTATTTTTGGTGCTAATATGCAATGTAGTTACACTTTACCGTAAACCTACGCTGAGGTGAATAGTCAAAAACACCTGTTGAGGGGGAAAAGATAGAAAATATACTTACCTTTTTTTTGGCCTCCATAGCGCAGGGGATGACAGTACACTCCTGCTGACAAGATCCCAAGTACTCCTAATCTCACAAGAAGACCTTGCAGCATAGTGCTGGATGCATCTTCAGAGCAAGAATTGGGTCCTCTATATTCCCCAGATAGAAGCTGGATGGCATCACCATCACCTACGTGCCTCAGGCAGAAGCCAATGGAAAGTAAGTATACCATCTAACTTTTCCCCTACATTTTTTATTTTTAAATGTTTATGCTGCATTTCAGCAGGGGAGAGGGACCCTGTTTTATTGTGGACCTTTCATTTTAGGTGCAAGGTCCACTTTAAGTCAGAGCTCCTGACTTTTTGCATATGTTACAGGTCAGGAGCTAATAATAAGTACAGATAATATTACAACAAACATTAAGTGGTACCTGTAATTTAACCTCCCTAGTGGTCTGATTATGTCAGTATTTCTGTGCTCAAAGCGGTACATTGTTGTCAATGGAAATATGTTGTTTTTTTATTGTAGGCCTGTAATTCTTAGGAATAACTCATTTAAATCTGTCCGAACAAGAGTCTAATAAACATCCCAGGTATGATAAAATTTGAAACACGAAATCATAAATTATAATATAATAATCATCAATAATAATACTATAATAATAATAATACATTTAATTCAATAATGTAATCAAACCAAAAACACTGAAATTTGAAATAGAGCGCCAAGTTCGCACATCACTGAGCAAAGTCGCAAAATCGTTTTCAGTGTCTGATAACGAATTTCCCCACGAATCATCACTCAATTCTGCAAGTAGTTCTGATTTACTCTCGCTGTTCTCTAGCTGGTCTATGTACCATATGTGAAATGGTTTGATACAGTAATGTAATACTATCAGATTTTAGTGTATGTCAAATTTTTACATTTTTTAAATTCCCACTGGTTACGTCCCCCGTACGTCCCGATGCTCACAGGGAACAGAAGACGGATGCTGGCATCAGCCAGAGGACATGGCCGGGGACGTGCAGGAGGGACATTGCGGTAAGTGCTTGAGGTAAGTGCTTGAGGGATCCCAGAGCAACGCTGCAGTGTAATCCTGAGTGTAGCTCGGGGTTACCGCTTCTGGTACTGAAAGTTAACCCCGAGCTACACTTGGGAATACCTCCAGGGGGGTTAAGGCCAATTACAGTTGGAAAAGAGGTGTCCCCATAATGGGCAGTCTCCACACTTTACAGTATGTCTCATGAATTCTCTCCAATGGACCACAAGTGGGGGAGTGTTGGGACCTCTGTCATATTACATTTACTCTGTGTTCCTGACTCATTTACAACATCTCCTTTCATCTTTCTGTTACAGGGGCAGAAAATGAGGTGAAGACCTTCCAACAGTGTTGCAGACAGCAAAAATAATAAAAAATGGCAAACATTTATACAAATATATGTAAAAATATATATTAAAATGACTTTTTTTATGTTTAAAAAAAATCTGAAGAATATATTTTAAAAAAATATATTTTTTTAGTGGGGGTTATTTACTAAAACTGGAGAGTGCAAAATCTGGTGTAGCTTTTCATGGAAACTAATCAGCTTCCAGGTTTTATTGTCAAAGCTTAATTGAAGAAGCTGAAGTTAGAAGCTGATTGGTTACCATGCACAGCTATTACTCAAGCATTCATTAAAAGTGAAGTGTATTGTAAAAACAAAGACCAGTGACCACAAGCTACATGGCTTTTCAGACCCCCCCCTTCCCCGACAGCAGGGCTTTGATCCTAATATTACAGCTCTTCTCACCACCATGGATGGAAATTCATATCCATGCAGTACTGTATTCATTTATATAATAGCCCTGAATGCACAGGCAGGTGTGCTGTTTGCCTAAGGACACACCTTTATTTAACCGTTCGCATACACCAGGAATTATCAATATAATTATATAACAGGGATTTATGGATGCTGAAATAAAATGGAAAAATAAATATGTATGACGCTTGCTGGTTCAGCTACTTTTAAAGTTTGTCAGATTAAATGAAACTCATGAGAGCTGAACAGATAGAAAAATACACGCCTTAATTCCAAGGATGCAATTGTTCACTGAGCAAATATGTCACACCTGATTTTATATGGCCGTCTCCTGCTCCTCCCAGAAACAACGACTGCATCTTGCTCTTACCCAAGGTATGCTAAAGACTGTAAAGTGTACCTGTCACATGCAAGACATGCTACTATTTTGTAAGCTGAGGTGCAGCTATTTTACCATAGTTCCCAACTCACTTATTTGAAGGGACAGCCCACCTATTGGAATCAAATCCTTCCGTCCTTCTTCAATTGTCCTTCTTTGGGATCTGATGTACATATTGCTATGAATAAACAATTGCATTAAGCATTTCACCTTCAAATGACTGAATTAGTAATGTTCAAATGCTAGTTTCAAATCAGTGTGTTTTGTATGAGTTTTGTGCATATGTTTGTGTGAACTAGGTCTTAGGCTGGTCATAGATGTCTCAACAACAGGCTGCTTGAAAAACAAAAACAAATAGATTTCCCCATCCACAAAATTGAGGTGAATAGAGGACTTCTGTGCCATCGTATTCTGAAAATGAGACTAGTCCGCTTTCAGAATACACTGATCAGTGGCTACAGCCCATTGGCTGCAGCCTCTGATCAAATATGAATTTTTCAATATTCCCAATCAACTGAAGTTGATTGTTAAACAACTTTTTTCAAACAGGAGCACCCACACATGGATGGGAATTCAGCCAGTCCCTGCTGAACCAGACTAATTTTGATCCATCTATGGCCAGTTTTAGTTATTATTTTTTCACACTAATTCTTTATGGCTAGTATGTTGAGGTTGTGTCAAAGGCAGGGGCAGACTGACAACTCATGGGGCCCCCGGGCAATAGGGGATCATGGGGCCCCTGTGTCCTTGCCCACAATCAAACCACACCCAAAAAAGCCTATGAAAAGGTACCAGGGGCATCTCATAGGGCTTCCTACTGACCCAGGGCCCTCGGGCAGTGCCCGAGTTCCCAAATGGTCAGTCTGCTCCTGGTCAAAGGCCTAAATACTTTGTGTTTAAAGTGATTGTTAGGTCCATATATATTGGGACACAGGAAAAATTTTAGTTTTTTTTCAGGCGTTTACCAAAACATATTCAAGCTATAGTTATACAGTCATGGCCGAAATTGTTGGCACCCTTGATATTTCTCCAGGAAATCATGTATTTCTCACGAAACGTATTGCATTAACACATGTTTTGCTATACACATGTTTATTCCCTTTGTGTGTATTGGGACAAAACAAAAAAAGGGAGGAAAGAAAGCAAATTCGACATAATGTCACACAAACCTCCAAAAATGGGCTGGACAAAAGTATTGGCACCCTTTCACAACTGCGGATAAATAAGAATGTTACAAGCATGTGATGCTCCTGTAAACTCACCTGGGGCAAGTAACAGGTGTGGGCAATATAGAAATCACACCTGAAAGCAGATAAAAAGGAGAGACGTTCACTTAACCTTTGCATTGTGTGTCTGTCTGTGCCACACTAAGCATGGACAACAGAAAGAGGAGACGAGAACTGTCTGAGGACCTGAGAACCAAAATTGTGGCAAAATATCAACAATCTCAAGGTTACAAGTCCATCTCCAGAGAACTAGATTTGCCTTTGTCCACAGTGCGCAACATTATCAAGAAGTTTGCAACCCATGGCACTGTAGCTAATCTCCCTGGTCGTGGACGGATGAGGAAAATTGATGAAAGATTGCAACGCAGAATAGTCCGGATGGTGGATAAGCAGCCCCAAACATGTTCCAAAGACATTCAAGCTGTCCTGCAGGCTCAGGGAGCATCAGTGTCAGCGCGAACTATCCGTCGACATTTAAATGAAATGAAACGCTATGGCAGGAGACCCAGGAGGACCCCACTGCTGACACAGAGACATAAAAAAGCAAGACTACAGTTTGCCAAAATGTACTTGAGTAAGCCAAAAGCCTTCTGGGAAAACGTCTTGTGGACAGATGAGACCAAGATAGAGCTTTTCGGTAAAGCACATCATTCTACTGTTTACCGAAAACGGAATGAGGCCTACAAAGAACAAAACACAGTACCTACGGTAAAATATGGTGGAGGTTCAATGATGTTTTGGGGTTGTTTTGCTGCCTCTGGCACTGGGTGCCTTGACTGTGTGCAAGGCATCATGAAATCTGAGGATTACCAAAGGATTTTGGGTCGCACTGTAGGGCCCAGTGTCAGAAAGCTGGGTTTGCGTCCAAGATCCTGGGTCTTCCAGCAGGACAATGACCCCAAACATACGTCAAAAAGCACTCAGAAATGGATGGCAAAGAAGCGCTGGAGAGTTCTGAAGTGGCCAGCAATGAGCCCAGATCTAAATCCCATTGAACACCTGTGGAGAGATCTTAAAATTGCTGTTGGGAAAAGGTGTCCTTCCAATAAGAGAGACCTGGAGCTGTTTGCAAAGGAAGAGTGGTCCAAAATTCCGGGTGAGAGGTGTCAGAAGCTTATTGATGGTTATAGGAAGCGACTGATTTCAGTTATGTTTTCCAAAGGGTGTGCAACCAAATATTAAGTTAAGGGTGCCAATACTTTTGTCCAGCCCATTTTTGGGGTTTTGTGTGACATTATGTCATATTTGCTTTTCTGCCTCTGTTTTATATTTGTTCCAATACATACAAAGGGAATAAACATGTGTATAGCAAAACATGTGTTAATGCAATACCTTTTTTGTGTGAAATACTTGATTTTCAGGAAAAATATCAAGGGTGCCAACAATTTCGGCCATGACTGTATAATGGATATCGGCTGCAAGTGCACACTCTCAGGTTTAATTTGAGGACATGTACATCCAAACTGGAGGAAGGGATTAGAAATTACAGTTCTTAAGAGTAGCCATCCCCACTTTTTCAAGGGACCAAAAGTAATTGGACAATTGAATCAAAAGCTGTTTCATGGCCAGGTGTGGGCAACTCCATTATTTCTTCATCAATTAAGCAGGTAAAAGGTCTGGAGTTGATTATAAGTGTGGTATTTGCATTTGGAATCTATTGCTGTGAACCTACATCATGCATTCAAAGGAACTGTCCATGCAAGTGAAACAGGCCATAGAAAGGCTTCAAAAATTAAACAAATCCATCAGAGAGATAGCAGCAGCATTAGGAGTGGCCAAATCAACAGTTTGGTACGTTCTGAGGAAAGAAGAACGCACTGGTGAGCTCAGCAACATAAAAAGGCATGGACATCCACGGAACACAACAGTGGTGGATGATCGCAGGATCCTCTATATGGTAAAGAAAAACCCATTCACAACATCCAGACAAGTGAAGGACACTCTCCAGGAGGTGGGCGTATCATTGTCAAAGTCTACAATCAAGAGAAGACTTCACCAGAGCAAATACAGAGGGTTCACCACAAGGTGCAAACCATTCACAAGCCTGAATAATAGAAAAGCCAGTTTATCATTTGCCAAAAAACATCTAAAAAAGTCAGACCAATTCTGGAACAGCATTCTTTGGATGGCTGAAACTAAGATTAATCTGTACCAGAATGACGGGAAGAAAAAAGTGTGATGAGGGCTTGGAACAGGTCATGATCCAAAGCACACAACGTCATCTGTAAAACATGGTGGAGGCAGTGTGATGGCATGGGCATGCATGACTTCCAGTGGCACTGGGTCATTGGTGTGTATTGATGATGTGACAGAAGACAGAAGCAGCCAGATGAATTCTGCAGTGTTTAGAGATATTCTGTCAGCCCAGATTCAGCCAAATGCAGCAAAGCTGATTGGACGGCACTTCACAGTACACATGGACAATGATCCAAAACACACTGCAAAAGCAACCCAGGAGCTTTTGAAGGAAAATAAGTGCAATATTCTGCAATGGCCGAGTCAATCACCTGATCTCTTCCCAATTGAGCATGCATTTCAGTTGCTGAAGGCAAAACTAAAGGCAGAAAGACCCACAAACAGAGAACAACTGAAGACAGCTGCAGTTAGAGCCTGGCAAAGCATCAGAAAGGAGGAAACCCAGTCTTTGGTAATGTCCATGGGTTCCAGACTTCAGGCAGTCATTGCCAGTAAAGGATTCTCAACAAAGTATTAAAAATGAACATTTTATTTATGATTATATCCACTTCTCCAATTACATTTGAACCCCTGAAAATGGAGGGACTATGTATAAAAATGGTTGCAGTGCCTAAAATTTGTACTTGACATTTATGTTGAACCCCTTGAATTAAAGCTGAAAGTCTGCACTTCAAATTCATTTGGATTGTTTCATTTTAATTTATTCTGGTGGCATACAGAGCCAAAGGTATGAAAAGTGTGCCTGCGTCCAAATATATATGGACCTAACTGTGTGTGTATATGTGTATGTGTGTATATGTGTATATATATATATATATATATATTTATTTATTTATTTGAGTAACAAACATGATATACTTACCTGCTCTGTGCAATGGTTTTGCACAGAGTAGCCCTGATCCTCTTCTCCGCTCCTAGCCAGTTTTTGCTGAGGACGCTCGTGTGTGCTTGCTCCCGAGCTGGCTTTGTGTGTCCACAAGACACACAGAGTGCAGCTCGGCCCCACCCCTGCTCTCTCCTTGCTGGCTGTAATTGACAGCAGCGAGAGCCAATAGCTCCCGCTGCTGTGTCTGAGCCAGTGAGGAGGGAGAGAGTCTCTGCTCTTGTGCACATCGCTTGATTCAGATTGGGCTTAGGTAAGTATAAGGGGGGCCTGGGGGGGAGCTGCTTGCAGAAGGTTTTTACCTTAATGCAGAGAAGGCATTAAGGTAAAAAAAAAAAAACCCTTCTGTCTTTAGAAACACTTCAAAGTACCCCTGTTTCCCAATATCAAATGTTAAGTAGTATGATTTTACTAGTTTTTAGCAAATTTCTGAAATAGTGGTTCTCAAATAAAGATATAGATATAGACTATGTAATTGCTATAGGGCCGTCATATAATTTTGAGTAGATCTATCACTTTTATATAATTTTGTAACTGTCTCAATGGGCCAGTTCATCTAGAATGTATATTTAATTCATAGGTACATCCTGGTCGAATGAGTCTCTTCCAGGCTTCTTTTTTTCCCTGAGGACTTTTGGCAAGATGTCCCTGCCATAAAATAAAATGTGAACCTGACATCAGTTGGAATACTCTTTGAAATGTTATTCATAAGAGTTTATGAATTCAGCTACCTTCAATGACATCTTACACATGACTGTTCTTATTCCAAACATCACATGTGAAATACATCAAGAATTTTGGCCCTGGATGCATCACAAATTAATGATTTTGTAAGTAAAGCTTTAAAAGAGCATTATAACTGAAGTAAGGGTCAAAGATTATTTTGTGTTTCATGTTGGATGACCCTACAGCGCTCACTGGTTCCTCCCACCGATCTCCATGTGCTGTAATGACATGAAGGTTGGTGAGAGGAACCAGTGCAGGTTACAGGAGATTGACACTTCTGGAAGTGTCGGTCTATATGTAGCATGCGCATCTCCGTGTATGAATTCAACATCTGCTGAGGTGAACTTCCGTGCATGTGCCATATGACGTCACCTCTGCCCAGGTGATCAAAATGTCTGAAGAGTGAAACACAGAGGAAGACCAGCCAAAGGTGTCAGCAGCCAGAAGTAAGCTCCTGGACACTGCATCACTGATATGGAGGTCAATATAGTTCCATTTTAAGCCTAAAGTTATGCTAGGGTTACACACTGCCAAATCCCCAAGGACTGTGTTCTCATGTTGTTCAACTACCACACTTCACTGGGCCAGTCTGCTACAACACAATCGGTGAAACTCTTCAACAATCTTCACTGGATAATCATTTGCCTTTCAGTAACCCCCACTCTACAGGGGCCAAATATATTGGATTTTAAAAACAAACTTAATATTCTCATGTACAGGGAAAAACTTGAAGTGGGAAAATTCCACTCCATCGACATCTTCATACACAGATGACAAGCCTTTATGGAACATACCCTTCTACAATCAGAAATATCAGTTCTACGATCCTCCTTCCTTTTCCAGGAAAGGCCACACATTCACAATGCTGTCCCTACAATGGCTGACCCAGTCTTCACATACTGTAGTCTGTGATGTTACAGCTAAAGCCCTAGTAGCCTTGTGCATTTGCTTCCATACTCTGAAACTTCTAATCCAAGGTCTTGTTTCTTGGTTCTTATAGGTTTATGTTATTAGCTATGTCTGCATACTTTGTTGTACTATCCATATGGGCTAGGTTCATGGTCTCCTGGGTTCCTCCCGATCCCTAGGGCTGGTGGCAAACAGCTTGCTATGGAGGCACCTGAGCAGGCTCGCTCCCGAGCCCCTGCTGTGTGTGTCCATTCACAACCGGAGCTGTGGCTCGGCCCCCACCCCCTCTGTGATTGACATTGGGTCTGTCTCAGCCAATGAGGGAGAGTCCCCAGCTTTTGTGCACAAATGGCTCCCATTGCTGTCTCAGCCAATAAGGAAGATTCCCCAGCTCTCATGCACATTGCTGGTTTGCAGTAGGGCTCAGGTGAGTATTAGGGGGGCTGGGATGCATGAAGGTAAAAAACCTTGAGCCTTTAGAACCACTTTAACTCATAAAAGTACATTCTATTTCTCCTCCATTTCTCCAAAATCCTTTTTTTTTTTTTCTTCGCTGCTGTGATCAAACTTCCTGCTAGAGGGTGGCCACATTCATTCTCCATGGTTCCACTGTTTGTAGGAACGTAGCCACCCTCACTTGCTCACTCCCTAGATGGACTATGGACTATACACTATAGGATTCGTAGTTTGCATAGAGCAGTGCACATGACCACAGCTAACGTGCACTGCTCATTCTGCACAAATGGAAATGAGGGAAAGGAAATATGAGCATCTGCTCTACACACAGGCATGTACTGTACTATGTGCCTGCTTGAAGAAGTAATGACCAATCCAGGACCTGACCAAAAGCTAATCTCTGACTATCAATAAGCCTAGTGGACTAAACAAGAAAAAAATGATTTCTGTACCAACACAAGTGATGTTAGTGCGGCGATCTCCCCCACTGTACTATTATATACTGACAGGGGGACTCCCCCCCGCCAGAACACACTGATCAGCACTTGCAGCTATTGGCTGCAAGCGCTGATCGGATGCGGGTTGGAAGCTGGATTTCCAGCACATTTAACAGAAGCCAGTCGTGAGACCAGCTTCTGTAGAGCCGATAGCTGTACGTATGGGTCAAATGTTCAGCAGATTTTAAGTTGATTTTTGGGCTATGTGTACAAGGCTTTATTTTCAATGGTCTGTATCTGAAGCAGTATTGTCCTCCTCTAAATGCAAATGCTAAACCTTGCCAAGAGCAGCAATACAAATGTCACATTTAGCAAAAGGAAGTAAAGCAAATGCTACATTCAGCTATGCCTGATAAACAGGCTGGAATACATGAACTTTGTAGAAATATGTTTGGTATTACAATGTTACAACTCCAGTCTGACAAGAACTTTGCTGGTCATGACCGTTGTTGCGCAATATCTAACTCTATACCTGAGATTTCTCAGCTGGCTGCATTTCCCAAACCACAGAGCAATGGAGATTTACAAAACACTAAGCTGGTCAGCAATCCATTTACAGTGACAACTGCTCATTCTCTTTCAGAGGTGCATAATTTTCAATAGCAATCGTATATAATTGGGTAACTTTTTCACAGGCAATCCCTGTGTGACCTTTTGTAAATCTCTCCCAGTTACCTTACATTTTGTAACATGGAGCCCTCAGCTCATGTGTCCATATTTTCAGCAAGTCCTGCATGTGGAAAAAGGGGTCCCAACTCTCACACCAAGTTCATGAAGGGGCCTTTTAGCATCTACTGCGGTGCAGGGGCTATTATTCTGGACAGTCAAAATAGGAAACCACTAGACCAGCCTTTTCTTGACATCTTTAAAACTAAGGAAACCTTTAAAATAATTTTTAGCTCTCAGGGAACCTTGGCTCCAAATTATATCTACAGTTCATGGTACAATAGTAAGATCAAGCAGGTATAGATATAATAATAATTTAAAAAAAGTGGATTTGCTAGAAAATTTGGAACCAAAGAAGGGTAATTTTTTGAACAACTGCTCCATAAAAATCATATTCAGTAACAACCACAAAGTTAAAATGAAAAATAGTTATGTCCTGAAAGGAAACACAGACTACCTTACATTGGTGTTCATTGGGAGAAGTGTCCCATTATGGTCAGTGAGAGAGGTGCTTGCATAGATCTGTGCTCGATGAAAGGAAAAATGTCAAATACATTGAAAGACACCATTTAATTTGGAGTAAAGTAAGTGGGAGAAGGGCATTCTTACATTGTTGTCAGTGAGAGGAAGAATGTCTCATGTTTGTGGTCTGTAGGAGGAATGCTAAAAGATAGGTGTTATGCTGTTGGGCTTGCTCAGTGACGTCAGCCCTGGAACTATGCAGGAACCATAAGAATGGAAGGTCAATCTGCAACAGCTCAAGGAACTCCTAACAACCTATGAAGGAATGCTATACGTTGACAAGGAGTTCCCAAAGGACATCAGTAGAAGCCCTCCACACAAGCAGGAGAATCCTTCTGCAATTTGTGGAGTCTGAATACACAAAAAGCGTAATTTACACTGCAAAAGGGTTGTTTTGCACACTAAAAGAAAGGAATCCTTTCTTTACAACCATGGGGGCTGGCAAAACATTCAAGCAGGAAGGATTCTTTTACACTTTCAGAAGAATCCTCTATACCAAGGGAGCTGTACAAAATGCATGGAAGAAGGGTTCTTCCATATATTGGCAAAAATGAAGGAAGGAGGTATCCAATACCATAACTCGTTAAATATGTGTGGCTGGAAAACAATCCAGGAGTTTGTACACAACTAATAAAGTCAAACATTGGCTGGATATGTCAGCTGGATAGAAATAACCCTTCTTGAAGATAATCTGAGACCAAGAATCAGTACGGGCATAAAAGGCAAACCAGTAAATGTTTTTCCTGTTACAACAGTTAGTAATATATAGTAAACTTTATAGACCGAGTTCCCCAAAAATTCAACATACTAATGAAGGCTAGTGCAATATACATATATAAACTTTAGCAAATTGATCAATACGTTTATATATTTTAAGCATAAATGCTTAAAACTTGAGCCGAAATCAACTCTGCCATTCACAATGACTCTTCTGGTAAAACCCCATATTTGCCACAATGTCAATCTTAGCTTGACTCTTTTATAAAGTTTAATAGTTTCAATTTTGATACTAACCTTGTGTTTGCTATAGTTAAGGGCCTTCTCATACAGACTAATTCCAGTCATCAGTTTCTCCATACTGTCTTCTTCATTCAGCAGTCCCACGTCATAGGCATGGGCATAACCCTGCTCTGCCAGGCAGCGGGCAGCCCTTAGCCTAGGCTGCTTGCTGCCCCCATCCTCTGCCTCCAGGCCCATGAGATGTGCTATCCTATCCGTGCAGTGTGAAGCCTCTTCCTCCAAATTTAGTCTGTCATACACATATGCCAGGTTGGCCCATGCATTTAAATTATCAGTTTCTTGCTTGGTGATGTTATCAAAAATCTCCTTGGCACTGTCAATCTCATCCAGATAGAATGCAAAGACACCAAGCAGATTTCTGATCGCTGAGTGCAGGAAAGTAGAATCAAACTCTAGCTGGAACTGAAGACCATCACGTTTCATTTTGATGTCTCGTCTTCTAAACTCTGCCGGGGTGCAAGATTCAAAGTTAAGATTCATTTCCAAGTGGAAATGGCCAGGAATGTATTCAAATTCATCGATAAGAGTTTCTATGTCCACACCAGGCTCTTCCTCCATGGCTGCAGAGCTAGTAAATCCCTTTAGTCTTTCCTGCTCGGTGTACCTGTATATCTGGTCTGAGTCACCTGTAGCCTGGGAGGAGTTTCGCCTGGGAGAGGTGGCTTTGTACAATTCCCTCCTCACCCAGGTGACTTAGCACAGATTTGGCAAGTTAATGCATTATTTATTCCTCTCTGCTTGTCATCATAGTTCCCTGCGCATAGAATTAGAACCAATGCAGAATCAACATATACATCCTATACTTCCATGGTCCCCTAGATATACAACAGGTGATTTAAGAAGGGGTATTATGGCTGCCAATGCCATCACAGAGAGAGTTCCAAAGTTGAAAGCTGTAAAGTTGAAAGTTATTAAGCTGTAAAGTTAATAGTTATGGCTCTATAAAATATTCCCTGACAGGTATAACCTGGAAGCAACATATGGACTCCAACTGGATGTACTCACATAACATCTTAAAGTATGAGTGCTGACAAACAGCTGAATATACATGTGAAATATATACTGTATAAGGGAGTTGTTTTATCTGACCAAAGATTTGGAGTTGTGTCTATTCAGACCTGGGATTTTCACAGCTCTGGAAACAGCACAGTCCTTTAACATTAACCTCCCTAGTGGTCTGATTATGTCCATATTTCTGTGCTCAAAGCGGTACATTTTTTTTGCATGGAAATATGTCATTTTCTTTATTGTAGGCCTGTAATTTTTAGAAATAACTCACTGAAATCTGTCCGAACAAGAGTCTAGTAAACATCCCGGGTATGTTAAAATTTGAAACACAAAATCATAAATGATAATTTAATAAATAATCATAAAAAATAAAACTAATAAATTTAATTCAATAATATAATCAAACCAAAAACACTGAAATTTGAAGTAGAGCGCCAAGTTCGCACATCACTGAGCAAAGTCGCAAAATCATTTTCAGTGTCTGATGACGAATTTCCCCACAAATCATTATCACTCAATTCTGCAAGTAATTGTAATTTACTATCGCTGTTCTCTAGCTGGTCTAAAACTGCTTTTGACCTAAAGGGACGCTTTTTGGATGCCATGGACGTTTCTCAGTTTCCAGGCAGAAAGAACGGTAAAAATGCAGGCAGGGCACAGGACAAAGCACTCGGGACAAAATGTATGTGAAATGGTTTGATACAGTAATGTTTTACTTTGTGATTTTAGTGTATTTAGTGAATGTCACTTTTTGACATTTTTAAATTTCCTGCCAGTTCCGTCGCCGTACGTCCTGATGTCGCAGGGAATGGAACCCGGAAGACAGACGCCGGCATCGGCCGGAGGACACTGCCGGGGACGCTGCAGGGGGGACATCGCGGGAACGCAGGACAAGGTAAGTAGAGATCCCGGAGCAACGCTGCAAGGTATTCCCGAGTGTAGCTCGGGGTTACCGCTTGTGGTGCTGAAACTTTACCTTGAGCTACACTCGGGAATACCGCCAGGGGGGTTAAGGGCTTATTCACATTAGCAGCTGCATTGAATGCACATCCGCTGGTGTGCGCTGGGAAGACACAGCACTGAAGTGCTCATCCTGGTGCATTGCGCTGTTTTCCTTTTTCCTTTGCTAGAACTTTACTGAAATGTCACAAGTGATATTTCATCATTTCTAGTCGCACTGTTGGGATGCGGTGGTTCTGCTGCAGTTCGCTGTGTTCAAAAAAAGTATTGCACTACTTCTACACAAAGGTGTGAATAGACACCATAGGCAACAAGGCAATTTGCATGATTGGGCCCTAACAGGCCTCCACCCTAGCCTGTGACTAGACAGTAAGAGTCGGTTCACGCTATAGAAACGCAGTCCAGATGCGGTCCGGATGCATTTCTGTATGCGCGTTTTTTATGTATTCCGGTGTGTTTTTTCTCTATTCCATTTAGTTTTTTCCCCCTCTCTTTTTCTTCAGTTTAAATAAGGGACATGTGCGTTTTTGATGCGTTCCGGTGCATTTTTGATATGCTTTACTGTGTTCCAATTCTGTGCAGAAAAAATGCAGCATTGATGTGAACTATGACATTAACAGCCATCTAACCTACTTTCTGTGCATTTTGAATGCAGAAAAAAAGCAACTGAAACGCATGTAGTGTGAACTGGCCCCAAGGGCCGGTTCACACTATAGAAACACAGTCCAGGTGCATTTTTGACACGTTCCATTGCGTTTTTTATGCATTCCAGTTCATTTTTCCCCTCTCTTTTTCTTCAATTTAAATATGGACATGTGCAGGTTTTTTTATGTGTTCCAGTGCATTTTTGATGTGTTTTACTGCTTTCCAATTCTGTGCAGACAAAACGCAGCATGTTCTACTTTTTTCTTCTGCATCCAAGGGCTGGTTCACACTATCACAGTCCAGATGCGTTTTTGATGCGTTTTTGACGTGTTCCATTGTGTTTTTATGCATTCCAGTTAATTTTTTCCCTTTTCTTTTTCTTCAATTTAAGTAATAACGTGCAATTTGATGTGCTCTGGTGCGTTTTTTATGCGTTTTACTGCATTCCAGTACAGTTCTGTGCAGAAAAAATGCAACATGTTCTCCTTTTTTTCTGTATCTGAAACGCACTGGTCTGCAAGCACTGATATGAACTATGACATTGAAAACCATATAACCTACTTTCTGTGCGTTTTTGAATGCAGAAAAAAAGCAACTGAAACTCATGTAGTGTGAACTGGCCCTAAGGGCTGGTTCACACTATAGAAATGAAGTCCAGATGCGTTCCGGATGCGTCTTTGCATGTGCGTTTTTGGAGCGTTCCAGTGTGTTTTTGATGTGTTTTTGACACGTTCCAGTTCATTTTTTCCCCTCTCTTCTTCTTCAATTTAAATAGAGACGTGTGCATCCTAGTGTGTTTTTGGTGCGTTCCAGTGCATTGTTGATGCATTTTACCGCATTCCAGTACAGTTCTGTGCAGAAAAAATGCAGCATGTTCTACTTTTTTTTTCTGCAACCAAAACGCACTGGAACTGCAAGCACTGATGTGAACTATGACATTGACAACCATATAACCTACTTTCTGTGCGTTTTGAATGCAGAAGAAAAGCAACCGAAGCGCATGAACTGGCCCTAAAAGGAAAAGCACCAGACTGATGATTTTATCTTTTGTCACTCTATTCTTCTGACCTTAGGTACACTGATTTTTTTGTACCATCTTTACTCCCACCCAGTTATCAGCTGCTTAACCCCTTCAATACCGGGCACTTTTACTCCCTTCCTGCCCAGGCCAATTTTCAGCTTTCAGCGCTCTCACACTTTGAATAACAATTGCGCAGTCATGCAACGCTGTACCCAAACTAATTTTTATCAATTTGTTTACACAACTAGAGCTTCCTTTTGGTGGTATTTAATCACCACTGTGTTTTTTTAGTTTTTGCTAAATGTAGAAAAAAGATAAAAAATCTTGAAAAAAAACATGTTTTTCTTTGTTTCTGTTATAAAAATTAGCAAATAAATAATTTTTCTTTATAAATTTAGGCCAAGATGTATTCTGCTACATTTCTTTGGTGAAAATAAGCCAAATCAGTATTTATTATTTAGTTTCTAGGAAAGTTATAGAGTTCACAAACTATTAGATATATCTGAAAATTTATCAATCCTGAAGTACTGACGGCCAATCTAATTTCTTGAGGCCCAAAAAAGTCAGAACAGTACAGATATCCCCCAAATGACCCCTTTTTTTTAAAAAATAGACAGTCTGAGGTATTTAGTAAGAAGCATGGCGAGTTTTTTAAAGTTGTAATTTTTTGTCATAATTTTTTTGGAAAATTAAGACTTTAAAACCTTTTTTTTTCACATTTTTTTACATACTGTTACCAGTGCAGTACAGTGTTATATAACTGGTGTGGCGGTGACTGGTTACAGTACAGAAAAAAAAAATTATTTCTTTTTTTCACAATTTTTTTTTCGTAACACTCTGTGACCTGACTACTATAATGTTACCATAGCAACATTGTACTACTCTGGTGAAGTGATCAGTATTTTTTTTTTACACATTATGATTACTTATAGCCAAGAATTTCTTTGCTATAAGCAAGTATTTAACTGAATGAAATCGATTCATTCAGGGTTTTATTTGTTGTGATTAGCTGTGATTGGCCACAGCTAATCACATGACACAGATGGGCTGTGATTGGTCCGGTCTGTTCATGTGATCCCTGTGACCAATCACACCTAGTGACACAATTGTATACAATGGATGGCATGAAAGGAAGCCAATCATTGTTTACAATTGTCATGTGATCTGCTGTGATTGGTCACAGCAGGTCACATGGTACTGGCAATGGGCTGGTATGCAGATCTATCATCGGCTGTGTCCGAGGTACAGAGCCAGTGACAGATCTTGCCACAGCGCGGTGCGATTCGGGAAGGACATCAAAAGATGCCCACCCGGATCAATAAGAGTCCCGCTCGGCCGTCATTTTGAATTTGGCCAGGCAGGAACAGATTAAAGTATACCTAAAGAGTGGAATGGAATTAGAACACTTGTCAGTTTTTATTGCTGTCTGTGCCCCCATTAGGGAGATTCACCCTCTCTAGTTGTTCTGTTTACCATTATCATTGGAAGTGAAAGTAAAAGAAAATCCCAAGTTTTGGGTTGTCCCCAGAAAAGTAATAGAGGAAAAATCTTCTAATGGGGACACTAGTCTGGTGATCTGGGAGTCCCCAAGAAATTTCCTTACTTTGCAGTGATTTCTTCTCTCTTCCTGTTTAACTATGGAGCAGGAAGTGAAGGGAAATCTCTGCAATGGGACACAGATGGGGAAAGAAAATCTGAAAGGGGTTATAACCCTCCTTTGCTCTATCCAAAATAATTAAAAAAAAGTTTTGCCTGTAGTTCTACTTTAAATATAATTTCAAAAAAGCAGAAACATATGGGTTAATTTACTTTTGTCTAGGCACACCTGAAAGAAGAATGGGCATTGTATATTGTTCCTTGACTGTAGCCTGAGTTTCCTATAAGATGTTTTAATTATGAGTGAAGCGATAAATGCCAGATTAAAATGAGCCTTTTTAATCTCTTTGCGTGGATACTGCCTCTACTCTTTCAAATATGTTAGAGGATTTCAAATTCCTCCTTTTTATAATGCAAAAGTGTGGGAGACTTCCTGCTGTTTGACTGGTAAATCCAGAGAAGTGGCAATTTGAGAGCATATGTAGATGTGGAGCTTCACAGTAGGATGCTGCAGAGAGGTGCATCTTTATGAGGCTATTAAGGAAATTTCCCTTCTAGGCAAACTGTGAGCCAAACCAAATTTGTCAACTGTCAAAAAGTTTATATATATATATACACACACACATACACACTGATCAGCCGTGACATTATGGCCTTTGACAGGTAGAGTTATTACTGTAACACAGAACCCCAGCGCACAAAGAGACTCTTTCAGTATAGGAAATTTGCTGCTGTGCACCAGTGTAATACACCAACATACAAAAAATATAAATAAATAAACAGCGCAAATCAAACAACTCATTCAGTACATGTTACAAATAAAATTGTAGTGAAAATAATCAACTTAAATAAAGTGCCAAAAAATATTAAGTTCGTGTCCACAAAAAATATATGCATAAAGTCCTTTTATCCCAGAAAAAACATAAGTATAATGACTTCTCCCAAAAAAACAGTGCTTCCACCATCCACCAGTGTGAAATCAAAATCAACCGCACTCACCAGATGTTGGTGAGTTATGTGCCTTTTAGAATTTAAGGGATCCTAAACCCCCTCTATATCCTCCAGAACTCCTAAATCGCTTTGCAGGGATAGATTATTCCACTCACTCCTCATATGAACTCCACCGCGGTCCAAAAAAAGAAAAAACATATACCATAGCGTGATACTGCTATACGTAATGTAGTATTATAAATAATACCAGGCCACTCACATGTTATAGATAAATAGAAAGCATTGATTTATTGCCTCCATAGGCTACCAAAATATCCAAGGGATCACACTCCAATCCAGAGACCTCACAGCCTGTTGGTTTGCAGAGGATAGAAACCCAGATCCAAGTCTTGAGAATGCCCTGTGGGAGGGGCGAAATGTGTTGACACATTTCTGGTCTGCCGTCCTACCTCACTTCCGGTGAGTGGAACGCACACCGAGGGGTGCGTTCCAAGCGGCCATCTTGATTGTTGGATCTGGGTTTCTATCCTCTGCAAACCAATAGGCTGTGAGGTTTCTGGATTGGAGTGTGATCCCTTGGATATTTTGGTAGCCTATGGAGGCAATAAATCAATGCTTTCTATTTATCTATAACATGTGAGTGGCCTGGTATTATTTATAATACTACATTACGTATAGCAGTATCACGCTATGGTATATGGTTTTTCTTTTTTTGGACCGCAGTGGAGTTCATATGAGGAGTGAGTGGAATCATCTAGCCCTGCAAAGCGATTTAGGAGTTCTGGAGGATATATAGGGGGTTTAGGATCCCTTAAATTCTAAAAGGCACATAACTCACCAACATCTGGTGAGTGCGGTTGATTTTGATTTCACACTGGTGGATGGTGGAAGCACTGTTTTTTTGGGAGAAATCATTATACTTATGTTTTTTCTGGGATAAAAGGACTTCATGCATATATTTTTTGTGGACACTAACATAATATTTTTTGCACTTTATTTAAATTGATTATTTTCACTACAATTTTATTTGTAACATGTACTGAATGAGTTGTTTGATTTGCGCTGTTTATTTATTTATAGGTAAAGTAATTAACATTGATTATCTTGTTACAGTGGCATCTGAATGTGGGTTGGTGATATTATTTGGCAGCAGGTGAACATGTTGTCCCTTAACCCCCCTGGCGGTATTCCAGAGTGTAGCTCGGGGTAAAGTTTCAGCACCACAAGCTGTAACCCCAAGCTACACTCGGGAATACGTTGCTCTGGTATCCCTTCTGCACTTACCTTGTCCTTCGCTCCCGTGATGTCCCCCCTGCAGTGTCCCCGGCCATCTCCTCTGGCCGATGCCGGCATCTGTCTTCCGGGTTCCGTTCCCTGCGACGTCGGGACGTACGGGGACGGAACCGGCGGGAAATTTAAAAATGTCAAAAAGTGACATTCACTAAATACACTAAAATCACACAGTATAACATTACTGTATCAAACCATTTCAGATACATTTTGTCCCGAGTGCTTTGTCCTGTGCCCTGCCTGCATTTTTACTGTTCTTTCTGCCTGGAAACTGAGAAACGTCCATGGCGTCCAAAAAGCGTCCCTTTAGGTCAAAAGCGGTTTTAGACCAGCTAGAGAACAGCGATAGTAAATTAGAACTACTTGCAGAATTGAGTGATAATGATTCGTGGGGAAATTCGTCATCAGACACTGAAAAAGTTTTGCGACTTTGCTCAGTGATGTGCGAACTTGGCGCTCTACCTCAAATTTCAGTGTTTTTGGTTTGATTACATTAGTGAATTAAATTTATTATTATATTATTTTTTATGATTATTAAATTATAATTTATGATTTCGTGTTTCAAATTTTAACATACCCGGGATGTTTACTAGACTCTTGTTCGGACAGATTTCAGTGAGTTATTCCTAAAAATTACAGGCCTGCAATAAAAAAACAACATATTTCCATGCAAAAAAATGTACCACTTTGAGCACAGAAATACTGACATAATCAGACCGCTGGGGAGGTTAAGCTGAAGTGTTGAAAGCAGAAAAAAATGGGCAAGTTTAAGGATTTGAACGACTTTGACTAGGGCCAAATTGACTGGATCAGTGCAGCTCCAAAACTGCAGCTCTTGTGGGATGTTCCTGGTCTGCAATGGTCAGGACCTACCAATAGTGGTCCAAGGAAGGAAAACTGGTGAACCAACAACAGGGTCATGGATGGCCAAGGCTCATTGATGCACATAGGGAGCAAAGGCTGGCCGCTGTAGTCTGATTCAATAGACGAGCTATTGTAACTCAAAATGCTGAAAAAGTTGCTGGTTCCAATAGAAAGGTTTCAGAACATACACATCGGTAAGGGTGCCCATACTGACCTGAGTCCACAGCCAAAAGCACCTACAATAGGTACATGAGCATCAGAACTGGACCATGGAGCAATGGAAGGAGGTGGCCTGGTCTGATGAATTCAAGAATAGTTTGAGGAACACAACAAGTCTAAGGTGTGGCCTCCAAATTATGCAGATCTCAATCAAATCAAGCATCTGTGGGATGTGCTGGAAAAAACAAGTCCGATCTATGAAGGCCCCACCTTGCAACTTACAGGACTTAGAGGATATGCTGCTGATTGCTTGGTGCCAGGTACCACAGCATTCCTTCAGTGGTCTAGTGCAATTCGTGCCTCAATGGATTATGATGGATGGTCATCGCGGTATGGCTGATCAGTGTGTGTGTATATATATATCTCAACAGTAACAACTCTCTGTTCAAAATACACTCTCAATATCCCCATCTACCTCCTGTTATTTATATAGATTATACAACATTAATCAAGTGTATGATAGAGTTTTCAGTACAATAATGTATACAGTTGCAAAAATGGACACTATAATAGGGGGCTACACCAGATTTTGCACTCTCCAGTTTTAGTAAATCTTCTCCTATGTGTTTTGCAGTTATAAAGACTGCTTCTTCAGGAGGGTGGTAGCAGTATTTAATGCATTTGCGATTGATGGCTGTGCCAGTCCTCAGGCCACTAAGGGGATTCCCTTGACAAGAACAGGAGCATATCAGGGCAGAAAATGGCCTCCCAGGTGTAAATGTTACAGTATTTATAGCCAATCGATTATCCAAAGCCTAAGCCATAATTTATCTCATGTCTGTAACTAATTCTTAGTCTTGCCACCAGAGACATTACCATCGACACCATAGTCACCATAATTACTTTTAATTGTTGCATTGCAATATAGCATACAGAGCATATTCAGCCACCAAACCTCCCAGGCAAATACAGGCAGAATATATTTTACAATTCAGGCTTATACAGTAGATGACTATCATAGTCCTGCTGTGTGAGCAGCATTGTGAAGACGGTTCCTGTTGGAGAAAGTGATTAGAAGCAATTGCCAATTGTCATGTTGAGTGAACAAAACCTGATCTATACCCAACAATCACCTATTTGGTGGAAGGCAATGGTATATGAGCCTAGAGTGATGTGTCATGTGGCCTGTCCCTACTTGTTCAGAACCTTTTCCTTCTGCTAGTCACTTTCCCTGACAAGCGGTTGCTCTGTCCTTGTCCTATCCACTCGCAAATGTGCACCAAATCCTGGGGACAAATAAAGTTCAGCTGTTCTAGTACGTCTTTCCTGACATTTTCTTAGTTGCATCCTACAGCAAAAGCCATGGTCCGCAGAGAGCTTCCAAAGCATCAGAGGTATTTAATTGTTAAAAGGTATCAGTCAGGAGAAGGGTACAAAAGAATTTCCAAGGCATTAGATATCCCATGGAACACAGTGAAGACAGCCATCATTAAGTGGAGAAAATATAGCACAACAGTGACATTACCAAGAACTGGACGTCCCTCCAAAACTGATGAAAAGAAAACTGGTCTGGGAGGCTGCCAAGAGGCCTACAGCAACATTAAATGAGCTGCAGGAATATCTGGCAAGTACTGGCTGTGTGGTACATGTGACAACAATCTCCCGTTTTCTTCATATGTCTGGGCTATGGGATACAGTGGAAAGACAGAAGCCTTTTCTTACGAAGAAAAACATCCAAGCCCGGCTAAATTTTGCAAAAACACATCTAAAGTCTCCCAAAAGCATGTGGGAAAATGTGTTATGGTCTGATGAAACCAAGGTTGAACTTTTTGGTCATAATTCCAAAAGATATGTTTGGCGCAAAAATGACACTGCATATCAACAAAAGAACACCATACCCACAGTGAAGCATGGTGGTGGCAGCATCATGCTTTGGGGCTGTTTTTCTTCAGCTGGAACCGGGGCTTAAGTCAAGGTAGAGGGAATTATGAACAGTTCCAAATACCCGTCAATATTGGCACAAAACCTTCAGGCTTCTGCTAGAAAGCTGAACATGAAGAGGAACTTCATCTTTCAGCATAACAACGACCCAAAGCATACATCCAAATCAACAAAGGAATGGCTTCACAAGAAGATTAAAGTTTTGGAACGGCCCAGCCAGAGCCCAGACCTGAATCTGATCAAAATTATGTGGGGTGATCTGAGGAGGGCTGTGCACAGGAGATGCCCTCACAATCTGACAGATGTGGAGTGTTTTTGCAAGGAAGAGTGGGCAAGTATTGCCAAGTCAAGATGTGCCATGCTGATAGACTCATACCCAAAATACTGAGTGCTGGAATAAAGTCAAAAGGTGCTTCAACAAAGTATTGGTTTAAGGGTGTGCACCCTTACGCAACCATATTATTTTAGTTTTTTATTTTACTTCCCTCCACTTAAAAGATTTCAGTTTGTTCAGCTGAGTTGTACAGTTTATAGGTCACATTAAAGGTGGAAAAAGTTCTGAAATGATTTATCTTTGTCTAATTTTTTTACATCACAGAAACCTGACATTTTAACAGGGGTGTGTAGACTTATTATATCCACTGTATTACTACTTCAGATGCTACGCATGAGGCGTGGATGTTGGCACAGGCTGCCTTGGATGGCTTGACAACATCTATGGCAGGGGCGGACTGACAACTCATGGGGCCCCCGGGCAATAGGGGATCATGGGGCCCCTGTGTCCTTGCCCAAACTCAAAAAGCCTATGGAAAAGGTACCAGGGGCAACTCATGGGAGCCCCTACTGACCCCGGGCCCTCGGGCAGAGCCCGAGTTTCAAAATGGTCAGTCTGCCCCTGATCTACGGCCAAACGTAAGTAGTTCTTTAGCAAAATGGTGTTTTTTGAGGAGGGGGAGAAGCCACCTTAAGAAGAGTGTGGTACTACTCTGGGCACAATCACAAATGTTCTAACAGAGTCCATTGCAAGTGCCCATAAAATTGTATCAGCACAGCTGCTCTTCAATGACCTTATTACACATGAGAAAGCTGGAAGTGAGTGTTTCCTTACTAGGTCACAGTATGTTTGCCAATGAAAGAAGTTTCACTCTTGCAGTTTGCAAAGGATTTGACTAATCGCATTACATCGAGTGTCTTCATTCTTCCCTGAGGGGAAAGGAGGTAGAGATGACACAGGAAGACAAATGACAGGAGAGGGGGGTGGAAGGCGAGTCACAAAACATGAAGATGACAGAGGAGGGTGTGGAGGTAACATGGGAAACAGGCATGACCTGAATAGAGGCTCCTGTACGGGAGACAGGAAATCAATAGGTGAACCTCTCACTGACAATTCTGATAAAAGGTACAAATTTTAGAAATTGGTCTTATGTATTTTTCTGACTTTGAACACAAATCAACTTCACAATGAAAACTTTTTTTGCAATTAATTCTATTTATATTTACATATTTATTTACTTTAGGTAATTATATAGCGCCATCAATTTATGCAGTGCTTTACATATATATTGTGCATTCACATCAGTCCCTAAACCTCAAGGGGCGTATAATATAAGGTCCCTAACTTACATTCATACATAGACGGGCCAATTTAGACAGGATCCAATTAACCTGCCAGCATGTCTTGGGAGTGTGGGAGGAAACCAGAGTACCTGGAGGAAACCCATGCAGGCACAGGGAGAACATGCAAACTCAAGGCAGGTGGTGCCGTGGTTGGGATTCGAACCAACGACCCTAGTACTGCCAGGTGGAAGTGCTAACTATTCAGCCACTTTGCTGCCCATATCTTACAGGGGTCTTCTGCCCAGTCTGGTGATGTTATAGGTCCTCTGTCTTCTTCTCCCCAGTGGTGGTGGGCTGTCCTTCCTTCTACACCAAACAACATGTGATCACCATTCAATGCACTAGTATACTGAGCCTGGCCAGGCATGATGATACACCCCCAGAGAGTATGTCCATAACAGTCTGGGCTCCAAAGAAGTGGCTTGCTTCACTTTGACCAGTATTCAGCCTAGAAGATTGGCAACATATAGTGGCAGGAAGTAAATTACTGCTGTGGACAGCTCTGGATTGAAGGTGAATATTGCAGTAAAGGTTGTTTTTTATTTTTATTTTTTTGAGCTATGTATTTTTTAACCGCCTCCCGCCCGCCATATAGTAATATGACGGACTGAAGGTGGTTCTCTTGTTCTGGGAGGACGTCATATGACGTCCTCCCATCCTAACCGCGCATGCGCGACTCCCAGAGCACACAACGCAGCGATCAGCGGTGCGCTGTGTCCCTCGGACACAGCGGATCACCGATCCCTGGAAAGAGACGAAGATGTCGGCTCGGTCATGTGAGCAGCGGTGTCCAATCACAGCTGATCACATGTAAACAGGGAAATGCCGGTTATCGGCATTTCTCTCCCCACGAGCTATCACGCTGACAGCTCGAGAGGAGAGGAGAGCCGATAACCGGCATTCATCGGAGGGGACATGTACACAGATCATCAGAGCACTGATGATCAGTGTTCCCTGATGATCTGTGTAGTCCCCGCAGTGCCACCTGTTAGTGTCCATCAGTGCCAGCTCTCAGTGCTCCTCCATGCCAGCTGCCAGTTCCCATCAATGCCACATATCAGTGCCCATCTGAGCTGCCTTTCAGTGCCAGTCAGTGCTACCTATCAGTGCTGCCAATCAGTCCCACCTATCAGTGTTAGTCAGTGCTGCCTAACAGTGCAAGTCAGTGCCGCCTATCAGTGCCATATATTAGTGCTGCCTTTCATTGTCCATCAGTGATGCCTGTCAATGCCCATCAGTGCCACCTACCAGTGCCTCCTCATCAGTGCCACCTATCAGTGTCCTTCAGTGCAGCCTATCAGTGCCCATCACTGCAGCCTCATTAGCGCACATCAGTGAAGGAGAAAAATCACTTATTTACAAAATTTTATAACACAAACTAAGAAAAAAACGTTTTTTTTTTTTCAAAATTTTCAGTGGTTTTTGGTTTGTTTAAGAAAAAATAAAAATACCCAGAGGTGATTAAATACCACCAAAATAAAGCTCTATCTGTCACAAAAAATGGTAAAAATGTCATATGGGTACAGTGTTACATGACCGCACAATTGTCATTCAAAGTGCAACAGCGCTGAAAGCTGGAAATTGGTCTGGGCAGGGAGGGGGTATAAGTGCTCTGTAGGCTAGTGGTTAATATCCTTATAGACTGGAGGTCCACTATAAAAGAAATGTATGGTCGCAGCATACACTTTAATTTAATGACATCAGCATTATCATAGCAATACAATCAATAGTTATTATTGACAATCTGGGACAAGCTTACTTGAAAAATCTCCATCCATGTTGTGAGTTCTGCCTGTCTGCTTGCCTTCTCTTTCCACAACTTTCTGGATTCCTTGCATGCTTTGCAGCTTCTCTTCTGCTGTTTACTTTCCATTTCTAAGCACTACATATTGCATGGTACCTTGCTGCCTGCAAACAGCGATTCCTGTACTGACTCCGCCTCCTAAAACTCCTCCCAGCAGCTCTGTAGATCAGAAGACAGACCCTGTGAAATGTGTAACACAGTGGTGCCCATTCAAAGTAACAGTGGTGCCCATTCAAAGGGCATAGTCACTGTGCATTACAGAATTTAGGGCTGGGTCACACATGGAATCACACAGAAACACGCTTGCATTCCTGTGCGATTTGAGTGCAGTGCATTTTCAGCCCATTCATTTTGAATGGACTGAAATTGCACTGCACTGCAGCAAAAATAATGCATGCACTACTTTAAAAAAAAACACACCTGCAACCAGATCGCAGGGTAATTCTGCAGTTTGCAATCAGTGCAGGCAAATGCATGAAACACGAGTTTCCTGCACTGCGTTCTGATGTGACTTGGCCCTCAAGTAAGAGAATGTGTAGGAATCTTTGCAAATAAATTTACAAACTTCAAGATTATTCAGAATATGTGTGTAGGCAGGTGAAGTTAGCTAGTGTGCCACTAGGTGGCTCTGTGCCAGAATAGTGTCTGGTTCCAGCAGAAGGTGTCATCAGGTTCTAGGCCCCTTTTAGTTAGGACCCTCCCACAGTGATGTCATGGGTGAGGCAGCACCCACATATAAGCCAAGTCAGGACGAACTCTAGTTGCAGTTGGGGCATGGAAGCTAAACACCCCATACCAGCACAGATGTAACCAGCATGGAGGCCCTAGACAAGGCTGGAGACTGAGGAGAAGTAGACCAGCACCCAGGAGAGCCAGATAAAAACTTCTTGACCCTTATGGAACTGGGGGCTATGGTGGGTCGCAAATGGCCTTTTAGGCCAGGCCAAGAGTTCCCTGAGTGGAGGGTCCCAGAAGAGGAATACTGCAGAGATCTCATTTCAGTGGAGTAGAGGGAATTGGTTGCTTAAAGTGCTGCAAATGCTTTCACATGTGACTACTGCAGACCGTCCACTAAATCTGATTGACAGTGTAATGTTAAGTGACTCTGGAATGTATGTCAATGTGCTGTGACTATTATACCATTTCCTGAGTACCTTCCTTGGAATATAAAGGTCAACAGCCAGAAATGTCATATGAAGGCCTCAAGCACAGAGTGGGCACAATATGGCAGAAGGTTTGGCCTCAGCAGGTAGAATAGGGAAAAGGACAGGAGTGGGGCAGGGACTTGTGCCTTTGGTGCCATTATTAGCCAGTTGTAAAGCCCCTCTTACAAGTGGGCTAAATTTGGACTATAGATACACTTTAACAGAAAACATTGAATGTGGCCCTAGTTCTTTAGTAGATATAAGCTACAGTTCCTTCCTGTGATTTTACAGAGTACTTCAGGAACGTTATAAAGCCCCTTTCCATGGGATAAAATTTTGTAAATTGCAATTATTTCTAAGTTACTTAAATGAGTAATACATTAATTAGCAAGGTGCGATACCCTTTTCTGTAAATATGCAGGTTTGACCCTCGGTGAATTCAATGTGGCCCCTCACACACGTATTCCAATCAGTTCGGCCCTCTGTTTCATTTGAGTTCGACATGCGTGGACTAGAGGGTTGAATTATGTGGTCATCTCACCCCAGCACAGTTGGGTACCCCTGTTATTTCAGCTGATTTAACCCAGATACAGTATGACATGACCTCAAATTAGCAGGACGAAAGTTCAGATTATTTTACCAAAGAATAGTTGATGCTTGGAAGTCAGTCAGTAGCACATGGACTTAGACATGCATGAGATAAACATAGGTCTATACTCAAACAAAAAAAATTAATAAAATAAAAAATATATATAAATACTTTATAAAAATCGGGCAGACTTGATTTACCACTTGGCCCTTTTTCTGACATCATTCTTCTATGTTGACTCTGGCGGTTCGAGCACGCCCATGTAATCTGAACATTTTCAAGATTGTTGGCAGGCTCTGTGTGAAGAAAATATTCTGTGTTGTCCCTCACAGTTTCTCACCAGGAGTTGAGTGAAATGTGTGAAAATAAATGCATTTGTGTTTTCTCAGTGCCCATGGGTTATGTAAACCACTGCAGGTCAGTCAGCACTAATACCTATGTATACTACTTCTAAGGCTCTCTTCACACTCGAGTTTTCAGGTGCCATTAATTTTAATGACACCTGAAAATGCAGGGCGTTTTTGCCACGATCGCGGTGTTTTTCCTCAAATGCGCAAACAAAATCGCAGAATGCACAATGCCCAAAAAAGGTTCCGAAACCTAAGTTCCTTATGCAGGCCAAGACGAGTCAAAAATCGGCCGATTTTGCACCGTTAATGGGTTAATTGGTCGGCCGTTTTTCGGGGTTTTGGCACATTTTTTTTATCGGTAAAGTTGAAAAAAATTGGCTGATTTTGCCAATCGGCCGATTTTCCTGGAAATGATGGGCAAATCGGCCGATTGTTTTACCAATATAAAATCTGCATATGAGCCGTGACCTGCAAGAAGAAAAAGAAAAAGAAGAATTCCAGTCCGCTATTATATTTTATATGAAAAGTCTTGTGGTTGCAACAATGTATCTACAGTATTTATATCCAAATAAAAACATCTGTATCTGAAATGGATACAAATAGATACATTGTTGCAACCGCAATACTATTTCATGTCAAATATAATAGCGGAGCTCTCTGCAAGGGACAGAAGTAATTAAATGCTGGCCGTAGACAGGACGAAAATCGGCCGTTTTTTTTTTTTACCGTTGGTGGTAACGTCGGCCTATTAAACGACCGATTTTTTTTTTTTTTTTTTTTAAAGGGACGGTTTTCAACCTGTCTATGGCCTGCATAAGTCAGGATTTCTCAACCAGGATTCCTCCAGAGGTTTCCAGGGATTCCTTGAGCAATGAGAAATTTTTCCCTCAGGTATGTTCCGACTGACACCATTGATCTTTCCAATGACCACAAATGTAAGGGGCATTCTTACCTCTGACTATCTGACTTTCCTGAGACCAGAAAGTTGTGTCAAAGGTTCCTCTGTGTTGAAAAGGTTGAGAAAGTCTGGCCTAAGTAGTTTAAAGCAGCCTGACCAATCATTTGTATTTGGTTTACTAAGCTGTAAGATGACTTACCCCAAGACACTCTTTTCTGGAGCTTTGTCAAGAAAATAAAAAAGTATTTTTGATTTTTTTTTTTTTTGCCAGCTTCACTACCTCATGGGAATTATACTAAATCATCTTGCCCACTGAATCACATAGAGATATACTGGTTAAAGATAATGTATTAAAGTGTCATTGAACACAAAAACAAACATTTTATACATTGCAGCTTGCACCGATCATTATTAATATACACCGCTATTATACCTACAGTATGTTTCCATGCTAATCATTTTATTTTTTTCATCAGTGATTATTTTTAATAAATAATGAATATTTAAATAAAGAAATAAATATTATTTATTAAAATAAAGACACATAGATTATTTACTAACCGTTCTATATCTGCCATCCCTCTCTGCCAAAACCTCCACTGGCTTCCCATTGCCCAACGGATACAATTACAAATATTAACAATAACATATAAAGCCATTTATAACTCTGCCCCAAATTACATCACCAATCTTGTCTCCAAATATCACCCACACCGTCCTCTCCGCTCCTCCCATGACCTCCTGCTCTCTAGTTCCCTTGTCTCCTCCTCCCATGCTCATCTCCAGGACTTCTCCAGAGCCTCCCCCATCCTTTGGAACTCTTTACCCCAATTTAACAGACTATCGCCTACTCTGCTCACTTTTAGGTGATCTCTGAAAACCTATCTCTACAGGGAAGCCTATCCTGCCTTCAGCTAATAATGGAATCCTCTATTCCTCCTACCAGTCCATCCCCCACAGTTATTACCTTTTGTACCACCAGCCCCTCCCTCTTAGATTGTAAGCTCTAAGGAGCAGTGCCCCATTATTGATATTAGTGGAAGGAATAGTGCCCCATCATTGATATCAGTGGAAGGAATAGTGCCTCATCATTAAATATCAGTGGGATGATTATTGCCCCATCATTGATATCAGTGAGAGGAATAGTGCCCCATCATTGATATCAGTGGAAGGAATAGTGCCCCATCACTGATATCAGTGAGAGGAATAGTGCCCCATCCAGGGGTGGACTGACCAATTGGAATCTCGGGCACTGCCGGAGGGACCAGGGTCAGTAGGGGGCCCCATGAGATGCCCCTGGTACCTTTTTCATAGGCTTTTTTGAGTTTAGGCAAGGACACAGGGGCCCCATGATCCCCTATTGCCCGGGGCCCCATGAGTTGTCAGTCCACCCCTGGTCAATCCTCTCTAACCAGTTCATAGTTGGAGGATCCTGTACCTGCCAAAATTTGGGAATAAGCCCTTTGGCCACTCTAATTAGATGGTATAATACACTATTTTTATACTGCTTCACTGTTACATTTGACCTATAAAACAAACCCCTGGATCCTTCTGTATGGTTATCCCCAATATCTATTGTATAAGTTGGATTATATCTTGCCAATACCCCTGTATTTTTGAACAATCCCACCATATATTAGCCAATTGTTCCCTTAGCTCTACATCCCCTCTAACAGAGTGACTTCTGCTTGTTGTCTATGTGCAACACTCTGTGTCATGTACCATCTCGCTAAACATTTGTAATTCATCTCAACTGTGTTCATATTTGTCACCCCATGTGTTCATTTAAACATTTTATTCTTCTGTGCTTCATTAATTTTTGTTCCCTTTCCCATTTCTCTAGGAATAGAGGATGACCCGCCCCCTCAATTCAGTAAGAATCTTATAAATCTCAGAAGTGACTTGTTTTAGACCCAAACTACAGTCCAACATCTTTTTGAATGGGGGCATGTCCTCCGCCATCCTCAGGGGTTGGGGCAACTTCGAAACAAAATGTCTTAATTGATAAAATCTCAATTCATCTAATACTACAAACATCTCTTTTTTGAGTGTTGGTGTCAGTGGGAGGAATAGTGTCCCATCGTTGGTGTCAGTGGGAGGAATAGTGTCTCATCGTTGGTGTCAGTGGGAGGAATAGTGCCCCATCGTTGGTGTCAGTGGGAGGAATAGTGCCCCATCGTTGGTGTCAGTGGGAGGAATAGTGCCCCATCGTTGGTGTCAGTGGGAGGAACAGTGCCCCATTATTGGTGTCCAGTAGGAAGAATCATGCCTTGTGGCAGTGGAAGGAATAGCGTCCCATTATTGGTGTCAGTGGGCGGTATAGTGCCCCATCTTTGATGTCAGTGGGAAGAATAGTGCCCCATCATTGGTGTCAGTGGGAGGAATAGTGCCCCATCGTTGGTGTCAGTGGGAGGAATAGTGCCCCATCAATGGGAGGATTAGTGCCCCATCATTAGTACCTATAGGAGGGATAGTGCTACATTGTTGGTGTCCAGTAGGAAGAATCGTGCCTTGTAGCAGTTGGAGGGATTGTGTCCCATCATTGCTATCAGTGGAATAGTGCCCCATCGTTGGTGTCAGTGGGAGGAATAGTGTCCCATCGTTGGTGTCAGTGGGAGGAACAGTGCCCCATCATTGGTGTGAGTGGGAGGTATAGCGCCCCATCATTGGCGTGAGTGGGAGAAGTAGAGCCCCATCGGTGTCAGTGGGAGGAATAGCGCCCCATCTTTGGTATCAGTGGGAGGAATAGCGCCCCATCTTTGGTATCAGTGGGAGGAATAGCGCCCCATCAATGGTGTCAGTGGGAGGTATAGCGCCCCATCAATGGTGTCAGTGGAATAGCGCCCCATCGATGGTGTCTGTGGGAGATATAGCACCCCATCGTTGGTGTCAGTGGGAGGAACAGTGCCCCATCGTTGGTGTCAGTGGGAGGAACAGTGCCCCATTATTGGTGTCCAGTAGGAAGAATCATGCCTTGTGGCAGTGGAAGGAATAGCGTCCCATTATTGGTGTCAGTGGGCGGTATAGTGCCCCATCTTTGATGTCAGTGGGAGGAATAGTGCCCCATCGTTGGTGTCAGTGGGAGGAATAGCGTCCCATAGTTGGTGTCAGTGGGAGGAACAGCGCCCCATCATTGGTGTGAGTGGGAGGTATAGCGCCCCATCATTGGTGTGAGTGGGAGAAGTAGAGCCCCATCGGTGTCAGTGGGAGGAATAGCGCCCCATCAATGGTGTCAGTGGGAGGTATAGCGCCCCATCAATGGTGTCAGTGGAATAGCGCCCCATCGATGGTGTCTGTGGGAGATATAGCACCCCATCGTTGGTGTCAGTGGGAGGAATAGCGCCCCATCGCTGGTGTCAGTGGAAGGAATAGCGCCCCATCGCTGGTGTCAGTGGAAGGAATAGCGCCCCATCGTTGGTGTCATTGGAAGGAATAATGCGCCATCATTGAATCCAGTAGGAAGAATCGTGCCTTATAGTGCCCCAATGGCCATGTAAAGGCATTGGAAGGACAGTAGTGTGGAGACTCCAGCAATCCTGTACCGAGAAAGGTCCTCCGGCTGCTGATCTCCTGGTTTTCCAGTCATTGCCCGGGAACGAGCATGCAGAATAGAAAGTCAGACGTTTTCTGCATACATGTTCCAGGGCAGTGCAGGAGGTACAGAAGCCGTGTCATCACCATGGCAGTCAGGTAATTGGTATTTCCAGCCAATGCAGCCTCTATACCCCCCCTCAGAATTCCCAGTATCCAGGAGTGACACGTTACGTCACTTCGCTCCGCCCAGTCTGGTCGCTACCTGCAGTCATGTGACCGACAACCTGGAGCTGTTGACAGGCGTCCAGTTACCATGGAGACAAGACTCGGCATGGCGGAAAAGAAGTTCACCGGGGCGCCTTTCGGCTGTCAGAGTGCCAGGTAACATGGAGATGGGCTGCCTGTGCCCTCCCCCGGTCTGATCATTGCTGGCACATCGGCCTCTCCATGATCACACAGGCTCAGGACGGCCCTGCTTTCCTGCCTGCTGTACCCGTGTGTGTTCTCCATGTCCTGGTATACAAGACGGAGCTCGGAGAACATCGGAAATGAATGAGCCAGTTACACCATCGCCGTACAGACCGCACACTAGGAGGCCTCACACCGGACGCCGACAAACTCCACATTGTTAGGGATTCGGCAATTTTGTTCACTGACCTAAATGCAGCCCATTCTTTTTAATGGCCCTGTACACACAGGCACATAAACGGACGCTTTGTATAGATCAGTGAGCAAAAAAATACAAAAATCTGCCGGTCAGTATTTTTTTTTTGGGGGGGTGTACGTGCACACATAGTTATTTTGGCAGAAAAAGATACAAGTCCATCCAGTTCAACCAACAGAGAGGAAAAAATACACATAAATAGAAAACCTCCATATACTCAATCCTATACCCACAGTGATCCAGAGGAAGGCAAATATCCCAGCAAAGCATGATCCAATGTGGGAAGGGGAAAAATATCCCTTCCTGATCCCCCGAGAGGCAATCTGATATTCCCTGGATCAGCTTTACCTATAAATGTTAGTATCCAGATATATTCTGTGTATCCAGGACTTTAACTCCTTGCTAACCGCGCTATAGCTGAATGACGGCTACAGCGCGGTTGTCCAGTTCTGGGAGGGCATCATATGATCTCCTCCCACAACGCACCCCCAGCAGTGCGCACCCGGTGATCTTCATGATTGCTGTGTCCTATGGACACAGCTGATCACGTGATTAAGTAAATGGCCAATCACAGCGGCGTTTACCACGTCATCAGCTGTGTACAATGACACAGCAGATCACGGAGAAAATAAGTTGCCAGTTATCAACGGCACTTTCCTCATGCTGTCACAGCGGGAGGAAAGTACTGCCGAAAACCAGCAGCCGTCACAGAGCAGATCGGCACTGATCATTAGTGCCCTGCAGTGACCCCCATCAGTGCCGCCAGTCAGCGCCGCCCACATTTTCGCAGCTCTTACTGTGAAGAAACCTTTCCGTGTTTAGAGATTACATTTCTTTTCCTCCAGATGTAAAGAGTGCCCCCTTGTCCTCTGTGATGACCTCAGAGTGAATAATTCTACACCGAGTTCACTATATGAACCACTGATGTATTATACATGTTGATCATATCCCCCCTTAATCCCCTCTTCTCAAGAGAGAATAAATTCAGTTCCTCTAATCTTTCCTCATAGCTGATCTCCTCCATGCCTCTTATCAGTTTGGTTGCACTTCTCTGTACTTTCTCCAGTTCCCCAATGTTCTTTTTGTGAATTGGTGCCCAAAACTGAACTGCATATTCCAGATGAGGTCTTACTAATGATTTGTACCGGGGTAATATGATCACTCTGGAGTCTATACCTCTTTGAGGGCCAGTTCACACCATGGAAAAGCAGTCTGGATGCGTTTCTGCATGTGCATTTGTGATGCATTCTGGTGCATTTTTCATGTGTTCCAGTGCATTTCTCCCTTTTATTCTTCACCTTTAAATAAGGACATGTATATTCTGGTGTGTTTGTGAAGCCTTTTATTTTGTTCCAGTACAGTTCAGGCATAACAAAATGCAGCATGTTCTACATTTCTTCTGGAACTGACCACACTGGTGTGAACTATGCCATTGGAAACAATATAACCTACTATCCATGCATTTTTGATGCAGAAAAAAAACACACTGGACGGCATCTGGTGTGAACCGGCCCTTAATACAAGAGATGATTTTGTTTGCTTTGGAAACCGCAGCTTGGCATTGCATGCCATTATTAAGCTTGTGATTAGAGATGAGCGAATCGAACCAGGCGAACCGGAATTCGATACGAATTTCAGGAAAAATTTGATTCGCGGCGAATCCGAATATTTGCCTACTTTGGGTGCGCGAATCGGATTTTTCCCGATCAGCCGGCAAAAGTGTCCCTGCAGAGAGCTCCGCTATTTCTGACAGTTCTCTGACAGAAGGAACACATGTACAGCGGTTGAAACATTGTATCTATTAGTTTCCATTTAGGATACAGATGTTTCAACCGCTGTACATGTGAAGAAGCTGTCAGAGAACTGTCAGAAATAGAGGAACTCTGCACATACACTTTTTGCCGGTTTGGAATTCTTATTTTCATCCTACTTCTTCATCCTCAGAAGAAGAAGAAGAGGATGAGGATGAAGAAGAAGAAGAAGAAGAAGTAGGATGAAAATAAGAATAATTCCAAGCCGGCAAAAAGTGTATGTGCAGAGTTCCTCTATTCTGCAGATACACTTAGAGGAGCTCTGCAGATACACTTAGAGGAGCTCTGCACATACACTTTTTGCCGGCTTGGAATTAATCTTATTTTCATCCTACTTCTTCTTCTTCTTCTTCATCCTCATCCTCAGAAGAAGAGGATGAGGATGAAGAAGAAGAAGAAGAAGAAGAAGAAGAAGTAGGATGAAAATAAGAATAATTCCAAGCCGGCAAAAAGTGTATCTGCAGAGCTCCTCTAAGTGTATCTGCAGAATGTCATTTATGGAAACAAATAGATACAATGTTTCAACCGCTGTATGGAGTGAATGTCCCAGAACTGTCAGAAATAGACAGAAACTGTCACAGAACTGTCCTTCTTCTCATCCTTCTCCTTCTTCTCATCCTTCTTCTCATCCTTCTTCTCATCCGTCTCCTTCTTCTCATCCTTCTCCTTCTTCTCATCCTTCTTCTCATCCTTCTCCTTCTTCTCATCCTTCTTCTCATCCTTCTCCTTCTTCTCATCCTTCTTCTCATCCTTCTCCTTCTTCTCATCCTTCTTCTCATCCTTCTCCTTCTTCTCATCCTTCTCCTTCTTCTCATCCTTCATCCTTCTCCTTCCTCTCATCCTTCTCCTTCTTCTCATCCTTCTCCTTCTTCTCATCCTTCTCCTTCTTCTCATCCTTCTCCTTCTTCTCATCCTTCTCCTTCTCATCCTTCTCCTTCTCCTTCTTCTCATCCTTCTCCTTCTCCTTCTCCTTCTTCTCATCCTTCTCCTTCTTCTCATCCTTCTCCTTCTCCTTCTTCTCATCCTTCTCCTTCTTCTCATCCTTCTCCTTCTCCTTCTTCTCATCCTTCTCCTTCTTCTTCTCCTTCTCCTTCCTCATCTCCAAGGGCATTTAAATTAAAGGTACAGTGTTCTGCACTAATTTAAAGGCTCTCTGAAGCCTAGAAACCCTTTTTATAAGTTAACTTCGTAGCGAATTAATTCGCATCGAATCGAATTTCTTCCTGGAATTCGCCGAATCGAATTTTTGAAAAATTCGCTCATCTCTACTTGTGATCTACCAAAAACCCCAGATCCTTCCCCCCAGTTGTACCCCCTCAGTATGTATGATGCATGCATATTCTTAGCCCCCAAGTGCAGAACCTTACATTTATCAACATTAAACCTCATTTGCCACATAGTTGCCCAATTAAACAGTGTATTGAGGTCGGCTTGTAAATTAGAGACATCCTGTAAAGACGTTATTCCACTGCACAGCTTGGTGTCATCTGCAAAGACTGAAATGGGATTTATAATCTCAGACTCTATATTGTTTAAAAATATATTAAAAAGTAAGGGTCCCAACACTGAACCTTGGGGTACACCACTGACACCCCTAGACCAATCAGAGTATGAAACATTACCCAATTACCATATTCCTCCTTCCCTTGATTTAAAAAGCTAGAAGACCTTTTACGCCTATGTACACATGCGCACAAATACCCACAAATATGGGCAAGTGATATACAGCCCATTCTCACATTTTGTCTGCCAGGAATATCTGATGTTCACTCATCAGTACTGTGTATAAATACCTGGTTTCTATTGTATTAACAGCTTGCCTGAATGGTTGTCTGTGTGTTTTCCTTGTCTTCAGTTTGCCTCTGAATTTAGAAGACATTTTTTAAAAATGCAACTTGAGTTGATATGAGTTAACATGCATTTTTTTTAAAATGTTGATATGGGTGGGGTGCCACTAAGAATTATTATGCAATATGCCAAACCTGAGGCTGTATTTGAGCAATTTCTAGCTTGAAGCTCCCAAAACTCTCAAACTTAAAAAAATCAATTGTTCTCTATGGTGCCTGTTCACACCTGAGTGCGCAAGTAGGCACCATAGAGAACAATTGATTTTTTTTTTCAGTTTCAGCGTTTTGGGAGCGTCGAGCTTCAAGCTACAGATTTCTCAGGGGTGATTGCAGCCTTAGATGTGATGGCTGCATGAGTTTTTTCTATTTTTAGACTTTTTTTTTTTCTATTATTATCACCTGGTGATCCAGCCAGTAAGTCTGTTATTTTAACAACTTCTTTTTCCAGACCAAACTGTCCAAATAAAGTAGCAGTTCAATCAGGGGTTCTTAACCTGGGGCCCATAGACCTCTTAGGGGTCTGGGTTATGGGGTTCTGGGGGGGGGGGTCATGAGAGTCAGTTTAAAAATAACTTTTTAAATTGTATACTGCTCCCCCTTGTCCCAATAAATGGTTTCCAATTGAAAGAAATGAACAAAAATGCTCCCTTCTGCTGCTTATAGCGCCGACCTGCTCACCACCTCTTGACTCCTTGTTGGCCTATGTTTACCATTTGTATCATCATGGGGGTCCATAGCTTTCATCTGATTCTTCAAGAGGTCCATGGCCCAAAAATAAGTTAAGAACCATTGCGTTCAAGGGATGGGACAAATCATTTACCACTGACTGGGGTGCTTACAATGATCAGCTTTTATTTTTTATGAAAAACCTTTATCCCAAAAGGAACTAAACAAACTGTCATTATAACTGCTTAAGGCTTGGTTCACACTGCAGTGACTTGGGATCCGACTTGTGACACCCCAAGTGGCATGACATGTGATATCCCATGTTAGCCAATGAGAGTTGTCTTAATTAGCACTACTGAAGTCGCTCCGGCATTAGAATAGGTTCCTGTACTACTTCAAGGCGACATCTATCAGACTTGTGCCCATAGACTTTAATGGAAATTGCCTCCAAGTTGGATCCTCATCTATATTGATGTGATTTGGATCTGACATGACAGGAAGATTACCCAGGCATCCCCTGAAAGTTGCTTCAGAGTTGATTCAAAGTAGTACTTGAGTCGCCTTTCAGGTCGCAGTAGTGTGAATCATGGTTGGTGTAACTAAACCCATTGACTAAACTGACTCCCAAGTCCGGTACATTGAAGGCATGATAACTGAATACAGTTACTAAGGTGCTTGTGTTCGCTCTCAACAGCCGGGATTAGCTCGGGCATGTTCAGACTCGAGTATGAACCCATCTGAGCTATCCTATTGGGAAGCTGTCAAATCAGACAGCCAATCATAGGCAATGGAGGCATTCCATGGCCTGCACCCACACACATAAACGTCCCGCCGCCTATGATTGGTTGTTTGCTTTGACAGATTCCCAGAAGGATAGGTCGGGTAGGTTCGGACTCATGTCAGAACACACCTGAGCTCATCCCTACTTAACAGAACCGTCAAGCCATCAAATGGCTGGTGTCATAGCTCATCACATGTGCAGCACCATGGCAACTGCAGATCAAAAGGAGGCCAAGATGGCCACTTCCTTGGCTGTAATGGAGAGGAGGGATAAGTTCCACTTTAAAGGGTCTGTTCACCTTTATGAAAAATACTCTATGCAGTCCACAGAAAACATTCCATAATTCTAAACTAATCCAAGTTTTAAAACAACGTACATACAGTAAGTACTTCCCATACCTGTAGGCCGTTTGTACACAGAGTGAAGCCTGAACCAAACACTTGTAATATTTTTCACATCTCCGTCTTGACCTCTTCTCTAGGATGGACCAGCCATTACCCCTGGTTCATATACTCATGTTTCTGCGGTCCGCGTTATGCGCGGGCATGAGAGCCCATTCATTTGAATGGACTCCCACGCCCCGGGACACGCAAGGAAGAAATCCCTGCACTTCTTTGGAAACCAAAGCCCGCACGGGAACCTTGGTTCCAAGTGCGGTTGCGATTTCCAGTGCAGGAGGCGTGCCATTAGAACTAATGGCACCCGCCCACGGGTCCGCATTTCTCTGTGCAGGAGGTGCAGCTGTATGGATTTTTGTGCGGATCCACAGCGGCACCACCCTCACATATGTGAACCTAGCCTTAGGGTGAGTACTCCCTAGCAGTACAGGAAGGAGTGCTGTCCTTCTTCTGAGCCCTGCACATGTGCATTGTGATGAGTTTCCTGCGACTTGTGTGGGGCTCTAAGGCTCCATGCACCCTAGGCGTTTTGATAACACTGGAAACGTTAGCTGTGTAAAGTTACCTTTAAAAACATTTTTCCGCGTTTGTTGTGGGGTTTTTTAGCTTTTTTTTTGTTGGTCAAAAAAAACTTCCGGTTTGCCGCATTTTTCAGCATTAGAGCGTTTTTACAGCTAAAAAACTAGTCCTGGGTTTTTTTCCAGCCAAAAAAATGTCCCTGCCAAAAAACGTTGATTACAGTCTATGTGTGCATGGAGACATAGAATAACATGCTGGGGGGTTTACTGGCTTAAAAAAAAAACATCAAAAGCTAACAGCCACTGAAAAAATGTCCAGTGTGCATGAGGACTGAAATATGGTGTTCACTCTTTGTACTGCTAGGGGGCGCTCATCCTAATGGCTGGCCATCCTAGAGAAAACTATCAGAAGCATTTGGTGTCTGCTTCATTTCAATGGCCCATAGTTATGGAAGGAGCATAAATGCATATTGTTTTAAATCTGATTTTTTTTTTTTCGCATTATGGAATAGTGTTCACGGGCAGCAGAGGGAATTTGTGTAATAGGTGAACCAACCCTTTCAAGTGGAACTGAACGCAGTAAGGCTCGGTTCACACTGCCGCAACTTGGGATCTGACTTGTGAGACCCCCAAGTTGCATGACATGTGAAATCTCATGTTAGTCAATGAGAGCTGTCCTAATTAGCAGTCGCTCAGACTTTAGAAAAGGTTCCTGTACTACTTCAAGGCGACTTCTATCTGACTTGTCCCATAGACTTTAATGGAAGTTGCCTCCAAGTCAGATCCTCATCTACAGTATATTAATGTGATTTGGATCCGACATTACAGGAAGATTACCCAGGCATCCCTTGAAGGTCACTTCAAAGTCCTTTCAAAGTCGCATCAAAGTAGTACTCAAGTTGCCTGACAAAGTTGTACTGTAAGTCACGTGACTTTCAGGTCGTAGTAGTGTGAACCGAGATTAAAGCTTACCTCTTCTCCAAAGGTCTGACACCTGCCAGGTCTCCTACTAGCACCTACATCTTCTCCCTGGCTTCTTCTAGGTGTCACTTTGTGTCCATCTTGTTTGGCTGGTGCGGGATGATGTCACTTCCATGCATGTGCAGGAGTCATTGATCCAGGCATGCAGGCTATATACCTGGAGTGGATCAGCAGCCACACTCTACGTCTCTACTTTGCAGCCGGTCTGAATAAGTTGTCATAGTAGTCTATTGGGGCGCACTGGGCTTATTATTATACAAGATTTCTATAGTGCCAACAGTTTGCTCAGTTTTTACAATATATATGGAAACAATACAGAAATGATACAGTTCAATATAAGAGGGTTAGAAGGGCCCTGCTCCATGGAGCTTACAATCTAAGAGGGCTTTTAGCACAGTGAGTTGGGATTTCTCACTTCCCTTCATGGTGACCCCCAAAGAAAGAGAATAAGACCCCTTTCACATGAGACAGAGTTTCTGCACAGCAGTTATGGACAGAGCCCGCTCTGCTCTATGGGCGACCTTGAGTAAGTGGACTCCATTGTCCGTTTACACCCATCTACCTTCGATCCACTCCACCTAAATGGAATAGGGCGGAGTCCTCTCCTATTTTTTTTTTTTAGTGGGCTTGATTGGATCCGGAGCTATGCGGTTATAAACACACAAGTCCGTTTACACCTGCCTCTCCAGAAGGGTGAATGGACCTTCTGATCAGGTCCACCAGAAAAACTGACAAACAGACCCAAGGGAACATCTTTCTGAAAGGGGCCTAAAAATCTGCCCATCAGGGAGACCTCGGACAGAGATGTGTACCCTTCCCTACCTTATGCAAAATTTGAACTGCTTTACCATAACTTTTTAGAACTATGGTTTTTGTTTTACCTTCTGCTTGTTGCCCTCAGGATAGGCTAGTCAAGATTCACCTAAACTTTCTCCACCAATGATGCTTATTTTTCCGTTTTTTTCCCCCCCCAGGTTTGACATGTCAGCAGTTCACCCAATGTATAAGAAGCCTGGCAGCTACACCCAGGTATCATACTGCAGGAGAGCCTCATCAGAGCAAGTGAGTAATAATAAATATTCACGTTCCTGCATAACCCACCATGATTGGTTCCCTAAATCCTTCCCTCAGTCCATTCTTTCAACAAATGTCAAGCGTTGGCTCGCTCAGTGTCATTTTTTCTCTAAATAACACTGCAGTTCCCACTTTGATGTTACCCCAGGTTCACACTTATGTGGATTTCAGTTCGTTTTCCAGTTTGCAGAAAGGCACTACAGTCCATTTGACATGATTTCCTAAGGATGTAGTTCACATCTGTGCATTTTGAGCCAGTGCATTTTTTTTTTTGTTTTTTTTTATTTAAAGGGTTAGGGAATTTTTTCCGCAGCAGATTGCATTTTGGGTGTATTAGACTTCAATGGACCTACATCAAAAACGCAAGTATTGCTTTTTTTTATGTGTAATGCGCTATGTGGGGGTTTTTTTTGCCAATAGGAAAGTATTAACTTTGATGTGACTTTGGATGGGTGCGACTTTGATGCAACTTTTTTTTTTATTGCTAATAGGAAAGTATAACAGTTCTGTTCATGTAGTGCAACTTTGATGCGACTTTACGCTTTCTGGCATTCAAGTCACATCAAAGTTGCACTACTTAAACAGAAGTGGTATATTTTCCATTTAACACTGACAGGAGTACTTACAATAATCAGCTTTTATTTATTTATGTAAAACCTTTACATAAAGGAATACAACTAATGCTGTTAGGGCTCGTTCACACTAGGCTGTTTTGCCAACGCTTGCCAAACGCCCCTATAGCGTTTGGCAAGCGTTGGTCCGGTGTTTGCGGAGCGTTTTTAACGCTCGGCAAACGCTCCGCAAACGCCGCATGCGCGGTTTAGCGGCGGTTGCTAGGCGTTTGCCGAGCGTTAATAACGCCCCACAAACGCCTATAATGCATTTGAGTGGTGTTACCGCTCCGCAAACGCCCCGCAAACGCGTCGCAACCGCACCGCAAACGCCGGCCGGGCGTTTGCGGAGCGGCACCATAGACGAGAATAGGAGGCTTCAAAGCCTCCTGACTCGACCAGAGGCGTCCGTTTTGCCGCAACGCGACGCGACGCAAACGCTCCTGTTAGAACAGCACCATGTGCTGTAATGTGCAGAGTTGGCAGAGGCGTTTGGGAAGCGGTAAAAACGCTTCCCAAACGCCACTCTGCCGCCTGCACACAAGGCTAGTGTGAACGTAGCCTTACTGCTTATCTGGAGTTTGGCTTCAATTTGCTTAGTGTATCTAAATCTGTTAGTCCATCTTACACTCCCCTCCCCAGACTAACAATACTGCTGTCCAAAGGTGCCCCCTGTGCTCATTCATCTAGAGTGGAGGCACTCTAATACAGGAGATGAGTTACTGGCCACATCACTAGGTAAAAAAAAGGGGGGAGGGGCTAAAAAAGAAAACCTAATACAGGCACCACATCTAATGATTGGTAAGCTGCAATATATTACATTTTGGTATTGGATTTAATACAGCTTAGTATTAATAAAGTTTTATACCCTCAGTGTTTTTAGTTTACCACATGCAGCATAATAAATTAAACATTCCTCAGTAAACTATTTCTTAGAATTGCTAAAAATCAACCCTGAAACAGAGATAACGAAGAGCAAAACACTACACTTAATATAATACATTTACACAAATAGTATCTTCTTTTATTTAATTATATGAACTTGAAGCTTTGTGTCTGGTAAACTTGTATCATAGACAACACCACATAAACACATAAAAACAAGATCTAAACTTATTCCAGTGCTTGTTCATCCTACAACTCCTCAACATGAATCCACAAACATAATATATTTACAAAAACAGTATCTCCTTTTATTTAATTATATTGACTCGAAACTTTGTATGTGTTAATCTTGTATTAAAAGCATCACCACATGAACACAGCACTACACGCTATAAACAGATCTACAATCCATATACCCATATACATTGTTAATGTTCTAAAGTTAGTGTTTTTTTTACTTTAAGGCAAAGTTCACATCTGGGATATAGATAAAAGGAACTCGTGAGCACGCTAAAATAAAGCAGCTAATGCACAATGGTAAAACCAAACAAATACCAGGATAAAGTAGTAAATATAGGTGCAGCGCTAAGAACTCAAGGAATAGAATATGAAACAGCTAAATAGTTCATATAAAATAAAATAAAACAATCCAATAAATTAAACAGTTCATAAAGTGACTCTTGTGCTCCTTTGTTAGTATGGACCGGTGACCTGCTGTGATATGGTAGATAATGCGCACTCACCGGACGCGCATATAAATTGCGCCTTTATGTCAATAATCCAGTTGTCATCAGAAAGGGAACAGGAACTAGTAGTCTTCCCTCTAGGAGGTAGTTGGCCGTCAGACAGGATCCCTATGGGTTTACAAGAGGGAATTGCAACCCAGGGAAAGACACCAGTTTAATCCTTTTAAAGGGGTACTCTGGCGGACGTGGATCACCTTTAAACCCATACGGATCCTGTCTGACAGCCAACTACCTTCTAGAGGGAAGACTACTAGTTCCTGTTCCCTTTCTGATGACAACTGGATTATTGACATGCAGGCGCAATTTATATGCGCGTCCGGTGAGTGCGCATTATCTACCATATCACAGCAGGGTCACCGGTCCATACTAAGACAGGAGCACAAAAGTCACTTTATGAACTGTTTAATTCATTGGATTATTTTATTTTATATGAACTATTTAGCTGTTTATTTCATATTCTATTCATTGAGTTCTTAGCGCTGCACCTATGTTTACTAATGTTCACATCTGGGCATTCTGAATTGTGGGCCCAATTACCACAATTCTAGCCCATAATTTCAAAATGCTCTACTAACAATGACAAATTGCACTACGTGAATTTCAGATGCCATTAATTTTAATGGGACCTAAAACAGGCAAATCAAGGTGTCTGAAGATGCTCAACTCAGAATAAAACCAGGCAAAAATATCCACAGTGACAACTGAGTGACTAGGGAATCATATAAGACACATTGCTAGAGGGGTTTGCTTTTAGAAGTTAGTGTGCAAACATGATGTGCTTACTGTATTTGCACGTTATGGCATGGTATATGTACCATGATGCAGACTTTAGTTCCACTTTAAGAAATAATATGAATATGATTGATCTTCATTGGGACTGATTGTGGCCCTAATCCAGGGAAGAAGACTGGGACCTGGGACCTATGAACCTGCCCCAGGAGATTTCAGTGCCTCTGTCCTGGAGAGAAAAGCGTCAGCTCCTGGATGGAAAAGAGCAGCGGAAACAGAAAAGATGACCGAGATGCCACATTTTCTCTACAGGGAGACATGGGAGAGGAACCACTTGCTGGTGAGATGAAGTCTGATGATTGCCTGCATATCCCCTTGGAAGTATTAGCCGAAGTTGTCAATAGTATGTGTGCTGTCTTCCTTTTAGAAGCAGAACATGGGACCTGGCCGGTACAACATCAAGTCATTTACTGATGTAATGGAAGAAAAGCCATCCAGTGTGCGAGGAGCGTGCAGCACTAGAGAAGTCCGCTTTAAAGAGAATATCAAGGTAGGGTAATATGTAAGGCATTAGTGCTGTGAATATGGTTTAATCTTTAAACATATAAAGTAGCTTTTTGATTTTATCCAATCCCCTTTGACCTCTTGATATTAAAATAAATCCATAAAGGTACTAATTTCTAATAAAGGTACTAATTTTTGATAAAGGTGCTATTTCTGCACCTTTATTTCATGCTATCCCTTATGATATAACACCTCTATTTCACATTTTGTTCTGCGTAGCGATGGGAGAGTAGATTGAGCGGGCACATCATAGGGTGACGTTGTTCATACACCTCTAATTTTTATGCTTCTGTCTTCTTTCCGAAGAAATTAAACCACTGTGATGATAGGTAGATGCAGTACTGACTGGATGGAAGTGATGGGACCATGTGAAAGTCGGGAGTGGCTTTTATAACTTTGCATTGTGGTTCTGTAAGATGAAGGAGGTGAAATGATGCAGAGTTGAAACACACACAAATCCATCGCCCTGCACAAGACTGGCCTCTCGTACATGGACAACCTGGGAGGTGGCCAAATGTAGTCAGTCTCCTCTCACCAATAAAAATATGAAAGACTATCAGCAGCACTTCACTTAGCTCCTCTTACAGTATTTTGTTTTAGGAATCAATGAATTGACTTCATGCAACAATGTCTCCCACAAACTAACCTTTGTTGATGTGTTTCACCACTCCTGGCTTGGTCACAAGGATATCCTTATGAGCAATCCAGGAATAGTGAAACGCGTCAAGAAATGTTGATTTGTGGGCGGAGACATTATTGTATGCAATCAATTCATTGATTGCTAAAAAAAAAAAAAAAAAAAAAAATATGTAAGAGGAGCTAAGTGGAGTGCGTCTGACAGTCATTCACATTTATGATGCAGAGGTGACCAGAATCCAGCAGGGTGGGGTCTATGCAAGTCATGCATTTTGTGTCTTCTAGCTACAGTTGTTGAAAATAGATGTAAATCCTAAGAGAAAACACAAAAGGGCGCACTCTCCTTGTGCATTACCGTGGTATAAAATATTTTATTGGAAAATAACATGCATACTCGCAAAAAGGCCATAAAAACAGACATGGAGCCAAATCTATCAGTCCCAGACAACGGGGGTCCTGTAGATCAACTACCTGGCTGGAACAGCTGACGCGTTTCGGGAGACGCACTCTCTTCCTCAGAGTTTCCTCCAGAGCTTTCTCAGAGTTGTTATTCTACAGGACCCCTGATGTCTGGAACTGATAGATATGACTCCATAAAATCTTTTATACCACAGTAATGCACAAAGAGAGTGTTCCCTTTTGTGCTTTTTCTTGTCAGTGCTAAGACTCCCCCATCTTCAGAGGGCTGCACCTAATCAAGTGACAGATACCGTGATACACTCTGGAGCATGAAGATTTGAGCGCTGGTAGACTTTTGACTTTTATTGAGATGTAAACCCTAGATGAATGACATTTAGTTTGCTAAAGTATTATCTTCAAGAAATAGGCATTTTTAACCTATTGACACACGAACTGAAGCATAGAGGGTGACGTTTACCTAGGGCTGCTGTGAGAAACCACGGGGCCCTATACAGCTAACTTGACAGGGCCCCCCACCCCAAGAAATATGCTTTATTTATGAATGAACACAGTGAGTGATCAGTACCAATCACTCATTGTGTTCATTCAGGAAAGGAAGGTCTGGTAAATGTGACTTATTTAGAGGACCCTTCCACCACCATCCTGAAAGGACCATATTGTGTGCTTGCAGCTGCTGGTGGGAAGGAGAGGAGGGAAGTAGGCAGCGCTGCGGGGGTGGGTGCACACAGGGGAAACTGGCAGGGTGAAACGTATAGTGAACATGCAGGGTGATGGGTGTGGCGAGGGGGGCAGTTACTGGAACCGATCCCCTGTATGGCTTTCTCTGCAACAGCTGAAAGCAAGCAGGAGGGTGAGGAGAAGAAGCCACCTTTCAGCTGCTGCAGAGAGAGCCATACAGGGGATTAGTTCCAGTAAGTGCCCCTCCTGGCATACCGATCCCCCTCCCTGCCCACATCCGATTCACCCAGCTGCCTGGGCCCCGTACAAGAGGACTGGTGGTCCCCCCTTATCCACGGCCCTGGGTTTACCACCCACATGACACACATAGTGTATATGTCAATGGATGGCTGAGGTTTCTGTGCTAAGAGCATACTGACTGTGCTCTCCCAGCACAATTATAAGGCTGTCATAGACAGCTTTCAGTCTCTCGCTATGATTGCAGGCTTCTAATCATGTGACCACTGTGACAGCCAATCACAGTGATCACGTGATAAGGAAGTCCATCCCACCACCAGATGTAAAGACTTACTTAAAAGGATACCAGGGCTGGACAGGAAAGGGGTTATCTAAAACATACTGTATCTTTTCACTTTTTATCCTTTGTTGCATATTAAAATAATTGATCGCCTGCATCCTCTTAGCAGCCACTTCCTGTCAACTTGCATGTGCTCCAGCAATGGGTGAATGGCAGTTCTCAGGACGGGTTTCCTGATGGTGACAAAAATGTACCATGCCTGTGTGATGTGCTTTGGCTGACCCCTTGTAGTTTCCTTAGGGAGGACATGTGACACAGAAGAATAACTGGGAGACAGGGACAGATAATTGTCCCCCTACAACCGGTATTATATAAAAGGAATAAGTACCTTCATGGCACAATCACCAGTTACTACTTTAATGAAAGCTGCACATTTAAACATATTAAAATTGACTTTTACATTTAAATTTTATATTAAAATATTTCAATGTTAACTTATATGAGTGATTTTAGTGATTGTTTGTTTTTTTTCATAAATAATTGAACCACATATATAGTACATTGACAACAAATACATTACACTTTGGTAACTAAGGCCACATTCACATTTCATGCATTAATGCGAGTCATGCATGGGCATCCCATTCACTTGAATGGGTTGCCCTACATGCGACAAGCTCCCCAAAGAAGCTCCTCTACTTTTTAATTTTTTTTTTATTTAGAGTGGAGCATGGTGCAATTTTTTATTGCTCTTGTGGTGCATTTGCAGCACATTTGTTGCACGAAAAGACACGTAGTTATAGCACGCCTGCTACCCATGCTTGGGGTGCTATTAACATCTAGGCTTCATGAACACTAGCGTTTTTTTAAGCTCCTGGAAACTATTATCAGCATTTTTTTTTCCCAAGTGTCCATGCACACTATAGCCTTTTAGCATGCTTTGAGCTTCAGTGTCTAGGAGCAGAAAATAAATTGTTTTTGTTGAGAATTTTGTAGTGTTTTTCCAGCAGAAAAAAAAGGTAAATGCTACTAAAACAGCTTTTTTTCTTTTTTTTTTTCTCTACATGTACTGTAAATATACTAATAAAACATTAATGCTCCTAAATGCTTCTGAATACTACTAAAACGCTACTAAAAAATGCTTTTACCATCGATTTTTCAGCTTAAAAAAAACTCAATGTGCACAGAGCCTTAGGCAAACCTATATTTTTGTAGGGTTTTTGGGAGCGTTTTTCTAGCAGACAAATGCTGAACGCTCCTAAACACTCCAAAACACTGCTAAACGCTACTAAAATATTCCTAACAGCTTTTTTTCTAGCTTTTTCTCTACATGCACTATAAAAATGCTAGAAAAATGCTAACACTCCTAAACGCTTCTACAAGCCGGCACAAAAACACTATTATCAGCATTTTTCATCCAGCTTTCTTTCTCTAGTTTTTTTTGTACTTATAAAAAAACGCTAGTGTGCATGGAGCCTTATCTGAAACACAGGCACAATGTGTGTTTAGTAGGACGATGACAAAATGTGCATTTTTTTTTCCAGTTTGCTGCCTAATCAGAAACAGAGATGTGAACAGGGCCTTATAATACATCCTTTGAAAACAACACATTAAAGTGGACGTGTCACATATACCTACAGTCCCAAAAATGCATACATACAGTGGGGCAAAAAGGTATTTAGTCAGCCACCAATTGTGCAAGTTCTTCCACTTAAAAAGATGAGAGAGGCCTGTAATTGGCATCATAGGTAGACCTCAACTGTGAGAGACAAAATGAGAAAACAAATCCAGACAATCACATTGGCTGATTTGGAAAGAATTTATTTGCAAATTATGGTGGAAAATAAGTATTAGGTCACCTACAAACAAGCAAGATTTCTGGCTCTCACAGACCTGTACCTTCTTCTTTAAGAGACTCTTCTGTCCTGCACTCATTACCTGTATCAATGGCACCTGTTTGAACTTGTTATCAGTATAAAAGACACCTGTCCACAACCTCAAAAAGTCACACTCCAAACTCCACTATGGTGAAGACCAAAGAGCTGTCGAAGGACACCAGAAACAAAATTGTAGACCTGCACCAGGCTGGGAAGACTGAATCTGCAATAGGCAAGCAGCTTGGTGTGAACAAATCAACTGTGGGAGCAATAATTAGAAAATGGAAGACATACAAGGCCACTGATAATCTCCCTCGATCTGGGGCTCCATGCAAGATCTCGCCCCGTGGGGTCAAAATGATCACAAGAACGGTGAGCAAAAATCCCAGGACCACACGGGGGGACCTAGTGAATGACCTGCAGAGAGCTGGGACCAACGTAACAAAGGCTACCATCAGTAACACACTACGCCGCCAGGGACTCAGATGCTGCAGTGCCAGATGTGTCCCCCTGCTTAAGCCAGTACATGTCCGGGCCCGTCTGAAGTTTGCTAGAGAGCATTTGGATGATCCAGAAGAGGATTGGGAGAATGTCATATGGTCAGATGAAACCAAAATAGAACTGTTTGGTAGAAACACAACTTGTCGTGTTTGGAGGAGAGAGAATGCTGAATTTCATCCAAAGAACACCATACCTACTGTGAAGCATGGGGGTGGCAACATCATGCTTTGGGGCTGTTTCTCCGCAAAGGGACCAGGACGACTGATCCATGTACAGGACAGAATGAATGGGGCCATGTATCGCGAGATTTTGAGCGCAAACCTCCTTCCATCAGCAAGGGCATTGAAGATGAAACGTGGCTGGGTCTTCCAACATGACAATGATCCCAAACATACCGCCCGGGCAACGAAGGAGTGGCTTCGTAAGAAGCATTTCAAGGTCCTGGAGTGGCCTAGCCAGTCTCCAGATCTCAACCCCATAGAAAACCTTTGGAGGGAGTTGAAAGTCCATGTTGCCCAGCGACAGCCCCAAAACATCACTGCTCTAGAGGAGATCTGCATGGAGGAATGGGCCAACATACCAGCAACAGTGTGTGCCAACCTTGTGAAGACTTACAGGAAATGTTTGACCTCTGTCATTGCCAACAAAGGATATATAACAAAGTACTGAGATGAACTTTTGATATTGACCAAATACTTATTTTCCACCATAATTTGCAAATAAATTCTTTCCAAATCAGCCAATGTGATTGGATTTTTTTTCTCATTTTGTCTCTCATAGTTGAGGTCCTCCTATGATGCCAATTACAGGCCTCTCTCATCTTTTTAAGTGGGAGAACTTGCACAATTGGTGGCTGACTAAATACTTTTTTGCCCCACTGTACATATACTGTAAATACTTTTTTTGTAATTTTTTTTTTTCCTGTGATGTATTCTATTATTTATTTATTTCAGGTACTTATATAGTGTCGTCAATTTACGCAGCACTTTACACATATATATATATTGTACATTCACATCAGTCCCTAACCCTCAAAGGGTGTACAATTTAAGGTCCCTAACTCACATTCATACATACACATATTAGGGCCAATTTAGACAGGATCCAATTAACCTACCAGCATGTCTTTGGAGTGTGGGAGGAAACCGGAGACCCAGAGGAAACCCACGCAGGCACAGGGAGAACATGCAAACTCCAGGCAGGTGGTGCCGTGGCTGGGATTCGAATCAACGACCCTAGTACTGCCAGGCGGAAGTGCTAACCATTTAGCCACTGTGCTGCCCATACATTACTGTATATTTTCTGTGTATTTTCTTTCCCCATAAACAAAGTGGCTGTTCTGTGTGTAGGACTGTTTCCCTGGACCTGGAAATTATGGAAAAGGAGGGAACCCCTACTCCGTGATAGAAGAAAGGGCCACTAGGTCTGCCAGCTCCAAGGGCATTATGGATAGTGAAGCCAGGAAATGTAATTCAGCTGTCATCACGGTAAGTGATTACTGCATGGCTGAGAGATAATATAATTCTTGGTTTTCTAATGTTTTGCTCCTATTCTAGGGCTCCGAGCTGGGACCAGGGACATACAACTTGAAAAATTCCACTGATGAAATTTTGAAACATGTTGTTGGGAAACGAGGTCCTTATGACGTGTTTACTGGATCAAGATCTCAGCCCATTCAATATGGATACTTTGCTACTCCTGTAAGAAAACATGTTAAGGAAAAGTATAACGTATTGTCATTAAGCACATTTTTTGAGTTAATATTTCATTATTCGCTTTTAACTTTTTGATGTGACCTTTACATTTTACACACATGTTCTTTCATATTTTTGTGTTTTTTGTTAAAGTGTTACTAAACCCGCAACAGTAAAATCAGTCTGTATATGCAGTAAAGCAGGGGTGGCGAACAAGTTAGACACAAAGAGCCAAAATTTTAAACTGTGAAAGTCAGAGAGCCACACCACGCAGTGACCTGCCAAAACAGACAAACACTCACACAAAAACACATAATTAAAACCATATTATTCACCATAACACTTTCTTCCCCTTACAAAACAACAATGTGTTCATTTCAAGGTAAGTGTCCACCCTCAACACACACATCAAATGCAACTTAGCCAGAGTTAACACATCAACTACCCTGGAGGTTGCTGTGGCAAAGAGCCACAGTATACAAAATATGATAAGAGGCAAAGAGCCGCATTCATTTTGGCCGGGAGCCGCACGCGGCTCGAGAGCCGCGTGTTCGCCACCCCTGCAGTAAAGCATGCTTGTTATACTCACTGTGCAACCTAAGGTGTTAATCTTCTGCATGTAAAAAGGCTGTTTTGATCCTGTCTTATCTGCTCCTCTTCTTGTTCAGCTGTCCACGTCTTATCTCCTGATAAGACGGACTGAACCCGTAGCCCTTCTGCACATGCTCAGTTTAGTGTGTATTGCTAGAGAGTTTTTTTTTCTTTTTTGGGAGAGTGTATGTGATCAGTACAGAGCCAATAAGCACTGTCCAGACAGAGGTCAGGGGTTCTGCATCCTCCTAGAGCAGAAAGAAAACTCCTCCTACAAGCTTTAACCAGTGCTCTGCTGAACACTGATAGAAGTCACAAGACTGCTCTAACTGCTGATGATAAAAGGTATTTAGCAGTTTATATTTACTAAAATAATTGCATTTCCATGTTGTGTGTACTGTGGGAGACTAGATATAGTGAATGCAGGGTCCTGGGTTTAGTAATAATTTAAATATACAAATTTTTAGAATAGCTTTTGTATTTTTCTGCAGTCACACTATAAATGAACATTCTCAGGCTAGGAGTGCATTAGGCCTCATGTACACTGATTTATTGAACGTTGTTCCTCCTGACAGGAGAAATCAGCATTAAAAACTCACCTAAGCTGCATTTTTTTTAATCCGTTTAGGTGAGTATAGCAGCCTTTGGTATTTATTTAATTGGCCAGAATTTTACATTTATTATGGGCGTTGAAATGCATAAATGCTGAAGTGCTAAACACACTTAGCGTTTAGACGCATTTATGTGCATTTTGGAGCATTGTGCATTTTAAATACTGGTAAACTCTTGTCCTGAACGCAGTTTTTATGCTTTCAGAGAAATGCCAGTAAACTCAGCTGCTTGTAAACCCCGCTAAACAACTACGTGTACATGGACACATAGGGTAGCATAGAGGAGAGTTTAGGGGCTTTAGAAAAAAACACCCAACTGCTCCAAAATGTCCGTTTAGCTGCTGCAACATACATACGGCCTAAGGTCAGTTTCATGGTGGTTTGGCCCATGTACCCGCAATTTTCGTGTTGGTTACCTGCAGTTTGTCATAGACTTTCTATTATGTCCCACGTTTTTGGTGTATTTTCTAATGCCCCATGTACACAGGACACTTCTGAACGATGGAAACTGACTGCTGGAAAACGTAGGTTAAAAAACATCTGTTTAGCTGCGTTTGCATAACGCTTTTATGTGTGTTTTTTAAAGATAAGCACAGGAGAACCTCCCAAATGCCCAGAATGCACTGAAAAGTGGTAAATTATTAACTATTTCAGACTGTTTCAGAGAAATGCAGAGACAGCAGTACTTGTTGAAATTACGTAGGTGTGAGTTGCTCATTAACATTTCTTTTGTTTCCAAGGGTGGGAAGGTGACTGGTGGAGTGGGTCATTAAGGCCACCTGGCAGGGGGTCACCATGAGGATTTTGAGGTGTGAATGGTCATTAACATATCTTTTGTTTCCAAGGGTGGGAGAGGTCTGAGGTGTGAATTGGTCATTACAATGTATGACAAGCTTGGTAGGAACATCCTGTATTCAGTGTTTTGTCCATCTGAGTACCCTGAAAACGCTTTGCATGCATATTTTATGATGAAAAAAGGCTCTGGACAGCATTGGGAACTGGAAGAGTTAAAAAAAAATTAGCAAACGCTTATAAATGCGATTTGCCGCGTTTACAAGCGTTTTGCATTTGAAACGCTGATAAAATTCGACTGCTGAATGCAAGTTTTCTGCGTTCAAAAAAACGACTGTAAACTCAAATGCCTGTAAACGAAGATGTGTACATGGACACATAGGAAAACATTAGGGTGAGTTCAGGGGCTGCTAAAAAAAAACACTGAACAGCTCCTAAATGTGAGTTTATCAGCTGCAGTGTACATGAGCCCTAAACGTGAACCAAAGATGCAGCATGTGGGACTTTTGGTACACTTTCAGAAATTGTTTATATCATATATGGTTTTATATATGGGACTATAGTGTGCTGGTGCTGTGGTTCCAAGAAGTGGTAATGTCCCCTTAAGAACATAATTGATTCCTGGAGGGCCCATATTTATGTCCCATAGACTGTAGTAGTCACATGACTTGAGAAAGGGCCACACCTGAAATGCGTTGTCATGACAACAGCCTAATCTCACATCAACAGCGCCGAGGCTTGCATTCCAGTAAGGTGTGTCTTCCGGTCAGTGGCTGTTTTCTGGTCCTGATGATGTCGCATCTGGCGCGCCACGTCCGGTGACCAGAGGAATGCTGTTTTGAGTCCCCAAGTCTCAGCGGAGCTTAGAGTGATTGTACTTCCTGCATCATAGCTCTCCCCACGACTTGGGGACACATCTAGCAACAACGTTGACCTATCCTATACTATGTCACAACTGCTGATTCCTGGTCACCGCAACACAGGCATGACATTCTCTTCTGGATAAGTAAGCCATTTACTTTTGGATTATTTTGGAAGATTTTTGAGACTGATCATTTCTGATCACATAAAATTACAGTCCTTGTTTATATGATAAACAATTTGGAGATTACAATTTTATAATAAAATCTCTATGTGCTTTTAAAGGACTAATTGTGGTACAGGAGCGCAGCTTTATTTCTCCTAATAATTGTGATACTGCAATTTACAGAGGTACTCCCAAGGAGCTTTTGGAACTGGACTTTTGGATTAAACTACTGACGCTGTTCCCCTTCCCTGTAGTGCAATAAGAGTATGTAAAAAAAACCACATAAAAACAAGTAATATGACTGAGTGCACAAAAACCAACCAGCTGCTAGCATAAAAGGATAAACCCCTTAATCCTCAAGTAAAACATAAAAAGCATATATGCAGCGCTAAAATCCACGTGACTGTGTATAAAATGTGCAAATTCGTACAATCACCTCATGCAATTAAAGTGAACTCCAAAATTTGTCAAAAAAGTGACAAGTGCAATGGTGAATGGATGAAGAAAATCAACCAATGGTGAAAAAAATTACACAAATGTGAATATCCGGTACCCATTTAGGATATAAAACAACTCAATAAATATATGGCGAAACATAAGGTGCTTTAAACTAAAAGTCCAATGAACTTGTGAATGGATGAGAACCACTGTGAATCAAATAATTGAGTTCCAGCTCTTTAAGTGACATCAAGATTCGGTGCAGGTGACTTCTTGTGATAAACAGAATGAAGAGAGCTTGCACTTACCAGAAGCGCAAGTTAAATGCGCATATCATATCCAAAACGGGACCCTGGTGGTCCTCATGGATCTGGTCTCAACCTTGGGAGGGGGGCTTCAATGGCACACACACACCGGACAGCACTCCAGACCTCGCAGCAAACCAATCCAGCACACAGGGACACGGGGATAAATCCTTTTGCAATTCCGGTCACTTTGCACCGCCTTGTACCAAAGGTACTACTGCACCTTAAATGGCTCAGAGTGAAGCCACCAAAGGTATTCTGAAAGTGTAGTACGTTTTATTGGCACGAGTATCAAATTCCAATCAAAGGAGACAGAAAATCCAGCATGCAGCTTAAAGTTTCAAAATGGCCTCCGGACCATTGTGCGGCCTTGGCGGTGTGACGTCAGCACGGCAAGGCTCCTCTCCTTTTCTGTCTCCTTTGATTGGAATTTGATACTTGTGCCAATGTAACGTACTACACTATCGGAATACCTTTGTTTAGTGGCTTCATTCTGAGCCATTTAAGGTGGAGTAGTACCTTTGGTACAAGGCAGTGCAAAGTGACCGGAATCGCAAAAGGATTTATCCCTGTGTCCCTGTGTGCTGGATTGGTTTGCTGCGAGGTCTGGAGTGCTGTCCGGTGTGTGTGTGTGCCATTGGAGCCCCCCTCCCCCAGGTTGAGACCAGATCCATGATGACCACCAGGGTCCCGATTTGGATATGATATTTATGATATGCACATTTAACTTGCGCTTCTTGAAAGTGCAAGCACTCTTCATTCTGTTTATCACAAGAAGTCACCTGCACCGAATCTTGATGTCACTTAAAGAGCTGGAACTCAAATAAGAGTATGTACTTACCTGTCTATTCGGTCCCTATGTGGTCTTCAATGGAAAGCCCATGCAGCACCCCTACACCAATTTATAATCCATGGTTACTGTACAACTAGGATAATGATGTGCAGTAAACTAAATCAAGCTATCAAATAATAGTTTTCATCACCCTAAAGGAAAAGATGATTGTACCTAGTTGCTATAGGTTACTGCTTGATTTATAGTTTTGCCCTGCCAGAGACAGGGAACTGTGAGCATCTCCAAAAGGATCCATATTTAATTTTCAAGCAATTTCAAGTAGCTTTTCCAAAAACAACCAAATTCATCAAGACAACCTGACTCCAACATCTTCCATCATTTCTATGTATTGATAGCCATGGTGGTAGGTTGCATGAATTAATTTATTTAGACATTTTTTTCAGCTGAAAGTGGATCAGATTTCCCATGTACTGTCAGCATTAATTTTGTAATCCTTTTTAAATGGAGAAAAAAAAATATTTTTAAATGTTTTAATGGGTCTGGGATTATAAATACCATTTCAGTCTTTGCAGATGACACCAAGTTGTGCAGTGGAATAATGTCCTTACAGGATGTCTCCAACTTACAAGCCGACCTCAATGCACTAATTGGGCAACTACGTGGCAAATGAGGTTTAATGTTGATAAATGTAAGGTTCACACTTGGGGGCTAAGAATATGCATGCATCATACATACTGGGGGGGGTACAACTGGGGGAATCAATGGTGGAGAAGGATCTGGGAGTTCTGGTAGATCACAAGCTTAATAATGGCATGCAATGCCAGGCTGCAGTTTCTAAACAGAGCAAAATCCTCTCTTGTATTAAAAGAGGTATAGACTCCAGAGAGAGAGATATCATATTACCCCGGTACAAATCATTAGTAAGACCTCATCTGGAATATGCAGTTCAGTTTTGGGCACCAATTCACAAAAAGAACATTGGGTAACTGGAGAAATTACAGAGAAGGGCAACCAAACTGATACGAGGCATGGAGGAGATCAGCTATGAGGAAAGATTAGAGGAACTGAATGTATTCTCTCTTGAGAAGAGGATATTAAGGAAGGATATGATCAACATGTATAAATACATCAGTAGTTCCTATAGTGAATTCAGTGTAGAGCTATTCACCCTGAGGACATCACAGAGGACAAGGGGGCACTCTTTACATCTAGAGGAAAAGAGATTTCATCTCCAAACACGGAAAGGCTTCTTCACAGTGAGAGCTGTGAAAATGTGGAATAGACTCCCTGAAGAGTTGGTTCTGGCCAGCTCAGTGGATTGCTTCAAAAAAGGCCTGGATTCTTTCCTAGATACACAAAATATAAATGGATACTAACATTTATAGGTAAAGTTGATTTGGGAATATCCGATTGCCTCACGGATAAGGAAGGAATTTTTTCCCCTGCAGGAGAAAATTGGATCGTGTTTTGCTGGGTTTTTTTGTATTCCTCTGGATCAATTTTTTTTTTTTTTTTTTAATGGTTGAACTGGATGGACTTTTGTCTTTTTTCAGCCAGACTAACTATGTAATGTCCAGCAATATTAAGGCTTACTTTGATTTATCCACAGAAACGTACTCCATCTGAACCAGGACAATATAAAGTAAAATCATTTATTGAGGAATTGGAGGGTGAGCATCAGAAGAAAAATGGAAAGTTTGGGAAGATTGCTCAGTATCCAAAAGTCCCACCAGAAAGAATATTCTGCAGCTCCCTCACTCACTGGCCTCAGCCGGTTGTAAGTATCATGTATTGTATAGCTTACTAGAATGTTCTTGTTGGTGGTCAGCACATGTACTCAATGACTACAGTATTAGGTACACTTGCATGATAATAATGTTAACAGCTAAAAAATGAATATCCGGGCTGCTACTCAGTAAATGAAGAACTCAGAGATGATTAAGCGGTCTTCTGTTTAACCAGACGTTAGAACAGGGAAAGTGCATGATCTAAGTGCACTCAGTGTGTATGCTGCTGCTCCAGGTGGGTCTGCTACACAGCCTTTCACCTGCAGTGTATTCCGGTGCAAGCGCCACTCATCCAGCCCTGTGAAACAAATGCAATAGAATCCAAACAGCTGCACACTTGAAAACTGCATCCACTTTATTGATCATCTTTAAAATGCCATATACAGCAACAGTAGATACCGTGGGAGCAAGGAAACACAATCAACGCATTTCACGCTGCTATCGCTTATTCATGACATAGAGAACACAGGAGATACCGCTCTTTAAAAAGCTGAACCCTTATCACAGATTCATTTGCAGCACCTGTGACTGATCCCTCCTGGCTTCACTTCCTCCTTTGTATTATTTGTGCACAAACTACATACAGAGGATATAAGAAGTCTACACACCCCTGTTAAAATGTCAGGTTTCTGTGATGTAAAAAAATGAGACAAAGCTAAATCATTGCAGAACTTTTTCTGCCTTAATGTGTCCTATACACTGTATGACTCAATTGAAAAACAAACTGAAATCTTTGAGGGGGAGTAAACATAAAAAACTAAAATAATGTGGTTGCATAAGTGTGCACACCCGCTTATAACTGGGGATGTAGCTGTGTTCAGAATTAAGCAATCACATTCAAAATCATGTTCAATAGGAGTCAGTACACATCTGCCATCATTTAAAGTGCCTCTGATTAACCCCAAATAAAGTTCAGCTGTTCTAGTAGGTCTTTCCTGACATTTTCTTGGTCACATGCTACAGCAAAAGCCATGGTCTGCAGAGAGCTTCCAAAGCATCAGAGGGATCTCATTGTTAAAAGGTATCAGTCAGGAGAAGGGTACAAAAGAATTTCTAAGGCATTAGATATACCATGGAACTCAGTGAAGACAGTCGTCATCAAGTGGAGAAAATATGGTGCAACAGTGACATTACCAAGAACTGGACGTCCCTCCAAAATTGATGAAAAGACAAGAAGAAAACTGGTCTGGGAGGCTGCCAAGAGGCCTACAGCAACACTAAAGGAGCTTCAGGAATATCTGGAATGTACTGGCTGTGTGGTACATGTGACAACAATCTCCCATATTCTTCATATGTCTGGGCTATGGGGTAGAGTGGCAAGATAGAAACCTTTTCTTACAAAGAAAAACATCCAAGCCCGGCTAAATTTTTGCAAAAACACATCTGAAGTCTCCCAAAAGCATGTGGGAAAATGTGTTATGGTCTGATGAAACCAAGGTTTCACCACATCAGTGGTGTCTATTGCTGTACACTCGCCTGCCGCTTTATTAGGTACACCTGTTCAATTGCTTGATACACAAATTACTAATCAGCCAATCACATGACAGCAACTCAATGCATTTAGGCATCTAGACGTGTTGAAGACAGCTTGCTGAAGTTCAAACCGAGCATCAGAATGGGGAAGTATTGGGATTTAAGTGCCTTTGAACATGGCATGGTTTTTGGTGCCAGATCAAAAACTGCTGATCTACTGGACTTTTCACTCACAACCATCTCTAGGGTTTACAGATAATGGTCTGGAAAAGAGAAAATATCCAGTGAGCAGCAGTTATGTGGATGAAAATGCCTTGTTGATGTCAGAGGAGAATATGCAGAGTGGTTCTAGATGATAGAAAGGCAACAGTAACTCATATTCGATATGAACCCAAATCTGTGAGGGGTGTTTCCAACACCTGGTTGAATCTATGCCGTGAAGAATTAAGGCAGTTCTGAAGGCAAAAGGGGGTCCAACCCTAGCAAGGTGTACCCAATAATAAAGTGGACAGTGAGTGTATATGGAGTTTAAAGATTATTATCAATAAATTGGATTCAGTTTTCAAGTGTGTAGCCCTTTGGATCCTATTGCATTTGTTCCACATGCCTGATCTAAGTGACTTGACCATGACCATGGAATAGTTTGTTGGTGCGTGATGGTTGCAGCATCTGACTTCTGACCTCCTGGGATTTTCATAAACTACAGTCTCTAGCGCAGCCATTTTCAACCAGGGTTCCTCCAGAGGTTGTTGGGGAATTCCTTGAGCTGTGGTTGATTGTTCTACTATTTGTTGGTGCCTGCATATTTCCTGGGCCAACACCACTTGGCAGAGCCAGCAGCATTACACCAATTACCTCCACTTTAAGGTTACATTCTTTTTACTGACCTTCAATGTAAGAGGCATTTTTCCAATTGACTCCCAAATTAATTGGTTTTATTAAAGGTTCTTAAAAACCTGAAACTTAATTTAGGGGTTCCTCTGGGGTAAAACGGCTGAGAAAGGATGCTAAAGAGTATTCAGAGAAGGATGCAAATCAAATCAGGTTTTGCCTGGTAAAGTGCCCATTGACAGCATGTTTTGCAACATAAATACTTTGTATATGTGTTTAGGTACATTTTGTTAATGTATATGAGTGCCCTGGTGGCGTCCTATACCAGTACCAGTGAGATTTTAAATTGATGTATATACAGTAGATATCAGGGGCGGACTGACAACTCATGGGGCCCCCGGGCAATAGGGGATCATGGGGCCCCTGTGTCCTTGCCTAAACTCAAAGCCTATGAAAAAGGTACCAGGGGCATCTCATGGGGCCCCCTACTGACCCCGGGCCCTCAGGCAGTGCCCGAGTTTCCAACTGGTCAGTCTGCCCCTGGTAGATATGGAATTAGTGATATGAATGCATTTTGCGTTTTCATGATATTTGTCTATGTAGCAGTGTCTTGTTTTTCTTTCAACAGGATTCTCCAGGGCCCGGATCGTATGACACAAAACCACTCTTTAAATCAGTAAGACAATCATCGGCCCCATTCCTTACTTCTGCAAAAAGATTTGAGAAAAAATCGTGCCGATTACTTTTTGGAAGTTCTGTAAGTCTATTATCTATTTTGTTTTGCTTTTTGTAGCATGCATACTTTGTTACTATTAGTCAGATCAAATTATTTGTAATTCACATGTACAGCCATGTTTGCACTTTAATTGTGGAGCTGAACCTTGGATTGGACATTAATAGCTTTATCAAGCCCCTTATCCAATGCAATGCTTTGATGAATATTGACCCATTTAGAATCACCTTAGGGGGCAATGATAAGCACTTCTAAAGCTGGCCATATGCAGTTAAGTTCTTGTTTGAATGTTTGTAAGAAATTCTTAAAAATTGTTCATTGGAGCATTCAGTGGTGCTATCATTTTGTCATCCAATTCAATTAATCCAGATCTGCTACAGGAATAGATTTCTAGGTGTAAAAATCAGGTTTCATTTATTGTTTGTGAAATCAACAAAATAAATATGCAAAGTTTATTTCAATTTATGAATAAACATACTACAGTATATATATGTCTGTACTGTGTGTATATATTTATACAGTATATAAACCTTTTGTATTTTTCCTACATCCTTCTATCTTATATGATCGGTTCAAACAGGGGGGTAGATAAGGGGGTGGGTCTGAAATAAGGTGGCAGTAGTGAGCAGTGCCGGGACTAGGGCTGTGTAGGAGGGGTGTAGGTGGGGGAAGTGACAAGCAGCGATCTCCTTTCAATGAAGCAGCTGGACGCCGTGGAAGGGTGAGGAGGAGAAGAGGCTTGCAGCTGCTTCATTGAAAGCCATACAAGAAATTGCTGCTGATCACTGCCCCCAGTGCTGCATAGAACATACCTGATCATTCTGTTTTTTTCTGCCCCTCCTCCCCACTGCCGCTGTGTTCCTCCTCCCTACTGCTGCTGTGTTCTTCTCAGTGCCCAGCCCCTCCATCCTCCGCAGCAATAGGAGAAGAGGGGAGAGCTGTAAAAATGCAGCTCAGCTGCAAGCTGAACCGCCCCAGAAAAAAAAAATGACCTACAGCCCTGGTTTCAAAGAACAAATGTTTGTGACAACAAAGCTTCTAATGTTGGATCAATAGTTTCCTAGCACAAGCGCATTACATTAAGTATACATTTTTCCTGACTAAGGACCACATTAATAGTTAGAATTTCATTACCGGTAATTCAGACAAGAAACAAGAAAAAAATGCCATACTTTGCTTTCGATTTTTATTCTTCATTGGTTGAAAATGATTGTCCCGGTTAAAGCCGGCCACAGATGGTTCTAATCTCAGCCAGTTCAGCAGGGAACAGCCGAGATTTGAACAATCTATGGGCAGGCTGATTGTACCCAATTCAATTGTTGTACGACTTGGGTACAACCAGCCTGTCAGATCTTGCATGCGATTTATTGCCAGGAGCTATAGCTGCTAGCAATAATCATTGTATTCTCCTGTCAGGGATGGCCTCCCTGACTGTGTTGATAGGGGAATTGAGCAATTTTCCACGGGTTGCAGGAAAGAAAATCACATCATCTATGACTGGCTTAACCACTAGAAAATCGCATGTATATTTAAAAGTGAATATTTTCAAACAAAATTCTAACCATGTATGGCCAGCTTATCCCACAAAAGTAATCAATATTAATAATTGAAACTTTCTAGCTTTTTGTAAAATGATCATACAATGAGGCAATCAGTAGCTAAGGACAGGTCTTTGTGCTACAGACAAAATCTGGACAGTGCATGGTAGCCGATCAGCTTCTGACTTCAGCTTGTGCAGTTAATCTTTGACTAAAAGACCTGGAAACTAGTCCATCAACCCTCATTGTCCCAAGCATTCATACAGCTCAGCTGTCACAAACAATCCAACATATAACAAATGCATTTATATTATATTATACATTTATATTCTGTGATCGCCAGCTCCATTGGATGACCATAATGCAGTATTTGCCTGAAATACCTTAATCGGGAAAATACTGAATTATAGCCACTAAATGGAGCCGACACTCACAGGAAGTGAGCTTACTGGGCAAAATATGGGATCATTTATGAGAGCTGAGAGAAAACTTGATACCTTTGCACTGCAATAAAAAAAAAAAAAAATAGACCTCTAGGTAAATATGCAGCTACAAGCCCAGGAACAGATAAAATCAAAATTCAATTTGATTTTTAAAGGGCATGACATACAGGAGTGCCCAGATTGATACATCACCAAGCCAGTGGGGAGGAGAAACACGCAATTCCAGAAGCTGAAGGATGACTCATGATCCCAGACCCAACAGTAGGTTACACCGCCCAGGAGCCTCAGGACAGTGGGAGAACTGTGTGGATTATGGCTGTTGGAAGATGGCACGTCCACCAGAAGTCTCATGTCCCAGAAGCAGATGTGATGTCATACACCTGGTGGAAGACCACCCGAAGTTGGCTGGTGAGGGCAAACTGGAAGTCTTGGAGAGCATTCAAACCATGTGACCCCAGTGGACAAAATCCACACACTTGTCCCGCTGTCCTGAGGCTACTGGGAGGTGTAACCTACTGTTGGGTCCAGGATCATGTGCCATCCTTCAACTTCTGGGAATATGTTTTTCCCCTCTCCACTGGCTTGGTGATGTATCAGTCTGGGTAGTACTGTATGTCATGCCCTTTAACTTTACAATAAAGTGAATTTTGACTTTATCTGTTCCGAGGCTTTTGGCTCTATTGACTTCCACAGGGCTGGGAATGCTCCTTTATTTGTTTTGTGCTCATGTCTCATTGCTGGTCAGATGAGTAGTTGGAGCTGCCCATACTATGGTTATCTACATATCCCCTTGGAACCTCATTGCACTTGGTACTTGCATTTTTGCCAGGCCACATGCCAGCTTTGCTCACATAGTCTTTTAGTATGTCATCTGAGCACAATACGGGACCTTTCAATAAAGTTGTTTATAGTATTTGATACTTTTGGGATTGTCAGATTCCTGTGTTCCCTGCCACTTGCTATGGTTCCGTCCGTTGACCCCTGTGTCACTACAAGACACAGCAGTGATGTAGGTCAAAGGATAGAACAATGGAGCACAGTGGGGGGGGCAGTGGCATAAGACACATGTGGAAGACCCTGGAGAGGGGAGTATAATATACTGTATCTTGTATTGCAGGGATTCTTTCTGAAAATGTTTTAACCTGGAAGGGTCACTATACAATAAACATTAAAATAAATGTACAATAGCCAAAATATGTGCTCACTAAAAATGCCATGTATTTATTCTTTCCTTATCTTCCCGTTTACTGTTTCACTATTGATTTGGTAATCTGTATATTTAATGCTCCTGATTTCAGAACCCAGTTGGAGTTGGCCGATACAATATCAACAAACCACTGCGAGGCAAGACAGCAACAACTTACCGAACCTCCTTCCTTTCTAAAACAGGACGTTATTTGTCTAATCCACAAAGGGACAAAGTATTTCAGTATGTATCAGTGGCTATAGTATGTTTCTTAGGCTACTTGCGTTAAAGTCCCCAGTAATCAATCTCAAGATTTATCATATACAATGGTCAGCCATAACATTATGACCCCATATTGAGACATGGACTCCGCTAGACCTCTGAAGGTATGATGTGGTATCTGGCACCAAGCCATCAGTAGGTGATCCTTTAAGTCACAGGTGTCAAACTGGTGGCCCTCCAGCTGTTGCCAAACTACAAGTCCCATGAGGCATTGCAAGATTGACAGTTACAAGCATGACTCCCAAAGGCAGAGGTATGATGGGACATGTAGTTTTGCAACAGCTGGAGAGCCGCCAGTTTGACACCCCTACTTTAAGTCCAGTAAGTTGTGAGGTGGGGCCTCTATGGATCAGACTTTTTCTTTCAGCACATCCTACAGAAGCTCGATTGGATTGAGATCTAGAGGCCATGTCAACACCTCAAACTCCTTGTTGAGTTTCTCAAACCTTTCTTGAATTCATTAGACCAGGCCATCGTCTTCTGTGATCCAGTTCTGATGCTCATGTGCCCATGGCTGTGCACATGGGTCAGCATGGGCACCCTGACCAGTCTTCAGCTACGCAACCCCATACAAAACAAACTGGAACACTGTGTGTTCTGACAACTTTTTTCAAAGCCAGTATTAAGTTTTACAATAATGTGACTGATGTGAATGTACTATATATATATATATATATATATATATATATATATATATATATATGTGTGTGTGTGTGTGTATGTAAAGCACTGTGTAAGTCGACGGTGCTATAGAAGTACCTGCAATAAATAAAATAATCTGAGCTTATAGTAGCTCTTCTATTAGATCAGACTACATAGACCAGCCTTTGCTCCCCATGTGAATCAATGAGCCTCGGTCATCCATCTCACTGGTTTGCCAGTTTTGTTTCCTGGGACCACTTTTATTAGGTCCTGACCATTGCAGACCCGGAACATCCCACAAGAGCTGCAGTTTCTGACCCAGTCATTTAGCCATTACAATTTGACCCTTGTCAGTCACTCAAATCCTCACATTTGCCAATGTTTTCTACTTTCAACACATCACCTACAGACACGACATGTTTAACTTGCTGCCTAATGTATCCTACCTACTTTCAGATGCCATTGTAACAAGATAATCATTGGTATTCACTTTACCTGTCAGTGGTTATAATGTTATGGCTGATCAGTGTGTGTTAATATGTGGTATTTTACACATTGAGGTGTGTTGTGTTAAGGCAGCCAATTCATTTCTATTAGGCTGGTAATGCTGGTAATGAACAAAAACGGGACATGCTCCATTTTTATTAAAGCAGCACTCCCCAGTGCAAAGAACTTGCATTATGGTCCACTGCAGCACAGTCTGTAAGCACCTACTATACTGTGCGCTGGGGTGCCATGTGTTATGGTATGTTGTGGTAACACATGGTAAAACTCATCGTTTACCAAACGTTACTGCAGAATAAAGGTGTAAAGCCAACTGGCAGCAATAGGGGCAAAGTTTTTTAGGAGAACCCCAGCTTATCTATTCAGAATTACCATCACCAAAGAGAACATTGGGTTAAATTGAACCTGTGCTTTGTTCATACAGGCACCAATTCATTTCCATAGTGCTTTTTGCAGAAACACACTACAGTCCATTTTTAACATGGTTTCCTATGGAACATGTTCACATCTATTCTTTTTTTGAGGTGCTGCTTTTTTGGAAAGGGTCAGGGAATTTTTTTAAAAGCAAAAAGCAGCATTTTTGCTACAATAGAGTTCAATGAAGAAGCTACTGAAATGCATGGCATTATGTTTTGCATTTTTATTCTGTCCAGCAACGGAAAAAAATTCCACTTTAACAAAAAAAAAAGTTAAACAAAACGTATCAAAAACGCGTGTAGAAAAACGCAAAACAAACTGCAAAGAGCACTGCAGAAAGCATCAAACACAAAATGCATATACTGTATGTGAACGGAGCCTTAATCTCCCTTCCCCAACATATACTTAACCTTTGTTATGTTCTCCTGTCAATTTCTCTGGGAGCCAGGAGCAGAAGAAGCCACCCTGTGAAGGTTGAGTCACTCAAATTATTGGTTGCACAGTGCTGTGGACTCTCCACTGAGCACCAGCGCAAGGGGGCAAAGTGCCGCTGAGCACCAGCGCAAGGGGGCAAAGTGCCGCTGAGCACCAGCGCAGGGGGGCAAAGTGCCGCTGAGCACCAGCGCAGGGGGGCAAAGTGCCGCTGAGCACCAGCGCAGGGGGGCAAAGTGCCGCTGAGCACCAGCGCAGGGGGGCAAAGTGCCGCTGAGCACCAGCGCAGGGGGGCAAAGTGCCGCTGAGCACCAGCGCAGGGGGGCAAAGTGCCGCTGAGCACCAGCGCAGGGGGGCAAAGTGCCGCTGAGCACCAGCGCAGGGGGGCAAAGTGCCGCTGAGCACCAGCGCAGGGGGGCAAAGTGCCGCTGAGCACCAGCGCAGGGGGGCAAAGTGCCGCTGAGCACCAGCGCAGGGGGGCAAAGTGCCGCTGAGCACCAGCACAAGGGGGCAAAGTTCCGCTGAGCACCAGCACAAGGGGGCAAAGTTCCATTGACCACCAGCACAAGCTAAAATCTTGTGTTAATAAAAACAAATGTATTAAAACTCACCGCCAATCCAATATACAGTATATATCCTTGGCAGTGCACTGACCAACCATGTGAAAGCTCAGGCGAATCGTGGCTAATTAGTTGCGGCTTGTAACGTCATCGCCTGGCGCCGCTACTCATTTCCGAGCATGCGCATTGGCCCCTATGTGCACTGTTATCAGTTGCTTGACTCCTGGGGCCACTTGGCTCATGTGCCGACCGAGAGGGCCCACTGCGGCATGCGAGCCATAGGTTCGCCACCACGGATATATGCTGTACGCTTGTAAAATCAATTTATTTATTACCGTTTTGTGTTTTGTCTTTCTAGAGAACGTATCCAAAAATCCCACACCCCATCAGCTGTTGGGAAACCGTTGGCATCCACTGATTCTACAGCTCCACCTTCTACAGCATAGAGGACTATGGATCACTGCTGATCAGTTGTGGTGTTTGAAAAGCAATCAGATAAGATCCGAAAATGTGCAATGTTAGGAAAATTAATTACATTTATATCTAAAAAAGTAGTATTTTAATTCTGTTAAAGGAAAACCCCTACCTTGTTGTCAGCCTCATATGTACAACTCTTGAGTTACCTGTTAACGTCATATATCACTTGGAGACTGGATGGCATCACATTCTTCCAATGGAATATCCATACTATACAAATGAATGAGAAAATGTTAGTTTTGGGTGCAGATGATCTTGAAGGGCTCTTTCACACTGATGGCTGGGAGTAGTAATAACAGGCGGCTGCGCTACAGTTTTACCGCCACCCACTGGAATTCTAACATTACAGCTTTCATTATTGCCACAACTGAACCACTTTTAACTTTGGCTGCAGAGTTTGACAAGTGGCATTGTCTGGCTTGCATTTGCAGTGCTGCCATATTGATCCCAATGCCGCCTAACACTTGGCTTGCAGTTGTGGCATAGTCCGCTTTCTGTACGACAATTAAAAGAAAAAAGAAAAAGGGAATTAATCCCGCTTCAAAAGATGGCAATAGCTCCTCCTGAACACCTGCCTGATGCTGCTATACCACCCTCTGAAAAGCCATCTTCCAGAGATTGCTTTTCAGAGGCCACTAAGCATTATTGCCTAGCTGAAAGAGCCCTAAAGATAATCTGCCATAAAACCGTTTAGGGCAAAATGAAGGGGTAGCACTGGTACCCTGGGGTTAGTCTACTGATAAACTGTATTTAGACAGGGTATCTGGATTCTGGGCTGGCAGAGTCTTCAGTTTCCTTGGTTTGTAACCAAGGAGATCTGAAATTTAACGGATAAGTTCACCTTTGGGAACATGTTACATGTTCCCCCTGTTTTTAGGGTGGAAAATGTAACATGTTCTCATAGCTGCACCCACACCCTCCACCCGTCTCCCTCTGACAGATTTGAAAACAGCGCGGCCGTGCGAGGTTGCGCCCCCACACAGCCCTGTCACTCATTCACAGACTTCTGTGAATGAGTGCCTACAAGTCCTGGCAGCCTTAGCAGCTGTCGGCTTGCAGTTTTCAATGAACTACCACGGTGCTGTGGAGTGCTGTGGTAATTAATTGAAGCTTCCTGTCAAATTATCTGTTTACTCGTATATGCCTTACGGAAAGCAGATTTTCTGACAGGTCTGCAGGAGACCTGCATGGCATCAGCGATCTCCTGCCAGCTGGTGCAATGGTTTTCAGGCTTCTGCAGACAAAAATAATGTACATTTTTTTTTGCCTGCAAAAAAATGTGCATTTATTATTTTTGTCAAAAAGGTGAACTTATCCTTTAAGTGACACCGGTATTTATTCATCCAGATATGTATTTATTTTAGTATTCTTAGTGGAATAAATTTGTCATAGAACAAACGCATTTTAGGGGCCCTCTTCATCAGGCCTTGAAAATGAGAGATATCTACTGGGCTGAATTAAGAATACAAAGTATGCTGCATTTTAAGTAAATAAACATTGGAGTGTGAAGTAAAACAAGAAGAAGCGCACCAACCTTGCGCATTACCTCAGTAACCAAAATTTATTTAGTAAAAGAATGGTACTCACAAACAGCGAATAAAAACAGGCATGTAAGTCCTCCCAGGGACTTCAAAGGCAAGAGGCCAGCGCGAATCCCATCATGGGGGTAGCCACTCAGTACAGCTGACGTGTTTCGAAGGTCATGCCTTCTTCCTCAGAGCTCTGATTCGCGCTGGCCTCTTGCCTTTGAAGTCCCTGGGAGGACTTACATGCCTGTTTTTATTCGCTGTTTGTGAGTACCATTCTTTTACTAAATAAATTTTGGTTACTGAGGTAATGCGCAAGGTTGGTGCGCTTCTTCTTGTTTTACTTCACAGTTCTGTTCAGGCTTCCCCAGCCTTGGTTTGGAGCTGCACGACCTTGTATGCCCCGGTGGTTGCTTTGTTGGGATTTGATCTACTCACCACCGGCCTGGGTCCCGGAGCGCAGGAGAAATTGCATTTAGTAAACATTGGAGTACAGGGTTCCTCAACAGATAGTTTGAGCAGCCTTTGATTAACTCTGCTCCAACATTTGTTTGCATTACTTTGTACTCATAATTCAGCCAAGAACATATAGTGGGAGGAAATAACAAAGGGAAACGCGTCAGTTTTGTGGTGTGAAAATTGGTGCATTATCTTCGTGTGAAATGAACAACATTCTAAGACAAGTCCTTTGCGGTGTTGCACCAGCTGTGCCAAATCACAGTAACAATGCTAAGCAACAGTTCCCATATTGTCCGATCATATGCACCGAAATTGTGAAGCGCTTGTGCCGATGTTCTAAATTAAAAACTGTGCTAAAATATACATTATCAGTGGTGAAAATACTGTAGTGGACATAACAGCAATTTCGAATGCAGAGCCCCATCACATGCAATGAATTAAAGAAGTAGCACACAACACTTTCATTAATTTGTCTCAGAAAGCACTAATTAGGTAGGCACTGACACTTTTTGGAATTCCTCAGTCCTGATTAAAGTGGAACTTTAGTTAGAAAATTAAGTCCTGCTAGATGACTCCATGCTGACCCATTCTGTAGGTATAGCTATTTAAAACATTAAAAATAAGTGCCTATACTGTTTAAAATCCAGTAATGCAATGTCTCACCCTGTTCTGCACATGCTCAATTGCACTCTATTTTTAAACACTGTGCTGAATTTGTAGAGGCTGATCTGCTGACAGCCTAAAGATTTACTGCTGCTCAGGACTCTGGACTTCAGCAAAATGTCAGCCTCCAGCAAGAAGTAACAGGAACGATGCTGGAGGCAATTTACAGCACACACTAATTTTGGTAGCATAATTATTAATATGGAATGCATGTTCCTTAATAAAGAACATTATTTATCAAGTTGTAATGGGTAAAGTTCCACCTTTTTTAATCTTTGTGAATTCCTCCATTAGCTATTGTTTTCAAGCCCAGATGAAGGGGGTGATTTCTGGCCCCTGAAACTTGTTGGCTCTGTGACAAAGTTTCCTATTATGATCTTATACTGGACGATTAGCTCCCAATGTGGAGCTTCACTCTGAAATCCATCAAATTGTTGTTTGCGACTCACATGCTTGTACTTTCTTCTGGCAGTTAAAGCAGAACTAAACCCACATCTCCTTTTCAGCCACGGAAGCTGCCATCTTAGCCTGTGTTTGATCTGCAACTGCACGTGACCAGTTATGATCCCAGCCATTTGATGGTTTGACAGTTTGGTTGAGCGCACATGCAAATGTGACCGTTACATTCCTGGCATGCTAGAAATGTATTTTTTATTAACTGGTAAATTGTTGGGTTTAGTTCTGCTTTAAATAACTGTTCAGCTCCACTGTGGGAGAAGTAACTGCCCTGGAGCTAGTAACCATACAGGGATCTCAGACTATTGCGGGATTCTTCAGATGTATTTTGCTTGATGACAGGTTTTCTTTATGAGCCAAAAACATGAAATGCGGCTAATAGAAAGTATACGAATCTGTATATTGGTAAATGATGCTCAAACTAAATATTAAACTTACATAATTTGTTTTATTGCATATTTCTGAAGACTAAAATACACTCAAAATTGAAGTTTAAAGGGGCCAGTGGCAGCTTGAACCAATAACCACCTTCCTCAGTTTTCAGTGGTGAGATTACCCTAACAATGTCTGCTCCCATGTCCTCACACAAGGCTCCTACTCACTGATAGCTGATTGTTATGCATAGTACCTTCTGAACTAGAAGAATTTTGGTCCATCTATGGCAGGCTTATTTTGAATCAGCTATGCCCCTTTCCGATCAACTTCTGTTGAACGGAAACGTTGGAACATTTTTCTCAATCAGCCAACTGTAGCCAATCAGTGCATTCTGATAGTGGAGCTGTCCTGCCGTCACAATACAGTGGCACATCGTGGAGGATTCCTTCAATCACCTTGCCACTTGTGGCAAATCTTGGGACTGAAGCCGACCATTAGAGATGAGCGAATCGAACCAGGCAAACCGGAATTCGATACAAATTTCAGGAAAAATTTGATTCGCGGCGAATCCGAATATTTGCCTACTTCGGGTGCGCGAATCGAATTTTTCCCGATCAGCCGGCAAAAGTGTCCCTGCAGAGAGCTCCGCTATTTCTGACATTTCTCTGACAGTTCCTTCACATGTACAGCGGTTGAAACATTGTATCTATTAGTTTCCATTTAGGATACAGATGTTTCAACCGCTGTACATGTGAAGAAGCTGTCAGAGAACTGTCAGAAATAGAGGAACTCTGCACATACACTTTTTGCCGGTTTGGAATTCTTATTTTCATCCTACTTCTTCTTCTTCTTCATCCTCATCCTCTTCTTCTTCTGAGGATGAAGAAGAAGAAGAAGAAGTAGGATGAAAATAAGAATAATTCCAAGCCGGCAAAAAGTGTATCTGCAGAGCTCCTCTAAGTGTATTTGCAGAATGTCATTTATGGAAAAAAATAGATACAATGTTTCAACCGCTGTATGGAGTGAATGTCCCAGAACTGTCAGAAATAGGCTATTTCTGACAGTTCTGGGACATTCACTCCATACAGCGGTTGAAACCGCTCTATGGAGTGAATGTCCCAGAACTGTCAGAAATAGCTTATTTTTGACAGTTCTGGGACATTCACTCCATACAGCGGTTGAAACATTGTATCTATTTGTTTCCATAAATGGATCCATTTATGGAAACAAATAGATACAATGTTTCAACCGCTGTATGGAGTGAGTGTCCCAGAACTGTCAGAAATAGGCTATTTCTGACAGTTCTGGGACACTCACTCCATACAGCGGTTGAAACCGCTGTATGGAGTGAATGTCACAGAACTTTCAGAAATAGACAGAAACTGTCACAGAACTGTCCTTCTTCTCATCCTTCTCCTTCTTCTCATCCTTCTCCTTCTCATCCTTCTTCTCATCCTTCTTCTCCTTCTTCTCATCCTTCTCCTTCTCATCCTTCTTCTCATCCTTCTTCTCCTTCTTCTCATCCTTCTTCTCCTTCTTCTCATCCTTCTTCTCCTTCTTCTCATCCTTCTTCTCCTTCTTCTCATCCTTCTTCTCCTTCTTCTCATCCTTCTTCTCCTTCTTCTCATCCTTCTTCTCCTTCTTCTCATCCTTCTTCTCCTTCTTCTCATCCTTCTTCTCCTTCTTCTCATCCTTCTCCTTCTCCTTCTTCTCATCCTTCTCCTTCTCCTTCTCCTTCCTCATCTCCAAGGGCATTTAAATTAAAGGTACAGTGTTCTGCACTAATCTAAAGGCTCTCTGAAGCCTAGAAACCCTTTTTATAAGTTAACTTCGTAGCGAATGAATTCGCATCAAATCGAATTTCTTCCTGAAATTCGCCGAATCAGCCGAATCGAATTTTTGAAAAATTCGCTCATCTCTACCGACCATACATGGGTCGAATTCGAAAAGAATTTTCTTTTGAAAATCTTTTCTAAGAATTTTTGTTCAAATTTCACACCATTAGTGGGCCACAGAAACGACTGATTTTCAAATCAAATCTGAGTAATGAGACATGTTGGAACTTTTTTGAAAAACAATCTAATTTCTACTCCATGATGGGAGAATCGTGTGAGAAATATAATCGAAAGAGAAATGGGCATGAGCTGTGACCTGGAAAGAAAAGAAAATTCTTGGCCACAAAAATTCTTTTTTGTACCAACATGTGAAATTGAGGCTTGGTTGGTCAAATTTCGAAATCAATGGTGGCACCATCGGATTGCAAAAAGCACAAAATTTCCTATTTTCTAAAGAAAATTTATTCAGAATTCGACCCATGTATGGCCTGCATAATGTTGGGCTCTGTGGATCTCATTATTTATAGTATCTGAAGGAAGGAGAGGGCACCCAGCCTATAGCGGTCACAGTATTTCCTGCGTGCCCTTTGTGCAGCAGAGGAAATGAAATTCTGTTGGTTGCAGCTGCTTTTATTAGGTCCTAGTCTATACCAACAACTTCCACATAGGATATTAGTAATAGAGTATAGTTAGGCTGGCCATACATCATATCATTTTTCTTTTTAGATGTACAAAAACCATATAATAATATGAGGTCAAACCTAAACACATTCAATTTGTATGCAATCAGAAAGGAGCTTGCATTACATTGTTGAAGGTAAATCTAAAGGAATTTGAATAAGAAAATTGTATAATGTGTGGCTCTGTAAAGATAGCTCAAGTTCTCAGCCAAGTACAAAATAAATTAAATTATATAAATATACTTGAAGACAAATGCCCTTACTCCGTATAACAGGGCAGGGAGCAGCAAGTGCAAAGCAAGTCCCCTAGCAATAAATTAGAATTCATCTACTAAAGTCTACTAGTGGGACATTGGTAAACTGAATTCTGATTGAGTGCTAAATAGTTATCCATGGCAACCATTCTTGAAAATGTCTTCAAATATTTTGGAGTTTTTGATTGCAGCTTGTCAGTATACAGCAGACAAAGCCCTTGGTCCACAGTAGTCAACTGAGCTGATCTTTGCTGCTGTTAACAGATCTGCAGGGGTACAAAACATAAATCACATAAGAAGTGATTTTTGTTTTTTAATACATAAAGAGAAAACCTCAATAAAATATTACTTCTCCAGCTCATGAGCAGAATAACAAACCCAACGTGATTTCATGTAAATTTAGGGGTATTTTTTTTTATCTGGACAGAAGTTGAAGATCCAGAGGCTTTTCTGTGAAAAGGTAGAACACCGATTCCTGCCACACTACACAGCCAGGCAGGTAACACTCTCATTTTCTGGTTCAGCTTTGCAACTTCCAGCATTATCTCTCCAGCCTGTTCATCAGACATTGAAACGGTATCAGTAATCATCAGTATAATTACATTATTTATTATTTCACAAGCAAACTGGTGACACAGGTAACTACACAGATGAACTAGAAAGTGGAGAGATCTTTCTGGCTATATGATTTGGCAGAAGAGTTTAAATCACAAGACTGGCTGAACAAAATGACAAATCCCAAAGATGGCCATACACTTAATTTTGTTTTTTTTTTTTGTTCATCCTATACCCAGAACAAAAGGAAAATTGAACAGATTTCTCCATCCATGCTATACAATGTGGATGAAAGACTCCCCTGCTGTTTCTATCGTGTTTTACAGTGCTGCAGGCTCCTTTAAGATTTTTTCAATCAAAGGATGGCAGGTGGGAGGGGCAGACAGGGTCACTCACATAGCAAATTTTGGCATGTTCATAAGGAACCGGTCAACATTTGCATGCTATATGGCCAGCTTAACACACCATTCACACTTGTGTGACTTGTCATGCGACTTTGGACATGAAAGTTGTATGACAAGTCGTACGCTATGTTTTCCAGGGATAACCATTCATAAAATAATATATTATACTATTAGCATGAACTATACTATTTTTTTTTTTAGTTAATGTACTACTTTGGTTCGACTTTCATGCAACTTTAGGGACATAGACTTCAGTGGTAACCATCAAAAGTTGCATGAAAGCCATACATGAATGTTTTGTATATAACAGTGGGTCTGGCCTTGTAGAGGGACAAGTCACATCCAAGTCAAACCCATTCAAAGTTGCACAAATTTGGAGTTGTGCAAGTTTGAATGGAGCCTTACAGTACACATTTACGAGGATAGTCTGAAATGTTCACAGACCAACCCAGAAGAAGTGACCACTCCATCACTACACCAAGCCACTCTTCCAGATGTTCAGTGCTGAAAAAGGTGCTTGCACGCTATATGGTTTTCATTTGCTCTTTGGAAAAAGTTGGCAACCCCCTGTAGTTATGTTGAAAATGGAGAAAGCGGAAGAAGGCGGCTCAAAGTGTTCCATCAGTGGACAAACTGATAGCAACAGTCTTCTGCACACCCTCGGAATCTCAATAGACTGTTGCCATCACTTTGCCCACTGGTGGAACACATCGAGCCTTCTCCTTCTAGGTTCTCCATTTTCAACTTGATTATGGGGGGGGGCAAATTTTTGCAAAGAGCGCATGAAAGCCGTATAGCGTACATGTGCCGTTTTCAGCTCTAAGCATCTGGAAGAGTGGCTTCGTGTGGTGATAAAGTTTCAGGTCTGTGTGGTCACTCCTTCAGTGTTGGGCTGTGAACTTTTCAGACTATCCTTGCATGTGTTTAGATATTCTTTGGTGATCGGCGTTATATGGCATTTAATATATATATATATATATATATATATATATACACATACACACACACACACACACATTATTAAAAATTACAGCATATGTGAAAATATGTTTCTGTTCACTGCTGTCATATACTGATTTTTTTTTTTTTATAATTTTAGTATGATGACCTTAGATGTGGACTGTGATGGTATACAAGTATGATTCTAGCACTGTTCGAAGTCTGGCATTCTTACTTTTCACTTGCGCAGACTTCCAATTACTAAAACTACAAGCCCCACATGGCCTGTCATTAGCAGTTTATTCCCTTATAAAGCTAAAGAGCAACACAATGCTACTACAAACCATCCATTATCTGCTTTTAAAAAAGTCATCACACTCCGTTAAATACACAAGATTATTTAATTAAAGCATTAAATGCATTGGCACTTTCTCCAAATATACAAACATTGCCTTCATTTGGTTTACATACAATAAAACCTCACATTTAGGCTTGCAAAGGCTCCATGTCCAAGAACAATGTCCAGGTCCAGACCTTGGACTGAGTGGTCAGTAACAGAAGGTAAATCATATTGGCTAGCTGGTTTATAAATTAGAACCAACATCCCCCTTGGGATCCGGCTGTAAGGGACAGAAGGCACAATTCCCAATTGGCATAATAAGGTCATTATATCAAGGTAGTTTAAGTTCTCAACTCAAAATGCGAAATAACTTAACAGAATTACGGACAAATCCTCTTGTTTTTTTATTACATTTTATAGATTACAGCAGTGGTCTCCAAACTGCGGCCTGGGGGCTGGATGTGGACCTTTGCTTGCTTTTGTCTGGCCCTTGAGGCACTATTCCAACAACTGACTCCAATGATGGGGTACTATTCCTCTCACTGACACCAACAATGGGGCATCATCCTTCCCAATTAGGAGGCACTATTCCTCCCACTGACACCAATGATGAGGCACTATTCCAACCACTGACTCCAATGATGGGGTACTATTCCTCTCACTGACACCAACAATGGGGCATCATCCTTCCCAATTAGGAGGCACTATTCCTCCCACTGGCACCAACAATGGGGCATCGTCCTTCCCTCTGACACCAATGATGTGGAACTGTTCCTTCCACTGACACCAACAATAGGGCATAATTCCTCTCACTGACACCAATGATAGGGCACTATTCCTTCCACTGACACCAACAATGGGGCACTATTCCTCCCACTGACCACATGCGCTAATTCTGTAAATACTACTGACCATCAAGTTTGGGACATTGTGGACTCTCTCTGAAGCTGGGGCATTTTCGACTCCCACTGGCCACAGTCCAGCCCTCCTAAAGTCTGAAAGGCCGTAAACTGGCCCTTTCTTTACGAAGTTTGGAGACCCCTGGATTAGAGAAAAAAAATGGTTTAAAATTATGATTAGGAAGAACTCAAACATCCCACACAGCCAAAAAGATAATTAATGAAAGGGAAGCCTTTCACATCCAGAGATTCGTATATATCCCATCATTTGGCGAGACCATGCTGCTGTCCCAAAACTGTTAAACTGAAGCACAAAATTCAGGAATAAGGGTCCATTTACACTGTTGTGTTTTAACGCACATGCTACAACGTGCTAAAAGTTCCGCTTTTTAAAAAAGTGCCCGTTGCCAGTTCTGCGCTGCAGTGCATTTTGAAAAGTAAGTCCATTTTTTTTTTCACTGCATTTTAGTGCATCAGGAGGAATTAACAAGCCTTGGTCAATGGCTATTAACCCTATCCTCTCCAAATCATTAATTCATAAAAGAATTGGAAACACATCAAAGCCTGTCAATAACGCATCAAAACACACCAGACAATGACCCTCTATGCACACACATACATGTACAGTAAATGGGCCCTAAAGGTTTCTTTTCATTGTGACACTTTGTACATGTAATCTCACACACAGGACGGTTACCCAAACCTCAGCTGCTCACAAATGTCAACACAGTTGACAGGTACAGTAAGTGACTTCAAGTCTTGCACAAGTCCTCTGCAGATTAACAGGGAGAAAAAAAAAAGTAGTCCGATTTTATAATCACGATATATTGATAGAAAAAAAATTCCTCTCTCAGTGGCGAGCAGCTTTGCAAATCTTGTCATACACCTCTGGGAATGCGTTCTTGCAGTTTAGTTTGTCCCGCAGTTTCTGGTACAGTGATCCGTCAAACATTTCCCAGAATTCCTCACGGGTCATATAACAATCTGCATAGAGCATCTGAAAGCTGGAGGGAGAAAGAACACACTAAGAGGAAGGCACAGAAATAAGATGGACAAATGAGTGAGTGTTTCATTTACAGGCAGATTCTCACAAGGCTGGCCAGAGGCTGGATTTACACTCTGAGCTGTAAATATCTGTACATGCAGCTTCCAGTGCTTTTAACCACTTCCAGTCCGGACACTTTCACCCCCTTCCTGTCCAGGCCAACTTTCAGCTTTCAGTGCTATCACACTTTGAATGACAATTGCGCGGTCATGCAACACTGTACCCATATGAATTTTTTAGCATTTTTTTGAGACAGATAAAGCTTTATTTTGGTGGTATTTATTCACCACTGGGATTTTTATTTTTTTTGCTATGTAAATGAAAAAGTCAAAAAATTTGGAAAAAAAAAAGTGTTTTTCTTATAAAATTTTGCAAATAAATAATATTTCATCAAAAATCTTGGCCAATATTTATTCCGTTATCTTTTTAGTGAAAAAAAAAAATATTAGTTTATAACAAAAATTATACTTTTTAAACTTTTTGTTTTACATTTTTATATTAGTTGTTTTTTTTTTTTACATACTGTCACCCTAGCAGTACAGTGTCACCATGGTGACACTGTACTACTTGTGGAGGGTGATGAAGATTTTTTTTTTTCCTTATACTGATTGCTTTTACACCCATAAAGGCTGCAAAAGTAATCATTTCTCCTTCTCTCTGGCTGCATTCTTGCAGCCATTGAGAAATACTGTGTGAGCTGTAATTGGTCACAGCTTGTCACATGGTACAAGGCTGTTGTGAATAGCCTTGTACCATGTGACCTCTGTGATCATTCACAGATTTCACACGTAGTAAGCATGGCAGAAGTGACATCTTGCTTACTACTCTGCATGTGATCACTGATTGGCCAATCAGTGATAACATGATTGGGACCATATGACGATCAGTGTTCCACTGTGTCCGGAGGACACAGCGGGCACCAGATCGCGGTGCTGCGCGCTCCCAAGCAGGGGACGGGGAGGCCGTTTATAAACGGCCACCCGCCCCTGCACTGCAACCGTCTGGCCGTTAATATACAACGGCCGGACGGAAGGTGGTTAAAAGAGAAGTTCACATTTTAATAAAAAAATAACAAATGCACATTTTTGTTACCTGTAAACAAAATGTGCATTTTATTATTTGTTTGCAGGAGCCTGTAAAGCATTGCACTAGCAATCAGCAGATCGCTGATGTTATGCAGGCCTCCTACAGATCTGTCAGTATATCTGCTTACTTATAGGATATGTACGAGCAATCAGATATACTGCCAGGAAGAATGAATGAACTACCACGGCGTTACATAGCACCGTGATAGTTCATTGAGGACTACAAGCTGACACCCGCTAAGGCTGTTGGGACTTGTAATCTCTCATTCACAGAACTCTATGAATAAGTGACACGGCCAGGTGGACGGAGCCCCGCACAAACTCGTTTCTTTTTTAAAACTTGACAGCTAGCGAGGGTGGAGAAGATGCCCCACTAGCTGTCAAAGCATGGGAGCGAGGGCCAGTCTTATTGTAGCATGTTACACCCCAAATATGGGTGTAACATGTTACGAAACATGAACTTATCCTTTAGATTAACTCTAGGCAATATAAAAAAAGAAAGCCCCCCCACTTAATGGTACTTGCCTTCAATCCAGAGCTGTCCGCCCAAACCACCTCTTCTTCATTAACCTCCCTAGCAGCCTGATTATGTCAATATTTCTGTGCTCAAAAGCGGTAAATTTTTTTGCATGGAAATATGTTGTTTTTTTATTGTAGGCCTGTAATTCTTAGGAATAACTCACTGAAATCTGTGCGAATAAGAGTCTAGTAAACATCCCGGGTATGATAAAATTTTAAACACGAAATCATAAATAATAATATAATAAATAATCATAAAAAATAATAATAATTTTAATTCAATAATTTAATCAAACCAAAAACACTGAAATTTGTAAATGAGCGCCAAGTTCGCACATCACTGAGCTTGGTCGCAAAATCGTTTTCAGTGTCTGATGACGAATTTCCCCACGAATCATTATCACTCAATTCTGCAAGTGGTTCTAGTTTACTATCGCTGTTCTCTAGCTGGTCTAAAACTGCTTTTGACCTAAAAGGGACGCTTTTTGGACGCCATGGACATTTCTAAGTTTCCAGGCAGAAAGAACAGTAAAAATGCAGGCAGGGCACAGGACAAAGCACTCGGGACAAAATGTATGTGAAATGGTTTGATACAGTAATGTTATACTGTGTGATTTTAGTGTATTGAGTAAATGGCACTTTTAAAAATTTTTAATTTCCTGCCGGTTCTGTCCCCCGTACATCCCGACGCTCGCAGGGAACGGAACCCAGAAGACGGATGCCAGCATCGACCAGAGGAGATGGCTGGGGATGCTGCAGGGGGGACCTAGCGGGACCGCAGGACAAGGTAAGTGCAAGAGGGAATCCCTGAGCAATGCTGCAGTGTAATCCCGAGTATAGCTCAGGGTTACCGCTTTTGGTACTGAAAGTTAATCCCGAGCTACACTCAGGAATACCGCCAGGGGGGGTTAATAGATGTTCTCAGTCTTTCAGGTTGAATAACCCTCGCTCAACCAGGAAAACTATCAAAAGACTAGCCAACACAAGGAGACAAAAGAGGACCCAGTGAGGTTGATTTACTAAAACTGGAGAGTGCACAATCTGGTGCAGCTGTGCATGGTAGCCAATCAGCTTCTAACTTCAGCTTGATCAAGTAAGCTTTGACAAAAGAAACAGCAAGCTGATTGATTTCTATGCACAGCTGCGCCAGATTTTACACTATCCAGTTTTAGCAAATCAGCCCCAGTGCATCATGTGACTGGCCAAAAGAAAATATAATATGGCAAGTGTGTGTCTAATAAATTTTAAATATATATATTTCATAAACATTTTTATTAATTTTTTTTGAAAGAGGGAGATGGTATTTATTGCTTGCTATGGCATGGGTTGATGTATGTTTGGTTGTGTCATATTGTATATTGCATATACATAATACATTTCATGATCTTAATGCTTGCAGCAACCAGACAATTAGCTTACCCATGAACATCTCGGACAAACTTCTCTAAGTGCCGCATAGAGGCTTTGGCATCAAAGTGTTTTGTCTTTGGTTCACCATATGCTCCGATATCTACATACAGCTCTGCCTCATTGCCCTTGGGATGCACCATGCCAGGATGACTGGGTAGGATGAAAGGGCAAAGCCAAAGTGGGTACACCTGCATAAAAAGAAAAAAAAAAAGAAAAAAAAGAAGATGATACTGTATAGGTGTACGACACAAATGCTTTTTAAGGAACTGAAATTTTGTCAATTTTTTTTTTTTGTGTTTAGTGTAAGCATGTTGATGACCCTCTTAAGGCTCATTCACACCATGTGATGTGTTGATTGATGTGTGTCAACCTACATTTTTTTTTTTTAAGACCGCACACACCATTTTTGTGCAAATCCATGCAATGGCACCCTAGTGCACTGTGAGCAAGGTGCGTTGGGGTTCCATTTACAATGGTCTTCTTCATACACACCTTGATCTCATTGTGGAAAGCCTCAATGGATTTCTGTAGACATTTCATTGGTACAAGCATGTCCTGCACCACATGATGCTGTTCATACAACTTTCGGATGGTTTCTCCCTGTGTGAGCTTCAACAAGGAAATTTTTGGTGGAACCATCCAGCCAAACAGGTAACGGAACAATGGGTGATTACCAAAAGGAATAATGTCCTACAATCAGAAAAGAAGAATGTTAATGACAAATAAAAATGTCATCTATCGAAATGGGAGAGTCTCCAAGATGGATACAGACAGTAAGAAAAACCTTAAAAACAGAAGGCTAGGACAGTCGGCTGGTTTTTTTTTTTATTGCTATTTGTGTCCCATCAATGATTCTTCCTTGCTTCCTGTTAGGGTAACTTTAGGGCTGATTTACTAAAACTGGAGCATGCAAAATCTGCTGCAGCTGCGCATGGTAGCCAATCAGCTTCTAACTTCAGCTTGTTCAATTAAGCTTTGACAAAATAAAAAAAAAACCTGGAAGCTCATTGGTTTCTATGCACAGCTGCACCAGATTTTGCACTCTCCAGGTTTAGTACATCAACCCCAATGTTTTTGCCAGGGCATCAATAAACAGGACGGACATTCTATGCAAAATCACGTATATAAAAGTGACTGCACTTCTGCCACTTGGGGGTGCATGCCTGCTGCTGCTGTGAATGTACAAAGCAGAAGCCAATCAACAGGTGCTGGCCAATGGATCAGCGCCGGCACCTGTTAATCGCCAAGGAGACTGACATAACACAACTCTGCCTAGGTAAACAAGGCAGAACTGTGTTATGTCAATGGCAATCCGCTAGATTTTATTCAGGAATAAAATCTAGCAGATTGCCTAGTAAAAACAGTACACAGTAAACATACAAACTGGCTGGGCACAGAATTAACCCTTTGATCGTCCTAGATGTTTTACCCCTTCCCAGCCAGTGTCATTAATACAGTGACAGTGTATAGTTTTAGCACTGATCACTGTATTGGTGTCACTGGTTCCCACAAAGTATCAGTTAGTGTCAGACTGTTCGCCACAATATTGCAGTCCCGCTATAAGTCGCTGATCACTGCCATTACGAATTAAAAGAAAAAAAAAAAAAATTCCAGTATATATATCGCCATTTGTAGACGCTATAACTTTTGTGCAAACCAATCAATATACCCTTATTGGGATTTTTACCAAAAATATGTAGCAGAATACATTTTAGCTTAAATTTATGAAGAAATTTGATTTTTAAATTTTTTTTTATTGGATATGTTTTATAGCAGAAAGTAAAAATTATTGTTTTGTTTTTTATTTTTAAATGTTTTTTTTCCTTTATAGCGCAAAAAATAAAAAATCCAGGGGTGATCAAATACCACTAAAAGGAAGCTCTGTTTGTGGAAAAAAAAATGACAAATTTCATTTATATACAGCATTGCATGACCGTGCAATTTTCAGTTAAAGTAACTCAGTGCCATATCGCAAAAAATAGCCTGGTCATGAAAGGGGTAAATCTTCTGGGAGGTCAGGTGGTTAAAGAATATCCACTAAAGATTACTTGAGCACTAATACTTCTTCCATAGCAATATCAGTTCTTTCTTACTCCCGCCATTATTAGTTCTTCCATACTCCCGCCATTATTAGTTCTTCCATATTCAATACCACTATCGACTCCTCCGTACCCGTACCACGGTCAGCCAGTCCATACCCGTACCACGGTCGACTCCTCCGTACCCGTACCACGGTCGACTCCTCCGTACCCGTACCACTGTCCATACCTCCGTACCCATACCACTGTCAGCCCCTCCGTACCCGTACCACTGTCAGCCCCTCCGTACCCGTACCACTGTCAGCCCCTCCGTACCCGTACCACTGTCAGCCCCTCCATACCCGTACCACTGTCAGCCCCTCCATACCCGTAACACTGTCAGCCCCTCCATACCCGTAACACTGTCAGCCCCTCCATACCCGTAACACTGTCAGCCCCTCCATACCCGTACCACTGTCAGCCCCTCCATACCCTTACCACTGTCATCTCTTCCATACCCTTACCACTGTCATCTCTTCCATACCCGTACCACTCTTGGCTCTTCCATACATATTCTACTATTAGTTCTCCCATACCCATTCCTATACCCCTATTAGACAATCTAAACTCATACAAAGTACTATGTAGACCTTTTTGCATTAGCAGAGTGTGAAACGCACCTGCAGTTCCCAGAAAATGCTCCGTGTGTGTCTGTGATAGTAATGTCTTAGTGGTATGTACTCTGTTCCACTTTGGTTATTCTTTAGGAAAGATTCCACATGGCGGAAGAACCAGGGTTTCCAATAGTTTCCAATTCTATTCACCTTTAAATGTAAAAAAAAACACATTTCTGTGAATAACACAGAGAACAAAAAAAAAGGTAAAACCTCAATGATGATGCAATGAAGAAATAGATTTTGAAACAAATGTGACAAATCAGACGATCACTTACCTGACCTGGCTCAGCATCATCGGTCAGGACCCCAGTCATAATGACAGCCTCATCTACAGAGTAAACCAAACCTTCCACAAAGTAGTTCTCTTTCTTCTGTGACTCTCTGGAAAACTTCTCACAGATCTTCTCCAGGCCCCTCACTGGCGTATAATGTAGCTTCACATACTTTTTGGATGGGACGATCTTTATCTCAGCAGCTACCAAGAATCCCAGAGTCCCACAGGACCATGGCACAGCATAAAAGAGATCAGAGTTCTCAGTCTGAAAAAAAAAAATATATAAACATAATGAAATTAGAATCAATGACGAGACCCAGGTTATGGAGTATGCAGGCGGAATCTGTCTTATTTAAACCCCAGACATCTAGGTTCTGGTCTTTTTGGTATTAACGTGTGGTGTCACAATGCCAAGATCAAAAGAGCTCTCTTAAGGCCTTCAGAAAGGTGGTTGTGGATGCCTATTTAAAAGTCATTCCGCTGTAAGGAAAATACAAGTGGCATAGATTTCAAGCAACAATTAATTTGTTCAGGACTGGCAGGCCCAGTAAATTCAAGCAAAGAGCTTATGGTTTGATGTTAAAATAAATCTCCAAGAACACCAAAATTTCATCATGGGATCTGCAGGTTGGTGTCAAAGTGCATGCATCTACAATCAGAAAGAAGCTGCACCAATTTAACCTGCATGAGAGGTGTACCAGGAAAAAACCTGTTGTCCAAAAAAAGAACATTAGAGGAAGACTACAGTTTGCCATTGAGTAACTAAACAAAGACCAGGCCATGAAACAATGGGGTTGATTTATTAAAGGCAAAAAGAGTGTGCACTTTGCAACATGCAGTTGCACTCTACAAGAGCAGTTTCTCCAAAGCTTAGTAAATGAGCAGACATTTTGCTGACTTCCATCCTTCAATCATGTGCAAGCAAATATGCAGTTTTTTTTTCCTTGCATACTTTACCTGATTTACTAAGCTCTTGAGCAGGGGTCTCTAAACTATGGCCCTTCAGCTGTTGAAGTACTACAAGTCCCATCATGCCTCTGGGAGTCTTGCCTATGGATAGAAGAGTCTTGTAAGGCCTCATGGGACTTGCAGTTCCTCAACACCTGGTGGGCCATAGTTTGGAGACCCCTGCTCTGGAGCAACTGCACTTGCAGGGTGCAACTTCACTTTGCAGGGTGCACAGTCTATGTGTCTTTAGTAAATCAACCCCATAGTGCTGATCAATGGGCAATGTTGTGATGTTTACGGGAATATGAAGGTTTCACTATTTTTACTCTTCTTTGGGACAATTATAACCTCCCAGATCTTCAGAAAGTAACAAATTCTACCTTTTGGATAGCTCAGGATATTATATAATCGGATATTAGTTGCACATAGGCTGTAATGTTAAGCCCTTTCAAAACCTTAGAGAGGACCTGCACTAAATGCTGAGTGCAATTGACTTCTTTGTCCTGATTCTGATTCCTGTGGTCAGACTGGGTATTAGGATAGTATGGTTTATTTATTTCCTTTTCACCACCTCTGTGACGTTATGTCATTGAAGGGTATATGCTCTAGATTGCTAATACCAATGTAATAACAGATGTCCATTTTGTTGCTGACTACAGACAAAAGGCACATACAGTATGAGTTCCCATGTTGTCACTTTCTTTTTTCTTACCAACATGTTTTTGTATGTTTTTCTGTTTTGCTAGTTTTAGGATTGGAGGACAGTGTGTGGATAGGGGAATTGTTGGTTTTGTCTGTAAACCAGGAAAACAGTTTAAAAAGGAGAAGTGTGGCCAAAGCTCTTTTGGCTGTACTTCCCCTATGAGTCACAGGAGTGCACTTACTTTGGGCTTAAGCCTGCTCTCAGCTGACATCATAGAGACAGTCCAGGCTCTGCAGGGATCCTGACAATAATGTTGGGATCTGCTCAGTTACCTTACCGGCAGCTGGTGGGCTGTTGAAATCCTGAGCTAGCCGGTTGCGCCCCCTGCACAGCTTGGTGCTCCAGCGGACCCGAGAACTGAGTGACCAGAAGTCTTTGATTGCTCAGTTTTCAATGTGGAGCCGGTGGAGGATAGCTGCAGCACTGGATCACTGCTGCAGCCATCTAGAGAAGTATAAATGTTTATTTTCTATTCCCACACTTCTCTTTTAGTAAAAATGTACCCGATTTAAAAACAAACAGGCCAGAGAAAAAGTAGACATGTTTGTTGCAAACTGAAGACAGCATTTCAGGAGAAGACCTTCATGCCAACTGTGAAGAATGGTGATGGGAATATTATGGTTTGAGGGTACTTTGCTGCCTTAGAGCCTAAGCAGCTTGAAGTCAACTTTACATTAACATTCAACACAATTATCCAAAGCACACTAGCAAATCCTTCTTTTGAAATTTTGTTTGAATCAAAGATCAAGGCGGCAAATTTTTCTTGTGACTACTAATGTATGTCTCCTTTAGACACTGTCTGAATGAAGATCTAATATTTTCCTGTTCAATTATGTTGAAAGGAGGTCAAAAATTTCAAATCAGGTGTACCTACAGTCATATGACTGTATTTATATACAGTCATTCAAGCCACATCCAGTACAGATATGTTACATATTAAATGAATACATTTGAATAAAAAAAAAGTAGCAAAGGATTGGTCTTACTGGTGTACAACGGACAAGGCTTCCATCAGCCAAGACAAGCTCATAAGCCAAGCAGATGTGTTGGAAAAGCCCATAGTTATGTGATGAAGACTCGATTCCAGTTCCCATAATAAGACCACCTAAAAAAAACAGATTACTTTTAGAATCTGGCAGGGTCAGTTCACCCAAAATATACAAATTCCACAATGTTTCCAACAGAATTGTACAGCAATCTGAACATGTTTGTGGGATTTTTTTTTTTTTTACCGGTTGCATTATGACTGCCGAGATGTTGACCAAGCAAATTAAAACGGAGTGTTTTAATTTAATCTCTGCTGAATATGCAAATAAGCTTTTTTCCATGTTTATCACATTATGCAACATCCATCTCAGAGGCAGTATATGCCAGATGAGCCCATTAGGTGAAAGTTGAATCTGGAATATCCATAGAGTCTGATCATTCTGTAGATTTCAAACATACGATACAGCTGGGCCCCTTCCCCCTGCATCCCACAACTAATGTATTAAGTGCTAAGCTTCTGGAGGAAAAATTGTTTCCATTAAAATCTATAAAATTAGTGCGCTGTGCGTTACACTACAATGTGGTGCGTTTTTGAAAATCATGCATGCTGCACCTTTTGTGCTTTTCTTGAAAAACACATGTAACATTAATGTCAATAGTAACTCATTGAAAACACAGATACACGCAATACACATTGTAGTTAGTGTGCTTTGAGTCACATGCTCATGATTTCATATGTGTTTGCAGGGAGAATTGGGAAAACAAGCAGTAAAAATGCATGTAAGACACGCTTAAAACACATTGTCTTCCCTGGGTTCACACTTAAGCGTTTTCCACAGCGTTTTCCAGAAACGCACTACAGTCCATTTAACATGATTTCCTATTAGACATAGTTACATAGTTGGTCTGGCTGAAATAAGACAAAAGTCCATCTAGTTCAACCATAGAAAAAATAAAATGTTATAATCCTATACCCACAGTTGATCCAGAGGAAGGCAAACAAAAAAACCCAGCAAAGCACGATCCAATTTGCTCCTGCTGGGAAAAAAATTCCTTCCTGATCCCCCGAGAGGCAATCGGATATTCCCTGGATCAACTTTACCTATAAATGCTAGTATGCAGTTATATTCTGTGTATCTAAGAAAGAATCCAGGACTTTTTTAAAGCAATCCACTGAGCTGGCCAGAACCAACTATTGAGGGAGTCTATTCCACATTTTCACAGCTCTCACTGTGAAGAAACCTTTCCGTGTTTGGAGATTACATTTCTTTGCCTCCAGACATAAAGAGTGCCCCCTTTTCCTTTGTGATGACCTCAGGGTGAATAGCTCAACACCGAGTTCACTATATGAACCACTGATGTATTTATACATGGAGATCATATCCCCCCTTATGTATTATATATGGAGATCATATCCCCCCTTAATCTCCTCTTCTCAAGAGAGAATAAATTCAGTTCCTCTAATCTTTCCTCATAGCTGAGCTCCTCCATGCCTCATAGACATGTTCACATCTCGTTTTCACCCGGTGCATTTTTGGAAAGGGTCAGCGACTTTTTTTTGAATGCAAAAAGTTGTGTTTTTGGTTCTATAGACTTCAATGGAAATGCTGCAGAAAAGCATGTAGTGCGTTTTTGCCGCATTTTGCATTTTAAATCTGCCTAGCAACAAGAAAAACAAACAAACTGCAAAACGCTGCAAAATGCACTGCAGAAACAGATCAAATTTAAGCTGCATAGGTGTGAACCTAGCCTTAGGCTGCTTTCACACTGATCCTGTGACCATGTAATCCTATAGAACTCTTCGCACTGATCCATTGCAGGTCCACTGCGTTTAGTAAAATCTTGTTTGCTGCATTTTTTGGTGCGGTAAAATAAAAAAAACCCAGACCAAAAACTAACCTACCATTGAAATATATGGAAAAATTTCAGAAACGCATCAAAAACACACCTGTGTTGTGTTTTTGATGCAATTTTCAGGTCACATGTCCTGTGTAAAACGCACTGCAAATGCGGCAAAAACACAGGTGTTTTTAGTGCATTTTTGCTACGGATCAATGTGAAATTAGCCCAATAAATTTAGGCACAAAACGATAAAAAAATTTTTTTTAAAAAACACTTGCATGTTCCTAACACACAAATGCATGTACCTAAGTGAACCAACCCTTTAAACGGTAATGAATCACATGACCTTGTACTACCTAAATTACATGACAAGTAAGGCACCAAAAGAGATTGACCTGAATAAATTAAAAAGTGTTTTTTTTACCAACGGTCAGGTCATCAAGTTCTGGCAGTACAGGAAGGGTCCAACCAATAGAATTAAGCAGGGCAGTCACCTGACCCATGTTCGCTAATGGTTCCACGCGAACAACCTACAGAGAAGAAATGAGAGTATATAATTCACTCAAGGAGAACTATAGGCAAACACAAAATTCAGAGAACAAATATGCAATGTGACTAGACATACACCAGTGTCTGCTTTTTAATTTCTTTGGAAGCATACTTTGTAGCATTTCATAAAGATTTCCTCTCACTTCCTGTTGTATCTCTGGAACAGGAAGTGAAGGGAAACCTCCCCAAAAGGGACAAAAAATAAATTGACAGTGGTTTTAACCCTATACTTTAATCACTCACCCCATTCTGCTAGCAAGTCTTAAAGCCCAACTCCGAGACAAGTAAAAACTCCGTTACAGCGGGCTGTGCCCACACAGCAAGGGTTAAAGCCGAACCCCGGGGAGCAACAAATATTATGTAAATACATTCGTCTTGTATTCTTACTTGAATTCTTGTATTCTTTGCATATTTCTTCCAGATCTGTGTAGTAATCCAGTGTGAAACCTTGCCTTGCAGGAGCTTCCTGTAATAAAGACCGGTCACTGCTGCTCTCTCTCCTTGTGCAGGGTGACTGGTCTCGTCTCCGCCCACTCTTGTAGTTATCTGCAGGCAGCCTGCAGTGGGTGGAGCCTGATGAATCCCTCCCACAGCTCTGCTGTCTGCACAGGCTATGTACAACACAGTGATGTCACCACTACTTTTACAAGGTAATACCTGGGTTTGTAAAGGCAACTGGTACACAGGGTAGATTTGTATAATTTGTGGCTATTGAGTATTATACCTAAATGAAAGCTTTTGTGCCCAGGGTTTAGCTTTAAATTCTCATTTATGTCTAGGGAACTGGAAACGCATTTTTACTTACCCCAGGTGTACTCGTCCTATTGAAGAGCATGGGGCCCCGTTACTAAACCCACAACAGTAAAATCAGTCTGTATATGCAGTAAAGCATGCTTGATATACTTATAATCAGGGTAAGTGCAGCACTAAACACATAAAGATATGAAGAGTTCTTCAATGAATCAGTATAAATCATATATGCATGAAAAAGTTCTAAAACAATGGAGCTCAATGTGACTTCACATGTTTCCTCAAAGAGATAGGTGAGAGGCAAGGTGATGGGTAAAATGCACACTCACCGGACGCGCAATGGTAATGCGCAGTGTATGGTATAGTGGAGGTCTGCCAATGGGTCCCTCTCAGCATAGGAGAACAGGATCGACACAGGATAAGCAGATGTTATCGAGATATAATAAACCGGAGGTCCCCTTTAAGGACATGGGTGCAGGCTCTTCAGTGTGGTACAGTGGTCACCAGGGGGAGCTCAATCACGTGATGGTGCGAGCACGCGCAGACCCATCACCTTGCCTCTCACCTATCTCTTTGAGGAAACATGTGAAGTCACATTGAGCTCCATTGTTTTAGAACTTTTTTCATGCATATATGATTTATACTGATTCATTGAAGAACTCTTCATATCTTTATGTGTTTAGCGCTGCACTTACCCTGATTATATGTGTTATTTGGAAGGTTTTATGGTTCCCTTTTACTGTGCATAGTCGCTTATTTGTATTGAGCGCTCGCCGAGTTACTTTTTCTATATATGCTTGATATACTCACAGTAGAACCTAAGGGGTTAATCCTCTGCATTGTGAAAAATGCTGTTTGATCCTGACTTCTCTGATCCTCCCCTTCTTCCAGTACCCCCCTCCTATCTCCTGATAAGACATATGGTGTGGAATCACTCTGCACATGCTCAGTTTGGTGTGCATTTCTAGACAGGTTTTTTTTTTTTCTTGGGAGGGTGCATGTGATCAGCACAGGGCCAATCAGCACTGTCTAGAGGTCAGGGGTTCTGCATCATCTAAGAGCAAAATGAAAACTCCACCCAAGAGCTTTAACCAGTGCTCTGCTGGACACTGATAGAAGTCACAAGACTGCTCTAACTGCTGATCAGAAAAGGTATTTAGCAGTTTATATTTACTAAAATAATTTCATTTCCATGTTGTGTGTACTGTGGGGGACCAGATATAGTGAATGCAGGGTCCGGGAAGACCAGATATAGTGAATGCAGGGTCCGGAGAGACCAGATATAGTGAATGCAGGGTCCGGAGAGACCAGATATAGTGAATGCAGGGTCCTGGGTTTAGTAACACTTTAAGTGATTTGGTGTTGAATCGTTTTATTTTAAATAGCATAATGAACATTTTCCTCCTACAGCCACTGAATACCAGCAGTAGGGAGAGGAGGAGAAGTCGGCATTCAATGGTTGCAGGCAGAAAATGGAGAGAATCGGTTCCTGTATATGCTGCCCCTCCTGTCCAAGGGTAAAATGTGACATGGAGGCCCCTGGAGTATGGTGCGGGTAAATCCCACCCCGAGAGTGCAGCGCAGTGCACCTGGGGCTTTCCTGTGGGTTAGCTACGCTTTGCCATAGACTTCTAATATATCTTACAGGTGTGGTGCACTTTCTGAAAATGAACCAACACTCCTGCACTTAGTATGAGGTCAAAGGCCACATCAGAGGGCTCCAAGGGCCACATGTGGACCAGGGGCCAAGGGTTGAGCACCCCTGACTTACCCAATCCTCTGGCACACAGGGGTCCCCTATGCTCCGGCAGTGGACTATTCCTGGCATCTCATATCCACTACAGGTATAAGGGACCTGCAACAGTCTTATTTATGTCAGAGGGCATCCACCGGAGCATAGGGAAGAAGAAGACCAGACTTGCAGCAAGCAAGAGCCTAGGGGAGTGGATGAATGGGTAAGTAAAACCGCTTTTTCCATTTCGCCAGACATAAGCAAGCATTTAACACTTGCATAGCAGGGGAAGACCAACTGCAAGGGATGATTTTTCTTTTCCCGGAGTTCAGCTTTAAAAAAAAGGTCACCAAAACGAATATGGTTTGCCAATTTGAAAACTCAGTAGGAATATTTGTACTCCCAACAAAGTGTTTTAAAACCAAGTATAGGTAATTATCCTCATCTTTGGGTTGTACCTGTCTCTTGGTGTCCACCTCTAAGATATCCATAAGGTTGATCATGATATTCTTATGAGTGTTCTTGTACTTCCCAACCCTCAGAGATACAGTCAGCCAACCTGGCCTCCCTGTACACATGAACTTCTTTGCTCCGTCGGCTTTCCACTGACGTACCTAGAAAAACAATAGGAACAAAACTGGTCACTACTACCGATTTTTTTTGAGTAATTAACATAATGCCAAAATGTACATATAATATACTGTCCAGATTTTACAAAGTTTATGATTACATATTTTTTTATATCCTACATCTAAAAACAGCCTTCTGTTGCTATACTTACATGCACCAGGTGAGAGGACAGTGGTTGTTACTATTAGGATTAAAAAAAATATATATATCTATAATAACTGCCCATGAGGACACTAGTTAGGGCTCATGTACACGGGGCATTTGGAACACTCTTCTGAACGTTGGAAACTGACTGCTGGAAAACGTAGGTTAAAAAACGTCAGTTTAGCCACGTTTGCATACCGCGTTTATGTGCGTTTGCGTTTAGAAGTGTTTTTAAAAGATAACCTCAGGAGACCTTCCCAAATGCCCAGAATGCACTGAAAAATAGTAAACAATTTACTTTTTCAGACATTTTGAGAGGACTAGAAAGAGTAGAAGCAGAGAGAGTAGTATGTGTTGAGGTGACCTGTCTTTTCTGGTTGTATTCACTATGGATCCCATCATGAGCATAATGCAGCGTGTTCTACCAATTTTTTCTTCACGCGAAACCTGGAACTGACTGCGCTGGTGTCCCGGGTCCATTTGATTACATGGAAAACGCTTTGCATGCATTTCGGACTATGAAAAAAGGCTCCGGACAGCATCTGGATATGGAACAGTTAAAAAACGCTTCTAAACGCAGTTTACGTTTACACACGGTTACAAGTGGTAAAATCTACTCCTGATTGCAAGTTTGGGGTGTTAAAAAAAAAAAAATGACTGTAAACTCAATTGCCTGTAAATGACAGTGTACATGGACACATAGGAAAACATTAAGGAGAGTTCAGGGGCTCCTGAAACAAATGCTGAACAGCTCCGGAACGTCAGTTTAGCAGCTGCAGTGTGCATGAGCCCTTATAGTGACAACCATGGACTCCATCACTTTGAAGGGATTTCTTCACACTTCCTATTTTGGCTATAGGAAGGAAGTGAAAGGAAATCTCCCCAATGGGCAGAAAAGAAACTGAAAAGAGTTATAACCGTCCCTTACCCTATCCCAAATTACAAAAAAAAAATAATAATAATTTAGTTCTGGTTTAATCCCTCACCCCCTCTATACCATGTCCCAGATTTTTTTTTTCTTTTAATCTTTTACCCGATTTTTCTAGAAAAACACAAACTTGTAAAAATTCTTGCAGGGTCCGCTCCTGGCAGGTCAGTTATTATTCATATAGGCACGCATAAACGTATATCTCCTAGATTGTAAGCTCCAAGGAGCAGGGCCCTCCTAACCCTCTTGTATTGAACTGTATTGTTGCTGTATTGTCTCCCGTTATATTGTAAAGTGCTGAGCAACCTGTTGGCGCTATATAAATCCTGTATAATAATAATATTAATAATGTCAGGGCAACATAAACATACAACCATATGCAGTGCACCTCTACACAATGCATGCAATTTTCCCATGTTTTAACCATTTAAAGACCTTGCAAGTACAGAGAAATACCTGCTGATTTGCCAGATATGCACTCCACCCCCAAGTCTTGTCGTGGGCTGAATGTGATGGAAAGATATCTCCCCAACCTTCCCATCTAACCCTAGAGATTGTGAAAAGGTGCTACCCAAAGGTCTGACAGTGGTCTCCAAACCCTTTGCTTGCCTTTATCTGACCCTTGATGCATTATCCCTGCCACTGACACCAAAAATGGGGCACTATCCCTTCCACTGACACCAACAATTAGGCATTATTCCTCTCACTGACATCAATGATGGGGAATAATTCCTTCCACTGACAACAAAAATGGGGTACTATTCCTTCTACTGATAGGAACTATTTCTTCCCCTATTACCACAATTTGGGCATGGTTTACTCCCAATGAGCACAGCCCTGCTCCTGTAAGGTCTGAAGGACAGTAAACTGGCCCTTTCTTTAGAAAGTATAGAGACCGCTGATCTATGAGATTGAGCAGAATGAGAAAGGTACTTTCATACGTTTTAAGTCATTCAACAGGGAGGTTCACATACAAAGAATATGCTCCATGAGTCCAGCAGTATAAAACTGAGGCTTTAAACTAGTGACACATAATAGCTGGGCAACCGGTATTTTTAGAAGAAGAGACTATGATCATAATGGTCCTCTATGCCATTATTGCAAGGGTTGAACAGATGCCAGTGATGTAGAATGTTTGCAAGAACAATCATTAGTAGGGCTGGCCATACACGTGTAGACTTCTCTGGATCAGCCTATTGGCTGAACAAGAGAAATCTGGTAGATTCCTAATAGATTCCTTTCAGTCAGAATAAAGGAATCTTCCCAGCTGGCTACTGTATTCAGACAGCCAACACTTGCGGCTGCCTGAATACCCTAACAGTGACTGCATCTGGTTGGATGCAATCAATGTTCAGCTGACAATTTTTGACCCAGCATCTTTAGCAGGAATCAGTCAAACTTCAATCCGTGTATGGTAGGCTTAAAGTAGGACTTTTTTCTATACTTTTTAAAAATTTTGTACAGAGTAAGGGAGGGTTATAACTCCTGCCAGTTTAATTTTGACATTAATTGTCCCATAGAGGCGTTTTTCCTTCACTTCCTGTCCCAAAACCAAAAGGGTCACAGGACAAATATAGAGGGTGAATCTACCCAATGGGGACACAGACAGCAATAAAAACTGACAGGTTTCTAATCCCCTTCCATTCTATCCAAAATAAAAAAAAAAAACATTTTGCCACCTGGCCTTATGACTCCTCTATTGGCCAACCCAGACTTTCCTCCAGGACAACATGCTGACTTTCCGCAGCAGTGTAGGTTTATTGCGACTCCTTGGGCTGATCATTTTTTTGTCCATGACACCTTTCTACTGCAACAAAATTTGAGACCTTTGTAAGCAGCAATTTCCTCTGTGGACCTGTCTGCAGATACGTTACTTTCTAAACCACCCCAGAGTCAATGGAGCATACTGCAAACCAAACACTTCCTTTGAAAAACAAAGAGATTCCCAAACTCCACAACACCATTTGGTATTGACCATCTACTCTATGCTGATTCATGACTTAGATGCCGGTCATAGATGGATCAAATCTCGGCTGGTTCACCAGGGACTGGCCGAGATTTGATCCATCTAAGGGGAGGCAGATTGTAAGGTTGATATAACCAACCTGTCGGATTTTTAGCTGCAACTACCACTGGTGGCTATAGCCTCTAGCAGTAATCATTATGTTCTGCCAGCAAGGGAGGCTCCCCATCGGCAGAAGACAATATTGCAAAGGAAAGCATTCCCCCATCAACACTGACTGTGTTGATGGAGAAGTTGGGTCATTTTCATTCCTTCCACCCATGATTCATCTATGGCTTGCCTTACCCACTAAATCTATATCGGCAAGGCAGAAATGGGAGGCTGAAAAAGGTATGGTGCTTTCTGATTAGGAATGGGATAGAGTGTTTACCACAATACATAAGGGCTCTCTTAATGTTTCCATGCAACTACAAGGTATACTCCAGATGGTACAGAACACCTGATTTTCTGCACAAAGTCTTCTCTCAGACTCCTAACCACTGTCAGGGTATAATGCTCAACATATAGTGGCAATGCCCCGACCTACAGACATATTGGACTAATGTTCTCAACATCACAAGCTATACTTTAGACTTTTCATCACTCCAATACCTACTTCATCAGTCTTCTGTGATGGAATATTCATATGCCAAGTTGTTTGCAATGCATATGGTGAATGCTGCTCAAATGTGTATCCCAGTGTAATGGAAGCAGAGACATGTTCCAACTTTAACTGAGTGGTTTAGAAGACTAAATTGTGTGGCTGAAATGCAGGAGCTAATTCAAAGAAGATAGGGTACAGGCCTTTCACAAAACTTGGGCGTGTTGTTTTCATTACAGATCCATCTCTGACTATGCCTCTGTTATGCCAGATACCCAGTTTCAAGGATAATCCCTATATCGGACTTGAAGCTCTCCTGGCATGGATGTATGCTATGATAGACTGCATGGACCCCAATCAGACTTAAGCGGCAAATGGAAAACCCAGCTAGACAGCTATTTTTGCATTACCTCCCTTTCTTCCTCCCCATACCATGCTTTATGTTCCCCTGATTCTTCTCCTTTTCTCTGTTTCTTTTCTCTTGCATTGGATCTCCTCTTCTTAGACTTTTTCTCCTTCCCCGTTTTCCGGCTTGGCCCCTGGAGGATGGCATAAATCGTGTTTCTTCATATCATCATCTTTACTACCCTCCTGAAGCTTCAGCCATGGATTTACTAAATTAGGGCCTTGTTGACCATGCTAGCCAAGTTTCCTTTAGGATTACAGCTGCTGTATACTGGAGGTCAAACCAATAGCCGCATGCTTTGGAGATCTTACAAGAGCAAATATGAGTTGAACATGTCCAGTGGACACAACATGTGACTGTTCCACCGCAGTATGGTTTACTGGAGGACTGAATTATGTGTAATGCTGAGGTCATTTTGATGACACCATATACATTTTTCTGTTAGGTCTCAAATGTTTGTGTCTCCCACATATCTGCTCAACTGTTTATTGGATTGTACTGTGGTTATGAGCAACTGTTTGTATCCGTATGATGAGAAAACACTGTGAACTACGAACAAACCATCGAGAGAAGTTCAGCGTTCATCAATGGCACCTTCTGCACAAGTTTGCATGTTGACAACAGTGCTAACCGCACAGCCATGAACACAAAATCCAGTGTCTGTGTAATAAAAAATACTCGGTGCAATAACTAAAAGCAAGTCCTATGCACGCACACAATCAACATGTAGTCATGCAGGTACTTTTTATCAGCATTTAAACCACTACATATTCTACACATGTGAAAGACCCTCTACCAAATGAACACCTGCCCTGGCACATCATAGCATTCACCCGACACTCCAAGAAATAACAGAATCCAACTGCAAAATTCTTGCACTGTCAAAACCTCCACTTTTATTATCACACGGCACACAGGAGGATATATCTTATAGTCATCACAATCTGCATAATAACACACACCAGTAAGAGTGGAAGAATTACAGCATGAAATAGAAACATCATTTGACAGCATCACAGCATAGAATTAATACATTACCAAAGCTATGTTAGAAGCTGGGAGGAACAAATCCCATCGGAAACCAAACTGCTCAGGGGGTCACGGAGAAGTCGTAGGCGCAACCAGTCGATTAGCCCATATAGCCCAGCGTTAGAGAATCCACTGGCCACTAAGGGGGGGCTTCTACTGGTCTTGCCCGGACCTCCGCCTTGTAAACCCATTTTCTGGAAGCTGTCCAATAGTGGGCGGTGCCACACCCACCACAGGAGGAGCTAGCAGAAGGGTTCCATGAGGATAACAGAGCCACCATATTAGTTATCTGAAAAGTCACACTTTTGCTTCTTATCTACCCCAAAACCTCTTTTCATCTCCCCCAGACTTAAGGATTTCTACCTTAGATGTTCTTAAACAGGTTTTTATCACCTAATGTGAGGTTACTAGATGTCATAAACATGTTTCATTCCATAAATAAGTTTTTATCTTGCTCTCATCAGAATATCTTGTGACTTTGTTCCTTTGACCTAGAGAAATGACATATCAGTCACCTCTCATGCCCCTGGCATTCGGGCAACAATGCTTTATTGTAAAAATGACCCATTACAGTCTGTTAGTGCTGAAACTCAGGGACACAAGTATAGGGGAGCAGTTTGGATTTACCATGGCCATAACAACAGTTGAAAAAAAAAAATGCACATTTATTAAGAGAAGCGGTGAGCTTTATAAATGTGATCAGTCCAATCACATGACACTCCACTTGACACCACAATCTCCAGCCTACATTTTATGAATGACCAGTAAAATGCAGGTGCAGTAAACACTGCAGTGCCAGCTGAGAGCGGATAATGGTATCTGCTCTCTATTATAAAAATGAGCCCCAATCTCCATTCATTTGTATCACTCCATCATACAGGCGACCACATACAAGTTATACTGATGACACAAAGACAATTCTGCTGCTAGAGAAAAATTGCCAGCAGCATAATCTCCAAAAAAGACCGTCTGTGTGTCCCTATGGATTCAATCCCTCTGTACACAGATGCAACAAGATATTGCTCTTTTGCTAGCATGAACACTGCTGAATCTCCATTGCTAGCAATGGCAGCAACTTCTCACTACCTTGGCTACAGAGTGAACGATCCCATAGGGTCAAAACAGCAATCCTACCACCTGTGGTTTTGCCAAATTGTCAGTGGCAGGATCACTAGTGGTAGTGTCACCAGCCTTAGGGCTGATCATGCGTCACCCAGCTACAGAAGCCTATGGATAGCAACAGTTGCTCTAAGAAGCTGGTATTTTAGCAAATCCTGAACTAATAAATGAACAGTAAGAAGCCAGAATATCTCACCTGTTTTTGAATCTCCTTAACCCGGCGGTCATGGAGCTTTGGGGCGCTGCACATCTTAAACACCAGCCATGCTCTGACATAATAATAGAGATCAAAGACAACAGACAGAGGAAGAAGGAAGAGGCAGACAAAGATCCATCGGTGGTGGACTATGACATACTCAAAGCCCTTTGCTTTAATCCACAGTAGAAAGAGGACCAGCAAGCCAGCCAGATATAATAGCAAATCCATTTCTTTGAGGGAGGTAGACCTAAAAGCATAAAATAATAGTAATTAAAGACTTTTTGATGACATGCAAAGCAGCACATATGCATCATAACCCTACTGGAACATTTCTTCTGGAGGTTTGAAGCGTATTTAATAAACAATGTGTGCTATAACCTCCTAGATTGTAAGCTCGAAAGAGCAGGGCCCTCGATCCCCTCATGTTTTGCATTGTATTGTTATTGTTCTGTCACATGTTCTGTCCCACTTTGTAATGTACAGCGCTGAGCGAACTATTGGCGCTTTATAAATACTGTATAATAATAATAATAACAACCTAAAGAAGCCAATCAGATTTTAGTTTTCTACGATCAGACCAGATAGTGGATGCTGCCATTCTCAACTCAAGGCTCCTCCAAAGGTTGCTAGGGGTTCCTTGAGCTGTGGCTGATTGACCACCCATTTGATGGGGCCAGCACCAGAACCAGCAGAAGGACACCCATCATTTTTTTGCTGTCTGAAAGGGTGGCTACTGAACAGCACTGTAAGAAGCATTATTCCCACTGACCACCAATGTATGGAAGATCCTTCCCACTGACCACCAATGTATGGAAGATCCTTCCCACTGACCACCAATGTATGGAACGTCCTTCCCACTGGCCACCAATGTATGGAACGTCCTTCCCACTGGCCACCAATGTATGGAACGTCCTTCCCACTGGCCACCAATGTATGGAACGTCCTTCCCACTGGCCACCAATGTATGGAACGTCCTTCCCACTGGCCACCAATGTATGGAACGTCCTTCCCACTGGCCACCAATGTATGGAACGTCCTTCCCACTGGCCACCAATGTATGGAACGTCCTTCCCACTGGCCACCAATGTATGGAACGTCCTTCCCACTGGCCACCAATGTATGGAACGTCCTTCCCACTGGCCACCAATGTATGGAACGTCCTTCCCACTGGCCACCAATGTATGGAACGTCCTTCCCACTGGCCACCAATGTATGGAACGTCCTTCCCACTGGCCACCAATGTATGGAACGTCCTTCCCACTGGCCACCAATGTATGGAACGTCCTTCCCACTGACCACCAATGTATGGAACGTCCTTCCCACTGACCACCAATGTATGGAACGTCCTTCCCATTGACCACCAATATATGGAATGTCCTTCCCACTGACCACTAATATATGGAATATCCTTCCCATTGACCACCAATATACAGAGCATCCTTCCAATTAACCACAAATATACGGATTATCCTTCCCATTGACCACCAATATACGGAGCATCCTTCCCATTGACCACCAATGTAAGGAACATTCTTCCTGATGGCCGCCAATGTAAGGAGCATGCTTTTTACTGACTACCAATTTAAGGAGCATCCTTCCTTTTGGGCACCATTATAAGGGACATGCTTCCCATTGACCACAAATGTAAGCACCATTCATCCCACTGGCCACCAATGTAAGGGACATTCTTACCACTGACAACCAGTGTAAGGGACATTCTTACCACTGACAACCAATGTAAGGGACATTCTTACCACTGACAACCAATGTAAGGGACATTTTTTTTCCACTGACAACCAATGTAAGGGACATTCTTACCACTGACAACCAATGTAAGGGACATTCTTACCACGGACAACCAATGTAAGGGACATTCTTACTACTGACCGCCAATGTAAGGAAAAAACAGGAAACGTCTGACCTCTGTGATTGCCAACAAGGGATTTGCCACCAAGTACTAAGTCATGTTTTGTAAAGGGGATCAAATACTTTTTTCCCTCATGAACATGCAAATCAGTGCATCATTTGTTAGACATGCATTTCTTTTGAATTTTGTGTTGCTATCCTGTCTCTCAGTGTTACAATACACCGAACATTCGATTTTTAGACTGATCATTTCTTTGTGAGTGGGCAAATATTCAAAATCGGCAGGGGATCAAATACGCATTTCCTTCACTGTACTGACGGCACTATATAAGTACCTGAAATAAATAATTTATCATATGATCGCTTCAAAAGCAGTATTTTTTGTGCTATATTCTAATCGCGTGTAACCTGCAATATGCAACATTTTTTGATTGCGTGTTGCATACTGCTGGATGAGCACAGACAATGGTTTGTCAGATTTAGGAGTTCCATTCTTTCCCACATGAATGTGTCATGAATAACCAGAGCAGTATATGGATCCACAACTTCAGGGGGTTCCTGCCCAGCGCTCACATGTTGCGGGATTCCATTGTTATGATCACTGTACTGTGCAGGTCACACATACACCCTCCAATTGCATACAATGCCTCCCCAGCTCCAGCAATCAACAGGTTAATCACCCCTGGAATTTCCCCCCCCCCCCGTAGAATAGCATATCAGCTCCTGTACACCCACAGCGCCTAGGATCTGTAAACAGACACGTATAATAGTAGGACAAGAGGCGGACATGTACCTGACCTCACAGCCGGCAGCGCTTCCCACTCTCTTGCCCGGTGTCACCGCTCCCTCGTGCTACACACCTCCTGGCTGTCAAACTAAGCCCCTCCCGCAGCCGCATCATCCCGCCCACCCCGCTCTACCATTGGCTTTCGTGCAAGGCGATCAAGCTGAGCTCAGGTGGCGAGTTTGCAGCAGCTGTCCAATCAGAGGCGGTGCTCAGCATCGGAACACAAGTGGAAAGCGGCACATTGCAGAAAAGAACCAATCGTCTGGAGGAAGGGCGGGGTAGGCTGGTTGCCTTGGTGACCGAAAGCTTAGCGTCAGAGGGAGCATGAAGATGTGTGTCCCGTGAGCATCTGCCCCCCTTGCTGTATCTGCGCATGTGCCAGTTTCAGGCATAAGCAGACGATCAGCGATCTCGCTCTGAGAAAGTGTTAACTCCTTTCATGCTGGATCCTTTCATGCTGGATTGCAAGTACAGGAGTCACATGCATCGGATCACTGCTGCTGCTGCTGACGTTCCTAATGTCGCCAAGCTGCTGGGGGGGTGACATGGCAAGTACAGTCACATGTGGGGGGATCAGTGATATTGGGGGCCCATAACATGTTTTGGTGGTGCAGTTACACGTGGGTACCAGTCACATGGGGGTGGGGATTTGCATCAAGGGAGACTGAGCTTATTGCCAGGGGGTGATGTTTGCGTCAATGGGGGGGGGGGGGGGCAGATCTTCACGGGGTACTGATCCTGGGGTGAGGGGGGTAATGAGAAGGGGGGCACATCTTCACGGGGGAATGATTTTGCTGGTGAATAATGACAAGGGGGGCAGATCTTCATGGGGGACTGATCTTGCTGGGGGGGAATGACAAGGGGGGCAGATCTTCACGGGGGACTGATCTTGCTGGGTAATAATGACAAGGGGGGCACATCTTCACGGCGGATTGATCTTGGTGGGGGGTAATGACAAGGGGGGCACATCTTCACGGGGGACTGATTTTGCTGGGGGGGAATGACAAGGGGGGCAGATCTTCACGGGGGACTGATCTTGCTGGGTAATAATGACAAGGGGGGCACATCTTCACGGCGGATTGATCTTGGTGGGGGGTAATGACAAGGGGGGCACATCTTCACGGGGGACTGATTTTGCTGGGGGGGAATGACAAGGGGGGCAGATCTTCACGGGGGACTGATCTTGCTAGAGGGAGTGACAAGGGGGGCAGATCTTCATGGGGGACTGATCTTGCTGGGGAATAATGACAAGGGGGGCACATCTTCACGGCGGATTGATCTTGCTGGGGGGGGAATGACAAGGGGGGCACATCTTCATGGGGGACTGATCTTGCTGGGGGGGTATGACAAGGGGGGCACATCTTCACGGGGGACTGATCTTGCTGGGGGGGAATGACAAGGGGGGCACATCTTTGCTGGGGACTGATTTTGCTGGGGAATAATGACAAGGGGGGGCATATCTTAATGGGGGACTGATTTTGCTGGGGAATAATGACAAGGAGGGCAGATCTTCATGGGGGACTGATTTTGCTGGGGGGGAATGACAAGGGGGGCACATCTTCACGGGGGACTGATTTTGCTGGGGAATAATGACAAGGGGGGCACATCTTCACGGGGGACTGATCTTGCTGGAGGGAGTGACAAGGGGGGCAGATCTTCATGGGGGACTGATCTTGCTGGGGGGAATGACAAGGGGGGCACATCTTCACGGGGGAATGATTTTGCTGGGAAATAATGACAAGGGGGGCACATCTTCACGGGGGGCTGATTTTGCTGGGGAATAATGACAAGGGGGGCACATCTTCACGGGGGACAGATCTTGCTGGAGGGAGTGACAAGGGGGGCAGATCTTCATGGGGGACTGATCTTGCTGGGGAATAAAGACAAGGGGGGCACATCTTCACGGCGGATTGATCTTGCTGGGGGGGGAATGACAAGGGGGGCACATCATCATGGGGGACTGATCTTGCTGGGGGGGTATGACAAGGGGGGCACATCTTCACGGGGGACTGATCTTGCTGGGGGGGAATGACAAGGGGGGCACATCTTCGCTGGGGACTGATTTTGCTGGAGAATAATGACAAGGGGGGGCAGATCTTCATGGGGGACTGATTTTGCTGGGGAATCATGACAAGGAGGGCAGATCTTCATGGGGGACTGATTTTGCTGGGGGGGAATGACAAGGGGGGCACATCTTCACGGGGGACTTATTTTGCTGGGGAATAATGACAAGGGGGGCACATCTTCACGGGGGACTGATCTTGCTGGAGGGAGTGACAAGGGGGGCAGATCTTCATGGGGGACTGATCTTGCTGGGGGGAATGACAAGGGGAGCACATCTTCACGGGGGAATGATTTTGTTGGGGAATAATGACAAGGGGGGCACATCTTCACGGCGGATTGATCTTGCTGGGGGGGAATGACAAGGGGGGCACATCTTCATGGGGGACTGATCTTGCTGGGGGGGTATGACAAGGGGGGCACATCTTCACGGGGGACTGATCTTGCTGGGGGGGAATGACAAGGGGGGCACATCTTCGCTGGGGACTGATTTTGCTAGGGAATAATGACAAGGAGGGCAGATCTTCATGGGGGACTGATTTTGCTGGGGGAGAATGACAAGGGGGGCACATCTTCACGGGGGACTGATTTTGCTGGGGAATAATGACAAGGGGGGCAGATCTTCATGGGGGACTGATCATGCTGGAGGGAGTGCCAAGGGGGGCACATCTTCACGGGGGACTGATCTTGCTGGGGGGTAATGACAAGGGGGGCACATCTTCACGGGGGACTGATTTTGCTGGGGGGGAATGTCAAGGGGGGCAGATCTTCACGGGGGACTGATCTTGCTGGGGAATAATGACAAGGGGGGCACATCTTCATGGGGGACTGATCTTGCTGGGGGGGTATGACAAGGGGGGCACATCTTCACGGGGGACTGATCTTGCTGGGAGGGAATGACAAGGGGGGCACATCTTCACGGGGGACTGATCATGCTGGAGGGAGTGACAAGGAGGGCAGATCTTCATGGGGGACTGATTTTGCTGGGGGGGAATGACAAGGGGGGCACATCTTCACGGGGGACTGATTTTGCTGGGGAATAATGACAAGGGGGGCACATCTTCACGGGGGACTGATCTTGTTGGAGGGAGTGACAAGGGGGGCAGATCTTCATGGGGGACTGATCTTGCTGGGGGGAATGACAAGGGGGGCACATCTTCACGGGGGAATGATTTTGTTGGGGAATAATGACAAGGGGGGCACATCTTCACGGCGGATTGATCTTGCTGGGGGGGAATGACAAGGGGGGCACATCTTCATGGGGGACTGATCTTGCTGGGGGGGTATGACAAGGGGGGCACATCTTCACGGGGGACTGATCTTGCTGGGGGGGAATGACAAGGGGGGCACATCTTCGCTGGGGACTGATTTTGCTAGGGAATAATGACAAGGAGGGCAGATCTTCATGGGGGACTGATTTTGCTGGGGGAGAATGACAAGGGGGGCACATCTTCACGGGGGACTGATTTTGCTGGGGAATAATGACAAGGGGGGCAGATCTTCACGGGGGAATGATTTTGCTGGGGAATAATGACAAGGGGGGCACATCTTCATGGGGGACTGATCATGCTGGAGGGAGTGCCAAGGGGGGCAGATCTTCACGGGGGACTGATCTTGCTGGGGGGTAAAGACAAGGGGGGCACATCTTCACGGGGGACTGATTTTGCTGGGGGGGAATGTCAAGGGGGGCAGATCTTCACGGGGGACTGATCTTGCTGGGGAATAATGACAAGGGGGGCACATCTTCATGGGGGACTGATCTTGCTGGGGGGGTATGACAAGGGGGGCACATCTTCACGGGGGACTGATCTTGCTGGGAGGGAATGACAAGGGGGGCACATCTTCACGGGGGACTGATCATGCTGGAGGGAGTGACAAGGAGGGCAGATCTTCATGGGGGACTGATTTTGCTGGGGGGGAATGACAAGGGGGGCACATCTTCACGGGGGACTGATTTTGCTGGGGAATAATGACAAGGGGGCACATCTTCACGGGGGACTGATCTTGCTGGAGGGAGTGACAAGGGGGGCAGATCTTCATGGGGGACTGATCTTGCTGGGGGGAATGACAAGGGGGGCACATCTTCACGGGGGAATGATTTTGTTGGGGAATAATGACAAGGGGGGCACATCTTCACGGCGGATTGATCTTGCTGGGGGGGAATGACAAGGGGGGCACATCTTCATGGGGGACTGATCTTGCTGGGGGGGTATGACAAGGGGGGCACATCTTCACGGGGGACTGATCTTGCTGGGGGGGAATGACAAGGGGGGCACATCTTCGCTGGGGACTGATTTTGCTAGGGAATAATGACAAGGAGGGCAGATCTTCATGGGGGACTGATTTTGCTGGGGAATAATGACAAGGGGGGCAGATCTTCACGGGGGAATGATTTTGCTGGGGAATAATGACAAGGGGGGCACATCTTCATGGGGGACTGATCATGCTGGAGGGAGTGCCAAGGGGGGCAGATCTTCACGGGGGACTGATCTTGCTGGGGGGTAATGACAAGGGGGGCACATCTTCACGGGGGACTGATCTTGCTGGGGAATAATGACAAGGGGGGCACATCTTCATGGGGGACTGATCTTGCTGGGGGGGTTTGACAAGGGGGGCACATCTTCACGGGGGACTGATCTTGCTGGGAGGGAATGACAAGGGGGGCACATCTTCACGGGGGACTGATCATGCTGGAGGGAGTGACAAGGAGGGCAGATCTTCATGGGGGACTGATTTTGCTGGGGGGGAATGACAAGGGGGGCACATCTTCACGGGGGACTGATTTTGCTGGGGAATAATGACAAGGGGGGCACATCTTCACGGGGGACTGATCTTGTTGGAGGGAGTGACAAGGGGGGCAGATCTTCATGGGGGACTGATCTTGCTGGGGGGAATGACAAGGGGGGCACGTCTTCACGGGGGAATGATTTTGCTGGGGAATAATGACAAGGGGGGCACATCTTCACGGGGGAATGATTTTGCTGGGGAATAATGACAAGGGGGGCACATCTTCACGGGGGACTGATCTTGCTGGAGGGAGTGACAAGGGGGGCAGATCTTCATGGGGGACTGATCTTGCTGGGGGGAATGACAAGGGGGGCACATCTTCACGGGGGAATGATTTTGTTGGGGAATAATGACAAGGGGGGCACATCTTCACGGCGGATTGATCTTGCTGGGGGGGAATGACAAGGGGGGCACATCTTCATCTATTTTATCTATTCTTTAATGCACTAATTAATCTGTTATATGAATGGTCTTGAAGCACTGTACCAAAAATAAATGTTTATTTTTTCAACACAAATAAGAGAGCAGTCCTTTTTTGACATTTGATTAACAATATATTATTCTGTAAACAAGGAAAAATGTTTAATATGTATAAATTGTCATAATGTGTGCCATTTCCTGGGTCACCTGCTGATGGTACTCTTGATTTGACAGTACAAGAGTATTTACGTAGGTCAACAAAAGGTGTCTCCCAGCAGCTAGGATGTGAAAGTAATTCTGCTGCACCTGATATGGCCTGCTGTGAGATATAGAAGCCCACCCTTGATTTAAGATCATTGTTTAAGCACTTTTGTTTCAAGCCATGGAACAGCCTCATTTTTGTACCTGACACAGAGACCTGATTCCTGTATCCTGCTTCCTGTTCTCAGTAACTTGCTCCCTGTTCCCCTTGTCTCCTGCTCCTGTACTGACCTTGTCCTGCCATTTTTTTCCTCCTTACAGTTTGATTATAGTTATGTCATTATTTGTTGTTGAAATTATCAACTTTATTGTTACTTACATTAACTATGATTTACTGGTCTTGTTGTTCGATGTGTACTTGTTTTCTCAATAAACTTATTTTAACGTTTATTCATTTTTGTTCAAGATTATGTAAGGTGCACCCAAATGATCAAATCACACTTGATGGTTGCCTTCAGTTTTTAAAATAAGAACTTTTTTGAAACATTTCCAAGGACATCAGAATTCTTCTGAAACAATTGCCGTCTGCCTGCTGTTTATAAATGGCCGTACGGTGGCACTCCAGGGGCGTGTTGCCGTTCATAAATGGCACCTGCCATTTCTAGCTGTATGCACTTGCTGGGAGCGCGCAGCAACGCAATCCAGTGCCTGCTGTGTCCTACGCACACAGTGAAACAACAATCGTTGGACGGGACCTCTGTATGAGGTCACGATCATGTGATCACTGATTGTCAATTCAGTGATCCCATGGAAAGTAGTAATCAAGATGTCACTTGTGACATCATTGCTTACGACGTGTGAAATGACCACAGCTTGTCACATGGTACAATGCTATTCACAGCAGCCTTGTACCATGTGAAAAGCTGTGACCAATCACAGCTCAATCAGTACTTCTCAATGACTGCAAGAATGCAGACAGAAAGAAAAATGATTGCTTTAACATCCTATATGGGTGTAAAAGCAATCAGTGTTAAACAAAAAAAACTAATTTCTTTATCACCCCCCACAAGTTGTAGTGTCACCATGGTGACACTTTACTTCTAGGGTGATAGTATGTTTAAAAAAAATGTAAAATTAAAAAAATAAGAATATAAAAACATAAAATAAAATTTTAAAAAATATTTTAAAATTTTTTGGTTGTAAACGAATTTTAATAATTGTATTTTTGACTAAAAAGATAAAGAAATACATTTTTGCTAAGAAAAATGATTAAATAATATTTATTGGATACATGTTATAATAAAAAAAATATTTAAAAAATGTGGTTACTTTTTCATTAACATAGCCAAAGAAAAAAAACACCCATCGGTGAATAAATACAAGCAAAATAAAGCTTTAGCTGTCTCCAAAAAATGTTTAACCAATTCATATGGGTACAGTGTTGCATGACCGCACAATTAACATTCAAAGTGTGATAGCGCTGAGAGCTGGAAATTGACCAGGACAGGAATGGTGTAAAAGTGTCCGGACAGAAAATGGTTAATTTCAGGTGAAAATAAAAGTAGTTACATTTAATCAAAAGCAAAAATATCAGATAAGTCTAATATAACTAATTTTAATAAAATTTCTCTAATGTAAAAAATAGGGAACATACTGGGCATTTTACACATCGATAACACTAGAGTTGAATTATAATGTCAATAGCATAGTGTTGTGGTAAATCAGGTGCTAGCTGACACTTTCTTGGAGTTACAAAAACAGACTAATTGAAACTAACATCAAATTTTACTCTAATACAGTAGTCATCGCTAATACTGTACATTGTCTGAATATTACAGACACTGCCTGGGAAGAGCTCAACATTTAGGGCCAGTAAATGTGTTAACCATGTCAATAAAAAATTTATAAGATGTGTTAAGTGAGCTGTTCTTACATGTGTGGATGGGTATTTATTCTCTTTGATGTTAAGGTAAAATAAAGAGCCATATCACTTGTTTTCTTACACAGAGGTCTGTGCATTTTAAATGCAAAAGTTTGAGGACACCACAATTAGCTGACACAAGGCTACAACGACTACCTTGAATCAGCTATCAATGTCAATCTATGTCCAATCAAGGCGCAGTTAAACATGCTGCTTGCCCATATTCATTTCACTTTGGCTAGTAAGAGGTTATTATACCATTAATCATCTCTGTATTGTAAGCCCTGTTTCACAGTACAAAACGTACATATTCAGCATTACCACAGGAATATCGCAGTATGGTCCAAACAAGGCTGTTATTGCTGAAGAATCACATTACTGAGGAAATTGAAACATTTAGGATCCAAACAGGACCCCTTCTTCACCTGCCTGACAAAGAGGACCTGTGGAGCTGTGAAAAATTGTACTTTCCTCTGTGAAATAACAACCTTGTTTGGACCATACTTGGAGTATCATGTTGTCCTGCCACATATGTACGTTTATCTGTGATGTTTCCATTATCCACCTAGTACTGAGTACAGCACCTGCTGTTGGTAAGCCCTGTTTCTAGTAAAGTGTGCAATGATATTATAGAATAGACAGTTTCACACTACCATAAATTCCATCTTGTGTATTCTTGTGGGAAAGCACAAGAACACTGACAACACTATGCTCTCATGCCTAGTGTGTTCATTTTGTTATGAGAAAGCAGAGGGACTGGCAGGATCACCAGATTAAAAAAGACACTATTATCTTAACTAATCAGTAAACCTCCACTTGTAAAACCACACTTAGAATATACATGGTGTACACATATATATGTCACACTGTTAGAAAGTATGTAAAATTTACATAGAGTTAACAATAAGAAAGACTAAGAAATGGGCCATCACCATTTTAAACTAGGTGCCAAAACGACACACCTTTTTTTGGAAAAAATAAAGTAACTAAATGAAATTGAATTGAAAAGTTAAATTTTAATTTGTCGACACAAATATTAAAAAAAATTTTGTTTGACGAAAGTTAAATAATAGCTTATAACAGTGATAGAAAGAGTTTGGAGAGCTGGAGGAGGAGAAACAGCAGGACATTATAGTTCAGAGGTTAATGTTTGTGTAGGTTTTGAATAATGTCTAGACAAGAACAACCAGAAAACTGTAAACACTGTGATCTCGTGACAGGTGTGGTCATTTTGTTATGAGAAAGCAGAGGAAATGGTAGGATCAACAGGGATAAAACACAATAAAGTATGAAAACTCTTTTGGATTTTTGATAAATCAAAATATTATTATTTTAATTATGTAGCTATTCACTGGCCCAATAACTGATCAAATCTCCTTTAAAAGCATTTTTACCTGACATCATGAATCACCTCCAAAGCTTTATATCTGCTGAAGCACATGTTCAAATTGGAATGCACATAGGACTGCTGTTTGAACATTGGTAGAGAAAAAAGGCTTCAAGCTAATCTTAAATGCTTAAACAAACAAAATGCTTATCACTTTTTAGGAGAGAGTTCTATGATTTATGATGCACAGGACACGAGGAAAGAGACAGCATGCATGCTTACAGGTATACAAAATGAACCCTGAGTGAACCCGTAGAAAAATCAAAGTAATGTGTTAGTAATAATATGATTTATGCAATATGATTATATTTCATGTACATAATGTGTACTATTTGCACACTCTGAGCGTAAAATAGATTTTGAAAATATATTGTCTCATCAATGTTCATTTCATATAGTACTATGTTACCAGGGGAAAAATGACAACTCATGGGGCCCCCGGGCAATAGGGGACTATGGGGCCATTGTGTCCTTGGCCAAACTCCAAAATAGACTATGAAAAAGGTACCAGGGGCATCTCATGGGGCCCCATACTGACCCCGTGCCCTTGGGCAGTGCCCAAGTTTCAAAATGGTAATTTCGCCCCTGCATGTGACATTAATGTAGTTTATAAATTACACAATGGTAAAGATAAATGTTTACTTGGGATTGCAATGATAAGTATTCTGATATAAAAACATATTGTCTTTTTTTTTTTTTTTTGAAGAGGTCACATTAGCACATGGCAGCTGTTCATCTTATCATAAGGTGTTGCTTTCTGCAGACATATCACTTCAGGGAAAAGTATGATAATGACCTTATCAGCAGCCTTTACCCTAGTGTTACCTCATCTTAATGATATCATCTCTCTAAACTAATATGTCGTTATTTTAACTGAATTGGCTGTTAATGCAGTGGAACATGTTTTATGAACCTGATGTATAAATGTGACCATATGGGATACATTTTTCAAGTATAATGCTATGTAATATAAAACAGATATTATTAGGTAATACATAAGCAAAACTTTTAATTGGCATACAATCTGTAAGATCGTTGCACTACATACTTGAGGGGCATGATTGTGCAGCAATGTAAAAAAAATTGTAAGAAAAATGTACAATCTAGGGCCATCTATAAGGAAAAAGAGGCAACATAATTGTCTCATGTTTGGCCATCCTAACTTAGCAAAAATGACATGCAAAAATACAACACAAATAAGAAACATTTTTAAAACCCTTTTTTTTGGTTGACATGGGGATATTTGATTACATGATCCATGTGCTGGCTGTGTTTACACACATGGTGATTAAGAATTCCGTGTTACATTCCAATGAGGAAATCCTTTAAGACAAGTGTGATGCGGTGGCTGCACAGACAAAGCTGCAGATTCCAATGTGACATCCATACAAGTGCACAGCTTGACATGCATAGAAGGTTAGACGGTGGCCATGATTTCACTAGAACAGAAATAATGTCAACTTGCCCCGTGTCAATGACAAGATTTGATATTAGTATTGCTTTTGGCACAGGAAGGGGGGAGGTGGTAGGTACAGGACCCAAATGCCACATGGATATAATATGTGACTTTAGGCAGGGGTGTTTTTATCACAAGGCATTTGCCTTAGGGGGTATTTTTCAGAGGGGCAGCGTTTCCCTACAAAAGGGCTAATATTACTTTGCTTCACCCATTGCACATCAACTGAAATTTCAGAACAGGAGGTCAATGCAGGGGCATATTTACCACAAGGCAAACAAGACATTTGCCAAGGGAAGCATGTTTCAGGGTGGCTTAGGAAATTTTTAGGGGTGCAGCGCCCCCACCCAAAAGAAGGGATGGAAGAAGGGACACACACAGCATGGGGACCAGGTGGGAGATGGTTGATGGGGTATGCAGAACATGACTCTTGTTCCCAGTGATGTCCAGAGTCGTGAAGGTGAGTGTCTTCTCTGTGGCAAGGGTGGTGTGTGGTGTTGCCAGTGTATGGGGAGTGGTGGTAATGGAGGGCTCTCTCAGGTAGAGGTGGGGTCTTGTTGTTCAATGTCAGGCTCTCTTTGTGGTTGAAGGGGGGGGGGGGGTTGGTCAGTGTCTCTCTGGTTGTGGGGGGAGGGGTGTTTGAGCCAATGTTTGGTTGCCACGGCAGCCTGCATCCTAAATGCATCACTGACTGTATGACATAGAACAGGACATATCAGTGAGGGGATAAAGAATTACACAGGATAACAGATAGCAGATGGAATTGATGATCTTGTAGGACATCATCAAAGGGTGAGCACAACTTTCGTAACATGTTACATGTTTAAATGTTGCAAAAAAATTAGTTCAATTTAAATGAAAAGATAATGACAAGAGTCAGCACACAAGATCAGCACTACACCAGTCAGATGATAACACTGTACTACACTGGTGACATTTATTAATAAAAAAAAAATAATAATAATATGTTTCTTCCACATTCACTTGTAACCCCTTCCCTATCGGGCACTTATACCTCCTTCTTTACCAGGCCAATTTTCAGCTTTCAGCGCTGTTGCACTTTGAATTACAATTGCGCGGTCATGCAAGATTGTACCCATATGAAATTGTTATCTTTTTCTCACAAATAGAGCTTTCTTTTGGTGGTATTTAAGCACTGCTGGGCACTTTACTTTTTGCAATATAAAAAAAGAAAGTGCAAACAATAAAAAAAAAATAAAAATTGCTTTGTTTCTATTATACAATTTTTTAAAAAAGGTAATTTTTCTCCGTCAATCATGTACGTTGATGAGGCAGCACTGATCGGCGGCACTGATAGACAACACTGATAGGCAGCACTGATGGGCACTGATAGGCAGCAGTGATGGGCACTGATAAGCAGCACTCAATGGCACTGATAGGCAGCACTAATGAGGTGGCACAGATAGGCAGCACTGATAATGGGTACTGATAGACAGCACTGATAGGTGGCACTGACTGGCATCACTGCTGGGCGCTGACTGGCACAACCGCTGGTCTGCACTGATGGGCACTGGTGGGCACAGGTGGGTGGCACTGGTGGACACAGGTGGGTGGCACTGGTGGACACAGGTGGTGGCACAGGTGGGTACACTGCTGGGCACAGGTGGCTGACACAGGTGGGTGTACAGATTGGTGCAGTGCTAAGCACAGGTGGGCGTAACTGGTGGGTGGCACTGCTGGGCACCGATCATCAAGGCACTGATCATCACTGGCCTAATGATCGGTGCCGATCCCTGCTCTAACAACTGCCAGTTCTCGTCAGTACTTTCCTGGTGCTATGACAGCGTGAGGAAAGAGAACCTGCAATCGCATTTCCCGGTGATCAGTGTGTCATTGGACACGGCTGATCAGGTGCTGAAATACAGGCATAATTGGCCTTTTAACACATTGCGTGATCAGCTGTGTACGTAGAACACAGCGATCACGGAGATCGCCGGATGTACGGAGCAGGAGAGCAGGAGAGCGCGTTCTGGGAGGACGTCATATGATGTCCACCCAGAACTGGCCGGACGCAGTGTAGCCGTCATTCGGCTAGCTGCTGTTGGCAATTAGTTAATCAAAAAATTTTCAAAACAAAAAAAAAAAAGAATCTAATTTCCATACAGATATCATTTGGGATAATTTGTACTGTCCAGGCATTTTAGAGCCTCGACAAAAAGAAGACAAGAGTTAATCATGACTGAAGAATGATCAGATATATTGTATATAACATAGTTTATAGACTGTATTGTTCCCCCTAGCCAATTAATAACACATAGAAATTTTTTTATTTTTTTTAAGACATGTCGGATGATCCATTATTGCCTACATTAATCTAAAGAAATATGATTTTATTGGAGTAGAAAGTATTTTTTAATTGTACATATTTCCAGTCTTTTCAAAAGCTATATGAAAGTTTAATTTTCTTTTGAAACTAAGAAAAAAAATTATACTTAACTACCTATGGAGACACACAAGCAGGTGCATTGGCAAGATGATGCTCCATGTGTCCATTCACGCACAGGGCATGGCTTGGCCACGCCTCCTCTTACTTCATTAACCTCCCTGGCGGTATGATTATTTGATATTTTTGGTGCTGAAAGCGGTACATTATTCTGCATGGAAATATGTAGTTTTTTTATTGTAGGCTGTAATTTTTAGGAATAACTCACTGAAATCTGTCTGAACAAGATTCTAAATCATACATTTAATTCAATAATATAATCAAACCAAAAACACTGAAATGTAAAATAGAGCGCCAAGTTCACACATCGCTGAGCTCAGTCGCAGAATTGTTTTCAGTGTCTGATGAGGAATTTCCCCCACCAATCATTATCACTCAATTCTGCAAGTGGTTCTGATTTACTATCGCTGTTCTCTAGCCGGTCTAAAACCGCGTCGGACCTAAAGGGATGCTTTTTGGACGCCATGGACTTTTCTACGTTTCCAGGCAGAAAGAACAATCAAATTGCAGACAGGGGACAGGACAAAGCACTCGGGACAAAATGTATGTGAAATGGGTTGAAACAGCAATGTTTTACTATGTAGAATCGTTTTAAAAAAAAAAAAAAATTTTTGAAAATTTTCAAATTTCCCGGCGCCGGTGGCGCCCGTACGTCCCGACGTCACGGGGACCGGAACACAGGAGCCGGATTCCGGCATCGGTCGGACGAGATGGCCAGGGACGCTGCAGGGGACACATCGCGTTAGCGAAGGACAAGGTAAGCTCTGCAGGGACTCCCTATGCAGCGCTGCATGGTAAGCCCGAGTGTAACTCGGGGTTACCGCTTTTGGTATAGACATTTTACCCCGAGCTACACTCGGGAATACCGCCAGGGAGGTTAAATGACTGCCTGTGATTTAGAGCAGTGGGAGCCAATGACAAGGCAGAGAAAAGGGACATCCAAGGCTGATGTGGCCATTCATTGATATCAATGGGGATCAAGTAAATATTGTGTGGTGGGGGTTGGCGGGGATGGGTGTACTGCAGCATACATGTTTTTGTAATGCATGCATACAATGCATGAAGCTGAAAGAACTTGAGCCTTTAAAATCAATTTATCATCGAAAATAAACAGTGGTGATGCAAAATAATACAAAGTAAATAAATAATAAAAATAATATTTATATATATATATATATTGGTAATCAAATTAAATTTTATTACAATATTACATGACTCTGCAACGGCCAGTTAAAGTAGCAATGTAATGAATAGCAATAAAGACTGTCGTCATGGAGGTAAAACCTTGCAGACAAGTGGATAAGCACAAGATAAATCTAAATATTTTGATACATACAAAACATGACTAGATAGTAGGATAAAATAGGCCATGGCCCTTTTATTGGTGAAACAAAAAACATTTTATTTCAAAAAATGTTAGTAAATGTATTTTAAATCATAAAAGAAAAAAAAAACACATTAAAAAATAAATTAATGCTTGAATACCGCTATAACAACAATAGTCCATTCATTTATTTTTTCTCACTGTTGACCAGGGGAGGACTAACAACTCATGTGGCCCCTGTGTCCTTGCCCAAACTCAAAAAAGCCTATGAAAAAGGTACCAGTGGCATCTTATGGGGCCCCCTACTGTCCCCTGGCCCTGGGGCAGTGCCAGAGTTTAAAAATGGTCAGTCTATCCCTGCTATTGACCAGAGGAAGTAGGCTACACTATTGCAAGGTGAGACATTGATGCCTGAAAACAGATGAAGGAGATGAATTATCCAGAAGTCACAGGAGCAGAATTATGTAAAGGTGATCTGGATACACAATTATCAGCCAAGTTCGCTATCCACATGGATAAGTACACGTCCTGTCACAGGTTGATGTGACCATTGAAGATCTGCAAGGGCACACCCAATAGCAACAAGAATGCTGTATACAGCGAACAAAGCCTGGACCTAAAACAGAGAACAAAGAGAACAGTTAGAAACCAACAAATAGAACAATGATATTTCACAGGATAACAGACATACATGAACAATATAACATACAACAGCATGAAGACTAAACACACCGGCCATGACACACAAGAATTACAAGAGCAACACCGCAAGCAGCCTGACACCCCCCCATATCTACCTACAGAAGTCCAAGGATGATCACAATCCAACAGAACAGAAACAACAGACTGACAACCTGACACACATCACCTCCACCTGATTACAACACAAAATGAAACATTTCCTGCACCCCAAACAAAAACACAGACTCCTAGCAAACACGACCAACACTCCACAACTGATCATAAAAAATTGGCACACGCAACTGACAACACAGACTGACCGACATCCAGACTACAACTCAACCACACTGTCCTCCCCATGTCATTGTAATTGTCCTCCCCATGTCACTGACCCCCCAATGTCACTGTCCTCCCCATGTCACTGACCCCCCAATGTCACTGTCCTCCCCATGTCACTGCCCCCCCAATGTCACTGTCCTCCCCATGTCACTGACCCCCCAATGTCACTGTCCTCCCCATGTCATTGTAATTGTCCTCCCCATGTCACTGACCCCAGAATGTCACTGTCCTCCCCATGTCACTGACCCCCCAATGTCACTGACCTCCCCATGTCAGGACCCACCATGTCACTGTCCGCCCATATGTCACTTTCCTCACCATGTCAGGACCTACCATGTCACTGCCCCCTCACATGTCTCTGTCCTCCCCATGTCAGGCAACACCATATGTCACTGTCCTCCCCATGTCAAGCCTGACCATGTCACTGCCCCCACATGTCAATGTGCTTCATATGTAATGCCCCCCCATATCACTGCCAACCCCCATATCATTGCCCCACTCAAATTTGAACTCTCCCCCTACCATGTCACTGTACCCAGGGGCGAAATTGTTGCGAGGCAAACAAGGCGTTTACCTAGGGTGGAACTTTTTAGGGGGTTGGCGTGGTGCTGCCGCCACCCCTTCCAATGGAAAGGACACTGTGTACCGGAGCGGGAAGGGGTCTGCTGTGTCTTACCTGGTTACGTGTCCCAGTCCCACGATGATGCAGTCCAGGAAGCGCTGCTCCCTCACTCCATGTTCATGCTGCTGCTCGCCTCCGCCTCCTCACCGGTGATTGGGCAACAGAACTGTAGCTCAGGAAAGGCACACAGGCGGCCAATCACATGCAAGGAGCCGTAGCCGAACGGACCCACAACATCGAGTGAGGGAGCAGCCAGAGTGAATGAAAGAGGACAGCTGACCGCCTGGTAAGTGTGCCGTGCAGATGGTGCTGCTGCAACCAGGTATGCTGCCTGCAGCAGCACCTACCCTGGCGCAGGGGTCAGCATGTTAAGTGTCTTTGGTGTAAGTGGGAGGATTAGTGCCCCATCATTGGTGTCACTGATACTAAGGATGGGGCACTATTCATCCCACTAACACCAACGATGGTGCACTATTCCTCCCATTGACACCAACGATGGGGCACTATTCCTCCCCCAACTGATATCAATAATGTGGCACGTGAAGATCTGCCCCCCTTGTCATTACCCCCCCAAGATCAGTCCCCCATGAACATCTGTCCCCCTGGTCATTCCCCCCCCGCAAGATCAGTCTCCCGTGAAGATGTGCCCCCCTTGTCATTCCCCCCCTGCAAGATCAATCCGCCGTGAAGATGTGCCCCCCTTGTCATTATTCCCCAGCAAAATCATTCCCCCGTGAAGACGTGCCCCCCTTGTCATTCCCCCCAGCAAGATCAGTCCCCCATGAAGATCTGCCCCCCTTGTCACTCCCTCCAACAAGATCAGTCCCCCGTGAAGATGTGCCCCCCTTGTCATTATTCCCCAGCAAAATCAGTCCCCCGTGAAGATGTGCCCCCCTTGTCATTCCCCCCCAGCAAAATCAGTCCCCCATGAAGATCTGCCCTCCTTGTCACTCCCTCCAGCATGATCAGTCCCCCGTGAAGATGTGCCCCCCTTGTCATTCCCTCCCAGCAAGATCAGTCCCCCGTGAAGATGTGCCCCCCTTGTCATACCCCCCCAGCAAGATCAGTCCCCCATGAAGATGTGCCCCCCTTGTCATTATTCCCCAGCAAGATCAGTCCCCCGTGAAGATCTGCCCCCCTTGACATTCCCCCCCAGCAAAATCAGTCCCCCGTGAAGATGTGCCCCCCTTATCATTACCCCCCAGCAAGATCAGTCTCCCGTGAAGATCTGCCCCCCTTGGCACTCCCTCCAGCATGATCAGTCCCCCATGAAGATGTGCCCCCCTTGTCATTATTCCCCAGCAAAATCATTCCCCCGTGAAGATCTGCCCCCCTTGTCATTATTCCCCAGCAAAATCAGTCCCCCGTGAAGATGTGCCCCCCTTGTCATTCTCCCCCAGCAAAATCAGTCCCCCATGAAGATCTGCCCTCTTTGTCATTATTCCCTAGCAAAATCAGTCCCCAGCGAAGATGTGCCCCCCTTGTCATTCCCCCCCAGCAAGATCAGTCCCCCGTGAAGATGTGCCCCCCTTGTCATACCCCCCCAGCAAGATCAGTCCCCCATGAAGATGTGCCCCCCTTGTCATTCCCCCCCAGCAAGATCAATCCGCCGTGAAGATGTGCCCCCCTTGTCATTATTCCCCAGCAAAATCAGTCCCCCGTGAAGATGTGCCCCCCTTGTCATTCCCCCCCAGCAAAATCAGTCCCCCATGAAGATCTGCCCTCCTTGTCATTATTCCCCAGCAAAATCAGTCCCCCATTAAGATATGCCCCCCCTTGTCATTATTCCCCAGCAAAATCAGTCCCCAGCAAAGATGTGCCCCCCTTGTCATTCCCCCCCAGCAAGATCAGTCCCCCGTGAAGATGTGCCCCCATTGTCATACCCCCCCAGCAAGATCAGTCCCCCATGAAGATGTGCCCCCCTTGTCATTCCCCCCCCAGCAAGATCAATCCGCCGTGAAGATGTGCCCCCCTTGTCATTATTCCCCAGCAAGATCAGTCCCCCATGAAGATCTGCCCCCCTTGTCACTCCCTCTAGCAAGATCAGTCCCCCGTGAAGATCTGCCCCCCTTGTCATTCCCCCCCAGCAAAATCAGTCCCCCGTGAAGATGTGCCCCCCTTGTCATTACCCCCCACCAAGATCAATCCGCCGTGAAGATGTGCCCCCCTTGTCATTATTACCCAGCAAGATCAGTCCCCCGTGAAGATGTGCCCCCCTTGTCATTCCCTCCCAGCAAGATCAGTCCCCCGTGAAGATGTGCCCCCCTTGTCATACCCCCCCAGCAAGATCAGTCCCCCATGAAGATGTGCCCCCCTTGTCATTATTCCCCAGCAAGATCAGTCCCCCGTGAAGATCTGCCCCCCTTGACATTCCCCCCCAGCAAAATCAGTCCCCCGTGAAGATGTGCCCCCCTTATCATTACCCCCCAGCAAGATCAGTCTCCCGTGAAGATCTGCCCCCCTTGGCACTCCCTCCAGCATGATCAGTCCCCCATGAAGATGTGCCCCCCTTGTCATTATTCCCCAGCAAAATCATTCCCCCGTGAAGATCTGCCCCCCTTGTCATTATTCCCCAGCAAAATCAGTCCCCCGTGAAGATGTGCCCCCCTTGTCATTCTCCCCCAGCAAAATCAGTCCCCCATGAAGATCTGCCCTCCTTGTCATTATTCCCTAGCAAAATCAGTCCCCAGCGAAGATGTGCCCCCCTTGTCATTCCCCCCCAGCAAGATCAGTCCCCCGTGAAGATGTGCCCCCCTTGTCATACCCCCCCAGCAAGATCAGTCCCCCATGAAGATGTGCCCCCCTTGTCATTCCCCCCCAGCAAGATCAATCCGCCGTGAAGATGTGCCCCCCTTGTCATTATTCCCCAGCAAAATCAGTCCCCCGTGAAGATGTGCCCCCCTTGTCATTCCCCCCCAGCAAAATCAGTCCCCCATGAAGATCTGCCCTCCTTGTCATTATTCCCCAGCAAAATCAGTCCCCCATTAAGATATGCCCCCCCTTGTCATTATTCCCCAGCAAAATCAGTCCCCAGCAAAGATGTGCCCCCCTTGTCATTCCCCCCCAGCAAGATCAGTCCCCCGTGAAGATGTGCCCCCATTGTCATACCCCCCCAGCAAGATCAGTCCCCCATGAAGATGTGCCCCCCTTGTCATTCCCCCCCCAGCAAGATCAATCCGCCGTGAAGATGTGCCCCCCTTGTCATTATTCCCCAGCAAGATCAGTCCCCCATGAAGATCTGCCCCCCTTGTCACTCCCTCTAGCAAGATCAGTCCCCCGTGAAGATCTGCCCCCCTTGTCATTCCCCCCCAGCAAAATCAGTCCCCCGTGAAGATGTGCCCCCCTTGTCATTACCCCCCACCAAGATCAATCCGCCGTGAAGATGTGCCCCCCTTGTCATTATTACCCAGCAAGATCAGTCCCCCGTGAAGATGTGCCCCCCTTGTCATTCCCTCCCAGCAAGATCAGTCCCCCGTGAAGATGTGCCCCCCTTGTCATACCCCCCCAGCAAGATCAGTCCCCCATGAAGATGTGCCCCCCTTGTCATTATTCCCCAGCAAGATCAGTCCCCCGTGAAGATCTGCCCCCCTTGACATTCCCCCCCAGCAAAATCAGTCCCCCGTGAAGATGTGCCCCCCTTATCATTACCCCCCAGCAAGATCAGTCTCCCGTGAAGATCTGCCCCCCTTGGCACTCCCTCCAGCATGATCAGTCCCCCATGAAGATGTGCCCCCCTTGTCATTATTCCCCAGCAAAATCATTCCCCCGTGAAGATCTGCCCCCCTTGTCATTATTCCCCAGCAAAATCAGTCCCCCGTGAAGATGTGCCCCCCTTGTCATTCTCCCCCAGCAAAATCAGTCCCCCATGAAGATCTGCCCTCCTTGTCATTATTCCCTAGCAAAATCAGTCCCCAGCGAAGATGTGCCCCCCTTGTCATTCCCCCCCAGCAAGATCAGTCCCCCGTGAAGATGTGCCCCCCTTGTCATACCCCCCCAGCAAGATCAGTCCCCCATGAAGATGTGCCCCCCTTGTCATTCCCCCCCAGCAAGATCAATCCGCCGTGAAGATGTGCCCCCCTTGTCATTATTCCCCAGCAAAATCAGTCCCCCGTGAAGATGTGCCCCCCTTGTCATTCCCCCCCAGCAAAATCAGTCCCCCATGAAGATCTGCCCTCCTTGTCATTATTCCCCAGCAAAATCAGTCCCCCATTAAGATATGCCCCCCCTTGTCATTATTCCCCAGCAAAATCAGTCCCCAGCAAAGATGTGCCCCCCTTGTCATTCCCCCCCAGCAAGATCAGTCCCCCGTGAAGATGTGCCCCCATTGTCATACCCCCCCAGCAAGATCAGTCCCCCATGAAGATGTGCCCCCCTTGTCATTCCCCCCCCAGCAAGATCAATCCGCCGTGAAGATGTGCCCCCCTTGTCATTATTCCCCAGCAAGATCAGTCCCCCATGAAGATCTGCCCCCCTTGTCACTCCCTCTAGCAAGATCAGTCCCCCGTGAAGATCTGCCCCCCTTGTCATTCCCCCCCAGCAAAATCAGTCCCCCGTGAAGATGTGCCCCCCTTGTCATTACCCCCCACCAAGATCAATCCGCCGTGAAGATGTGCCCCCCTTGTCATTATTACCCAGCAAGATCAGTCCCCCGTGAAGATCTGCCCCCCTTGTCATTCCCCCCCAGCAAGATCAGTCCCCCATGAAGATCTGCCCCCCTTGTCATTATTCACCAGCAAAATCATTCCCCCGTGAAGATGTGCCCCCCTTCTCATTACCCCCCTCACCCCAGGATCAGTACCCCGTGAAGATCTGCCCCCCCCCCCCCCCCCCCATTGACGCAAACATCACCCCCTGGCAATAAGCTCAGTCTCCCTTGATGCAAATCCCCACCCCCATGTGACTGGTACCCACGTGTAACTGCACCACCAAAACATGTTATGGGCCCCCAATATCACTGATCCCCCCACATGTGACTGTACTTGCCTTGTCACCCCCCCAGCAGCTTGGCGACATTAGGAACGTCAGCAGCAGCAGCAGTGATCCGATGCATGTGACTCCTGTACTTGCAATCCAGCATGAAAGGATCCAGCATGAAAGGAGTTAACACTTTCTCAAAGCGAGATCGCTGATCGTCTGCTTATGCCTGAAACTGGCACATGCGCAGATACAGCAAGGGGGGCAGATGCTCACGGGACACACATCTTCATGCAACACCGGGCTGGGATCTCGTGAGACTCATTTAGGTCCATGTCTCAAAGCAATAAAACGCCCGGGCTCGTGTCCTGCAGGGTGGCCCCTCACAGTGCACGTCCTATAGGAATAAAGGGGGACACGTGTGCTGGAATGCAGTTTGCATACACTATATGGGCCCTTCTACATTGCAATGCCTGAGAGGCCTCTTGGAAGGTACAAGGACTCTCACTAAGTCTTTATTTGCACTGCACGGGGTCACCGACCTTTCCACAGTCAGTGTCACTCTCCATGCATGACACAGCCGGCGTTACGGGCACAGTAGTGTGTTGTGTCGTAGTAGTCAGTGTTTGTACCAGGGGCGGACTGACAACTCATGGGGCCCCCGGGCAATAGGGGATCATGGGGCCCGTGTCCTTGCCCAAACTCAAAAAAGCCTATGAAAAAGGTACCAGGGGCAATGTCATGGGGCCCCCTACTGACCCGGGGCCCTCGGGCAGTGCCCGAGTTTCCAAATGGTCAGTCTGCCCCTGGTTTGTACTCACAATCGAACTGCTAATGGCAAATGAAATCTATCCATCATATAGAATCAGAGGTCAGCACCGCTGACAGTACAGGACTGGATTTCTTGGTGTACAATGCATACATTCCAGTAGTGGGGCACAGCAACCGAAAATTCAGGATGTCCGAAAAGGACAGTTTTTACATTTTTAAAGAAAATGTAATTAATGTGGCTGCTGTTTGTGCATTGAACTCAAAGGGACGTGATTTATCATTAAAGTCTATGGGATGCAATTTTGCATTGAAGTCTCTAGAGGGCATTTTTGCATTAAAGTCTATGAGGATGCGATTTGGAGTAAAGTGATTCTAAAGACTTATATTTAAAAAAAAAAATGTCTAGGTACTTGTCTGTTAATTCACCGGATTTATATATATATATATATATTTATTTTTTTTTTTATATATATATATATTTAAATAAAACATAAAAAATATATATGTATATATATAAATAAATCCGGTGAATTAACAGACAAGTACCCACGTCTATTCTTACCTGCTCTGTGCAGCGGTTTTGCACAGAGCAGCCTGGATCCTCCTCTTCTTGGATCCCCCTGCCGGCACTCCTGGCCCTTCCCTTTTGTCGGGTGCCTCCACAGTAAGCAGCTTTCTATGGGGGCACCCAAGCATGCACACTCCCCAGCCACTGCTCTGTGTGTCCATTCACACAAAGAGCTGCATCTCAGTCCCACCCCTTTCTCTTCTCATTGGCTCACTGGCTGTGATTGACAGCAGCAGGTGCCAATGGCTCCCCTGCTGTCTCAGCTGATGAGGAGAGGGAGTCCCGGGATAGTCTACACTCCAGTGCACATCGCTGACTTGAGGCTTAGGTGAGTATTAGGGGGCTGGGGGGATGCTGCACAGAGAAGGTTTTTTACCTTCATGCATAGAGTACATGAAGGTAAAAACCTTGAGCCTTTACAACCACTTTAAAATCTATGGGACTCAATTTTGCATTGAAGTCCCTAGGAGGAGTTTTTGCATTAAAATCTATAGGGGCACAATTTTGCATTACATTCTATGGCACGCGATTTTGCAATAAAGTCACTAGAGGGCGTTTTTGTATGAAAGTCTAAGGGACACGACTTTGTTTGAAAGTCTATGGGACGCGACTTTGCATGTGAATTGCCTTGACACATTCCTTTTATAATAAGCCATTATCGGCACCTTTTTTTCCTATTGGTAAAATGCCAATAACACTATTTTCAACCGATACATTTTGGCCGTGGAGATATCTGTGCATCCCTACATTCCAGACCTCATATTAGCCCCAATGGATGCACATGTAGGAATCTGCTGCCCTTTACTGCTGTTCAGTGTTCAATGTGATTATTTATGTCCATGACTTCATGTCCCTGTGTGTCTGGGTCAGAAACCCCAGAAGGTGGAAGTAGAGAGACTACTGAGCCACATGACTTTATACATACAGGGGCTGCTACTGCAGAGGCATTTTTACCCAAACCAGAAGCAGAGGCTACAAAGCAAGTATTCCTATGCTCTAAAAGTTTGAAGTGACTACAAAGGATAATGTTTTTTTACCTTAATGCATCCATTGCATTAAGGTAAAATACTTTACAAGATTAGTCCCCCCCCCCCCTTCTTACCTGAGATCGATCTTGATGCAGTGCTGTGCCCGAGAGCAGCGTCATTGCTTCTCTCTGTTCTCACTGGACATAAAGGCACCTGCTTCTGTCAATCATCTCCAGTGAATAGCAAGTGGAGGGTGGGGCCAAGATGCGCTATGTGTGTTTATAGATGCACAGAGCCTGACTCAGGAGCAAACCCACATGCCTGCCCCATAGCAAGCGCTTGATATAGGGGCAGACACTGAAGCAGAGGATCGGATATCACAAGCTGCCCATAGCTTCTTGAGTGTATATGGAAATCATTGTGATAGACTCATCTCTGTCCTATTGTTATTATCTCACATGCACAGTGCCAGATAGCTAGGCCTGTGCTACTGTATGTGTGTAGTGGTCACCTTCCAGTATATTAGTAGGTGAACCTGTTTATTGCAATAGAGTGTATATGCAGCTCCTGTTATGTTAGTTAACCCTGTCCCTTCTGGTTGGGATTCTATAACTAGTGTTAGCTTAGGACTCGATAACCAGCATAGGCTAGAGCCAGGTTAGGCATTCAGCGCCACCTCTGGTAGTCAGAGGTCCAGTTTCATGTCAAATTAGAAACTACCAGGGAGGGAATAAAGTGCAGAGTAGATAGTCTGGCCCTGAGAATCTGTGTTCCAGGCTGGTTGGACTACAGTTGGAGGATCACTCCATCACCCCTGACCTTGTCTTCAGGTCTCTGACACAAAGACGTATTCCACATTGTGGTCACCCTCAGGGACCCCTGCAAGTGAACTTTGCTGCAACATTCATCTGAAGGTATCTCTATCAATGACTACAGTATATATACAGATGTTATCCTATACTTGTTCTCTCCTGCCCCCCCCCCCGTGCTGTTTTCTTTTGGCCCCCCTGTACTGTACTTTCCTAGCCACTCTGTACTGTTCCCTCCTGCCCACCTGTACTATGCTGCACTCTCTTGGCCCCCCTGTACTCTTCCCTCTGCCCGTTCGTACTGTGCTGTGCTCTCCTGGTTCCCCTGTACTGTGCTGTGCACTCCTGCCCCCCAGTACTGTGCTGTGCTCTGCTGCCCCTTGCCCCTCCCTGTACTGTGCTCTCCTGCCCCCCCCCCCCCAGTACTGTGCGTTCCTGGCCCCCCTGTACTCTTCCCTCCTGGACCCCCTGTACTGTGCTGTGCTCTGCTGGTCCCCCTGTACTGTTTCCTCCTGGATCCCCTGTATTGTGCTGTGCTCTCCTGGTCCCCCTGTACTGTGCTCTCCTGGTCCCCCTGTACTTTGCTGTCCTGGTCCCCCTGTACTGTGCTCTCCTGGTCCCCTTGTACTGTGCTGTCCTGGTCCCCCTGTACTGTGCTCTCCTGGTCCCCCGCTGTGCTCTCCTGCCCCCCCCTCTGTTCTGTGCTCTCCTGCCCCCCTGTACTGTGCTGTGCTCTGCTGGTCCCCTGTGCTATTCCCTCCTGGATCCCCTGTGCTGTTCCCTCCTGGATCCCCTGTGATGTTCCCTCCTGGATCCCCTGTGCTGTTCCCTCCTGGATCCCCTGTGCTGTTCCCTCCTGGATCCCCTGTGCTGTGCCCTGATACCCCTGTACACTGCTTATCTCAAGTTTGACCCAGAATTGAGCATCTGTGCAAAAAAAGTAAGTGCACATTTCACATTAAGGAAGTAAGTTTTAATACTCGGTTGTTAAATACTGTTTCTAAGAATAATTGCTGTTATATCTACAGCTCGCTGATCACATCAATGTTCCGTGAACTGTAGATATGAAAATTATTTCAGGGGTTCCCTGAGATCTCAGATATTTTGTCAGGGGTCCCTCAAAGGCAAAAAAGTTGGGAAACACTACTCTAGAGGATGGTCAGGGGCATTTGTAGGTAGAATTCATATGTCAAAGCCTTTTTATTTCACTGACTGCTCTGTAAACATGTGTGCTCTTTGTCCTCAGAGTACACAAGTTTTTTCTTGTTGAATAGGGAGGGTAGTGTGGACAGACTCTGGTGGTGCTGGTTTGTCCCAGGTTTACAAAATAGCAATTGGCCAGATATTGGACTACAGCCATTCATTGCATCATTATTTGTCAACCAGAGTGCATCTGTTAAAGAGCATAGACATGAAAATCATAGCCCACCCACTGTCATGGAATGTGTATCTTATATCTAGGGTGCCTATACCCATATGGAAGAAAAATATATTTAAAATATATTTTGACAAATATGCTACAATTTTGGCCATATTCAATATATTTTAAAATATATTGCAATTAAAAAAAAAATAAAAAAAAATAAATATATATATATATATATATATATATATATATTTCTTATGAAAAAGATTTTTTTTAAAAACATTTCAAATATACTGTATGTCTTTAAAAATACAAATCTACATTTTTGGATTGGACTGCATTTACAAATATATGTAAAAATATATATTAAAATTACTTTTTTAATGTTAAAAATAATCTGAAGAATATATTGTAAAAAATATATGTAATAAAAAAAAAAAAAAATATATATATATATATATATATATTTTTTTTTTTTTTTTTTTTTTTTTTTTTTATAAATATATTGAATATAGCCAAAATTGTAGCATTTCAAATATATGTCAAAATTTTTGGAAGAATATTTTTTAAATATATTTCAAATATATTTTTCTTACATGTGAGTAGGTCTATCATTATCTTCCTAACCTCTGCAAATATCATCAACGTGTTGCTCGGTGCATTCTGTTACCCAATGATGAGTGTCATGTGACCACTTCCATTCTGGCTTCTGTGCAACTATGTGCAAATACTCAATTATGTAAATTGACTTCTATTACATCATTGAAATCAACTTCTACAGTACAGAAATTGTTGTTTAAATCTACATTTGCTTGAATAATGCAAGGAGGTATGTCAGTCGTAATCACCTGTGTTTATACTCAATAAATGGAGTCACCTGTCTAGGACACAGTGACACCATGGCAAATATTTGTAGTGAAAACACGGAAGTTGTCAAACACAAGTGTGCAATCATATGAAGTGAAATTTTAACAGTGTAAATATCACAACATTGGTTTGCACTTAACTTAAAACCCTTGCTTGATTTAACATTATATGTCCAATTAGGAAGAATTAGGAATTGGGAACTAATCAATGGACATTTACTATACATATGTACTATGGTAAGCGTAAAGTTTATGTAAAATCTAACAATGACTGGTAGGATTACTAGGATAAAATATTAAAAAGAAGAAAATAATGCAGTCACCACGTCAGAGGACTGGTAAACTGCAATAATACAGAAAATTGTTGCGTATACTTACCTCAATTTTCCTTTCATGGCTGTCTTCGTGTCCTCAAATTTGTGGGTAAACTCCAGACCTCGGCCCTTCAGGACAGCCCTCAGCTTTGTACAAATCAGCTTCCAATTATCTCAACGTTTACTAAATCACTAAGCTTGCAATGGACACCAGGGAGAGAAAATATGCTGACATTAAGAAAGCCAGGAAAGGAAATTTATGGTAATTATGGGCAACAACTGTTCATATACCTGGCTCACATTATGTCAGCATACTTGTCGGATTTGTCTAGAAATAACAAGAGAGGGCTAAAAGAAAAATACAGAAGACTGACGCTACTCAAAAAAATGTAATTATGAGACAAGGCTGAAGACATGACCAAAGAACCAAATGGACTGTGGACTGCATCCACTTTGTAGTGATGTATGAATGTGTTGGGTGTACTCTAACTTGCACTGTATCTGTCAAAACCTTAGCAAATGATGCCCCATAAGGTCAACACACTTCTTTTTGAAAGAGCCCTGATTTACTGAGGTTGGGGACACCTGATGCCTAATATGCCATCTGAATCACTTTAACAATCCAGCTAGAGGTTATCCTAGATAAGGCCAGAATTCTCTTCTTCGGACCCTTAGGCTGGACAAACAGCCTATATTTTCTCAAGGAGTAAGGAATATAAAGAAGCAACCTGCAAAGGACTTAATGGTATTCTCCTAACTAAAATAAAATTCTGAATTCACTTATGAAAATAAGCAGGGCAAGGTCTTAAGATGACTATCTAAAAACACCTGGTGGTAGGTTTCCATATTCAAAAGTGCCTGAGTCTCCAAAGACAATAGCTGTGAAGAAAGCCATTAGCAGACGCAAATGCCAAAAAGAACAAGAGTAGATTGGAAAGAAAGGAGGAGAAACCAGGGCTTCCATGACTAATGGTAGGTCCCACTGTGGAAAAATTTGCTTTACAAAGATTTTATTGGGTTTTTGTTTTTCAAAGTTTTGTAAAAAGATACAGAAGAATGAACACAATTGAGCACAGTGGAAGTCATAGGAGAACAAAAGTACAGCAATCAAAACAGGCACATTCCAACTGTTATGGATCCGCCAGGTGGTGCCTCTGGCAGCCCACTGGACAGGAATACCCAGAGCGTGGAGTCTAAATCCCGGTCTGCGTGTTCACCAGGGCCCCTGATGGTGGGGATGGACTTAAAGCAGACCAGGACCAGGTCACGACCTCCGAGCAATCCCACATGTGGCAGAGGAAACCTCCGGGGATGGATACAGGAGAAGAGCCAGATGTGAGGAGGCCGGCAGGCCCAGGCAGGATGGATGGATGGATGGACGGATCGTAGTCAAACTAGCCAGTTGTCACCGTGGGGCAGCGAGGTACAGAATCGGCAGGCAAAGTATAGTCAGGTCACAGGCAGGGTCAGTATAGGAAAGGTCAGTCCGCAGAGAGGTCAAACAAGCCGGGGGTCAGGACAGGAGAAGGCAACGTAGTCAGAACAATCCGGGTCAAAAGCAGGAGAAGGCAACGTAGTCAGGGCAATCCAGGTCAAAATAACTCACTCACAGGGGTACAGGAACTCAGGTAACAGGATATACCTTGCGGCGATTTGTGACAGCGCAGGGCATCTTTAAATACTGCGCCCCGCGCTGTCATTGGCCGCCCAGCGTGTACTTGAGGCACCTACTGCGCATGCGCGAGTCTCCCTCAGCCGCGGCCGGCCGGGACCCAGTGCCCGTATCCCGACGCGAGCCGCCAAGACTGCGCATGCGCCGGATGAGACACCGCGGCGGACCCTGACACCAACTGGCCCATGTAAACATAAGAAAGATATACAAAAATTCCTTACAGGCTGAGAATGGGCTTAGATATTGTACAAATTCAGCAGCATTATGTCTTTCACGGCACTATTGATTGGGAAATGTATTGCCAATGAAAATGTGGAAAATGAAGGAAGAGACCAAGGAGCCAAGTCCACTGTGGAAAAATTTGGCTGAAGGTCTTATCTTCATTCCAGGCTTGAGCAACGCAGGGCTGGAACTCAGGGACATGGGTTTACAAATCAACAGTATTTGATTTGCTCAGAGTTGACAAGGCGACACCTGCACTTTCAAAGTCCTAAGACTGAGATTGATTGCAAGGGATGTTGTTGATCAAAGGGTTTTCCCAATTTCACCCCTCTTTCTTAGCCAACTTTATAAATCTATCCCATATTCTATGATATGTTGATTTCACGAAGTAGACTTCAGTAGAGTGAGAATGGTGAAGAGAGGCCTAAGTGCTGCAGCCTTTCCCTTTCAAACTCCAACCCATCATTCTTAGTGTGATCACATTAAGGTACAGTATATCCTTCTAGAATAGGGCATTCCTGTTGCATGGAAACAGAGGCTTTTTAAAGGTGAGGAATCCATAGCCTTCTGGATCAAAATGAAGTGATCGTAATCTGTCTTCCGCTGGTTCTTTAGCAAGAATCTCAGGATCATTTGCACAGGAGGATACAGGTATACAAACCTGAAGGGCCATAGACTGGAGGGAGGATCCTGGGTATGTGGACAATTATGATGAGTAAAGAACACAGGAGGCAATCATTCTTTGGAGATCCCATCAGATATACTTCTGGAGTCCTTCAATGGCGAAAGATCTCCTCTAGGTTCCAGTGATTCAATGTCCACTTGTTGAGGCTGTCAACTAAGAAGTTTTCTGGACCTGGTAAATAAGTGTCTGTCAAATACAACTAAAGCCCAAGAGAACATGTTAACCAATAAGATCCCTGAAATGGAGATGAAGACCATGGTTCCAAATTACTTTTCTGGAGATTTAGCCACACAAACCTCAAAAGCGTGTAGACAGATCGATGCGGGGCTCAAAAGCCACACAAACCTCAATAACGTGTTCAAAAAGGGTAAAACAAAAAGAGAGACTGTGAACTGGGAAACATTAGAATGTTGTAGTAGTGGAGGATTTGAATCCCATTCAGATGAAGTAGAGCCAGAGAAAAGTCCTCACAGCTGAGGACAGCTTAAGTTGAGGGCAACAAAACTGAAAGTGCTGATGAAATATAAATAAGCTAAGGGATGGCAGATCTGGGCTATTCTGAAGGTTGTCCTGGAGAGTCACGGGAAAGTTGACCCACATGTATGCTGACATGAGTTAAGCCAGCAAATAAAAATGATGGCAAGTATAAGTAACAATGTTCTGTACTTTTGCAGTTTACCAGTCCTCAGATGTGGTGGCTGCATTATTTTTTTTCTAGTGATCAACAGGTATATGCCGAACAGATATAACAAAACACTTTCACTGGTATATTTAACAGACCAAAAGGGAGCAACAATTTCTTTGTTAGGCTTTACAAAACTTTAGTGTATATATATTGCCTAATTACCAAGTCCTAATTTTTTCTAATTTGACATATAATTTTATTTCCTTCAGGGTTTTTATTTTGTTCTTGGATTTAGATACGCCTTACTATAAAAATGCATCTCATAACATGGTGCAAAATATGAATACAAGTAAATTCTTTCATTTTATTCAATACTTTAAATTTTGTTATGTATGATTAATACGTCCTTAAATCTTTTTGTTTTCTCAGGCTGAATATTGGTTTATGTCACAAAATGTGTTGATAAAAGAGAGTGGCATATGCTCTATAAAGGCCATTTTAATATGTTTTAGCAAAGCTCATACATGTGGCTGAAATACATACACATTGTATTATGTGGTGATGAATGACTGGTCTGAAGTCATATGTACTCTTTACAGTTGACAGCGCAGAGGTGCCCCTTTACCCCATTTCACTGAATTACCTAGAAATGAGGTTTAGATCGTAGATATTTCCATTAGCATGACAGAGGTCATTTCTAAATCCAGTCAGCCTGATCTAATTGCCAAGATAATGAATGGTTGAAGGTCAAGACAAGGAAGTTTGGAAACCTATGAGGGATTCTGTAAGCCTGTGTTCATTCTTTAGTAAACTCCAGAGACTTGTAATACAACGGTGCTGCAGTGCAATTTGTAGTAACCCATGGCAGTCATCCAGATTTACCTTTTTACAATAGTTAGATCTGTTAAATGTCAATTCTTTTTGGTTAAAGTATAACCTAAACATATTCTAATAATGGATAGAGTAGGGGATGGTTAAAACTCCTATTACGTTTTTTTTTTTTTTTGCAGTCTCTATCACACTAGGGAAATTTCCCTTCTTGTCCTGGAGATGCAACAAAAAATGAGAGGAAATATCTTCAAAATGGGGGTAATTCTTGTCCTAGGCAGCTGTCACCAGAACAAATAGAGGGGTAACCCTTCCCAACTGGGACACCAACAGCAATAATACTTGACAGAGGGTCTAACTCCACCGCGGTCTATCCAAAATGAAAGCTTTGTTTTATACAAATGTTAGAGGACATCTAAACAGAAGAACATAAATGTAATATATTGCAGTTTACCAGCCCTTAGATGTGGTGGCTGCTTTAGTTTTCATTTGAACATTTTCAGGAAGTAGAGAAAATACAGCTTGATCTTGCCAGGAATGCAGTGTCCTTGGGAGATGAAGAGAGGAAGACATGTTTCTAGTCCAACCTGGGTGACAACTGTGGCTCCCTCCATAGATAGATAGTGGAGTGAGTGAGCGTAGCCACCCAGGGACTGAAAGTATGTTATTTACAGGATTACCAGATTAAAATAAAAGCAAAAATCAATCTTCAAATATATTAATAGTAAAAAGGTCCAGTCCGAGCATGTAGGCCCTTTACAAAATAATTTAGAGTGGGTGACTAGGGACAAAGAGAAGGCAAATTTATTAAATACCTTCTTCAGCTCTGTATATACAAAGGAGCATGGGGGAGCTCTTGTCCATAATGGGCATGGTATTGACACAGCTCCAGATGATCCACATTGGGTCACAATTGATATGATCCAAAAATATTTAGATAGAAAAAAGGTGAATAAAGCACCTGGACCGGATGGCATACACCTACGGGTCATTTCAAAGCCATTGTTTCTAATTTTTAGGGACTCTTTAATGACCACTGGATTGGCGTAAGGCCAATGTGGTGCCAGTATTTAAAAAGGGGTCAAAATCTTTACCAAGTAATTATAGACCTGTTAGTTTAACTTGGGAAGATACTGGAGTGTTTAATAAAGGATCACATAGATGAGTTCTTGTTGGAAACAAATATTTTAAGCAACAGACAGCATGGATTCATGAAAGACAGAATTTTTCAAACAAATCTGATTTCTTTTTATGAGGAGGTGAGGGGTGGCGGTGGACGTGGTAAACTTGGATTTTACAAAAGCATTTGACACAGTTCCCCACACACGGCTGATGTGTAAGGTAAAGTCTACAGGCTCGGAAAAATCCGTATGTAAATGAATAGAAAACTGGCTAAAAGATCGTATTCAGAGAGTAGTGGTTAATGATTCATATTCTGAATGGTCTAGGGTTGTCAGTGGCAGGGGCGGACTGACCATTTGGAAACTCAGGCACTGCCCGAGGGCCTAGGGTCAGTAGGGGGCCCCATGAGATGCCCCTGGTACCTTTTTCATAGGCTTTTTTGAGTTTCGACAAGGACACAGGGGCCCCATGATCCCCTATTGCCCAGGGGCCCCATGAGTTGTCAGTCCACCCCTGGTCAGTGGTGTACCCCAAGGTTCAGTGTTGGGACCCTTACTTTTTAATATATTTATAAATGATATAGGGTGTGGGATTATAAATCCCATTTCAGTCTTTGCAGATGACACCAAGCTGTGCAGTGGAATAACGTCCTTACAGGATGTCTTCAGCTTACAAGCCGACCTCAATGCACTGTTTAATTGGGCAACTATGTGGCAAATTAGGTTTAATGTTGATAAATGTAAGGTTCTGCACTTGGGGGCTGAGAATATGCATGCATCATTCATACTGGGGGAGTACAACTGGGGGAATCAATGGTGGAGAAGGATCTGGGAGTTCTGGTAGATCACAAGCTTAATAATGGCATGCAATGCCAAGCTGCGGCTTCTAAAGAGACCAAAATCCTCTCTTGTATTAAAAGAGGTATAGACTCCAGAGAGAGAGATATCATATTACCCCGGTACAAATCATTAGTAAGACCTCATCTGGAATATGCAGTTCAGTTCTGGGCACCAATTCACAAAAAGAACATTGGGGAAGTGGAGACAGTACAGAGAAGTGCAACCAAACTGATAAGAAGCATGGAGGAGATCAGCTATGAGGAAAGATTAGAGGAACTAAATTTATTCTATCTTGAAAAGAGGAGATTAAGGGGGGATATGATCAACATGTATAAATACATCAGTGGTTCCTATAGTGAACTCGGTGTAGAATTATTCACCCTGAGGACATCACAGAGGACAAGGGGGCACTCTTTATGTCTGGAGGAAGATAAATTTAATCTCCAAACACGGAAAGGTTTCTTCACAGTAAGAGCTGTGAAAATGTGGAATAGACTCCCTCAAGAGTTGGTCCTGGCCAGCTCAGTGGATTGCTTTAAAAAAAGTCCTGGATTATTTCTTAGATACACAGAATATAACTGGATACTAACATTTATAGGTAAAGTTGATCCAGGGAACATCAGATTGCCTCTCTGGGATCAGGAAGGAATTTTTTCTCCTGCAGGAACAATTTGGATCATGCTTTGCTGGGTTCTATTGCCTTCCTCTGGATCAACTGTGGGTATAGGATTATAACTTTTTTTTTTCTTTTTTAATTGTTGAACTGGATGGACTTTTGTTTTTTTTCAGCCAGACTAACTATGTAACTAGAAAAACTTGAAAAAGGAAACTATTGTAGCTGCTTGATCTGAAGGAAAAGTAAGCTGCATTTTGTCTTTGGGTTTGCATACACCTAAAATATTTTTGCCCTTTGCACATTGTCCTGTACCCCAGTACTCTTCCCTGTATATTTATAAATACAATAGAGTGGATAGTGTGCGTGTGTGTGTGTGTGTGTGGGGGGGGTTCCAGATTCACCCTCTATCTGTCCTGGCAACGCAGCATGTAGTGCAAAAACTAGAATTGTACAGTTGTCACTGGAGGTGAGAAGAAAGCTCCCCAGTGGACACAGACTGATGGAGTAACTTCCATGCATGCACACTGGAGGTTCATTAACTCACCACCTAGCTGCACTCCCAGAATTTATAAGATGCGGGGACTGTACAATGTACTGTCCATGTGCCACAGTCAGATTTTTAAAAAATTGCTCTGAGGTAAGTAAAAGAGTTTTCTGGCAGAAGACGTCTCTGAGAAAGACCTTACCTGCTGGCAAATTTTTGTTTTCATGATTTATTTCCACTTTAAAAAGATGTTCCCGCAAATCCTTAAAGTTGAACTCTAGGTAGATAATAAAAGAGACAAATTTAAGACACATTTTGCAAATGCAAGCAGTGTACGCATCTGACTTTCACCTGGTTTCTGCCTCTTGTAGCCCTTATACAATAGGGATGGACTGTGAGAGGGAGAAGTAGCATGAGGAGCCAATAAGTTCATGTGCTAATGAGAGGTATGCTGATAGGAGGAGAAAGCAGAGTGACAGGGTGATGAGCTCATCACTGTGCCGCTTCTCAAGTTACATGGCGGTGGCGTATTCAGGATAAAAAGACAAAAGAAGAGACCAGCCTTGTGCATTACCTTTATAAATCCTTTTATTGAAGTGATAAAACAGTCCAGTCTAAGGAAGACACTTCACAGACTCAAAATGGCTGATGTTTTTTGAAGGGGTCCCCTGTTCCCCAGAGCCAAAAAGTTTTATTTTTGCTCTGAGGAAGAGGGGACCTCCCCTCGAAACGTGTCAGTTTTTAATTCTAGGAAGTGTCTCCCCTAGGCTAGAACTCGTGCAGGGGATCAGACTATATGGATCACTGTGGATATTGTCGAGCTTGGAATTGTTTGCAGTTTGTGAATATACATCTGTTTTATTACTTCAACAAAAGGATTTATAAAGATAATGGGCAAAACTGGTGGACCCTCTTCTTTTGTCTTTTCAGCATTGCAATTGGGCTCCCCCAGTCCTGAGAAGGCTACAAGGTCTTGCAAAAACACACTATATACAGTATATATATATATATATATATATATATGTGTGTATGTGTGTGTTTGTTTTTTTTTTAACTGTGGAAGAGTAAAGGTCTATCACCTCCGGAACATCAATCTTGAGTGAAGGAGATTGTTTTTTATGGTGGGTTCAGGATGACCTGAGCTCAGGGGAAGTGGGTTGAATGATGCTGACCATCAGACTGAGGATATCTAGCTGGAGAAAAGTGTATAACAGAGGAAATCTCTAGATTAAAAGTGAAAAGTGCAGCAAAAGCTGAATTTGTTATTTTATTCTTTAATGGGCTATTCAGTTTTATCTTGATATTTTACGCTGGAGTTCTGTTTTAACTGCTTTCGCGCTGCCCTATAGCAGAAATATTGCTATAGGGCGCATATATACGTGATTTTGCAGATCCAGGTAGGGGCCATCTGCAGCCTCAGCTGTCAATCACTGGGTCCCGGCCGGTGATTCCTCATCGACACCAGGTGATCGCCGAGTGTTACCAACGGGGGAGAGACCTGTGTATAAACAGTACACATACTGGCAAAGACACGGAGCAGAATAAATTTTGGCCTACATTTATGCTGAAATTTTATTTTTTTATTTTTTTACTAGACATGTTTAATAGCAAAAAAATCAAAAATATTGTTTTTCTATCATACCAGTCGGTCTTTTTTTGTTTATAGCGCAAAAAATTAAAAATGCACAGGCGATCAAATACCACCAAAAGAAATCTCTGTTTATGGGGAGAAAAATTATGTAAATTTCATTTGGGTGCAGTGTTGCATGACCGTGCAATTGTCAGTTAAAGTAACACAGTGCTGTATTGCAAAGGGGGGAGGAATTTTGTGGAGGGCAAGTGGTTAAGCACTGCTGAAAATGCTATAGTTTGTCCCATTTCCATAAATGTTTATCAAGATCACATAATATATATTTCCGCTCTGTACAGTAGCTATGACAGGTGCCCAATCTGCGTAGATGGTGTACACATTTTTACATCAGAATGTCATATGTTATATTAGGTGTACATATATACACAATTACCATATTATGTTTTTATAGTGGATGAAAAATTCCAGGCAAACTGATAGTAAAGCATTGTAAAGTGTACCTGCAATAAACATGCAGTGCAGCACATACCCCCTACAAATACTTCTTTCATAAACACAGCAGGTAAAGGTGTGGATATTCCAGGTTATTTATACCTCCAGGGAAGGTAATCACTGAGGTGTTCAGTCCGACATCACTGGAGTGGAAATCTCCGCAAACCATTTGCATTCATTTCACTTCTTTTAGAACTGGCTTGATCAACTTTGGGCTGGACTGGGCTAAGTCAGATTGTGGAAGGTATTGGCTGTGTGCGACCTGTCAGTGTGACAGGAGCTTTCCTGGGAAGCCTGTGAGAGTAAAGTGACCCTCTTTCATACCTGGATACCTTGCCTTTTATCTGACGGACATGGCAGAGGATAAAACATTTCGCTATGGGCTCATAGTACTGGGATTTTTCCTGATCATGATTGGCATGTTCATTATGAGTGCAGATAAGCCTAATATATATATCACTTTCTGTGGTATAGGAGTCTTACTGATATTTATCGGAATCACATGGAGCATCTGTCAGTGCTACCCTAAGGTAGGAGACTTCTTACTGAGTTTACTGAGATGCCAGCAGACAGTATATAAATATTTTTCATATATTCTGTAATATATAAAAAATGCATTTCAACATAATATATATATATATATATATATGTATATATGTATGTATATATTGTATATATATATATATATATATATATATATATATATATAATTTTTTTTTTATTATTATTATTTTATTTATTTAATGTAATTTAATTAAATTAATGTATTTAGAATTATTATTTATTTTTAACATCATACACACAAGTGCACAAATAAAGTTTGCGGAGCCACAGCAATTTCTACATTATTAAATATGAGAATTTTAACAAAAAATGTTACTGTATAATAAAGAATTCTTAGCAATATAGTCAGTTTTGAAGTCAAACATTGAAGAAACTTCTCACATTATAGCTCCCATTCTCAATCATTTTCCCCCAAAGAAACTTCTAGAATAGCTTCTAGATCTACAGAAGCCCTTACTAAACCCAGTTAATCAGAAATGCCCCCTTCAGTGATGGTCCCTGGTCAGTGGAAAGAATGCCCCCACCCCCTTATATTGTTTATCAGAATGCCATCTTTATGGGTAGCTAAAAATCATTGGTGTCATGCAGCTGGCTTTGCTAAGTGGCATTGGCACCAGGACTATGTAGGCGCCATCAACTGGGAGGTCAATCAGCCACAGCTCAAGGAATGCCCCAACAACTGCTGGAGATTCCCTGGCTGAGAATGCCTGCATTATAGCATGGCCCTTGCCAGTGCAGCTGACAGATACTTTTCACAGGATCAGTAAATCATATTGTACATTAAAAACATGCTATAATATAATGTTGATTTTTTTTTAATATGTAAAGACATATAGGGATTGATTTACAAAAGGAAGACTGTTCAAAGCTTAGTGAATGAGGTTCAGTTGTGTTCACCCCAATCATTCAATCTTGTACAGGCAAAAATCCTGTTTTTTGCCTTTTTTTTTACTTTTCTTGTTTTTTTCTATTGCTAATGATTAAGTAATTGAATTGAACATATAGTAGCTTTACATATTTGTAGGCAGGTGTAGTCTACTTCCTCCATGGTAGGTTGTGCTCATCCAAAGCGGCATTGCAGTTGGAGAGAAACTCACGAGGAACATGGTTCCTTTATGGTTTCCTGGGTCACTGGGGAAGCTGTCTGATTAGATGCTGCCATCCTGCCATCCCATGTGACTCTAGCAGCCATCTTGGGTCAGGCAGAGCCTATTTAAAGTCCTGGCTCCTAGGCTTCGCACACTTTTGTGAGTGGGTAGAATAGGGACAGATACCCCTTCTGTTAGGGACAGAACTAGTGAAAAGTATGAGGGAAAGCTTAAGGTTTGTAACTTCTCTGGACATGTTCCCACTTGGGCACTAGATGTCCAGGTCTCATTCTGCCCCTCTTAACAGACGCTGTCAGTTTGGCTGAAACCTGCTGTCCACACGCTGTCAGAACAAGTGAGTGTTCCCGGTAGGGCTGTCTTCCCAACAGGTTTATGTTAAGCTGTCTTTGCCTTACTTCAATACAAGTTTGTTACATCGCACTTGGGTTGTGTGTATTATTGCCACCACACCACGCTGCAACCCCCTACCTAAATATTTAATAAATTTTGTGACCATACAAAAATTAATATTCACCTTGCTAAATGCCTCTTCTTATTTAGTAAATCAACCCAGTTGTGTATTAGCAAAAGAATAAAACACAGTTCAATGCAACTTCATAACATTAGTCATGGGATGTAGAGGGGAAGTGCTAATAACCTGCCTCTACGGATGATGTAAAATTCAGGTAACCATATTCATAAATAGCTAAAATGCTTCTGTAGGAAGCAATCAATGTACATTTTTTTCTGTTCCTTGATCTGCAGATTTTTGAAGCATAAATATTATACTGAAGTGTAAATGAACTGTTAAGCTGGCCATACATGCAAAGAAATCCATAGATTCCCCCATCCTAAACAGCATGGATGAACAAATCCGGCTTAGCTAGTTATTGAATTTGGCACCTCAATACCTGAACAGGGATTGACTGCAGCCACTGTTCGAACGACTTTTCTCGACTGGGTTTCTTTGATTTTTCAATGGAAGTTTTACAAGTCAGGTGGTATTGGCATGGTTTGCGTTTCAGCCAAATCACAGGAATTGGACAAAATTCAGTCTGTGCATGGCCAGTTTTACAATTGTCTCATATTCAACAGTTTTCTTTTCCATTTTCTGGAGCAATTAAAACATCTGTTTGCCCCTTCATGTTTATCATCTCATTGTCTTTGGATTTGTATCTACCTATTGCTTTAGAACTCAATTAAAAGTACTATTCAAACTCTCAATACCATCTCGATACCATACCATAGCGATGAGTGACGTTATTTAGGCAAAATTGATTTAGCCACAAATTTGCTAATTTCACCATTGGCTAATTGTAGGTGAAGCCCCTGCAGTGGATGTGAGGATGCTGAGGGACAGTCCACTGCCAGAGCATAGGAGAGCACCATCTGCAGGGGAGGTAAAGGAAGGTAATAGTCCTTTTACACTATCCTAGATCTAAATGAGTAGCCCCACTTGAAGGGAGAATTTACAGATTTTCTGGAGTTGGCTTTTAATGAAACACATTGGTTGTAAATATTAGTTAGTGTTTAACTGCTAGCTGACTGCATCACAAGGATGTATGGCGGCAAAGCGGCCCCTCTGTACTGGATCATGTATCTGATATGTGATCCAGCTCTTCCAGGTAGGGGGCATATACGCCCACCACCCTGGCTGTGCTGTGATTAGTTACAGCACCTGCCGGTCAGCGGGTCACGGCCAATGATTGATGGCCGGGACCTGCCCATTGGCAAAGCGGATGACAGGACAGAGCTCTGTGATTGTAAACAACACCGATCTCTGTCCTGAGATGTGCTGGTTTTCCTTTCTCTACAAACAGGGAATAAAAACCAGCGCATCCCTTAGCAAAATCAGCAGACAGTTAACTCTTGAACTGCCCCTAGATTATTATTATTGTTATTATTACACAGGATTTATATAGGGCCAACAGTTTGCACAGCGCTTTACAAAATGAAGGTAGACATTACAGTTACAATACAATTTGGTACAAAAGGGTTGATTGATACAAAAGGTAATAGCTGTGGGTGGATGAGCTGATGGGGGAAATAAAAGGCAGTTTACTAGGTAGAAGCAGGATAGGCTTCTTTAAAGAGAAAGGTTTTCAGGGATCGTTTAAAGGTAAATAGATTAGGAGATAACTGGACAGATTGGGGTGGGGAGTTCCATAGGATGGGAGAAGCTTGGGAGAAGTCCTGGAGGCGAGCATGGGAGGAGGTGACACGGGAACTAGAGAGCAGAAGGTCTTGGGAGGATCGAAGAGAGCTGTTTGGTTGATATTTTGAGACCAGGTTGGTGATGTAGCTGGAGGCAGAGTTGTGGATTTGTTTGTAAGTTGTTGTTAGTATTTTGAATTTTATTTGTTGGGCGAGTGGATGCCAGTGGAGGGATTGGCAAAGAGGGGTAGCAGACATTGAACAGTTGGTAAGGTGGAGGAGCCTGGCAGCAGTATTCATGATGGACTGGAGGGGGATAGCCTATGTAAAGGTTAGCCAGTGAGGAGGGAGTTGCAGTAGTCGAGGCGAGAGATAACCAGGGAGTGAATTAGAAGCTTTGTGGTATCATTGGTTAAAAAGGGACGTATTCTGGAGATGTTGCAGAGGCATGATTTGGACAGGGATTGGATGTGGGCCTGAAACAATAGTTGAGAATCCAGAGTTACCCCTAGAACCCTGGCATGAGGGGATGGGTTGATAGTGGTGCTATTGATCCTGACCGAGAAATCAGGGGAAGAGGCACATGGGGGAGGAAATATTATGAGCTGAGTTTTGCATAGATTGAGTTTTAAGAAGTGGTGTGACATCCAGTCTGATATGTCTGTTAGTAAATCGGTGATACGTGAGGGAATGGATGGGGTGAGCTGAGTAGAGAGTAGAGAGATAGATTTGTGTGTCATCAGCATAGAAATGGTATTGGAAGCCATGGGAAGCTATCAGCTGACCCAGGGAAGAAGTGTAGATCGAGAATAGGAGAGGTCCAAGGACAGAACCTTTTGGGGACCCCAACAGTAAGAGGAGTAGGAGAAGAGGAAGTAGAGTTGTAAGTGACACTGAAGGTGCAGTGAGATAGGTAAGATTCGAACCAACAGAGAGTACAGTCATGGAGACCAAGTAAATAGAGTTTTTTGAGGAGGAGGGGGTGGTCAACTGTGTCAAAGGCAGCGGAGAGGTCCAAGAGTAAGAGTACGGAATAGTGACCATTAGTTTTAGCAGTTAGTAAGTCGTTTGTGAGTTTTAGGAGATCAGTTTCTGTGGAGTGTTGTGGGTGAAATCCAGACTGAAGGGGATCGAGAAGGTTATTCTCAATAAAGTGGCAGCCTTTCTCAACCTTTTCAACAGAGAGGAATTCCTGACATAACTTTCTGGTCTCAGGGAATGCCTGCAAAACTCATGATACAATAGTGTGATGATCAGTGGGAAGAATGCTCCTAACACGTTTGTCATTGGGAAGAATTACCCCCTTACAGATAGCTAAAAAGATCATTGGTATCAGTAGAAATGGAGCTGAGAGTCAGAATTTTATGTTTGCTCAAGTTACCCCTAGCAACCTCTGGAGGAACTCTAGTTGAGAAACCCTGCCCCTATATGTTAACCCTTTCACAGCCAGTGTCATTAGTACAGTGTCAGTGTATATTATTAGCACTGATCACTGGAGATTTAGGTGTCAGTTAAAAAGTTCCCACAAAGTGTCAGTTAGTGTCAGATTGCCGTACTATCAAAGTCCCGCTATAAGTCACTGATCGGCACCATTGATAGAATAAAACAAACTACAACTTTCATGCAAACCAATTAATATATGCTTTATTGGGATTTATTTACCACAAATATGTACTAGGATACATTTTGGCCTAAATTTATGAAGAAATTAGATTTTTTAAATTTTTTATTAGATATGTTTTATCACAGAAAGTAACAGATTTTTTTTTCAAAATTTTCAGCCTTTTTTTCATTTATATAATAAAAAAATAAAAAACCCAGCGGTGATCAAATACCACCAAAAGATAGCTCCACTTGTGTGAAAAAATTATATAAATTTCATATGTGCACAAATGTATATTAAAGTACTGTAGTGCAGTGCCGAATAGCAAAACATGGCCTGGTCAGGAAGGGGGTAAAACCTTCAGGAAGGCAAGTGGATAATTTCATTAAACATACTGTAACTTGGTTGTGTTGTTGATTATCAGATATTAATATGGAAAGGATACTTCTGGTCTGGCAGATTTCTGTATTTGTACTTGTATTATGCCTATGCAGATGTGTTATCACATTCTGCATGCCAGTTCCAGGTCATGTAGTCGGGAAGGTTGAGGAAAGACCTGATGACCTATCTCATAAAAAATGACCAAAAATATTCTATGAGAAAAGGCTTTCAAGCATACAGTGAAGGAAATAAGTATTTGATCCCCTGCTGATTTTTAGTGGCCTAGCCAGTCTCCAGACCTTTATCCGATTGAAAATCTGTGGAGGGAGCTGAAAGTTCAAGTTGCCAAACGTCAGCTAACAAACCTTAATGACTTGGAGAGGATCTGCCAAGAGGAGTGGGCCAAAATCTCTCTTGAGATGTGTGCAAACCTGGTGGCCAACTACAGGAAACGTCTGACCTCTGTGATTGCCAACAAGGGATTTGCCACCAAGTACCAAGTTTGTGAAGGGGATCAAATACTTATTTCCTTCACTGTATCAGATATGGTGTTCAGAAAGCTGGCCCATAGAATCACTGAGAACCAGATACAACAGAATGGATGTATACATGCATACTCTTTATATTATATTATATAAATATTATATTTTGTGTTCTTATAGATCACCTTTACTCCTGTGGATATGGAAGCTGTACCTTTGGCAGAGAAGTCTGATCTTTTAACCCCAGCCAAGCAGTGGTATGACTAATGAATTTCCCTTCCTTTTACACTCCTATTTAGGAATGGGAAATTAAATTAATGAAATATGCATAGCAACCACTTTTTTACTTGATTGCTGAAATCCGGTTGCCATTGGTTACTGAACTTTGTAGATCATTATTGCTCTCTGTGTCACCTAATTACTGAGTTATTATAGTATATTACAATTCATCACTCATCTCATTTTAATCCAAGGTCAAACATTACTGGGATCTGTAAAATGAAAAGTATGCTAGGTTTATCTACGAGTACATCATATTAAACATGAACCAAAATAAGGACATTTATGACCAGGCATAAGGTAGTAGAAAGGTCTTGTATATAGAAACATAGATTGATGATAGCAGATACCTGGCTCATCTAGCCTGTCCATGGATTTTTACTCCTCCAAACAGACCTGTGTTTATCCAAAGCATTTTTCAATTACTGTACACCTGAACAATTAAAGCCAACATGCCTAACTGCTTGTTTAGGTCTAAAGGAGAGTAAAGGTATTTTACTTACCCGATCCTCTGCTTCCCCAGCAGTCGGCGCTCCCTCATGCTCCAGTGGTGGACTGTCCCTTGGCATCATCACATTCAATGCAGGGTTTGGACCGTGCATTGGTCCTGATGTCAGGACTTTAAACCATGAGGGAGGAGACATTGCAGGGAATGGTCTAGTGGAGGCAGTGCCAGGTTTATAAGGGGGCCATTACCCTGAGCCCCCCTGACAGAAGGGCCCCCCCATACAGAAATTCTGTAAAACAATATAAATAATAATAAACTAATATTAAATATGATAAAAAAAAACTTTCTTTTATTAAATGTACTGTATCTTAAGAAGTAATATTTTGCTGGCCATCATCTGCAAAAGTCTCTGGATTTTTTTACTTTAAAATCGCATTTTGGCGGGTCATAGAGCACTATGACTGCGTATTTGTGCAGAATGACGTTTTGTCTTACTTTTTAAAAATATATGACTGTCATTGAGAATTTAAACCAACTCTGTGTATAAGGGGCCCCATGAACCTGAAGTGCCCCAAGCTCCCCAAGCTCTAAGGGCCAGTTCACGCCACAAAAATGCACTCAGGATGCATTCCGTATACGTTTTTGCTTACAGTTCACACCACACACAGTTCCGGTGCAGTTTTCATGCAGTTCGCTATATTCCTGTGCAGAAAAAATGCAGCATGTTCTACTTTTTTTTCTGCATCGGAAACTAACTGGAACTGTCTGCACTGGTGTGAACTAGGGCCATTGGAATACATGGAAAACACTGTGCATGCATTTTGATGCAGAAATAAAATGCACTGGACTGCATTTAGTGTGAACTAGCCCTAAATCTGGCCCTAAGTGGAGGAGCTGGTAAGTAAATCTTCTTTTCTAAACCCCCTAGATCCAAAAGGCCAGCTAACCCTTGCAGTATTGGTGCAACCCTACTGCAAGGTTCCTGGAGTTGGGCTTTAAAGTGGTTGTAAGCCTCAGACATGAAATATGAACAAAGCATATTTATTAATTTATTTCAGGTACTTATATAGCACTTTTACATATATATTGTACATTCACATCAGTCCCTAACCCTCAAGGGGTGTACAATCTAAGGTCCCTAACTCATATTCATACACATACTAGGGCCAATTTAGACAGGATCCAATTCACCTACCAGCATGTCTTTGGAGTGTGGGAAGAAACCGGAGTACCCAGAGGAAACCCACGCTGGCACAGGGAGAATATGCAAACTCCAGGCAGGTGGTGCCATGGCTGAAATGCAAACCAACAACCCGAGTACTGCCAGGCGGAAGTGCTAACCATTTAGCCATATCCCTGTATAGTGTGTACTTGTCTCAGTCCAGAGCACTAAGTGTCATTTCTGTCTGCTTCCTTGTTCCTCTGCTATAAGCTTGAGTCATGTCTGACAAGTTTTCCTGACACCAAGAGAAAATGGTGACAGGGGAGGGACCTCCAGCATATTGACAGCCTCAGCTCTGTTCCTGTGAGCTGTGTGGAGTGGAGTCACTGATGTAACTTCAGCTCTCCGCCCCCTTCTTTACTCTGCAGAGTGATCCTGTGTAAATTCTGCACTTTGAATGGATGGAAGGGAAGAGGAAAGATGGGTGTAGATATACATGTACAATTTATATAGGAGGATTTGTTTCACCTGTGTATCACTTCACTGGATATATGTAAGAGTTTACAACCACTTTAAAGTAAACCTGCGCAGCCTCACCCACAGTGACATGATTAGTTCTTAAACTACCGTAATCTGCTCCATGAGGTCAGTTGATGGCAGTTTCCAGTTTTGGTCCAATTGAGTATGAAAAGGCAATTAAGAAATGTTTTAGGGTTTTACAGTCAAATCCACACCATTATTATATATGTGGCTGGAACTCTTGGCTCCCTGATGTATTGTTAGAGCTGAGCTCCCGCTACAACTGTAACTCTTTCGCAGTTGTACAGCTTCATCTCCGGTACTGAAATGGCTTACTCTGATTTCATAGCACACAGTGGAGTTCTCACAGTGTACGTTAGAACCTGCAGCAAGTCATATAGAGCCTGTCTCATTTCTTGGCTGGAGGATGTACATCATCATCTAACCCTTTCCTCACCAGCCTTACTGTCCTTGACCCCTTTCATTCGTCAGATTTCAGCTGTTTCAATCATAGAGGCTCAGCATCACATGTTGGCTTTACCTAGGGGAGCCTGCATGAAAATCCAGCCTGCCTACAACTGCCAACTCTGCCAGACTGACATCCACCCATCAAGCCATTTTTATATTTGCATAACTCCTCCCAGGAACTGCTTGCATTATTAGGATGTTAGGAAGAGTACTGAGGCAAGGTGCTGTGAAGTTTAGGAAGCTATATACAGTACCTTGCTGGTCCTTCCCACTAGCCATGAACTGTCTGCATTGCATAGAGAAAAACAGAGACCCAGTGATAACATCATTGAGTCTAAAATAAGCAACATAATAACAATGGAAAAGTTGTATTTCAAAATGTCATTATCATGTTTATGAGGAGGGAAAAAGGGAACCAGGGAAGGCAAAATATAAGCAGATTAAACTTCAGCTCTAACCTGTTAGAAGGAGACTTTCCAATGTAGCCCATGCCAATAGGTACAAACATTACATCTGACCGACTCTTTATTTCTCTGATTACAGTCTGCTGAGATTGGTCAACAAATTACTGTGAATGGTTTTCTTAAATGACCAAAAAAAGCGGAGAAGTGATAAGGAGCAGAGAGCTAAGGCCCCTTTCACAGGGGCTGGGCAATCGGGTCCCCCTGTCTGTTTTCCAGGTGACCAGATTGAACCATCCATTGTCCTCTATGGAGCGGCAGATGTAAATGGACATGCTTCTGTATATACGTGCCTGCATCCAATCTGATCTGATCCACTGACAGACAAATGGGGGATCTGTTCCTGTCCATTTGGGTAGATCTGTTTGAATGACAGTCAGGTGTAAATGGACAGGCGGTCTGTTTACATACGACTGCCCATAGAGGAAAGCGCGCTGTGTCCGCTCTGCATAAGTGGAGCAGACATAGACCTGTCATCCGCCTGCATAGCAGGGAACAGTGGACAGATACCCCGCTGAGCAGTCTGATCCACTGGTGGAGTCCACCGTGTGAAAGGGGCCTAAGAAGGTCTTGTTAGATGGTCTGTAGGAAACAGATGGGTTATCCTGCAGACAAAATAGAATCCTACCCCCAACATATTCTATGAGCTTTGGAAAGTACAATAAAAGATATGGTTTTCATTATTGTCTGGGATTCCAGTGGGCATATTTCCCCTGAATTGCTCTTTTGGGACAGAAAGTGGGAAATATACACTTTCATTAGAGCGGGGCAAGGTAAGACTTCTATCAGGATGTTTTGGTTTTTTGCTGTCTGTGACATCATGGAAAGATTTTCTCTCCCTGTCCTAGTAACTGTTACCACTTGGGACAGGAAGAGAGTTCAAATAGCCAATGAAGACACCAACAGCAATAAAAACAAAACACAAAATAAAGACCTTCCCAGGGGTGGACTGACCATTTGGAAACTCGGGCACTGCCTGAGGGCCCGGGGTCAGTAGGGGGCCCCATGAGATGCCCCTGGTACCTTTTTCGTAGGCTTTTTTGAGTTTGGGCAAGGACACAGGGACCCCATGATCCCCTATTGCCCGGGGGCCCCATGAGTTGTCAGTCCGCCCCTGAACCTTCTCTACTCTACTGAAAATTATACATGTGGGAAAACATCTGCTCTAAAGGATAAGCGCACTATAAAACAAATCAAGTCATCTCCATTCTTGTGTTGTGTCCCTAGTCTGGAGATGATCAGAGACAGTCCCATGGAAGTCCTTGGGGCTGTAATGTGCAGGCATGGTGAGGAGTAAGGCAGGCCATAGACGGGCCATTTATAAACGAAAAATCGGTCAGCCCCGTTGCCGATGCTGCCACCCATGTCCATGAAAAACGGCCATTTTTTGTGGATTTTCCAGCATGACCGACAAAAATAAATTAGGAGATCCGCGAAAAACGGCCGACGGGCTGGCCCCACTAACAGCGTGATTATCAGCCGATTTTTCGTGCAGACTAAAATTCGGCCGATAAACGACCCGTCTTTGGCCTGCATAAAGACTTGTGGTGCTGGCCTTTATGAGATACAGTAGCCAAAATTATGTCAGTAAATCGCATACTCAGGTCCCACTTTCAGTAAGTTTAGCAGCTTGGTTATGCAGATCAAATATTTTCTGGAGTTGCAAGAACACTATTATAACTCTAACATTGATATTATAATGAACCTCTAGATCCAGCTGATAGAGACTGCTTTGATTTGTGCAAACTAAGTTAGGTGCAGGAAATGAAAGTTCCAGCTGAAATCCAATCAGTACTAGTAAAATAGTTTCAGTAATGTGTGCTTTAGTGATCAGATAATGCCGCCAATTCTAAAGCCAGCCATAGATAGAGCAATTATCTTTCCTGCAACTACCGGTTGTAGAATAGAAAATTGCAAGATTTCCCCATCAACACAGTCAGTGTTGATGTTGATGTGGGGGAATCCCTCCCATGGAGCCACTGTGTTCTCCCAGCGGGGGTCAGGGGGAGCAGTGTATACTGCTAGCAGCCATAATAGCCTCTAGAAGTAATCGCATGTAAAATCCGACAGGCTGGTTGTACCTAAGTGGATTGATTGATCAGCTTAGGTACATTCAGCCTGCCCATACATGGTTCAATTCTTGGTTATCCCTGCTGACCTGGCCAAGATTTAAACCATCTATGGCCAGCTTAAGCAGATCTCATATCACCAGAACACCACCAAAATAATCCTCTATCTGACTTTATTGTAAATTTACCTGAAGAAACGTACTTTTTTTAGGTATCAACCTGTGCAGGATCACCTTCATCTCTTAGGTCACTGACTATCTAAAGAATGGGATCCTGCCCATCCCTAGAACATGAACGTTACTTCTGCTGGTGACTTAACTGGTGATCTGATCTGCTAATCTATATTAATTGTAGACTGAATACAAAAAAATCTGACTTTCACAAGTGAACATCAGGTACAGTCAGCATATTTAATTATAGCGTTTGTACTTGCTATATTACTGTGTTTTTTTACATTTTTTAATTCAGCATGTTTTTTATGATAATAAAATAAAATTCCAATAAATGATTAAAGCTATCCTTCCTAAACAGGTCTACCACAGCGTACACAAGCAAGGAAGAGGCGGAGTGCTATGAGGCCACCTTGCCTTCTTATGAACAGATTCAGATGAAGGTGGAGGAACTTGGTGAACCTCAAGGAAACCAGGCAGTTCCACCTTTCCCACAACCTTTGCTGGTAGACATTTCACAGCCAAAGTTGCAGGCCAAGGTGGAAGTACACAGGAACTCAGTTGGTAAAGAAGAACATGCAGTGGTAGAAGCCAATTGGTGAGTATGAAATTGTACTGAGTGTGTTTTTACACTCTACTTAATGGCAAATGGTCTGATTTTGCTTGTAGATGTTACATAGTTATGTCGTTGGTAAGGTTGAATAAAGACACCTGTCCATGCAGTTCAACCTGAGTTTGTGTGACTACTGTTTTCCAAATCCCTGTACATTGTGTTCACTAAAAAACACATCTAAAAGTTATTCAACCTATCTACACTCTCTGCTGATACCACCAATTGTGGAAGGGAGTTCCACATCCTTACCACCCTAACAGTAAAGATTCCCTTAAGCAGTTTAAATAGGAACTGCTTCTCATTCAACTTTATTGTGTGGCCATGTGTCTTCTTTAGAGACCTTAGATTAAATAGGTTCCTCCCGATGCTGGAGTCACCATTCAAGGATTTGTATATTGTGATCATACAGTCTTAAGCTTCTCTCTCTAGTGAGAATAAGTTTAATGTTTCTAATAGCTCCTCTTAATTGAGGTCCTCCAGCCTCCCTATTAGTTTTGTTGCCCTTCTCTGGACTCTCTCCAGTTCCACCACATCCTTTCTGAGGACTGGTGACCAGAACTGGCTTCAAGATGTGGCCAAACCAGGGTTTTGGAAAGTAGAAGAATTATAGTTTTAGGGAATTGTGTCTGTGGAAATTTTACAGATCCTGAATTCCATTTACCTGCACCGTTCCTCATGGCAACCAGAAAAAAATGAACATTTACGATTAGGCTTTAGTCACATGGGTACTGTGGCACATACAGCATGAATAGGCATCTTGTTTATGTCGCTGCATCCTCATCCTGGTGGCTCCAGCCACATAAACAAGGTACTCATTCACTCTGCAAGAAACAGTGTCTGTGTGATTGAGGTCCTAACATGACCGATACTACAAAAGCCTGTAAAATCTACAAATTTGAAATGTGTTTACTGCCACTGGTAACTACCAGATTGAAACTAGTGCTAGTGGTGAAGCCAGGGCCAGATTTCTACTTTTTCCTCTCTACCTTCTGCCATTTTTTCCACCCTAAACAACTATTATGGACTCTGTTAATCCCAAACATATTCACACACAGGACACATAAACTGTTTCACAGAAACATGAACAAATAGTCATAGCACAGCAGAATAAACATTTGTTAACTGTATTAAAAAAATCAATTGCCCAAATAATAGGACACAACCAGAAATCAGCAGAGACACAATCATTACCATGCTGACATAACCAGCACTATGTTTAGAAAGACAAAGTCAGCATGTCCTGTCGCCAATTTTTTTTTCAGCCTCCATGCCATTGACTATGCAGGACTTGTGTCTTACCTCACTCCTCAGAATGCTGGGGTTGGGAATGAAAGTAACTGGAGATGCAGTGGTGGGCAAGCGGAAGCTGGCTGTAGAAACAGAGAAAGGGTAGGATGTGGGAATATTGCCTGACAAGCTGATAAAGCCTAAAAGTTGCAGTGGCCAGCACAACTTTAGGCTCATTTTCACACGGGTGATCCGATCAGGTCCACCTGAAAAAGTGACAGGCAACCTGATCAGAAGGTCCATTCATTTCAGTGGACTCGTGTCCATTTATACCTGCCTGTAACATAAATGTAAGATTCAGATAGCTGAGATGTGATAAGTAGAAATATGTCGTATATCTAGCTTAGTTCCATGTTATTAAAGATAAGTTAAGTGTTCAGTCAGAGACATATGTTCACCAATTAGCATCTAAAAAGGACAGAGCAGCTTCTAGACTGGAGGTGACACCTAGATGCCATTAAAACATTGTCACCTATGTAGTCACAGTTTGCCACCTTCTAGAAATCTAAAAAGAGGAGCTCCAGCCATTTCAGCTTCGAAAACAGCAGGAGACCAGGAGTGGCTCCGATGTGTCTGTCAAGCTCTGAGGTATATCCACAGATCAAAGGAATATATTTCATCTCTCATGAAAACTAAAATATTAGCTGCAGAGAGATGAAAATACTTCCTTCTGATTGGACACACTGTAGGCTACATCTGCATGTAAAACTGTATTTGTAGCCTCTGTAGAATCCCAGAGAAACACAGAAAACGGTTATATGGCGCCTGATTGCGACAGCTTAACAGCGATTGGTACTGTCGCGATCGGACTGATGCGCTGGTGTCAGAAATTCAATCCCTGACTTAGTGATTCAAACCGTTCCTGGTCCAATCGACTTTGGGCACTTCAGTACCCAGAACGTCCTGTGGGCTGGTACAGGAACACCCCCCAGGGTTGACTGGCAAAGGGCTAATGTCCAGCCTACGCCCATATTTCAATAAATTGAGGACTCTGAGATATGGACGGTGTGATTTGTATGGAGCCGGTTCTATTGACTGCTGAATCGCGGACTTTCTCTGACTTGCTCCAGTCGCAGGATAACTCTTGGTAAAAGTTTTATTTCTGTTTTTATTCTCTTTTATTTTATAGTGAATAGTCAATTGTGTGTCTTTTTGTATTTTCTGTATTATTTGTTACTCTTTATACTTTGTACATATTTTATGCACTGCCCACTTTCGGGATATTAAATCATAAAATTAATAAGTGACTTCTGGGTACTTAAGCTCGGGCTCATATCTCTGGAGAGATTGTATTGTATTGCAGTGTCTTTATATGCTCGGTCAAGTTCATTGCCTATCTGTGCAATTGCACTGAGTATTGGCAGATTGCATGCAGATTGTAAAGTAGCAGATCTGCCAGACGGAGAGCTGTGTGTGTGTGTGTGGTGACCCAGCAGACCAGTCTGCGGACAAACTGTTGGGTGGTGGCAAGCCACCGTTTGTTGTGTGTCTGGTGTGGGGGTGTGTGGACAGTGGAAGAGTGATTAACACTGGGGTTCTAGCTTGCAGGATAGCTGGAGGAATCCTAGAAGGGTGTGCCAATTGCTAGACTGCTCCTCAACCCTTAGAGTGCACCAGATTGTATGTAAGATTCGTATCTGCCTGTGTGTGTGGTCAGCCAGCTGGATTAGAGTCTCCCTCTAGTGGTGGCCAGAGGCAGTGCGGGCTGTGAAAGTGTATCTTATATATATTCATATCAAGTCCCCCTCATTCCCTCTTACCCCAAGTCACGGCCGGACACGCACGCCTCGGTTAGCTAGTCGCTGTGGGCGTGTGCTTGTGGGTTGGGTCCGTGACACCGCCTACCTCTGGATCCGATCCAGTCCACTGAAAAATTGTCTTGGAGGGTAGTCGTGTATAACGGACAGCAGAGTCTCTTTACTCCCGGCCACCCATAGAGCAGAGCGGGCTCTTTCCATGTCCCGTCCACAGAGTGGATACAGACCTGTCATCTGCTCTGCTTAGCAGGGGGCCTGTGAACTGATCTAACTGATCTAACTGAACCATCTAAAAGGGGCCTTAAAGCAATCTGGGTAGTTATTTGCCTCCCCACGGTCATGTTGCCCTAGACCATGGTATACCTGGCCATGTGAGAAATCAGCCCTGACTGGAGGAGATACTTTGTTTCATTCTCCTGGTGCAATATTAGAACTGTACAAAATAGTGGGGCCCTATAGTACTGCCATGCACATCCTAAACTGGGTTCTGTTTTTAGTGACAGAATGAAAAATTAAGTTTTGCATAATTTACAGCTTGATCTCCTAGTTATCAAATTTGATAATAATACGTCTATAGGTCAACTAGAGATGGACTTTAATAACCAGGTCTTGTTTTACTTTTTTGTTCAGCCAATCTGCCCCTCTTGCCTGTCTAATTGAAGACACCACTTTAACAACATCGGATAGGACAAGCATGGGAAGTAGTGCATCCTCTCTGCACAGCTGTGAGGACTGGCAACCACAGAAGCAGGATGTCGCTGTGCAGTTTGGAGGTCCTCTCTGTGGAGATGGATTTCATCTTATAGATGGTCCTATGTGCGATGGAATAGCAATGATAGATACATCTTTGTGTGATGCCACCCAGCCACTCGTGGATCAAGAAAGCCTCCATATCTCCAACCACAATAATGATACAACTGGCGAAGAAGGAGCAAGGCAGACCTCCATTACCCAGGGAGCCGCACAAGACCATGGAGCAGACGATCTTTATTATGGAATGAAAGATGAACCCGAAAATCTAACGATTTGAATCTGATTTTGAACATTAGCTTTAGCATGATTTCTGATTCGGAGATGAGATAAACAACACTACATGGAGTATAAAAAAAATGAAAGAAGGCATCTAATTGTTTGCTAATGACAACACAGGATCTTTTTTTGTCCAGTTTTGTCAGAACCTGAACCAGAACAGTCCAGTATTAAAAGAAATATTTAAGATTTAATGTATCCACTGTAATAGGACCGTATTGTAAATTGTTTCTCCCTTCTTTTTGTTCTCCTCCAGAACTCATTTCTGTCTGCTTTAGTATTTTTTATGTATTTTTATAAGGTTTTAGGCATGACAAAACATGATTAATGCAGTAAAAAAACTTTGCTGCTTAGCCTCTATAAAGGGATGTCCAAAACTTCACCCCTCTGTTATTTTGTAACAGCTGCCAGTTGTAATGAGACAATCAAGTTGAGGTTTAATACGAACAGGGCAAAGATTTGGCCAACGCAACAAAGTATAGTTGAATTGAATATCTGATTGGTTATGTAGACAAATCACAATTCCCTACAAATGTGTGCCATGTAAACAAAGTGGCTATTTAAGATAGGTTAACAGAAAGAAAAAAAATGGCCTGGAGTTCCACCCGTAATTCATAGCAAGCTCTTTAGGTCTGGTGTGAATTTTATAGGGGACCTCATGCAAAGGAAAAAAACTTTTGTGGGGTCCCCCCAAATTCTATACCAGATAGGTTGGGTCTGGTATGGATTTAATGGGGGAACCCAATGCACAAATCAATAAAAAAAAAGCGTAGGGCCTCCTCAAAAATCCATACTAGACCCTTATCCAAGCATGCAGCCTGGCTGGCCAGCAGAAGGAGGATGAGAGTACAGTTCCTCTCCCCTTCTGAACAATACCAGAAAAAAATTGTGGGCAACCCAAGGAAATTAATACTTGCACACATTATTCTAATATTATTTTATTCATGTTTTAACAAGTAATTTCAATGTGACCTTAAAGGATCAGTTCACCTTTGGTAAAATGTTACATGTTCAAATAGTTTTTAGGGTGTAACATGTCCCCACTCCTGCAGCCGCTGCCTGCTCCACTGCATCTAGTGACAGCTAGCGGAGGATCTTCTCCCCGCACTTGCTGTCACTATTTTAAAAAAACGCGGGCAAGTAGGCAGAGTGGGCAGTTCTGTGAATGAAATACAACACGTATGGACAGCTATTGCTTGAAGTTCTCAATTAACTACTATGGCTCTGTTGAGCGCTCGGGTAGTTCATTGTCTCTACCTGCAAGTGTGTATCTGCCTGCTTATACGAGGTACAAGCAGACAGATACACTGACAGTCTGCAGGAGTTCTGCATGGCACCCGTGATCTGCTGATCCTTGCCTTGAGGCTCACAAAGAATATCTCATAAATATTCAGATTATAGGCATCATCATGCCTGTCCATACAAGAGGTACAAGCAGACAGATACACTGACAGTCTGCAGGAGTCCTGCATGGCACCCGCAATCTGCTGATTGCAGGTGCAATGCTTTACAGGCTCCAAGTAAGATAAATAATAAATGCACATTTTTATATCTGCAAAAAAGTTGTGCATTTATTTTTTACTTTAAAATGTTTTTTTTATGCTTTAAAATGCTACACTAGTTAATGTTATTTTATTATATGCTGGACCACAAAAAAATTCTTGGAAGACTGTTCCTTGCTTTGAGGGGCGCACAGAATATCTCATAAACATTCAGGTTATAAGCATCATCATGCATTCATACAATTTTGCAGAAAACTAGCTTTCTTCAAACTTAGGTTTTAAGTGTGTGCGGTAAGGGGGGGGCACACCCCCTCATGTACTCCCCTACATACTATGCTGGAATTTCATCCCTTACAAACCAAAGAAGGACAAAAACAAGCCTTGGGCAGCTAACAAGGCTTACAAATAATATTCTGGTTGGTACCTGTTGTCTAAGCACTACAATTGGGGTTCAAACCAGTTAAGATGCAGATGCATGAGTTTGTAAATTAGTAAAAAAAGAACATACCTCTTTAAATATTCCATTAATGTGCTTATGTTTTTGTGTTTGTAATGTAGAAGATATTTATATACAACCTCAAAAGGTATACATTTTCATATCTTTATTTAGCAATAAGCAGAACAGCACTTAAAATACATTTATAAAATATTTCTAGTAAACCACCAGAACTTCAGTTTAGGGAGTCCCAATTAAGGTGAAGTTATTCAGACTAATTTACCACAATGTGAGGCTCCCCAAAGTTTTCTTTACGTATCAATCCTCTGTGGATATGGAGAAGAAGGAAACCCCAGGCCTTGGGCCTAGCCATGGAACATGGCAGGGATTTTCCCTCCTAGAAAAAAAAAAACCAGAAGTTGTTGGTTGCTGGAGTGCAAGATGATGAGGAAAGAAGCTACCACTGCCACTGGTGCCACTGGATGAGTGAGCTGTATAAACAAGAACCTTCTTATATTTGCCTGCCTTAATTAAAGGCTTGAATTCCAATACAACCTCAATTGATAAGGATTCTCGGGAAGAGTGCAGCCAGCAAAGTCTGTGATTAAAGAGAACAAAGAGAGACTTTAGGAAAGATCGAGACTCAGACCTATCTTAAAGTTTGACATCCGGTATGTGTTTTGGGATATCCTGACCCAGACCTCACTCTCCTTCTGATATTGCCACATGCAATAAACTTGTTTTCTATTTTAAAATCTACTAATGTGATTCTGTATGTCTTGAGCAATGAACCACACCTGAGATTGAATATTCTGAGGACTTTACTGTAAGTGGTTTGAGGACATTTGCATTGTAGCTTTTAGTCATCTGAAAGTCAATATTTACTGAGGATCGGTACCAACAGTGCTAGATATGGAAACTAGTTTACACCCTGGATCCCACATATAACAATTAACTCATACTGGTAGAGAATATGTAGAAATACCACCAATGGGCTTAAAAATAAAAAATAAAATGGAGAAAATCCTTCTTCCCTCTTTTTCTTTTAGTTTTATTTTTTTTTCTGTGTGTTATCTTGTTAATCTTCCATTTAGGTGTAGAAAATAAGGTTAAAAAAATTGGAGAAAAAATGAATTTAAACAACTGTAGTATCAGGCTGCAACATAACAAATTGATAAAAAAGTGAAGGGGGCCTGAACACTTTATGAATGCAATATATATATATATATACTGTATATATGTGTGTGTGTGTGTGTGTGTATATATATATTATGAAAAACTGATTTTCATTAAATTTTGATTGATTTTTAGGAAAAATATATGCCCATATGTGCTCAAACAATCTTTTGTGCAAAGAAAATGTAAGAGTTTTTTTTATCGCCTGCATTTTTTAAAACGAAAAAAAAATGGACAGCTGGTCCCTGTGTCAGTTACATTTAAAGTCCAACGCTGGCCTGCTTATAAATGTGTCCATACAGTTAGGTCTCTCCCTCAGCACTGTAAAAATTAAATGCTCGTTCAGCTAGGTGGGAAGGAAAAAGTTAAAATACCTTATTTCTTGCTCCCCTGGCAGCCAGTACTTTCCTCCATTGTCTGATGCTGTAGTTTGTGGGCAGGCCTTCGTCATCCTACCCTACAATGCATGACAACATCAGAGAGATGTAACTGCCCGGACAGCAAAATAAATCGGCTTCAGGTCGCACGAAGAAAAGGAAGCCTGAAGGAGTGAAGAAGAAGGTAAGTATTTGTACTTTTTTTCTTTCCCCCTGGCCAAACAAACATTTAATTCATGCAGTGCAAGAGGATCCCACTGCATGAGCACTTTTATAGTATAAGTTTAGGTTACTTTTTTTTTTAAATGATCACAAGTGACTGTGCTTATATTTAATTAGAATCTTCTTGCTGTGCTGAAAATTTGAAGTCTGCCCTACCCATACCCCCACAGCTGTAATCTTCAGATGCTACCAGGGGTGGACTGACCATTTGGAAACTGGGGCTTTGCCCGGGGTCAGTAGGGGGCCCCATGAGATGCCCCTGGTACCTTTTTCATAGGCTTTTTTGAGTTTGGGCAAGGACACAGGGGCCTCATGATCCCCTAATGCCCGGGGGCCCCATGAGTTATCAGTCCATCCCTGGATGCTACGGAGGTTAATATGAGCAGTGCACCTGTCATAGGCACTTATCAAGAGTGGCCTCCCTTTCTGCCCCCCTCCTCCATTCACAGAAGCTGTACTATAGCTTCTGTGAATGAAAAGCACTCTATACATGGAGAATGGGCAGATGAATGAAAGGTGCACCTCCTGCATTTACAGATTGCTTTTCATTCAGGGGAGCTGTGGTATAGCTTCTATGAGTGGAGGAGGGGGTCGTAAATGGCAGGCATAGTCGGCACTCTTGACGTGTTCCTATGACAGGTCCATCGCTTGTGCTAACGCCCACAACACTGGAGAATACAGCTCTGGGGGTGGGGACTTCAGATTTCAAAAAGGGCAGCTGACACCAGCACAAGGGACACGGGGCACATAAATGGAAGTTATATTTCTTGTGCTGATTTTTTTTTTTTTAATTAAGGCTTTAAGCAGCTCAGAACTGGGTCTTCACCAAAATCAGTAATTGTTTTTCAGATTATCTCTGTATGAGTTTGGGCACTATAAAGGAGATTGCCCAATCAATGTTAAACGTATGGCCAGGTTAAGACAGCATGCCACTTTGGTAACATCATGGCGGTATGTCACCTGTGCCATGCCATATGGTCACATGACACTTTGTTAATATACTACCAATGCGATAAGAAGGAATACATGTGCAAGTCGGTTATGGGAATTCTGTTTTATTCATTAGGACCTCAGTGTGACAATCATTTCTAGTCCCTTATCAGCTGGGACATGTCATACGCTGTGCTTTATCTGCTAATAATGGGGACAGGATTAATGTGTATTTTGTGGTTCTCTGTGGTTGAATGAACTTCTGTTGTTAGAGAAATATATGGAGCCGCTCTGCCAGGGAGTGGTGTGATCTGAGATAATCTATAAACAGTCTCTCATTAAACCTGTGTTCATAATAAACAGGGAACTGACCAGGCATTGCCCTTCATGCTAGGTTGGATGGGACGCTGAAGGTGAAGTGACTGGAGAATAGGCTGCCAATCTGGAAATGTTAAAGCTACAGGATGAAAATAAAGGAAGCATTATTTCTAAATATAAAAGTGGTCCTGTCATTACAATTCACCCTTCATATTAATTCGTAGGGCACATTAGCATTGCCAAATCATATTATTTCCATAAAAAGCCTAGGCAGTGTTGGTCAGATGGCTACTGATAGGCTTGTGTTCGGGCTTGTGTTTGGTCCAAACCTAAACTTAACCAGACCCGGGAAGTTAGCTGTCATTGATGGGCCAATGAGCATTGAGCTGCAAGTGCGAGATTCCCCACTCTATAGCTCATGTACACAAAGGGGCGGGGATACTCATGACATCATTAACCTAAAATGGTCACATGGCTATATTATGCCAATGATATTCCACACTGATACTATAGTCCACTATAACGTGTGCACGCTGGTGTGAACAGACCCTTAAATTGGTCATACATGGAGTGATTTTAGGAGGTTCTGGCCAAAATATTCTCCAAGCATGGCCCTGTCAGCCCCCTCCCACCTGATATTCTTTGATTAATAATATCAAAGATGTTGGGTGGACATTTTCAGCTGAACAGTGACTATATCCAATTAGATGCAGGCACTGTCTGGGTAATTTGGCAATTGGCAGCGCTGGCTTTCAGACTACAATAGCCACATCAAGAGCTGTGTCCATCATAGCGTGGATAAAGGGATCTGTTACATTTTTTCACTTAGCCCACAGCCTGAAAAAGGAAATCTTTGTGTGTATGACCAGCCTAAAAGTGGTTGTAAATCTCTGACATGAAAAATGAAAAAAGCATATCCCTCTTTAATGTGTACTTGTCTCAATCCAAAGCACTGAGTGTGAGTTTTTTCTGCAGTTTCATCCCGCTGCTGTCTGCATGAGTGATTTCGGAAAGGCAAGGGACTGAGGGGGACAGAGTGCTTCCAGCAATCAGCTTAGTATTGACAGCCTCAGCTATGCATGTTTCTCTATGAGATTGTGTAGAGGAGGGTGAGTCCCTTCCCTCCACTCCGGTCTCAGATTACATTTGGCTCTCCTCTCTGAGCTGCACAGTGTGTGACTTCAGATCCCTGCTTCCTGCTGTCAGAAAGCTCAGACAAGCTGTGTAATTTCTTGACTTTAAAGAGATGTAGGGGAGAGAAGACTACAGATAAACAGGTACAACCTACGTAGGAGGATTTGTTTAATCTCTGTGTATCACCTGAGGCCAGTCACTTCATTAGGTATATGTAAGGGTTTACAACCACTTTAGACCAAGCTTTGCTGGCTGTCCTTTTCTGGCTCCCTCTTTCAGCTTCTCTTCAGCTTCCAGCCTGCAGCCTGGAAGCAGAACCCGGGGCTCCCTCCCAAGCTACACCGCAACACCACTTAGCAATCCATCTACCATCTGACTCTCCTGCTGACATGGCTCTCCCATATTTATGGGTCAGTCTACCACTCTACCAGGGCCTCTTAGCCTATGATTGGTCAGACTCCCATGAATACACAGATTGAGGTCTCCACCCTTCTGCCCACTGGCTTCAGGAAGCTTCCATGGACCTCCAAAACCAGGTGGAGGTCCATGGAAGGTGGAGGCCATAGAGTCCCAACCTGCCAAGTTACCCAGCCTGACCTCACACTGAACCAACAGTAATTGAGGCTCACTCACTGGCATGAGCCAATAATAAAGTTACCTTATACTATCCCCACCTAGTGGGTGCTACATTTGATTAGCCAGTGAGCTGATTAACGAAAAATAGAACTGATTCTTCCATCCACACAATCAAGGTGGATAGAGGAATGAACTACTGACAGAACACAATGATCACTGTTAGTGGCTATAGCCAGCGGCAGTAATCACATGCAAAAAATCCGACAGGCTGGTTGCAATGAATTCAATCAATGGATCAACTTCAGAACAACCAGTCTGCCCATAGATGAGTCGAATCTCAGCTGGTCCCAGCTGAACTGTTCGAGATTCGCTCTATCTATTGCCAGCTTTGCATTGACAATACTTCCTAGGTGGTCAGACTGGAGATTGCAGGTTGATAACGTGCTCTACAGCTCTTAGAAGTCTGAATGCCCTGCGGGTGATCACATTGTGTCTGATCGACTTTCCATCTGTATTGACACGATTCTGGTTTCAGGCCACAAGTTCAAAATACTGAAGCCTAAAGCAGCCAGGTAACTAGCATTTTCGGAAGAAGGTCAGTAGTGGGAGTCGTCATATTTCTCTTAGTACAGGAGTTCATTAAGATGGGTAAATGTGAACAGATTGTGAGCCTAAGGAAAAAATCCTGATGTACAGACTGATTTCTCTGCTGACGTCTGTCTGCATATGTTCAACTCCAAAGCATTTGTTTCTGCATAGCCAAGACATTACAACTGAGAATCTTATTTTACTTTATAACGTTTTAAATAAATAATCAAAGCTATATCTTCTATAAATTCTATATATATCTATATCTAAAATGTTTTTTTTTCTAGAAAAATACACATAAAGCATCATTTGGTCAGTCTTCTAGTTTCATTGTAATCTTCTGCAACCATACAGAATTTAATTTTGATTTTACAGTTTGGCTCATAATTGCAGCTTGGGGCTGAAAATGATATTAAACCCTCTTATCATAAAAATAAACAGTAATGCAGATCTCAGCGCTTACCATGTGTGCTTTCCTTTTGAGGGCTACTATTGCTTGGCATTCTGTATCTGAAAAACCTCTCTGTTTTCAATTTTCAGGTGGCTACTCTACCTTGCAGGATCCCTTGGAGTCCTTCCATAACCACCCTTGCTTGCTCACTCCTGATAGGGACTACAGCCAGGCCTCCCACCTCTGTGTGCAATGATAGCTAAGCCTCAAGCCCATGACATTGACGTAGTATCAAACCCTCAGTGTTTTTTTAGTTTAATACATTGAGCACAATGAAATAAACATTTCCCGGGAGGCTATGTGTAGCCAGGTGCTTGGCTAGGAGCAATGAGTGACAGAAATACTGGCTGCAGCTGTTCTCTTTAGCTGCTGCCCAGCTGTAATAAACTGGTTAATAGCTGTATCAGTGAGAGAATGGAGCTGCTGAGCAGGAAGGGTTCAATAGACTGAATCAGGCAGCCCTGTACTGTGGGAGCTGTAGTCCAGAGCAGCAGAGGCACTCTATCGAGTGAGCTGCAATATTGCAGGGAGTGGTGAGCTTCTGCTGTGGGGATTTACTGTCTGCTGCTAGAGAGACTGAGCCCTTTAGGAACTGACCATACAGTCATCTCGTAGCCTTATTGCTGCCTGCAGGCTTGACTAGGACAATTCTCATGTGCGCCAACAGTACAACTAGGCCCCAACGCTAGCTGGCTTAAGAGTTAGAACTAAAGGCTGCCCCTTTACAGCTATAGCCTTCCCATATGGAAGAAAAATATATTTGGAATATATTTTAAAAATATTCTTCCCAATATATTGACATATATTTGAAATACTACACCTTTGGCCATATTCAATATATTTCAAAATATATTTCAATAAATATATATATATATATATATATATACTGTATGTTGAAATGCGTTTTTATTGCAAAATATATGAAATTGTTTTAAAAATACATTTCAAATATATTGTATGTCTTTAAAAATACAAATCTACATTTTTGAAATGCATTTCCAAATATATGTAAAAATATATGTTAAAATGACTCTTTTATATGTAAAAAAAACCTGAAGAATATATTTAAAAAGTATATATTTTAAAAAATATTTTTCATATATTTTGTAATATATAAAAAATGCATTTCAACATACAGTATATATATATATATATATTTTTTTTTTATTATATATTTAATATGGCCAAAATTGTAGTATTTCAAATATATGTCAATATATTTGGGAAGAATATTTTAAAAATATATTTCAAATATATTTTTCTTCCATGGTGGGTTTACCTACTGCTAATGCTAAGAGGTACCTCTCAGGGGACACTGCCCCATATTCTAGTATTTCTCCTAAAGCGCACTCTAGACTAGTGAAAGTATTTTTTCACATTTCAGTTAATGCTTATATTCACTGTTTATAGCTGTCATGGCACCAGCCTAATTTGGAACCTAGGCAAAGATTAAAAGATAAAGAAGCTGAACATTCAGTAAGTGGTTACATCAGCTGCTGAAAGTGCTTAAAAAATAAAGGTTCAATATCACTTTAAGGCACTGCTTCCCCTCCTCCAAGGCAGTTGATTGCCAGCATCTACAGTGACTCTTTGGGGTATAGTTCTAAAAAAGATTGCTGAGTTATCTGCCCTGTGAAATCACACGTACACTAGTTCTGTGTGAATGAGGACAAGATCAAAATTTTCACAAAATAGAGTGAAACAGGAAAATACCTCTTCATGTCCACTAGATGGAGCTGATTATTATAGGGAATACTTATTTACTATGATTATCAGCTCCATCTAATGGCCATAGTGTGCTATTTTTCTGATTTAATGTATTCTGTATAAATGAAAAACATTCAACTTGGGGATAAAATAGCCTAATAACATTTATTTTGCCCCTATTTGCAAAGAACAAATGTACATACAGTTTCACAGGATGAATAGCTCTGATTTTGTTTTTATAAATACACCCCTTTAGGTCTCTATAAAGCTGGCCATACACTCAAAGATTTCTTGTGTTCAGGCCCACGGGCTCAACAAGGGAATTTACTTGAATCCCCCATCTGTGCTAAACAGCGCAGATGGACATATTTGCAGTTGCATCTGTTGTATTCTGATAACTGTGGGTGGCAAAATGCCCAAACAGTGCCTGTATTTGATTCTGTTGACAAACAACAGCTCAGCTGCTGATGCTTAGAGGGCCACCCAAGGAACACATTTTAGCCAATTGAGCTAGAATCTGCTGAATTTGATCCATGTTTCCAGTATAAGAAATGTCATGCATGTGCTTTGTTTAGAAGGGACAATAAGACAAAGTCCCATAACAGCAGTAATGTGACCTTTTTGTGAGGTGCTCAGTACTCACTCCCCAGCCAGAAGTTCAGGGAAGTGGCACTGAGCAATCCAGAATGAGCAGGGTTCAATAATTCAAAATGTGCTTGGCCATATATTAGAAAAAACGTATTGGGGAATGTTTCCTTAATACTAGTTGACATCTGTATTATCTCTGATGTCTTTTTTCTTTCAGATCTGAACAGGAAGTAAAACATAATGAAAAATGAGTTGACCAGCTTGTGATTTTAGTATAAACATTTCTATCAAGGCATGGAATTTCTATGATGTTTTCAGAAAAACAAAGCAAGGACAGAATTGAGAGCACCTGACTTGGAAATGTTCATATTTCATAGATCTGAAACTCTCCCTTTTGTTACAGAGACTGTACCTCCTTCCAGGTCAAAGCCTTCTCCCCCCGTATTCATCACAATGCCATCCCTTTTACAGGTCAGATATAGAGATCTATATAAATGTAGTACTACTCCCACAGGAGCCACTGGTGGTGTTGGGTCCTCTGTTCGTTCTCTGGCCATAGCTGGAACCTCACTCTTACTGGTACCTCCAGAATACCTCAGCTGGGAACTCCCTGTGGTCACACAAGAATCACACAATGGTTATTAGAAGATAAAGTTTGTATTGGCAAACCAAACTGCATAGTAGCACAGTAGATCAGTAGGTCAATCTTAACACCTAAAAGACCAGTGCAATAAGTGATATAATGCAGTCTACCCAGGTACCTCTAGGGACGAACTCAGTATGTACTGCAGTACCAAAGCATAAACAGTAGCTCTCCGCCTGAGAGATTACACCCCAAATGACAAAAAAAGTGTTAACAATAATTGACTAATTCACTTGACGACTCTCAAACAAGAGGGGCTAGGCATAGGCCCGAAAGTTTGACTCATTACCCGCAACCCAGTTCTGCCTAAAGGCAGGCCACATAATTTGGACAGTTCGGAATGTTAGCTTCAGCCGGCTAAGGTGGGGCCCTTTAACATTGGCGCGAATGTACTGTGATGTCTTGGGGAACATACAGTTGAAAAACAGGTAATAAAAGACTATCCTCAGTCAGTGGTTGTGGAAAGGCAAAGCGAGCACATGCAAGGGATTAAGAGTGCATGGTGAACAGAGGACTTGAAAGAGTTAGTGTTAGGGTATTGTGCAGCAAATTGCAGTGTCAAGGGTCTAAACAGAAGCAGCAGTCGGGAAGAACAGCAGCTATAAGGGCTGTCTTTGATCTTACTGCTTGCTGCTTTCAAGGAGGAATGGCAGCACTGAAGTGGTTAGCTTTCTTAGGGGAACAAATAAATTAAGAGTGATGGCGCTCCCTGAGTTTAAGTTGCAAAAGAAAGTTAACCTCTAGTCAAAGTCGTTAGCTGGGTCAGAGATCCTCTCATCCTTATGTGGCAGTCTTTGGATGTTGATATGTTCCCTGTGCAGTGATGGGCCCCCTTAAACAGTGATGCAGCAGCGGTTTGGAAGAACACAGCATGGCAGCTGATCTGGGTAACGAAAGCTCCTTCACAGATCGTCTCAGCAACTCAGAGATCAGCTTGACAGTCAGCTCCAATCTGGCCTTGGCGGATGTAGTCCAGCTTGGCCTGGTCTAACACAGCACAGCTTGTTTCTCTCTGACATCCTCTTGGTTGGCACGCCTGTCTCCAACTCCCCAGCTCCTTCCCAGGCTTTTCATTTTATAAATCGTCCCTCCCTTTGCTGGTACTTATGGGCCTTGTAGTTGCGACCCCAGCTTCACCGTAGGTACAGGATAGGTTAAAAAAGGGAAAGCGCCCACTAAGTGCAGTATTAACAGCAGACTTAATTTTCAAACTGTTAACAACACTCACATGATAGGTTAAACAGGATCAGTTCACTCATCATGGAAAGAGGCACTGCCTCTTGTCTCCGTCCTGCAGGATCTGCCAGTGTTCTCCCAACCACTGATAGATGGAGTCAAGCTTGGATGCTGAATGGCAACCCGCAAGTTTCCTGGGCCAGCTTGGAGTGCATACATGTACAGGATGTGACGTCACAGAGAGGAAAGATAGGTGCTAAAGACAGTCTATGTGCTTGGTGCTTCACTTCTCCTTCTACAGGCCCTTTGCATTATACCCCATGGTGATTTTAGTGAGCATAGCGCCCGCCAAACAACCCATTCAAGTGAATAGGCCACTCTTTGGGCTCTTTAGAGACCAAAGCTAGTGTGAGTCCTTAAATGAAATCTCCTCCAAAGGATGCAGAATAAAACCCCAACAGAAGTTATAATTGAACTTTAACTAGAAAAAAAATGGTTTTATAAAATTTTCAATTAAATCCATAATTACTTTCAAACACTTATCTAAAGTAACAGGCGTGATGTTTCTATAGCAACTGATCATTTATACTTTATATTCAAACCTCAGAAATGCGATGGGTTTGATTTCTGTGTGAAGAGACATTTTATTTTTAATTATCAACCAAGATGATTAAAGCGGTATTAAACCCAAAACCAAAAATATAATATATTGCAGCTTACTAATCATTAGATGCAGTGGCTGCATTTGTTTTCTTTTTTTTCAGGCTTTTTTCCCCCTACATTTTCGCCTGGTGATCTGGCCAGTAACACACCTCCTGTGCCCCCACTCTGGATGAAGGAGCAACAGAGACACCTTTGGACAGCAGCATTGTTAATCTGGGGGAGCAAAGTGTCAGATTTACTAGCAGATTGACTGAGGCTCACTTTGTGTATCGGGATTGCACATTTCTGTTTGTGAATTTTTCTTTTAACGTGTGCTTCTGTGTGGCAAGCATAGAGCCACCCATTTCTTTGAATGGGCTGCCCTATGGACATTTTTTGCGCAAAAGAAGCTTGTGTACCTTTTTGAGTGATGAGCTTCGCAAGTTTTTTCCTTTGTGTTTTGGCACAATTTCCATGTGTTTAGGTCACACGATAATTGGTGCAAAATTGCACTTCGTTTGGGTACCATTAAGAATGCATGGCAAACGCACGTTGCACATTTTGTCCTGATTTTAGCACAATTTTCTAGGTGTGAATGGGGCCAGCTTTGATGCTGTGTGTACATAGTGCTGATTCTGATGAGAACCATCTTGTCCCCTATGAGTCTATGGAGAAAGCTATGCCTGGCTACTTGGACATATCGGGGTAATTTCCCCCCTTTGGAACATATATGGATGGCATACTCCTCATAAGGAGATGTTTTACCGTGGTGGCATCAGTCCCTATCCCACGGACCGGGGCTGGGGGAAGTTTGCGCCCTCGGGTGAGATGATGAATTCGGGCACCTGCATTATTTCTATGTCATGACTGCACTTTCATCCTCCTCTGTGGTTTTGTGCATTATTTATGTCATTGCTTACACCCCTGAAGAAGGAGGTAATTAACTCTGAAACACATCGGGTTTTTTTCTTCTAATGAGGTCCACAGATTCATTGTAACAATTCGGACCGAGTCTTTGTGATGTTAAATGAGCATTGCGACAATACAGTGTACTTGTATGAAAAGGAAAAAGCTGTATCCATGTTTTGATTTGAATGTATTTTATTGTGTATTGATGAAGACTGATGTAAGCTTACTGAATGGCTACAAAAAAAATTACTGCCAAGAAAGATAGGCACCAAAAATAATGGTTGATGGTACATAGATATACAATACCAAGCTACACAAGGCAGTGAAGCAGAAGTGGAAGTTGTCCTCCCCTCTCTCCTCCTAGTCTTCTGGGACAAGTGACAGGTCCCAGAAGACTACGGGACCATTCACAGAGCGCAGTGCTTCTTGTGCATGCGCAGTGGGCACCCAGCTGTGAAGCCGCAAGCTGTCACAGCCAGATGCCCACACTGAAGATGCCGGTCCAGGGAGAGAAGATGGCTGGTGAAACCAGCGTGGTGAGGACACTGCTGGAGCAAGGAAGAGGTAAGTGGCTGTACTTTAAAAGTCAGCAGCTACAGTTTTTGTAGCTGCTGACTTTTTTTTCAGCTGAAACGCCACTTTAATGTAATTGTCAATAAAAGCCTTTAACACTTATGATATGCTTGTAATTATACTTCAGTATACCATAGTAACATCTGTTAAAAAGATCTAAAACACTGAAGCAGCAGACTTTGTGAAAATTAATATTTGTGTCATTCTCAAAACTTTTGGCCAGGGATTTATTACATTTTTGGTTTTGGGTTTAATATCCCTTTAGGCACTCACTGCCTATTCACCTATACACAAATGGCCACAAGAGGTCACTGCAGAGAAGATCAGATTCTGTACACTTTAGTATCCGTTAAAGTGTTACTAAACCCAGGACCCTGCATTCACTATATCTGGTCTCCCCGGACCCTGCATTCACTATATCTGGTCTCCCAGGACCCTGCATTCACTATATCTGTTCTCCCCGGACCCCGCATTCACTATATCTGGTCTCCCCGGACCCTGCATTCACTATATCTGGTCTCCCAGGACCCTGCATTCACTATATCTGCTCTCCCCGGACCCCACATTCACTATATCTGCTCTCCCCGAACCCCGCATTCACTATATCTGGTCTCCCAGGACCCTGCATTCACTATAGCTGGTCTCCCCGGACCCTGCATTCACTATATCTGCTCTCCCCGGACCCCGCATTCACTATATCTGGTCTCCCCGGACCCCGCATTCACTATATCTGCTCACCCTGGACCCCGCATTCACTATATCTGGTCTCCCCGGACCCTGCATTCACTATATCTGCTCTCCCCGGGCCCCGCATTCACTATATCTGGTCTCCCCGGACCCTGCAATACTATATCTGGTCTCCCCGGATCCTGCCTTCACTATATCTGGTCTTCCCGGACCCTGCATTCACTATATCTGCTCTCCCCGGCCCTGCATTCACTATATCTGGTCTCCCCGGACCCTGCATTCACTATATCTGGTCTCCCCCCTAGACCCTGCATTCACTATATCTGGTCTCCCCGGACCCTGCATTCACTATATCTGCTCTCCCCGGGCCCTGCATTCACTATATCAGGTCTCCCCGGACCCTGCATTCACTATATCTGGTCTCCCCGGACCCTGCCTTCACTATATCTGGTCTTCCCGGACCCTGCATTCATTATATCTGCTCTCCCCAGGCCCTGCATTCACTATATCTGGTCTCCCTGGACACTGTATTCACTATATCTGGTCTCCCCGGACCCTGCATTCACTATATCTGGTCTCCCCCCTAGACCCTGCATTCACTATATCTGGTCTCCCCGGACCCTGCATTCACTATATCTGCTCTCCCCGGGCCCTGCATTCACTATATCAGGTCTCCCCGGACCCTGCATTCACTATATCTGGTCTCCCCGGACCCTGCCTTCACTATATCTGGTCTTCCCGGACCCTGCATTCATTATATCTGCTCTCCCCAGGCCCTGCATTCACTATATCTGGTCTCCCTGGACACTGTATTCACTATATCTGCTCTCCCCGGCCCTGCATTCACTATATCTGGTCTCCCCGGACCTTGCATTCACTATATCTGGTCTCCCCGGACCCTGCAATCACTTTATCTGGTCTCCCACAGTACACAGAACATGGAAATGCAATTATTTTAGTAAATATAAATTGCAGAAATACCTTTTCTCATCAGCAGTTGAAGCAGTCTTGTGACTTCAGCAGAGCTCTGGTTAAAGCTTGTAGAAGGAGTCTGCTTTCTGCTCTAGGAGGGTGGAAATCCCCTGACCCTCTGTCCGGACAGTTCTGATTGGCCCTGTAATTATCACATGTGCCCTCCCCCCCCCCCAAAAAAAAGAACTTCTCTAGCAATACACACCAAACTGAGCATGTGCATGTGACCATGGGTTCAATCTGTATCAGGTGGTCATTTCAACAAGAGGAGGGGCAGAGAAGACAGGATCAAACAGGCTTTTTACACAATGCAGAGGATTAACCCCTTAGGTTCCACAGTGAGTATAACAAGCATGCTTTACTGCATATACAGACTGATTTTACTGTTATGGGTTTAGTAACACTTTAACTACTTCCAATGTATTTGCAGCTGGCCATACACAGGTAGATCCTTGAAACATTCTTTCAATTGTTTAATGATGGGGGGGGGGGGGGTCAAATCAATGATCATTTTCAAAAACAGGAACAAGGAAAATGGGAGGAGGATGGAAAAATGTCTTCTTATCTCATTTTATTTAGGGTGTAACATGTAACATCAGGGATGCAGGGATAAAGATTAATGCCTTGTTCTATGTTCTGGCAGTCTCTCTCCCTCTGTGTGACTGATCCTCCGATGTCTCCTCTCTAAGGTGCTCCCATGCAGCGATGCGCTCCTGCTTCCTCCACATACAGTGTAGCATTAACTACTTCCCGCTGAGCATATGCATATATTATTATTATTATACAGGATTTATATAGCGCCAACAGTTTGCTCAGCACTTTACAATATAACGGGAGACGATACAGCAACAATACAGTTCAATACAAGCTGGTTAAGGGGGCCTGATCCTTGGAGCTTACAATCTCTTATTTATTGTATTTGAGTTCATTCAATCATGGAAGCTCAGCATAACATGTAGGCATCAGTTAGGGTGATCATGCTGACCCTGTAGGCTGAACGCAAGATATCTAACAGATTCCTCTATCTACACTAAACAGTGCGTATGGATGAATCTCCCCGGCTATTGTATTCAGACAGCCAGGGCCTGTGGCTGTCAGAATACCCAAACTGACAGCAGCTGGCTGGTTACAGTCACTGTTCGGATTAATTTTGTCCTCCCACCTCCTTTGATATTGAGATCAAGGTTTGTAGAGCTGGGTGTAGTCATCGGGGCCACCCACAAATCAAATTGTGGCAGGAAATGCTTGAAATTCAATTTGTGAATAGGCAGCTTTCGTTTATTTTATATTAAAATGATAACACCTGAACTGATTCTTAAGCTATATGGCCAAAAGTATGTGGATTCCCTTCCAAATGAATGACCTCATGTATCTCTAGTAAAGGATACTGTTATTGCTATAGTAAAAAAGACCTTTTAGACAATTGTGTGCTTGTGCCAGAGAAGCTCCTTTTCTGATCCAGCGTGCCGTGTACATAAGCCATAACCATAAAGAGATAGTTTGATGAGTTTGTTGTGGAAAAACATGAGTGGGCTACAGAGACCCCTGACCTCAACCCTGTTGAACACCTTGGGAGTAAATCAGAACACCATTTCCTGCCAGGTCTCATCTAGTGTTGGTACCTGACCTCACAAGTACTCTTTTGGCTTCATGCACACAAATTTCCACAGGCACACTATAAAATCTTGTAGAAAGCCTTCTCAGAAGAGTGGAGACAGCTGAAAAGGTGGGCCAACTCAATATTAATGTCTATGGCTTTTGAATGGGATGTCCAACAAGCTCCTTTATGTGTGATGGGCTAATATCCACAAACTAGTGACTATGTAGTATAACAAGGGTCTTACAGTGGGGAAAATAATTATTTGATCCCCTGCAGATTTTGTACGTTTGCCCACTTACAAAGAAATGAAGGGTCTATAATTTTTATCATAGGTGTATTTTAAATGATAGAGACAGAATATCATCCAAAAATCCAGAAAAAACACATGGCACAAATGTTATAAATTGAGTTCAGTGAGTAAAATAAGTATTTGATCCCCAAGAAAAACTCGGTGGATAAACCCTTGTTGGCAAGCACAGAGGCAGGGGCAGACTGACCATTTGGAAACTCGGGCACTGCCCGAGGGCCCGGGGTCAGTGGGGGGCCCCATGAGATGCCCCTGGTACCTTTTTCATAGGCTTTTTGAGTTTGGGCAAGGACACAGGGGCCCCATGATCCCCTATTGCCCGGGGGCCCCATGAGTTGTCAGTCCACCCCTGCATAGAGGTAAGATGTTTCTTGTAGTTGGTTACCAGATTTGCACACATCTCAGAAAGGGATTTTGGTCCACTATTATTTACAGATCTTCTCTAAATCCTTAAGGTTTCTTGGCTGTCACTTGGCAACTTGAAGTTTCAGCTCCCTCCATAAATTTTCCATTGGATTACGGTCTGGAGACTGGCTAGGCCACTCCATGACCTTAATGTGCTTCTTCTTGAGCCACTCCTTTGTTGACTTGGCGGTATGTTTTGGGTAATTATTTTAGCTGTAAGACCCATCTATGACCCATCTTCAGTGTTCTGGCTGAGGGAAGAAGATTCTCATCCAAGATTTTACAATACATTACTCCGTCCATTGGCCCCTCAATGCAGCAAAGTTGGCCTATACATTTAGCAGAGAAACAGCCCTAAAGCATAATGTTTCCACCTCCATGCTTGACTGCAGGGGTGATGTTCTTAGGGTCATGGTCAGCATTTTTCTTCCTTTAAACACAGCGAGCCAAGTTAATGCCAAAGAGCTTAATTTTGGTCTCATCTGACCACAGCACTTTCTCCCAATCCTTCTCTGAGTTATTTAGATGTCTCTTTCTCACCAAGCTTCTTGCTGATGGTCTTGTAGCCCGTTTCAGGCTTGTGCAGGTCTACAATCTTGTCCCTGACGTCCTTTGACAGATCTTGGTATTGCCATGGTGGTGCCCAAGAAAGAGATTCTGTGGACAGGTGTCTTTTATACACATAACGAGTTGTCGTTAGGAGCACCTTCTTAAATACCACATGACCACATAGCCAGTCTGTGGGAGTCAGAATTATTGTTGGTTGGTAGGGATCAAATACTTATTTTACTCACTGAACTGCAACTCAATTTATAACATTTGTATTATGTGTTTTTTCTGGATTTTTGGTTGATATTCTGTCTCTATCATTCCAAATACACCTATGATAAACATTATAGACTCTTCATTTCTTTCTAAGTGGGCAAACTAACAAAATATTCAGGGGATCAAATACTTATTTTCCCCACTGTATGTATGTCTTTGTGTTTTGATTGTCGGTATGTTATTTATGTGGAAGAATTTTTTTGTTTAAATATTTTATTGCAAGTATGTAGCCCTCTTGTTCTAAACAGGGGCTACTATACTAAATTTAGTTTTTGGCTGTGTGGTAGTCAGGCCAGACTAATTGTGTAGTTCTTCACTTGGTCTTCCCTAAACTCAGTTGGGTTGTGATTTCTCACTGTCATCAGTAGGTGTCACTGATACCACTGGCCATAGTTTGAGATTTCACAGACTGAGTTATGAATATTTTTTATTTTCTGCAGGCAATCCAGTAGGAGGTTTAGGCCATTGGTGCATGCTGGGGAAGGGGGGGGGGTATAAATATTTGGGACAGGGCATGTTCTCACTCTCTTCCCTTGGACTGATACCTAGGGAAGTGCTGCTGGATGGAGCTTTACTGTTAGGCCCAATAGCCTGTTTGGGGCCTAATACATGCCAAAGTGGTCCTGAGCTATCCTGCCCAGCTGTGCTAAGAAAAGGATCTAGGGGAGGCCCCTTGCGAGAGAGAGCCAGGAAGAAGACTGGTCTCTCAGAAGAGCCTCCTGACTCACTTGGAGAACGCACTGAAATTTGGGAATATGCTTGCAGTGTTGCCGGGTCGGCTTAAAGGTTCTCACACTGTGAAGCTGAATATTGATCTTGATCTGGAGCATCTGTAAGTCATCTGCATGGCATATGGGACCCCTAACACCCACCTTCTAAACTGTTCTGCAATAAAACTCTAAAAAGTGACTGGCACCCCATATTCTTTCTCAGTTCCCCATTTTAACCATTGACTCAGCCATGGGGTAAAATGCTAGCCTTGCCCCTGCCTCTGGAGGTGCCATCCTGTCTTTGGGGCGGGAGGGGCTGACTCAGGCTCTCAGTGGCTCAATGAGAGGCTGAGCCAGGTGCCAGTCCAGGCTCCTGGGTGAAACCCAACAATATGGTTGCGATCTTTCCCCAACCTGGACTGGCTGAGTGATGTCAGCCAACAGCGGACTTTAGCCACCTGTTGGCTAAAAATGATTCACAGGAGTGCAGAACGAACTGAACTTCTGTGATGCACAGAAGAACTACAGCCAAATGAGCTTTGACTCTTACTTCTCCTTCATAGATGAATTAGCAGTATTTTTACCTATGTAGCGTTACCCTCTTGAAGGCCGCTGAGTTTTTGGGTTCCCCTAAGCTCTGAACGGCTCGGCGACACATATTTTCCACACCTTCATTCAACATCAGTAAACAGTCAATGCGCTGGGTTATTGTTGTTTTATTAGGGGCTAACAACCTGGATAGGGTCTAGGGGTATATGGGATGCCCAATGGAACTGAATAACTTGGAGGATCACTGAAAGAGCAAAAGATCTGCTCCAGGTGAGTGCCAAATCTGCATAACCCCTCCACAGACATGCATGTGCTGGTCCGATCCGTGATCACAGATGCAATGGAAAAAAAGAATGGTTGGCCGCACAAACAACAATGTGGTGAATGAAATCCTTTATTGAAATCCTTTACATACAACATAATAAGAACATGACAGCTCCAAGACAGGACATCACTCATTACATGACTAAGCACGTGTTCGTGTGAAACGCGTCTACTGCTCCTCTGTCCTGTCTTGGAGCTGTCATGTTCTTATATTGCATGTAAAGGATGTCAATAAAGGATTTCATCCACCACCATTCTGTTTTTCCATTATAACTTGGAGGACAACGTCTTAGACAAAACAGATGGCAAAAAGCACAAAAATGAATCCTAGACTTTCTACTCCTTTAGGAGTGGCACTTCCTTTCTGACAGATTGACAATCAGTCTTTGTAAGGAGCACTTGGTCCCCTTAAGTGAACCTCCTCAGACTCCAGATAAAAATCCCCTCATCCTTCTGGCTGTCTTCAGAGTATCCCAGGGCAAGGGATTCTGAGACATAAAAATTAATTAGTCACAGGGAGAACTAGTTGGGTATTGCACCTGACCACCCTATCCCTTCTTTGGCCCCGTTTGTGTAGAAGTACTCACACTGTCCTATTCCTGTAGCTTAAACGTTGAAGCTGCTTTCAGGCCTTACGCTGGGCTGGTACCTTCCCTGCTGACAGGCTGTCTTTCTTCGGTAGACTGTGGGGGCAGTGGAGGTCATTTTGTCCAGCTTTAGCCTGTAGACTGACTCCCCTCTTCTGGGGCCCCCTCCCAGGCTCCACTCCAGCAGCACTTCCTCACTCCATCTTCCAACCAACTCCCTTGCTGTTCAGGCTCTCTCATATTTAAGGGCTGACCAAGCTTCTTTGTGTCAAGGTCCTACCTTTTCCCAGAGGTTATGTTACTCCATGTGCTGGCATCCATCTTGGATTTCTGCTGAGCATGGTGGGAATCCTTTATGCCTTCAGGTCTCTGAGGTCCATCCCCCAGAGGGGTGTGGCTGATGACATATAAGCCTGTGGTCCGCACATGCTCTTTGCACTTGTGTCTTGTGTCTTTGTGTCGCTATTACTCTGTTCTGACTCTCGTGACTCTCCTGGAATCTGACTCGGCTTGTGACTCGACTATTTTTTGCATTCTCCTTTGATCTGACCCTCTGTTGCTGAACCCGGCTCGTGACCTGTGATTCTCGTCTGCTGTCCTGTACCGTTTTGTCCCGTTGTTGTTGACCCGGCCTGCCTGACTACTCTATTGTCTTTTCCACCAGCTACACGCCATTGGCGGCGGCCATTATCGCAAGTGAGGTGTCTCGGGGGCCGCGACCTGGTTCCTGGCTGCGTCAAGTCCATCCCCACCATCAGGGGCCCTGGTGAAGGGCAGCCTGGGACTTAGACTCTGTGCCCTGAGGGACTTCGGTCTGTGGGTGGTGGTTGTCGTCAGCCAGTGCGTTACATTGTTTAGGCCTGCCTGTCCGTTCCTCAGCTTCTGCCCTGACACTTTGACAGGCCTCCTGCCTGGGGATTGGCCAGATTCTGCTAAGTATGCAGATCAGTCTCTCCTCACCCCCTACCCACTGCTTCTAGAACGGACTTGCTTGCAGAACCCTTCAGCCTTAACCTGAAGTAACGTAGCTGACTTACTCCCAGGCTGACTCATGCCCAGGCTTCTAACAAGCCTATAACCATGCACACAAAAAAGCTATTTTACACTAGAGGGCATTTCACATAGTTTCATTGATCCAGCTTGGGCCAGTGTAAATATATACAGTATGTGCCATATCTGTGGGCAAAGCTGCTGTTAGAAACCACAGAGCCCCATACAGCACACCTGACAGCCCTCTCCCCCCCAAAAAAAGAAACAAAGAAAACCCCACAGTTTACTATGCTTCAGATATAAATGAATACAGTTAGTAATCGGTACCAATCATTTATTGTGTTCATCATCCTGAAGGATCCTATTGTATGCTTGCAGTTACCGGTGGAAGGGAGAGGAGGGAACCCAGGAGCATTGGGGGGGTGTGGGCACACAAAGAAGGGTCTGGGTGACATGGGGAACCATGTGCACAGGGAGGGTGATGGGTGCGGCCGGGGGGCAATTACTGAAATCAATCCCGTTTTTTGGTTGAACTGGATGGATTTTTACTTTTTTCAGCCAGACTAACTATGCACTATGTATAGTTCTCTCTGCAGCAACCTAATGCCAGCGGTAGGGAGAAGAAGCCAGGCTTCAGCTCCTGCAATTGCACTCCCACCATGCCAATCACCCTCCCTACGCACATCCGATTGCTGGCCTGGGCCCCGTACAGTAGGACTGGTGGTACCCCCTTATCCACAGCCCTGTCTGTGGGATCCTCCTGGAAGATATAAATCACTGTAATAGATTCTGCTGCTACAGGTCCCATGCAGAGCTGCTGCCCTGCTGCATTGTGAACATAGACAGTCACTTGCTTGGCACGGCTGCCATTCAGGGAACACTTTTTTTCAATTAATGCACAGTATTCCCTGATTGGACGAGGTGCAGTGACAGTGCAGTGGCATCACAATTTCCACCTTGGCCAATCAGAGAACACTTTGCATTCATTGAGAAAATGCAAAGTGTTTTCTGAATGGTGCCAGTGCCGAGGCTGTGACCTCCTGTGTTCACTAAGCAGCAGGAAAGCTGCTCGGCACAGAGCCCAGGGGCTAACAGCAGTCACTGTGATAGCGGTGCCTACTGTAGTGATTTCCAGCTTCCATGGGGATCCCACACGTATGGCACATACATAGCTACATTGGTCCAAGATGATGTAATCAAGATGTAACTATGTAAAAATTGTCATACCTAAACTTCAGCTTTAACTGTATTGCTGTCACATAGGTATACACAGAAGGTCAAATTATACATTATAGTATAACAGTATGCCCATAAGATGACCCCTGATGTGTCCCCAGTCTGCTGCAGATGGAGATCAGGGACTCATAATAGAATGTGCACTTTGCAAGTGCAGTTGCTCCAGAACTTAGTAAATGAGGTAAAGCTTCACTTTGCAAAGAATACCCAATCATGTGCAAAGAAAAAACAGAATTTTTGCACATGATTGGATGATGGAAGTCAACAGAGCGTCTGCTCATTTACTATTCTCTGGAGCAACTGCTCTTGCAGAGTGCAACTGCACTTTACACAGTGCCCAGCCTATGTGCCTATAGTAAATCAACCCCTTAGTGCAGAGGCCTTCAGACTTTCTAAACAAACAAACAAACAAAGGGCCAGTTTACTGTCCTTCAGACTTTAGGAGGGATGGATTATGGCCATTGGGAACATAAAAGGTCCCAATGTCAGTTGGAAAAAACAATGCCCCAACATAGGTTTCATTGGGAGGATGTATGCCTCATCATTGGTGTCATTGGGCCCAATCATTGAGTGTCATTGGGAGAAATTGTGCCCCATCATTGATGTCATTTGGAGGAACTGTGCCTCATCACTGGTGTCATTGGGAGAAATTGTGCCCCATCATTGATGTCATTTTAGGAACTGTTCTTCATCATTGGTGTCATTGGGAGAAATTGTGCCCCATCATTGATGTCATTTGGAGGAGCTGGTTCTCATCATTGGTGTCATTGGGAGAAATTGTGCCCCATCATTGATGTCATTTGGAGGAACTGTTCCTCATCATTGGTGTCATTGGGAGAAATTGTGCCCCATCATTGATTTCATTTGGAGGAACTGTGCCTCATCATTGGTGTCATTGGGAGAAATTGTGCCCCATCATTGATGTCATTTAGAGGAACTGTTCCTCATCATTGGTGTCATTGGAAGAAATTGTGCCCCATCATTGATGTCATTTGGAGGAACTGTTCCTCATCATTGGTGTCATTGGAGGAAATTGTGCCCCATCATTGATGTCATTTGGAGGAACTGTTCCTCATCATTGGTGTCATTGGGAGAAATTGTGCTCTTTCATTTCTATCAGTGGGAGGAAATTATGCCACATTGTCGATAGTGCCCCAAGGGCCAGATTAAAGCAAGCAAAGGGCCACATCTGGCCCCCAGGCCACAGTTTGGAGACCACTGCCATAGTGTGTCATGGCCTTTCTATTGTTGTTAGACAATATGGAGGATGCAGTGATATGCTTTTGTTGAAATCAGTTGAACTGTCTGTACTGACCCCTTTAAAATTGGTCGTGGGTGACCTTATCCTTTGACCATATCAAAGTAGAAAATGTTGCTGAATCTTTGGGTCCGTAATGGAAAACACAAGTATGTTTAATTAAAAGATCAACTGCTGCTGAAAACTGAGACATTTTAAGATCAAAAGCTAAGATTTAAAAACTAGCTCCGGAGAATATGCAAAATGTTTCCCAAAATAGCACAAATAATGAGCAGTGGGCAAGGCGGATAATTGGAGAGTGAATTAGTTAAGGGGGGCAGGGAACAGACGGAATGACTTGCTGTGCCCAAGGAGGGTGAAAGCAGTGCCATCAGAGGGCAGAGGTAATGTGTGTGCATGTATGTGTGTGTATGTGTGTGTGTGTATGTTTAGCGTGTGTGCATCCCGGCTGATCTCGCACAGGAATTTTGGAGGGAGTGGAGGGGCACTGCATGCTCAGTCCTGCGTCTGTTTGTATGAGGGGGTGGCATTACACCATACAAGCATTTCTCTTTTGTAATCTGACTCTAGGATTCAGGTTCAGCAAACCCAGGTAATCAGTAACCAGACTGGATCATCCGATGAGACAAGAGGTGGTGTGATTCTGCTTTTCCCCACCCAAATCTGGGCTTTAGACAGCAAACTTCGTGAGTATTCTAGCCCTCTTCCGATTTTTCTTATTCTGTAAGGTCTCTGTACTGTAATTCTTCCTATAGCCATTAATTATCTGTCTGTCCATCTGTTTCCTGTCAAGTGTAATGATCATGGACCTGTGATCTATTTCAGGTTGTACCGCAGTGTTTGCTTAGGGTCACGCCATGATCCTACCTGGCTCCTTTTTGTTGTTGACCTTCTGCATGGTCCTTGGACCACTCCAGATTGTGGCGGATGAGGCTGACTATGAAGAAGAGATTGTCCTCAGGCTTGTCATGGAAGAAGATGCCCAAGTTGACAGTGAGAAGATGACTCCTGGGGTTTTCCTCTGGAGTAACAAGGTACAAAATACAGCTTGGTCTACCATTAAATCTTGAAATGTGCATGGTACACTAAAGTATACCCAATTATCCAAATGACCTATTTATGATAAAAACGCTGTGAAATGCATTCCCTCGATTGATGTCATTCCATGGTTTGGTTGCACATGGTATCACTCTTGTGAATTATAGTGGAGGATGCCGAAGATGATTTCTCAAGTAATGGTTCATGACCCAAAAGTGGGTCATGACCAGGGGAGGACTGGGCCACGGGGCAAATGCCCCCCAGGCCTCTTTATTGCCTGAATAAAACACCCAGTGCCCTTAATAAAAACCGCTGGCCGCAATGATATAAATGTTAAGACGACCAGGACTGGGGCCGGGACTTTCATTTTCACTAGCGCTGTAATTACTACATTTTGGATGGAAGCCGTTTGCTTACTGTTTAAAAAGTGCATATACATTGTAGAATACTGCACACGTTGTTTAATAAAATATGTTTCGGAAATTAAATTATTTTTGGGTCGTGACTTAATAACCAATGACAAATGTGGGTCCTGAGGTTCCACAGGTTGAGAACCACTGTCATAGATGTTTTTACTTTAGAGCCCATTCACCTTGTGCGACTTGTCATGCAACATTGCGGTCCAAAGTCACATGACAAGTCGCGCCCCATGTTTCACTATGAGTACCATTCAAATCTGTGCAACTTGAAAGTAGTTAGTGCACTACTTTGGTGTGACTTTTGATGTGACTTTGGTCCAGTGAATGCAAAGTCGGATCAAAGTCACATCAAAGTCACGCTCCAAAGTTGCACTGGAAATCGTGCGATTTTAGAGATGCGCTAATGTGAATGGAGCCTTAGTTTCGGTAGCCTGTTTTTTACAACTTGGGAGATGCTATGTTTTTTTTTATTTCTTTTTCAATTTAGTGAGTTTTAAGAGACAAATATAGTATATATTCAGTGAGCATGTACTTTATTATAGCAGTGTTTAGCTTTACATCATTTCTGATATGCCTTTTATATGTTTGCCTTTACTCATTTCTGTTAATTGTAATATTATAGTGATTTGTAGACTACCCACTAGGAGGAGCTCTCAATGGCTTAGTGCAATTACTCTGTTTTTTTAATAGTTTTTTAATAGTTTAATAGTTATTCCCCCCAGCCCGTGCCCCCTCCCCTGACTTCTCTATCAAGATTAATAACACAATCATCAGTCCCTCCCCTCATGCCAGGGTACTAGGTGTAATCCTAGACTCCCATCTGTCCTTTCAGTCCCAAATCCAATCACTGTCCAAATCTTGTAGACTTCACCTTCGCAACATCTCCAAGATACGCCCGTTCCTAACCTCGGAAACCACTAAGCAACTTATTCACTCCCTTGTTATATCTCGCCTCGACTATTGTAACTCCCTCCTCATTGGCCGACCTCATCGCAGGCTATCCCCTCTTCAGTCTATCATGAATGCTGCTGCCAGACTCATCCACCTTACTGTATCTGCCATCCCTCTCTGCCAATCCCTCCACTGGCTTCCCGTTGCCCAACGGATAAAATTCAAAACATTAACAATAACATATAAAGCCATTTATAACTCTGCCCCAAATTACATCATCAATCTTGTCTCCAAATATCACCCAAACCGTACTCTCCGCTCCTTGCAAGATCTCCTACTCTCTAGCTCCCTTGTCTCCTCCTCCCATGCTCGTCTCCAGGACTTTTCCAGAGCTTCCCCCATCCTCTGGAACTCTCTACCCCAATTTATCAGACTATCGCCTACTCTGCTCACTTTTAGGTGATCTCTGAAAACCTATCTCTTCAGGGAAGCCTATCCTGCCCTCAGCTAATAATGGAATCTTATACTCTTCCAACCAGTCCACCCCCCACAGTTACTACCTTTTTTACCACTAGCCCCTCCCTCCTAGATTGTAAGCTCCAAGGAGCAGGGCCCTCCTATCCCTCTTGTATTGAACTGTATTATTGCTGTATTGTCTCCCGTTATATTGTAAAGCGCTGAGCAAACTCTTGGCGCTATATAAATCCTGTATAATAATAATAGTAGCTGTGATGAGATAGCAGCCATGCAGCAAATGCATTGTTTTCAACAAGTCACATGACCCAAAAACTTGAATTGTGAGAAGGAGAAGTATTAATTTATTCCAGGCAGTTATATAGCACCAACAATTTATACATCACTTTGACACTCACATCAGTTCCCGCCCACAAGGAGCTTACAGTTTAAGCTCCCTATCTCAGATGCATGCAAACCAGGGCCAATTAACCTGCCAGCATGTATATGAAGTGTGGGAGGAAACCGCAGTACCTGTAGAACATACAAACCTGATGATAGTGTCCTGTCCAGAATTCAATTATTGGAGCCCAGTGCTGCAAGACAGCAGTACTAACCACTGAGCCACTGTGCTGCTCGTAGACCACAACCACTGTGTAGCAGGAGGTGAAGCCTGTGCATGCAATCAGTAAATATGGCTGCCTTTATGTATATATACAATTACAATACAAACTATACACAGAAACAAGGGATTACTTTGTCATGTTGCATTTTTATCTAAGAGAAAAACCTAATGTGTTGAAAAAAACTTGCTTCAGTCATTTAAAGCCTAACTCCAGCCGAAATGTGTATTTTCAGTTTTGGATAAAGTGGGGAAAGGTTTACATTTCTATCAGGTTTTTATTTCAGTGTGAGACCTGGGGGAGATTTTCCCTCACTTCCTGTCTCTATGACCCCGCACAAGAAATCTGTTTCTTTTGTTGGTTTCCCAGTCGGAAAGACTTCCCTTGTACTGTCCAAAACAGAAGAAGAAAGTTTGGGCTAGAGTTGGGCTTTAAATGTACCAATAAAGGGTATCACTTAAAGTGTATTAACAAACCTTAACAATTAAAGTGTTACTAAACCCACAACAGTAAAATCAGTCTGTATATGCAGTAAAGCATGCTTGTTATACTCACGGTGGAACCTAAGGGGTTAATCCTCTGCATTGTGTAAAAAGGCCCTTTGATCCTTTCTTCTCTGTTCCTCCCCTTTTTCAAGTGACCACCTCCTGATAAGATAGACTGAACAGTAGGAGTTTTGCATATGCTCAGTTTGGTGTGTATTGTTAGAGAGTTTTTTTTTTCTTGGAAGAGTGCATGTGATCAGCACAAAGCCAATCAGCACTGTCCAGACAGAGGTCAGGGGTTCTGCATTCTCCTAGAGCAGAAAGAAAACTCCTCCTACAAGAGTTAACCAGTGATCTGCTGGACACTGATAGAAGTCACAAGACTGCTCTAACTGCTGATGAGAAAAGGTATTTAGCAGTTTATGTTTACTAAATTAATTGCATTTCCATGTTCTGTGTACTGTGGGAGACCAGATATAGTGAATGCAGGGTCCGGGGAGAGCAGATATAGTGAATGCAGGGTCCGTGGAGACCAGATATAGTGAATGCAGGGTCCTGGGAGACCAGATATAGTGAATGCAGGGTTCGGGGAGACCAGATATAGTGAATGCAGGGTCCGGGGAGAACAGATATAGTGAATGCAGGGTCCTGGGAGACCAGATATAGTGAATGCAGGGTCCTGGGAGACCAGATATAGTGAATGCAGGGTCCGGGGAGACCAGATATAGTGAATGCAGGGTCCGGGGAGGCCAGATATAGTGAATGCAGGGTCCTGGGTTTAGCAATACTTTAACTTGTATCATTGGCTCCCTGTTGGGTGGTTCAATATATCACTGAAAATGTTTTGTTATATCTGTTCAATAATTGTAAAAATACAGTGCTGTCTTGTGCATTGGTATTTTAAGCACTGAAATAAATGTGGCCAAGTTCACCTCTGTGAGCTACAGACCACCTCACCACTATGTTATAGAAATGAGGAGAGGGAGGCTTTCCAATGATGACAACATTGCTCCTCCATAAACACAGCACAGTGAGTGAGCGTTGTCACCCGAGGACAAGGATGTGTATTACTGGCAGGATCGCCAGTTGAAAGTAAAGGAGAAAACCAAGGCAGCCGCCCAGGAGCGGACTGACAACTCATGGGGCCCCCGGGCAATAGGGGATCATGGGGCCCCTGTGTCCTCACTCACAGCCAAAAAAAGCCTATGAAAAAGCCAATTATAGGTACCAGGGGCATCTCATGGGGCCCCCTACTGACCCCAGGCCCTCGGGCAGTGCCTGAGTTTCCAAATGGTCAGTCCGCCCCTGCAGCCGCCACATCTAAGGACTGGAAAGTTGCAATATATTACATATTTAATCTTGGTTTTAGACATGTGTTAAGCTCCACAGTTCCTGCATTGCTCAAATGCTGCAACACAAAGCTACTACTAAAAAGCATTTAAAAATAAATATTCCTTTTTCAAAATCAAGCTCAGATTAGTTGAGCTGATGTAAAATGTTTGCAAATTAAAAGCTAACCCTGCCCAAAGCCGGTCATGGTAACATTAAACCCTCAGCAGGTTTTAGCTTAATACATTTAGCACAATATAATAAACATTCCCCAGTAAACTATTTGTTAAACTTCTTACCCTGGCACTAGCAGCTTACAATTTTCAATGCTTCTGGCTCTTGCTCTCTCAATGCTGCTTCCCTGAACTTCTTCACAGAAAAATTGCAGACAGCACAGTCTGAGTCAGTCTGTTAGTTTGGAGAAGGGAGGAGCAGGGGAGTGTTTTGCAATCCTAAAGTGCAGGTCTATGTGTTTCTATTAAAAAGAAATATAAGCGAGCGCATCTAATGAGATCTTATAGTTAGTGTTATACCTAGTAGTCGTTAGTACTGTAGGGTATAGGTAATAATTTACATATTCATAAATTCACATAAAAAGAGAGTATAAAAGCAAGTTCTAAAAAATGATATGTAAAATTATGTAAATAAATTAATTATGGATAAATGAAATGGCTGTTAGCACTTAAGGTATCGGTAACTGTCCCAATGTAAACGTATATCATAAACGTGCAGCGCTGTAAACTCATGAAACATAAATATCTTATATCATACTTGAATATATAAAGTGCAAACAAGTGCTTGAATAGTGCAATCAAATAAATCACTGAGAGTCCGTGACAACCACAAATATTATACAGCAGGCAGTGAAAACTGCTAATGTCCTTTATCCAAGTGTGCAAATGCAAACATGCGGTTATTAATGAAGAGAATCCATCAATAACCGCACGGGAAGGGAGCCTACATTGCGGACGTCACGCCGCCGCTACCGAGGAGCGGCGGCCATCTTGGATTAGATGACACCTGCCCCAACTGACGGATGGAGGGAGCTGCAGGAGTAAATCCAGAGCTGTCATTATACCCCCAGATGTGTGATATAAACAGATGTGCTGATTTACTTGCAGTCTGGTGAGTGTACATCCATCCGAGGCGGTGGATTCTCTTCATCAATAACCGCACGTTTGCACTTGCACACTTGGGTAAAGGATATTAGCAGTTTTCACTGCCTGCTGTATAATATTTGTGGTCGTCACGGACTCTAAGTGATTTATTTGATTGCACTATTCACGCACTTCTTTGCACTTTATATATTCGAGTATGATATAAGATATTTATGTTTCATGAGTTTACAGTGCTGCACGTTTATGATATACGTTTACATTGGGACAGTTACTGATACCTTAAGTGCTAGCAGCTATTTAATTTTGCACTTTATATATACGAGTATGATATTTCGAGTTTATTTATGTTTCATGAGTTTACAGCGCTGCACGTTTATGATATACATATATGTGTTTCTATTGATGCACACAGAATAGATAGACACTCTAGTCCCTGCATATAAGGGTAGCTCTATAGGACACTGAAAGACAGGAAACCTGGGGCAGCAGTCATGGCACCAGCTTAACCACTTGCCTACTGGGCACTTTCATCCCCTTCCTGCCCAGGCAAATTTTCAGCTTTCAGTGCTGTCACATTTTAAATTATTATTGCGCGGTCATGCAACACTGTACACATTTGTAGCATTTTAGTTTTAGACAGATAGAGCTGTCTTTTGGTGGTATTTAATCACCACTGTTTTTTTTATTTTTAGCTAAGCAAACAAAAAAGACCAACAATTTTGAAAAAAAATTTTTTTTCTTAATTTCTGTTATAGAATTTTGCAAACAGGTAATTTTTATTCTTCACTGATGTGCACTAATGAGGCTATGCTGATGGGCACTGATATGCAGCACTGATGGGCACTGATGGGCAGCACTGATGGGCACTGATAGGCTACACTGATGGGTACTGATGAGGCGGCACTGATGGGCACTGATAGGTGGCATTGATGGACACCGATAGGTGGCACTGAAGGTCACTGATAAACGGTACTGACTGGAGGTACTGATAGACACTGATTGGAGGCACTGATAGACACTCACTGGTGGCATTGATGGACACTGGCTACACTAATGAACACTGACTGGCAGCACTGATGGACACTGACTGGCGGCACTGATGGACTCTGGGGCTGCACTGGAAAGCCTAAATACATTTGCCGATTACTGGCTCTTCGCTTTCCTCACGCTGTGAAAGCGTGAGGAAAGTGCAGCTGATAACCGGCAACTGTATTTACATTGTGATCAACTGTGTCATTGGACGCAGCTGATCAAGTGGTAAAAGGGTGCTGTGATTGGCCCTTTACCATGTCATGTGATCAACTGTGTCCAATGGACACAGCGATCATAGAGCTCGCCAAGTGGGCACCACAGGGGCGAGCAGGAGGCGCAGTTCTGGAGGACGTCATATGACACCCTCCCAAAACTAAATGACCGCACTGTAGCCGTCATTCAGCTATAGCCCGATCGTCTAGTGATTAAAGAACATAGGCAAGGATTAAAAGACCCCCTGTTGCCTTCAGAACTGATTTCATTCTTTGTGGCATGGATTCAACAAGGTGTTGGAAATATTCCTCAGAGATTTTGGTCCATATTGACATGAGTTGCCTTTCTATCATCTCGAACCAGTCTGCACATTCTCCTCTGACATCTGACATATTTTCTCTTTTTCGGACCATTCTCTGTAAACCCTAGAGTTGGTTGTGCATGAAAATCCCTGTAAATCAGCAGTTTTTTTTAATCCTCAGACCAGCCCGTCTGGCACCAACAACCATGTCATGTTCAAAGTCACTTGAATCCCATTTCTTCCTCATTCTGATGCTCACTTTTGAACTTTAGCAAGTTGTCCTAACCACATCTAGATGCTTAAAGGCATTGAGTTGCTGCCATGTGATTGGCTGATTAGCAATTTGTGTTACCAAGCAATTGATCAGGTGTACCTAATAAAGTGGCTGGCAAGTGTATATGATTTATAGAAAATAAATAATTGGTAATGTTTTACAATTAAAAACAATCAATGTTGAGTCCAACCTCATTTCCAACACAGAATCAGATCCCATGATTCTTCCTTCTTGAACTCACATTGGGGAGCTTTCGACAGCTTGCCATATTTAGCAACCAAAGGGTATATCTACTGTATCTCCAGACCAGAATCCACCCTGGTCATATGCAGTCAAGTCCATTATTGACAATGGTTCTACAAGGGTTCTACCAATTTTTGGTCTACCTCACTGTCAAGACTCCTGTATCTGATCTACGCCATTGTTATATAATATGTTACCACTTCATTCCAAAGGTCATGTAACTTTCCCTTGTGAAGTCTTTTTCCGCACATTGTAAAAACTATCTTGTTTTAATGAAAAAAAAATTTAAATAGGAAAAAATGTAGAATTCCAGAACCTAGAACCATCAGAAAGGGAGATAGAAAAACTAATATACAACCATAATCACACCATAAGGGTTCATGTACATGCGGCATTTGGAAACGGACTTCTGGAAAACAGAGGTTAAAAAACGTCAGTTTAGCCACGTTTGCATATCAGGTTTATGTGCGTTTGCGTTTAGAAGTGTTTTTAAAAGATAACCTCAGGAGACGTTCCCAAATGCCCAGAATTCACTGAAAAATAGTAAAAAATTAACTATTTCAGACATTTTGAGAGGAACAGAGAGAGCAGAAGCAGAGAGAGCAGTATGCGTTGAGATGACCTGTCTTTTCTGGCTGTATTCACTATGGATCCCATCATGAGCATAATGCGGCACGTTCTACCATTTTTTCCTTCACGTAAAACCTGGACCTGACTGCGCTGGTGTGCCGGGTCCATTTGAATACATGGAAAACGCTTTGCATGCATTTCTGATGATGAAAAAAGGCTCTGGACAGCATCTGGACAATTAAAAAACGCTTCTAAATGCAAACGCTTATAAACACGGTTAACCGCATTTACAAGCATTTGGTGTTTGAAATGCCGGTAAAATCTACTGAACGCAAGTTTGGTGCGTTAAAAAAAGACTGTAAACTCAACTGCCTGTAAATGAATGTAAACAACATCATGTACATGGACACATGGGAAAACATTAGGGAGAGTTCAGGGGCTGCAGACAAAAATACTGAACAGCTCCTGAACATCAGTTTATCAGCTGCAGTGTACAAGAGCCCTACAAATTGACAGTACATATTATTTATGTTACTTATATAGCACCATCAAATTATGCAGTGCTTTACATATATCAGTCCCTAACCCTCAAGGGGTGTACAATCTAAGGTCCCTAACTTACATTCATACATACACATACTAGGGCTAAATTAGACAGGAGCCAATTAACCTACCAGCATGTCTTTGGAGTGTGGGAGGAAACCAGAGTACCCCGAGGAAACCCACGCAGGCACAGGGAGAACATGCAAACTCCAGGCAGGTGGTGCCATGGTTGGGATTTGAACCAACGACCCTAGTACTACCAGGCGGAAGTGCTAACCATTTAGCCACTGTGCTGCCCATATTAGCCAATAGGTGTTGTAAGTAACTTCTGTCACTGCACTTCTGTAACAAATGTTCTCTCCTTCTGATGCTTTATTACAGGAGGCCTGGAGAATGTCTGGCCAATATGTGGTGGTGCTGAAAGAAAACACACACAAGTCTCAGACAGAAAGGGTGATCCGCCGTCTGCAGACCCGGGCAGCAAAGCACAGCTATCTGACTAAGATTCTTCATGTCTTCCATGAACTATTCCGGGGTTTTGTGGTTCGGATGAGCAGTGATCTGTTAGAGATGGTGAGTGACCTATTTGTCAGTGTTGGTTGGGGATTTACCGCGGCTTTTTGTATAAGCCAAAGGGCAAATGAATAATAAGATACTGACTTTTTATTTAAAAAAACATATTCTTGCTGCAATTTTACCCTCGGTTCACATCTACAGTTGCAAGAAAATGTATGTGAACCCCTTGGGATTACATGGAGTTTTGCATGAATTGGGCATAAAATGTGCTCTGAACGTCATCTAAGTCACAACAATAGAAGAACACAGTCTGCTGAACATAATACTACACAAACATTAGATGTTGCCATGGTTTAATTGCACATAACATGTAAACATTCACAGTGCAGGGAGGAAAAAGTATGTGAGGCCCTAGCTTAATGACTTCTCCCAGAGCTAATTGGAGCCAGGAGTGAGCCAACCTTGACTCCAATCAGTGTGATGATATTGGATGTGTTGCTGACAGCTGTCCTGCCCTTAAAAAACACACACCTGTTTTGGGTTTACTGGTTTCAAGAAGCACTGTCTGATGTGAACCATGCCTCGCAGAAAAGAGCTCTCAGAAGACCTACGATCAAGAATTGTTGACTTGCATGAAGCTGGAAAGGGTTACAAAAGTATCTCCAAAAGCCTTGATGTTCATGTGTCCACGGTAAGACAGACTGTCTACAAATGGAGAAAGTTTAGCACTGTTGCTACTCTCCCTAGGCGTGGTCGTCCTGTAAAAATGACTGCAAGAGCACAGCGCAGAATGCTGCATGAGGTAAAGAAGAATCCCAGAGTGTCAGCTAAAGACCTACAGAAATCTCTGGCACATGCTAACATTTTTGTTGACACATCTACAATAAGGGAAACATTAAACAAGAATGGAGTACATGAGAGGACACCACGGAGGAAGCCATTGCTGTCCAAAAAGAATATTGCAGCACGTTTGAAGTTTGCAAAAGAGCACCTGGATGTTCCACAGCACTACTGGCAAAATATACTGTGGACAGATGAAACCAAGATTGAGTTGTTTGGGAAGAACACACAACACTATGTGTGGAGAAAAAAAGGCACAGCATACCAACATCAAAACCTCATCCCCACTGTAAAACATGGCGGAGGGAGCATCATGGTTTGGGGCTGCTTTGCTGCCTCAGGGCCTGGACGGATTGTTGTCATTGATGGGAAAATGAATTCCAGAGTTTATCAAGACATTTTGCAGGAAAACGTACGACCATCTGTCCGCCAACTGAAGCTCCGCAGAGGATGGGTGATGCAACAGGACAATGACCCAAAGCATACAAGTAATTCAACAAAACAATGGCTGCAACAGCACAGAATACGCCTTCTGGAGTGGCCCAGTCCTGACCTCAACCCGATTGAAATGCTGTGGCATGACCTTAAGAGAGCGATTCACACCAGACATCCCAAGAATATTGCTACACTGAAACAGTTTTGTGAAGAGAAGTGATCCAAAATTATTCCAGATTGTTGTGCAGGTCTGATCTGCAACTACAGGAAACGTTTGGTTGAGGTTATTGCTGCCAAAGGAGGGTCAACCAGTTATTAAGTCCAAAGGTTCACATAATTTTTCCTCCCTGTACTGTGAATGTTTACATGTTATGTGCAATTAAACCATGGCAACATCTAATGTTTGTGTAGTATTATGTTCAGCAGACTGTGTTCTTCTATTGTTGTGACTTAGATGACGTTCAGAGCACATTTTATGCCCAATTCATGCAAAACTCCACGTAATCCCAAGGGGTTCACATACTTTTTTTGCAACTGTAAGCGTTTTTTGCAGCATTTTGCAGAAATACAGTGCAGTCCATTTAACATGATTTCCTATGGGACATGTTCACATCTTTGCGCTTTCACCAGGTGCGTTTTTTGGACAGGGTCAGGGACTTTTTTGAATGCAAAAAAGTTGCGTTTTTGGTTCTATAGACACACTGCAGAAAAGCATGTATTGCATTTTTGCTGTGTTTTTGCCACATTTTTGGTGCGTTTTGCATTTTAAGTCTGCTTAGCAACAAGCAAAATAAACAAAAATGAAAAACAAAATTTTTAAGGCATCAAAAATTCGGCAGAAATGCAGATGCAAAAACACAACACAAAACACAATGCAGAAATGGGTCAAACGCAACCTGCATAGGTGTGAACCTAGCCTAAAATAAGTTTTCAGCTGACTTTAACAGCACTGCTTTAAGTGACACTGTCACCATGGGGTCTCGTCTACAGACAAGGCAGTGCATCATAAAATAGACCATATGTGTCAAAAACAAGGCCGAATCTAGCTGGCCAGGCAATTTTATGTGGCCCTTGCACCTCTTCTACAGCTCTGGCACCCCTATGTCTCCACCCCCGCCTTGTCTCAGCAGTCAGCAGTAGAGAGGAGGACAGAACTCCTACAGATTCTGCACCTCTCTGTGCAGCACCCTCTTGTCTCTGCCTCCCCTGGTCTTGGCATTCAGCAGACTTCAGCAGCTGACTCCAGTCCTCCTCTGGTCCTCCTCCAGACCCTGCACTTTCTGCTTCCCAGCTCTGCTTCCAACATCTTCCCAGCAGCAGTACAGGGTAAGGGGGATGCACTGTGATTAAAGGGAAGGTGGGGGACTCTTGATATCTGATGTAAAGGAGGTACGGTGCTCTTGACATCTAATTTTACAGATACAACTGTTCCTTTGAGGGCAACCATAATGCTGATGTGGCCCGCTATGAAACTGAGTTTGACTCCTTTGGAATGGACAATACACTTACATTTTTGGCGACCTGCCACTTCGCTACACCCCAGCAGCTGCACATACCCTACACATCGTATAGAATACCAGTTCACCACCACTGAGCACTGCGTTTTTTTCTTCCAGTTTGTAAATCTCTGTAGGATGTACTGAGCCAATGGGAGGAACCAGATTATGCAATTGGGGGTAGTAGATAATTAACCCAAAGCTGATTGGAGGGAAGGGACACATCCCCTTCACACAGCACACAGGAACAGAGCTGAGGCTGTCAATTAACCACCTGTGTGCTGAAGCGCTCCCCGCTGTCACCTTTTTAGCTCTTGGTGTCAGGGAAACTTGTCAGAAGCGACTCATGCTGACAGCAGAGAAGACAACAGACAGAAATGACACTTAGTTCTCTGGACTGAGACAAGTACACACTATAAAGAGATATGCTTTGTTCATGTTTCATGTCTGAGGTTCACAACCACTTGAAAAGAGAAAAGAAAATGCTCATGAAACGCTTCATAAATACTTGGTGATGCTCCTCAGAATATCATCTACAAGTAAGATTGAACAAAGACCGTGTATGTAGGGTCTAACGTTATATCTACAGCTCTGCAAAAAACTACAGGCAAGTGTTGTCCTAAGCTTTCACTACAGCTGTCCTGTTAGTTTTGTGCCAGACAAGGACATTCCTTTACAGTAATTAAACAAATCTCTTCTGTACTTGCACAGGGTTTCACAATTCATCACCCTAGTCAATGATTGCTTAAGTCATGTATGCCTGACAATATTTGTGTGTGATGACAGCAAACGTGAGTGCACAGCAATAAATTGTACATCGTATATGTCCAAACACACATAGACCAAGATGTGCTTACTTTTCAGCTCTGATTTTAGAGCCGTTTAAAGCTAAAACGGAATGTATTTTGTTTTTGTAAAGTTTCTTGATTATGTTTAGGATTAAATATATTTAACATGTTTTTAGTTTTTATTATCAGATAAATAAGAAATATGCTATTACACTTTTAAACATTTGTTTTCTTTAATGCTAGATTGCGATTAATAATAAGAATGGATGCATCATTTGGTCAATAAATCAATAAAAGAAAGACAATGTACAGTGTGTCTGCCCACATGGAAGAAAATATATTTTAAGTATATTTTAAAAATATTCTTCCCAAATAAATTGACATATATCTGAAAACCTACAATTTTGGCTGTATTCAATATATTTCAATATATATACTGAATGTTGAAATGCGTTTTTATATATTACAAAATATCTGAAAAATATTTTTTTAAATATATTTTTTTAAAACATATTCTTCAGATTTTTTTTAACATGTAAAAAAGTCATTTTAACATATATTTTTACATATATTTGTAAATGCATTCCAAAAATGTAGATTGAATGTATTTTTAATGACATACAGTATATTTGAAAATGTATTCTTAAAAATGTTTTTCATATATTTTGTAATGAAAATGCATTTCAACCTACAGTGTATATATATATATATATATATATAATTTATTTATTTATTGAAATACATTTTTAAATATATTGAATATAGCCAAAATTGTAGGATATTGTAGAATATTTTTTAAATATATTTAAAATATATTTTTCTTCCATGTGGGTGTACTGGGTGTAGGGCTGAACATTAAGAAACACTTGAATAGATAGTGGTTGGACTAGTGGGTAGCGGGAGAAGGGGAGGGGGTCCTCAATTATTAAATTATACTCTAAGTGTAATTCAGTTTAAGAGGCGAAGTGGAGGGTCAGTTGGAGGATCATTGGTTAGGAGTCTGAGTTGATAGCACTTGAATTAAGTTATTTTGCCACTTTGCTGTGAATGGATTACTACCTACTCCTTCTCCAGCTCATGCAACTTGGAATGGTGTTTCAGTTAGACCGAACCAAAAAGTAAGCAGCCCCTGCTCGAGTATCTTACTAAAATTTCAGTATGTTCTGCAAAGACTGTATCGTAGAAGCACCCTTTTTAAATGTTTATTTATAAAACTGTTCCATACAACTATTGATAAATATAAGACCAGTTTATATACTTAGAAGATTGACCAAGTTCCATTTTATTTATCTTTAAAGAGTATCTATAGCCAAACCTGTTTTAATTTGGATAGAGTATGGAAAGGGTTATGACCCAGGGGCGGACTGACCATTTGGGAACTCGGGCACTGCCCAAGGGCCCGGGGTCAGTAGGGGGCCCCATGAGATGCCCTTGGTACCTTTTTCATAGGCTTTTTTGAGTTTGGGCAAGGACACAGGGGCCCCATGATCCCCTATTGCCCGGGGGCCCCATGAGTTGTCAGTCCGCCCCTGTTATGACCCCTGTCAAGAGAGATTTTCTCTCTCTTTGTCACAGTCAGGGGTCAGGCTCAGAGACCAGTAGCTATAGCAGTGGAGAGGCTCCCACAACCAGCAGGATAGGAATACAAGCAGGTCACCATGGCAGATGACACGGCTCACACGAGGTGCTGGGTCTAATCATTAACAAGTATTCACCAGAACTCCTGATGGTGGAGATGGGTTTTGCTGCATGTTAGAACCAGGTCATGGTCCTCAGGATCACCCCACCAGGAGGTGAGCAAGCCGGGGTCCAGTAGCAAATATAGCAGGTAGGAATCAAGCATAAGCATAGCTGAGGAACAAGCCAAAGGTCGGTAACAAGTGGTTGCAGGTTCGGATCAAGCGTAAGCAAAGTTGAGGAACTAGCCAGAGGTTGATAGCAAGTAGTTGCAGGTTGGGATTAAGTGTAAGCATAGTTGAGGAACTAGTGGAAGGTTGGTATTAAGTTGTTGCAGGTTGGGATCAAGTGTAAGTGTAGTTGAGGAACAAGCCAAAGGTCGGTAACAAGTGGTTGCAGGTTCAGATCAAGTGTAAGCAAAGTTGAGGAACTAGCCAGAGGTCGATAGCAAGTAGTTGCAGGTTGGGATTAAGTGTAAGCATAGCTGAGGAACTAGTGAAAGGTTGGTAATAAGTGGTTGCAGGCTGGGATCAAGTGTAAGTGTAGTTGAGGAACAAGCCAAAGGTCGGTAACAAGTAGTTGCAAGTTGGGTGTAAGTGTAAGCAAAGTTGAAGAACTAGTCAAAGGTTGGTAACAAGTAGTTGCAGGTTGGGATTAAGTGTGAGTAATGTTGAGGAACTAGTCAAAGTTCGGTAACAAGTTGTAACAAAAACATGGAGGGCAGCAGGAGTGACAGGAGCGAGATATTGGCTGGAGTGAGCACAGTAATCTGGCAAACATGAAGTGCAAAGGCATGGCCAAAATAGGAAATTCATGGAAGGAGCAAAGGAGCCAAAAAAAAAGACACAAGGCAAGGTTGTCTAAGGATTCAGGCAAGGAGCTGCCCAGCATCTGAGGTGGCTCATCAGTGAAAGATACTGTTAGGAAGGAATCCTAACTTTCTGGATCGACATTCTTCTGCTGTGTTAACATTCTACCTACAGTGTTATTACAGGTCTGGGACTCTTGTCCACACCCCATGCATCCTTCAACCCTTCAGTTCTGGAGCTGCAATTACTCACAAATGTTTAAAAGAGGTTGAATAAAATTAAAAATAGTTTGAAAATATATTTTGACGCTACCTGTGATTCTTTGCCATCCAAAGCATAGGCCCTGAGGGTAGGGTATTATAGTAAATGCTTTTTTTTAGACTTGTGACAGCACATTGTTGGGATACACTTGCATTGATTCATTTCTGTTCCAGGCCTTGAAGTTGCCGCATGTTGATTACATTGAAGAGGATGCCTATGTTCTTGCTCAGAGTGTCCCTTGGAACCTTGATAGGATTGTCTCCACACATGTAGGAAACCAGTTCAACCCCCCAAGTAAGACTCTTAATTATAGCTTTATTTAAATTGTAACTCCCGACAAAGATTTAAAGCAGACTTAAACCTCTGCATTAAGAAATTAATTTTTTTACATTATTTCATAATGTACTCGTATGCACTGCAAATCAGTACATTATGGTAGACTTACCGGCCAAGCAGTTTCCTCCAGCGCTGTGATGTCAATGTTCTCTGCTGTCATGGGTGTTTCCTTTTTTTCCCCAGTCTTCAATCTGGGTCTTCAGCAGCTTAATTGGCTGAATCGTGATGATGTCATTGCTGCACATACGCATTGGTGTCACATCATCAAGGCACAAAGTGGTGCTGGAAATGTATGCTGATCTGCACATGCAGGGCTCAGTGTACATTCATTTATTTATTACAGATACTTATATAGCACTGTAAATTTACACAGCGCTTTACATATATATTGTATAGTCACATCAGTCCCTAACCCCCAAGGATCATACAATCTAAGATCCCTAACTCACATTCATACATACACATACTAGGGCCAAATTAGACAGGAGCAAATTAACCTACCAGCATGTCTTTGGAGTGTTGGAGGAAACTGGAGCACCTGGAAGAAACCCATGCAGGCACAGGGAGAACATGCAAACTCCAGGCAGGTGGTGCCGTGGTTGGGATTTGAACCAATGACCCTAGTACTGCCACGCGGAACTACTAACCATTTAGCCACTGTTATTAATGCTGACAGGCAGGAAGAAGAAGTTCTAACAGAGGATACCCATAGGGTCTCTTCTGTCATAAAAACCCTACCTGTTATCATTTTTCTTCTGAGTTTAATTGCACTTTAAATACACAGATAAAATACATATTAAGGAGTGGTTTTACCTGGCAAATGTACATCCAGTTCTGATACTTACACAACTCTTCCATACAGCACAGCCCTGTCTGGCAGGGCTTTTTTTCAGCAGGAATGCAGGGGGAACGCAGTTCTGTCACCTCCTGCACTGAATGTATGTAATGGCAAGGGGTGCTAAGGTGTGCCGGAGGGTGTGCTGATGCTGGCTGCTGGGATATATTTTGACCCTAAGGGGGGCTCTATTGTTGCTGGTGAATGATCTATTGCTGCTGGGGGGGGTAATGAATTGTTAATGGGAGGGATCTACTGTTGAAGAAGGGATCTAATGTTGCGAGTTGCTGGAGAGTCTATTGATGCTGACTACTGGGAGATCTATTGTTGGCGGCAGGGGTCTATTATACTATTCATGCTGGAGTGGATCCATTTTTGCTGGGGGGGGGTATTTTGCTGTTAGGCATCTATTGTTGGGGGAGGAGGGTCTATTGTTGCTGAGTGCAGGGGATCTATTTTACTCTTTTCTTGTTATCATTAACAAATTCCATACAAATCGCTTAGCACCACAAAATGATACTTGGTTCTGTAGTCTCTAAAAGGGGTGGTAGGTAGGGGGTGGAACCAAGGGACTGTGTTCGGAGGCAGATAGAGGGTGGAGACAAGGGATGAGAAAAAAAACGCCCGCCAAGATATCTCACTGTGGCAGTATCTAAGTAGCCAAAGGCTGCCTTAGCTTGCCATAGCTTCACCTATAGCTATTACTTTTGAATGAACAATCTAAGTGGTTCCTCAGTTGGGCTTTGAAGCCTATTACTAATTAGATTTGAGAAAAGTAGTGGATTTGGTTGATATTCAGACAGCAAAAGTATGTTTTTGACATAGTTTTTTAACACACGTTAAGTTAGAAAACAATTTTCTGGACTGTCTGTAAATTTCTGGACAGTTGGCAAACTGGAATACAAGCTATTTAAAAAGTATAACAGTTATAGAAGTTGGACACCTACATGATTAGAGCAGGGGTGCGGCCTATAGAGGAAGGTGCAAAATCCAACAATTAGGGCAAATACCACCACAGGTAATGCATTGTCACCCAATGAATGATCACTGGCTGCCATTGAAAATTAGAATGCATTAAATATTCCATGAATATGTTTTTCTGTTTAGATACAGGAGATCTGGTGGAAGTATATCTCCTAGACACCAGCATACAGAGCAATCACAGAGAAATTGAAGGGAAGGTTCTCGTCACAGAGTTTGAGAATGTACCAGAGGAAGATGGCACCAGATTCTACCGACAGGTCAGTCATTTCCTTCTTTATTAAAATAGAATGCATTTTATAGATATGAAAAAAAAAAAAAACAACGCTCAATTTCAAGAGAGCTAATTTTCCGAGGCTGAGAACGGCTCTCCAAGACTTAGACTGGGAAGGAATATTGGCACTGATGAACACAACACAGAAATGGGAGTTCTTCAAAAAGACTGTATGTGAACACACTGCAAAATATACTCCCATGGGCAACAAGTTTAAAAGGCTATAGATAATAAGAATTCAATATAAAAATGAAGGAACGCTATCATCGTTTAAACATTACAAAGAATATAACAGAATATGCAAAAAGGAAATAAAGGCCGCAAAAATTGAAAACGAACGACAGATTGCAAAAGATAGCAGGACCAACCCCAAAAAATTCTTCAAATATATTAATAGTAAAAAGGTCCGGTCTAAGCATGTAGGCCCTTTACAAAATAATCTAGAGTGGGTTACTGGGGACAAAGAGAAGGAGCATGGGGGAGCTCTTGTCCATAGTGGGCATGGTATTGACACAGCTCCAGATGATCCACATTGGCTCACAATTGATATGATCCAAAAATATTTAGACAGAATAAAGGTGAATAAAGCACCTGGACTGGATGGCATACACCCACGAGCAGGGGCTGACTGACAACTCATGGGGCCCCCGGGCAATAGGGTATCATGGGGTCCCTGTGTCCTTGCCCAAACTCAAAAAAGCCAATGAAAAAGGTACCAGGGTCATCTCATGGGGCCCCCTACTGACCCCGGGCCCTCGGGCAGTGCCCGAGTTTCCAAATGTTCAGTCCGCCCCTGCCCACGAGTCCTTAAAGAATTGAGCTTTGTCATTTCAAAGCCATTGTTTCTAATTTTTAGGGACTCTTTAATGACTGGCATAGTACCACTGGATTGGCGTAAGGCCAATGTGGTGCCAATATTTAAAAAGGGGTCAAAATCTTTACCAAGTAATTATAGACCTGTTAGTTTAACTTCTATAGTTGGGAAGATACTGGAGAGTTTAATAAAAGACCACATAGATGAGTTCTTGCTGGAAAAAAATATTTTAAGCAACAGACAGCATGGATTCATTAAAGACAGAAGTTGTCAAACAAATCTGATTTCTTTTTATGAGGGGGTGAGCAAAACCTTGGAAAGAGGGGTGGCGGTGGATGTGGTATACTTGGATTTTGCAAAAGTGTTTGACACAGTTCCCCACACACGGCTAATGTGTAAGGTAAAGTCTACGGGCTTGGAAAAATTTGTATGTAAAGGAATAGAAAACTGGCTAAAAGATCGTATTCTGAGAGTAGTGGTTAATGATTCGTAAGAAGCATTTCTAGGTCCTGGAGTGGCCTAGCCAGTCTCCAGATCTCAACCCCATAGAAAACCTTTGGAGGGAGTTGAAAGTCCGTGTTGCCCAGCGACAGCCCCAAAACATCACTGCTCTAGAGGAGATCTGCATGGAGGAATGGGCCAACATACCAGCAACAGTGTGTGCTAACCTTGTGAAGACTTACAGGAAACATCTGACCTCTGTCATTGCCAACAAAGGATATATAACAAAGTATTGAGATGAACTTTTGATATTGACCAAATACTTATTTTCCACCATAATTTGCAAATAAATTCTTTCCAAATCAGCCAATGTGATTGTCTGGATTTTTTTCTCATTTTGTCTCTCATAGTTGAGGTCTACCAATGATGCCAATTACAGGCCTCTCTCATCTTTTTAAGTGGGAGAACTTGCACAATTGGTGGCTGACTAAATACTTTTATAAGTTCTTTTTTTCTTATAAGTTTCCACAATAAAAAGTATAGCTTTTCTCATCCCCCCCCTCCTTAAATTCATCAGGATTCATGGCAACCCCTTATCACCATTGCCCATTTTGGAAGAAAATTGTGAGTAGGGTTGGGAAATTAATGTTTCAGACACTGTTTATATCTGTCAGAACCGGGGTCACTTTTCTATCATAGAATTATGATTACACATTAGGGATTTGTGACGCCCAAAATTATTATTTCATAAGGCATTGTAGTGAACTGGTTAGGGTTCCTGGGGACCCCTTCACCAGTCAGTTGATTTGTGGGTGATGCTAGTTACAAATACTATTTTATCAGAGATGAGTTTTCAAAGCTATTGCAACAAGAAGTGGTCAAATGGGCATTTTATTTAGTATTACTGCAACACACATGTACAGTAGCCGCCAACATGCCTGCAGTACAATGCGTACAGTGTGCCTTGTAGTATGCTGCATTGCTGATAATGCTGCGGGTACATTTTTTGTGTGTTACAGGATGCACAAGTGGATAGGGGCACTAGAAATGATCAGGTAGAATTAAAATGGAGGTGGGTTTCAAACAAGTTGGCTTTCCTTAAAGTGGTTGTGAACCCCTACATATGCCTAATGAAGTGACTGGCCTCAGGTAATACAAAAAAAAGAAACAAAGATCCTACATAAATTGTACCTATCTATCCTCGGTCTTATCTTCTTTACAGCCATTGAAATTGCTGAATTTATAAAGCATGTAGAGCTGTCAAAAAAAGGGGAACTCAAGTTAAACTCTACAAAGATCAGTGCGGAGAGCTCTGAGCACTGATTGGAGGGAAGGGACACACCCCTCTTCACTCAGCACACAGGAACAGAGCTGAGGCTGTCAATCTGCTGGAGGTCCTTCCACTGTCACCATTTGTTTTGGTGTCAGAAAAACTTGGCAGAAGTGATTCCTGCTGATAGCAGAGGAACGAAGCAGCTGACAGAGATGACACTTAGTGCTCTTATCTGAGGCAAGTACACACTGTAGAGGGATAAGCTTGTTCATATTTCATGTCTGAGGTTTACAACCACTTTAACAAACCTTATAGTATAGGGAGGGGGTCGGGAGGAAATGCACTGATCATTAAACTGTAACTTGTCAGTATGAGCGGCCTGACCATTTGAATTACACTTTAATTTGTAATCTGTAATCTGTTGTATAATAATTCTGTATTCTGTTGTAATAATAATTCTGTAGTCTGTAATCTGTTGTATGTTTAGGTCACTACATATATAAAAAGAGTGCTAATTTTTTAGTAAGAACCTGTTATGTCAAATATATATTTATTTTTTTTGCAGGCCAGTAAATGTGAAAGTCATGGAACACATATGGCTGGAGTCCTAAATGGAAGAGATGCGGGTGTTGCCAAAGGTGTCAATCTCCGCAGCCTGCGAGTTCTGAATTGTCAGGGTAAAGGGACAGTGAGTGGCAGTATAATGGGTAGGTATACCTCCTGATAATGTTTGAAATACATGACAGGGTTTAAAGTCCTGTCATTATCATATCTACTTACCAACCTTGTTTGGGTCATTTATAAATGGATATCAGAGGTGGCTTTTTTAAAATACAGAATTAACATTATATGCAATCTACCTGTAAGGGCTCCAAAGAGAAAGATTACTGTGTGTTGCCAGAGCTGCAGAAAGTCTTGTGACTCCTGTGGCTATAAGACAAATAAAGTCCACAATCTGATTTTTCTAATGCAATCCAATTTAAGACTTTTTTTCTTTTAAAGCTGCCCATACAGTATTTCATTAAACTTTTAAATTGTAAAACATTTTTCAATACAAGAAATTCTGTATCTTTTTCAGGTCTGGAGTACATCAAGAAGACATTGATTGAGCAGCCTTATAGCCCCTTGATCATTCTTATCCCCTTTGTTGGGGGATATAGCCGAACACTCAATATGGCCAGCCGTACACTCATCAAATCTGGTGTGGTGATCATTGCAGCGGCTGGCAATTATAAGGATGATGCCTGTCTGTATTCTCCAGCATCTGAGCCAGAGGTGTGAAAAACTAATGTACTGTGGTCTGGAACAAAGTTTGATTACTTCACTAGAAATCAAAGATTAATCCCTTAATAGGCTTAAAAAGTAGTCAAAAAGGAAAGCAAAGTAGTCCATTGCTCTACTAGCATTTATATAAAAAGTTACTACTACATTTTTACGATATTCTAATGCCATTTGGTTGCATAAGGGCTGTACAACAGACCTTAGCCAGGACCACTTTTATACTCCTATGCTCATTCAGGAAATTTGACCCAACTTGTCCAGCAGAAGAGTGGATCATGCCCAGTTATGGACAAATGTAGAAGAAAAAGCCTTTCAGCACTTACCCAGTTTTCTCCTTGATTTAACTGATAATAGAAATGGTCATGCTACAGGTGTAGTTGATGTAAAAGTGGATTGACCATCCTGGCAATTTTAAATTCAGGTTGCCATCAGGGGCCTTTTTTGTCTATTATTTGGGCTGATTATATACAAGTCCAAAATAGGCTAAAGCTGGCCATACATGGTTTAGTTTTTTTCTCAGCCAGAGGGCTGAGCGAAAACACACAAACCAATTCCCCAATCCACACAATTGAGGTGGTTGGGGGAATCCTCTCCTTTGTGTCACTGTATTCTGACAGCAAAGGAGTCCAGCTGAGTACTCTAAAGTTTTCCAGTAAGACCATTCGTGAGCAGCTGACCACTATATCGACTGCTTTCAAACAGGACCTGCCATAGATGGATCAAAATTTTGATCCATCCATGGCCAGATTAATAGTTAAGGTCCTGACAGCCTAAAGGCCATCTCCATCCAAAATGTTTTCATGTCTCAGTTGTTTTTTGTCAAATAGATCCATGTTGCTGTCTACTTGTATACTTTAGGGAATTCATAGTTCAGATTTATCCCACAGAATTTACAGATTAGCCAGGTTGAGGTGGCAATACACAGCCAATGTCAAGCTCATTCTATGGATTTTCAGACAAATGCGGCTGTTGGACTGTGGCACCTTCATGGTGTCCTTGTGAAAGGGGGAAAAGACACCAAATGCTGCAGGAAATCTTGGTATTAGAATCTTTGAGGGACCTTAGAAACAGGCAGGAGAGGCAACTCAATTCTAATTTAATTAATCATATAATTAACTACACATACAGTAACGCTTCCTTGCTAAACTCAGCCGTTACACCTAGGCCTGAGATTGCATGATTCTGTGACAGTCATTTGCAGAGCAAACTTTGCAGGTAACCCTGGATCATGAAAAAATGTTTTATTGCTTTAAGCTTTATTCATCATGCCATGGAACAATATATATTGGTCTCTTGAGCAGTCTTTCTCATCCTTTGTAACTTTGAAGAATCCAAAAATAATTGGTCAAAGATCTCACCCCTGATGAAAACAGTTAATTGAGGTTAGGGGTATCCATGCTACTTACAGTGGTAACCAGTGTGAAGACAGCCCTCCTTACAGTGGTGATCAGAATGCCAACCTTACAGACAGGTAAAAATATCACTGGTGTCGTGTAGCTGGGCCTGCCAAGTGGCATTGGCTTTGAGACTATGCAAAAACTGTAAATTTAAAATGGGAGGTAACCCAGTCACAGCTCAAGGAACTTCTAGCATCTTTGGAGGAACCCTGGTTGAGAATTTCTGCTTTAGAGTAACACCTTGGTTTGCCTTTTTTATTCTGTGAGAAAATGTGTTTGTTGGATGCCTTTGTCTTATACAGGTTATAACAGTTGGAGCCACTAACTATGAGGACCAGCCAGTAACAATGGGAGTGCTTGGTACAAATTTTGGAAATTGTGTTGACTTGTTTGCTCCAGGAGATGATATTATAGGGGCCTCTAGTGATTGCAGCACTTGCTTTACATCTAAGAGTGGAACTTCACAAGCAGCAGCGCATGTGGCAGGTACGGGTACCTACAAAATCCACTGGGCCATGCAAAGTGCAATGGCTTTATGCGAATTGCAGTAACCTGTGGCATTTTACATAAATAGAAAAATTCTGAGTAGTAGCTTAGATTACTGCATTTGCTTTCTTTAATATGTCTATGTATCTTTTACTATGGGGAGAAGCCCTTGGCTTTCCTAGGTCTAATAATGGCTTCCTAATGTTAATTTTTTTGGTATTCCCACTGTGGAGGCCTGTGTCATCTTACAACAATAACTAACACTGTATCATAATTATTACTGTAATACCAACCTGACAGAGTTACTTGAAGTCTGTGTAAAAAGGATGTAACATAATATTGCATGCTAGTTTTGGGTCCTCTTTAATGCAAACGAAATATGTATCATTATGATTAACCTGAGGGCCTTTCCACTGTTAGTAAAGTGGTGCAGCAATGTCTAGAATTGGGGGTCTTTCCTCAGAACAGTGCTGTTTGGTAGACTGAATCACATGGCAGCAGTCCAGGTCCACCCACAATGAGTCTGCTTTCCAGCTAAAGGAAAAGGTCAACTCCATTCAAGCTTTGGAAATCTACTAAAATCAATACATTTCCAAGGCAAGAGGTCTATTGTCTTTCTACCACAACCATCAAATAGTAATTGGAGGATACTGTTGTGTGTCCCAGTCCAGTGGTCTGAGAGTGAGATATTTTACTGAAAGTGGTAACCCCCTCTAAGTCTCCAGGTATGAATAAGGTATTCATAGTTTATAAGGGTTTATAGTGCTGGCATACAAAGCTCACATTTTGATGTTTTATGTATTGATATCATTACCGTTTCTTCTGCCAAATTGGTTTGTTGGTCACCATTATGTAACTGTGTGTTCTAGGTATTGCAGCAATGATACTAAATGGCAAACCAGACTTAACTGTAACTGAACTGCGACAGCGGCTCATCCAGTTCTCTACTAAGAACACCATCAACGAAGCCTGGTTCCCTGACGACCAGAGACTAATCACTCCCAATAGGGTTGCTGGATTACCTGTTAAACTAGCCAGTGGTAAGGCACTGTAACTAAGAACATTGCGGCATCAATTGCTTCCTCCCCTGCGCTCTTTATTACATTTGTCCACATGTTAAATGGAAGAATTGTCTCTGACCCCCTTAGCACCCAATCAAATTGTTTAATTCTGTTTTACAGCAAGGCAGAATCAGGTTGATTGCTATGGGATAACAGATTGCCTAGTTTTTTGGGGGTTTTTTAGTCTTGGACAGATTGGGTAAGACCCTCTGCTATTTTTTTTTTCTTTTGGTGGGTCTCTGCAAATAGATTTACTCCAAAGCCAACAATAAAGCAAATTGTCCATTATATCTTCTCAGCCTGAAAGAGACACCTGAACTGTAAACTCCAGCAGCTGCCAAAGCAAACTGCTCTCTGGATAACACAAAGTTTTGTATTCCCATGGCATGTTGACATACTATGGCTGCTGGGGGTACACTGCAATGGACAGAACAAGAAGCAGTTCAGTTTGTTCATACTTTGTTTTTCTTCTTATCTGAAATGATATTCATGTTCATGTATTATTTATTTTTCTTTACCCCTTCATTAATACTGTAATATTAGACTACATATATTTTTAATTCTATACTGCTATGAGACTACCCATTAGAAGACGTTTTCCTCATTAGGATCAGGGATGAGCTCAGATGTGTATGGATCTTAGTCCGAACCCATCTGAGCTATCCTACCTGAAAGCCATCACTTCTCACTGCCAAACATAAGCAGCCAAGACATATAACTGTTTTTTTTTTCTTCTTTTCTTAGACGAGGAGCTCTTGTGTCGAACGGTTTGGTCCAAACCATCAGGCTTTGCCCGAACAGCAACTACCTCTGTCCAATGTACTGAGAATGAAGAAATGTTCAGCTGCTCCAGTTTTTCTAAAAATGGAAAAAGGAAAGGGGAGCAAGTAGAGGTAGGTGTATAGAACATACATCTTACATTAAATAGGCTGTAGAATGTAATTTTACCTGCAGTGGGTATAACTGAAAAATGGTATGACCAACTTGAGGCTTTCAAAGTTTAACAAAGCCTCAGCATACTTAATGGGAAGGATACACTGAGTCATGTAGTGCCTCAAGAGCTGGGGAGCCACAACCCAGGTTTAACTTACAGTGCATTTAAAACTCTATTCAACCTTACCTGCTCACTATCCTGACCATTTACTGACCTCAGATAAACTAAAGCATCTTCTCACCATTGGATCTGCACAGTTACGGGTACTACCTTAATGCTACAAAATCCACCAGTGCCAAAATTAGTGTAAAATAATTTCAGATATATAATGCTGCTGCTCCTTAGCGATTCCACTAATAACACAAAAAAGAAAGAGCACAAAAAATATATATACATAATATAAATCAACTGACAAAAAAAGGAAAAAAATAAAAAAAATAAATTGGTGCAGAAATGTCATAGTCCCACTCCAAAAGTAGGTAGAATTCAATACACTTGATCAGATACAATCGTCTCCCAAAAACAAGAGATCTTGACCAGTGTTCACACCCGTTGTGTAATTCACACACCGCACTCACCAGAAATAGGTAAATGGAATGCTTTTATGTTATAAAAGCAATACATCAGGGATTCACAATGGAGCTATAAACATAATTGTGCACAAAATGCACTAACCGTAATAAAATGTGATATAAAATAAAACTAGCAGCAGTGCACTCAATGACCTCTCATACTAGTCATCAGAAATTCCAGTATACATTATATTGTCAAAAGTATTGGGCCACCTGCCTTTACACACACATGAACTTTAATGGCATCCCAGTCTTAGTCCATAGGGTTCAAGTTGGCCCAACCTTTGCAGCTAAAACAGCTTCAACTCTTCTGGGCAGGCTGTCCACAAGGTTTAGGAGTGTGACTATGGGAATGTTTTACCATCCTTCCAGAAGCGCATTTGTGAGGTCAGGCAGTGATGTCGGACAAGAAGGCCTGGCTCACAGTAATTTATTTACGGTGTTCTATCGGGTTGAGTCAGGACTCTGTGCAGGCAAGTCAAGTTCCTCCACCCAAAACTTACTCCTCCATGTCTTTATGGACCTTGCTTTGTGCACTGGTGTGCAGTCATGTTGGAACAGGAAGGGGCCATCCCCAAACTGTTCCCACAAAGTTGGGAGCGTGAAATTGACCAAAATGTCTTTGTATGCTGACGCCTTAAGAGTTCCCTTCACTGGCACTAAGGAGCCAAGACCAACCCCTCAAAAACAACCCCACACTATAATCCCCCCTCCACCAAACTTTACACTTGGCACAATGTAGTCAGGAAGTACCATTCTTCTGGCAACCGCCAAACCCAGACACGTCCATAGCATTGCCAGACTGAGAAGTGTGAATTGTCACTCCAGAAAACATGTCTCCACTGCTCTCAAGTCCAGTGGTGGCGTGCTTTACACCACTGCATCTGACGCTTTGCATTGCACTTGGTGATGTAAAGCTTGGATGCAGCTGCTGAGCCATGGAAAACCATTCCATGAAGCTCTCTCACTGTTATTGTGCTAGTCTGAAGGCCACATGAAGTTTGGAAGTCTTTAGCTATTGACTCTGCACACAGTTGGCGTCTTCTACACACTGTCACCTCTGTCATTTTACGTGTCCTACTACTTCGTGGCTAAGTTGCTGTTGTCCCCAGTTGCTTCCACTTTGTTATAATACCACTAACAGTTGACTGTAGAATATTTAGTACCAAGGAAATTTCATGGATGGTCATATTGCACAGGTGGAAACCTATCATGGTACCATGCTTGAATTCAATGAGCTCCTGAGAGCGACCCATTCTTTCACAAATGTTTGTAGAAGCAGTCTGTGTAGTATCACATTTATATTAATTATTATTATGTAACTAGCGCAGAACTATTTTTGATATATTGATCTATGTTAAAAAAGTAATTGCCCCCTAAACCAAATAACTGGTTGTGCCACCCTTGGTGGCAACAACTGCAACCAAGTGTTGTGATAACTGGCAATGAGTCTTTCACATTTGTGTGAAGGAATTTTGGCCCTCTCTTGTTTTATTCCGCCACATAGGAGGGTTTTCGAGCATGAACAGCCTGCTTAAGGTCATGCCACAGCATTTCAATGGGATTTAAGTCCAGGACTTTGACTAGGCCACTCCAAAACCCTAATTTCGTTTTTTTTTTTTGGGACATTCAGAGGTGAACTTGTTGATGGGTTTCGGATCATTGTCCTGCTGCATAATCCAAGTGCGCTTGAGCTTGAGGTCACAAACAGACATTCTCCTTTCTGGAAGAGCGCAGAATTCATGGTTCCATAAATTATGGCAAGTCGTCCAGGTCCTGAAGCTGCAAAGCCCTGCAGCCCCAGACCATCACACTACCACCACGTTTGACTGTATAATGTTCATTTTATGAAATGCTGTGTTAGTTTTATGCCAGATGTAATGGGATGCACACCTTCCATATTGTTCAACTTTTGTCTCATCAGTCCACAGAATGTTTGCCCAAAGGTCTTGGGGATAATCAAGATGTTTTTTCGCAATGTGAGCCGAGCCTTTGTGTTCTTTTTGGTCAGCAGTGGCTTTTGCCTTGGAGCTCTCCCATGGATGCTGTTTTTGCCCAGTCTCTTTCTTATTGTAGAATCATGATTGTTGAATCCTGAACACCGACATTAACTGAGACCTGCAGTTCTTTAGGTGTTGTTCTGGGTTCTTTTATGACCTCCTGGATGAGTCATGCCTGAAATAATTTTGCTAGGCCGGCCACTCCTGGGAAGGTTCACTACTGTTCCAAGTTTTCTCCATTTGTGGATAATGGCTCTTACCAAGGCTCACTGGAGCCCCAAAGCCTTAGAAATGGCTTTGTAACCCTTTCCAGACTGATACATGTCAATTACTTTAGTTCTCATCTGTTCTTGAATTTCTTTAGATTATGGCATGATGTTTTGCTTTTTGAGATCTTTTAGCGTGCTTCACTGTGTCAGACAATTTCTATTTGAGTGATTTCTTGATTCAGCAGGTCTGGTAGTAATCAGGCCTGGGTGTGGCAAGTGTAATTTAACTCAGCATTCCAAAAATGTGGTTAACGACAGTTCATTGATGATTTAGCAAAGGGGGGGTGGGGGGTTACTATTTACTCTGATTATCTTTGTGTAATAATTTTGTTTGATGATCTGAATATTTTTATATGCAAAACAATATAAAAAAAGAAGGGGACAAATACTTTTTCACAGCACTTTACCTGATGACCTTGCCAGTATCTTTGTGTCTCCACTCCTTTCTGTTTAATACTGACAACACTAACCATGGGCTGAAAAACCTGTTATAGTGTTGTCAACCCAGCATGTTTGTTCCAGCACTGGGATACAAGGCACCATGCTGGGATGCATGGTGTGACTAGAGTCTACCATTTTTCACCCTTCAAAATCTGTGTAGCCACAGAAAGAAGTGCTGCTGCTGCTAAAACTATGCCGGCATCCTCCCCATTCCTCCACAGCCAAAGCTAGCTTAATAGATCCCTGAAAGATTGCAGTCAAGCGCCCACCAGTAAAACCACCAATAATAGGTAATATACATTTTTTTTTTTTAAATTAGTAATGGTGTTTTACATACAAATGGAACACCCTCCTGCACTAGCCTCATTCACAACTTCTGCATTAACATCTACTTTAAAGCTGAGAAGCTGTAAGGTGCACCATCATGTCCCAAGCACTCTTTCTATGCTAAATCTGTTTCACTAGGTGAGCTATTTTTCACCATGTGATAACTTTCAGATAACATATATAGGTGTCAGACAATATCAATATGTACATTGAGTCATCTCTGCCACTTAATCAGAATTCATCATCCACTGATCTGAATTGAGTAAACATTAATCAGATCAACTGTTTTTCTACACTTGGAACTTTTGTATTGCACAAGCCCAATATTTGTCTGTTGTGCTGACACCATATTGATAGCTATGCGTACAATTTGTTACGCAGGTCAGGATTCTGGAAGATACATATGACTGATGATATTGACTGGCTTTCTTCAACCCACAGGATAAGGATGGTAAGAAGACCTGCATTGCCCACAATGCATTTGGAGGTGACGGGGTATATGCTATCGCAAGATGCTGTGTTTGGCCAAAAGCAAATTGCCAGGTTAATGCTAGTATTCCTGATGATACTAACACCATGACCACTGCCAGCTGCTCAGAGGAGGACCATGTTCTAACAGGTACACACTAATAATTTAAAGTCATTGTAAACCTCAAGCATGAAATATGAACAAAACATATCCCTCTTTTGTGTGTACTTGTCTCAGTCCAGAGCACTAAGCTTAATTTCTGTCTGCTGACTTGTCCCTCTGTTATCAGCATTAGTCACCTCTGAAGTTTTCCTGACACTAATAGAAAAATAGTGATGGGAAGGAGCTCCAGCAAACAGCCTGTGGTTGACAGCCTTCGGCTCTGTTCTTGTGAGCTGTGTGAAGGGGGGGTGTCCTTTCCCTCCAATCAGCTATCAAAGTTCTGCTCACTAATATAATTTCAGCTCTCCACCCCTGCTTTTCAGAGCTGATACAGTATATCCAATGTAAATTCTGGACTTTGAGCTGATGCAACGACAGATTGCAACAGATAAACAGGTACAATTTATGTAGGAGGATTTCTTTAATCTCTGTGTATTGCCTGAGGTCAGTCATTTCACTGGGTATATGTAAGAGTTTACAACCACTTTAAAGCAAACTCATAAATACTGTACATCACTGGACATTGCAATGACTGATTATTTTCAAGGAATTCAAGGGAATTCCAGCCAAATAGCTAGTTACGCATTTAAATTTAAAAAAATATTTAAAATTTCAAAGATCCATCATATTTTTTCAGTTCTCTATTACTTTGTCTGAAGTTTTTTTAAGTGCTTTCTAACCTTTGCTATGGGATCAAACCTGCTTCTCTCCCCCCGTGCCACAGCGTCTCTGAAAACATCTAGGAAGGAGATGGCTGATTCATAGCGGCAGCTTGTTTCAGCTTTCAACCCTTTTCAGAGCCAGGCAATGGTAATAGGAATGCAGAGACTGACATGTCGCCCCTTCCCTCTGCATTCCTTTTGCCGCTGCCTATCCAGTTAAAGTGTTCATAGAGGAGATAAGCTGCAGCTGTGAATAAGCCATCTTATAGCTGTTATCAGATCAACCGTGGCAGAAGGGAGGTGAAAAGTTTGGACCCTTGCAGGGGCGGACTGACCATTTGGAAACTCGGGCACTGCCCGAGGGCCCGCGGTCAGTAGGGGGCCCCATGAGATGCCCCTGGTACCTTTTTCATAGGCTTTTTTGAGTTTGGGCAAGGACACAGGGGCCCCATGATCCCCTATTGCCCGGGGGCCCCATGAGTTGTCAGTCTGCCCCTGGACCCTTGTATCTAGAAACACTAGAAGCACTTAGAAACATAGGACAAAGTGCCATATCTAGTTTGTTCCATAGGGGACAGAACTTTAAAAATAAATTAAAATGATCTTTAAACAATAAGTTCACCTTTACAAAAAATAATAAATGCACTTTTTTTGCAGGTAAAAAATATGCATTTATTATTTTTTTGGTGGGAGCCTGTAAAGCACTGCATGCATAATCAGCAGATCATGGGTGTAATGTCACAGTTCTGCAGATTGTCTGTGTGTGTGTAGGCCCATACCTCCGCTACGGGCAGGCAGTTACACTTTAGCAGGAAGAATCAATGGACCACAAGAGAACTTAACATCACCCTGGTAGCTCATTGAGAACTACAAGCCGACATCCACAAAGGCTGTCAGTACTAGTAGTTTTCACATTCACAGGACACTGTGAATAAATGACATGGCCATGTTTTTTTTAGACTGTGACAGCGAGTAAGGGGGATAATCCCCCTGCTCGCTGTCAAAACGGGGAGGCTGGTGCATCTGTAACATATTACACCCTGAATATGGGTGTAACACATAACATGTTATAAAAGGTGAACATATGCTTTAAAGCAGAGCTCCACCCAAAAGGGGAAGTTCTGCTTTAAGCCTTTGTCCCCCGCTCCCTATTAAAGATTGGAACCTTTGGGGAGCGAGGGTAAGGATTGGAACCTTTGGGGAGCGGGGGTAAGGATTGGAACCTTTGGGGAGTGGGGGTAAGGATTGGAACCTTTGGGGAGCGGGGGTAAACGGGTACCCGAATTTGACAGGTACCCGCTCCCACTTCCGCAGCGATCGCCAAGGCGATTAGTAGAAAAAGTTGTTCTCCTCTCTCTCCCCGTAGTCTCCTGGGACACGTGACAGGTCCCAGAAGACTACAGGGCCATTCACAAAGCACAGCGCTTCTCACGCATGCGCAGTGGGCACCTGGCTGTGAAGCCACAAGCTGTCACAGCCAGGTGCCCATACTGAAGATGCCGGCGCCGGGGAGAGAAGACGTCCAGTGAAACCAGCCTTGGTGAGGACGCCGCTGGACCGAGGGACTAAAGTGACTGTACTGTATTTTAAAAGTCAGCAGCTACAGTTTTTGTAGCTGCTGACTTTTATTTTTTTTTTTCAGCTGGAACTCCGCTTTAAGATAATAATAGGACAGCTATTTTTCCCATCAAAATATTCTGAATTCTGTTTAAACCAGTCTTGTTATTCAGACTCTTACCACACTGAATAGTCAGAAGTCGCACTATTATTCACTTACTGCAGCTTTACAGCATCCCCAATCACCATCTGCTCATTGGACTGTGAAAGAACACCATATACTGCTGAGGTCCCCCCAACCATCCTCCCTCTGTAAGCTGCCTTATGACCTCCTTTCCAGCTCCCAATGCCTAAAACCATGTTTGATTGATAAAATTGTACTATAGAGTCTGATTTTGTCACAATCTTCATCTGCCTTTTTGCAGGGGCAAATATAAAAGATTCCAGGCAGTTCTATTAGCAGTGAAATTAAACTCACCCAAGCTCAGTCGCTGCATTGTTAATGAAAGCTGGAGGCCGGTGCTCAGGCTACACTTGTCTCAATGTCGTCTTTAACCACTTCAAGTCCGGACACTTTCACCCCCTTCTAGTCAGGACACTTTCACCCCCTTCCTATCCAGGCCAATTTTCAGCTTTCAGTGCTATCACACTTTGAATGACAATTGCGCGGTCATGCAACACTGTACCCATATAAAATTTTTAGCATTTTTTTGAGACAGATAAAACTTTATTTTGGTTGTATTTATTCACCACGGGGATTTTTATTTTTATGCTATATAAATGAAAAAGTCCAAACATTTTGAAAAAAAGTGTTTTTCTTATAAAATTTTGCAAATAAATCTTTGTTCATACATCTTGGCCAAAATGTATTCAGCTATCTTTTTAGTAAAAAAAAATAAACCCAAATTAGTTTATAACCAAAAAATATAATTTTTCTAAATTTATTTTTACATTTTTATTTTATTGTTTTATATAATTTATGTTTTTTTTTTAACATACTGTCACCCTAGCAGTACAGTGTCACCATAGTGACACTGTACTACTTGTGGGGGGTAATGAAGATTTTATTTTTACACTGATTGCTTTTAAACCCATAAAGGCTGTAAAAGCAATAATTTCTCCTTCTCTCTGGCTGCATTCTTTCAGCCATTGAGAAATACTGTGAGAGCTGTGATTGGTCACAGCTTGTTACATGGTACAAGGCTGTTGTGAATAGACTTGTACCATGTGACCTCTGTGATCATTCACAGATTTCACTAGTAGTAAGCAATGATGTCAGCAAGTGACATCTTGCTTACTACTATTCATGTGATCACTGATTGGCCAATCAGTGATCACATGATCAGGACCTCACACAGAGTTCCCGTACAGCGATCGATGTTCCACTGTGTCCTCCAGACACAGTGGGCACCGGATTGCAGTACTGCGCGGTCAGGGGCTCTGGTCTTCAGTAAATAGCAGTCTCGGGCAAGAAGAAACAGGAGCAATGCTGGAGGCAATTTACAGCACACCCTAATTTTGGTAGCATAACTATTAATGTGGAATGTATGTTCCTTGCTAAAGAACATTATTTTTTTAATAAAGTTTTTATAGGGAAAGTTCTGCTTTAAGTAGTTATTAATGTTCTTTTTCAGGCTGCAGCTCTCACTCCCTGAATGGACATTTGAGTGATCACGTGAGGCCGGTGCACCACATTGGCAAAAAGGACCCGGTGTGTATTGGGAAAAATGAGATTACCTCCCATGCTTTGTGCTGTCATGCTCCGAGTATTGCCTGCAAAGTCAAAGAGCATGCTCCTGTGGGCTTCACCGAAAAGGTACTCCTTCTACGTTCTGGTTTAGTGTGCAATGTTGTATTCTTTTTCCAAACTTTTTGATGCAGCAGAGCATCGTGATTAGATGGAGGGTATACTCTATGCTCCTTTACTAAAAAAATGAATGCTGCCATGTGAGGAATATGACGTTTTCTATTGTCCTATCCTTCTGAAAATGCTGGTTATCTGGCGTATATCCTAATTCTTTGGTTCGGCTGATTTTATCATCACTGACTTTGGCTTTCCCGATTTCCTTAATCTGTATACTTGTTCTGGTTCAGGTGGCTCCCGCTGCTGTCAATCACAGCCAGTGAGGAGGGAGTAAGTGGCAGGGCCGAGCCAGGCTCTGTGAGTCTTATAGAGGCGGCTCGGGAGTGAGCATGCACTAGTGCCCTACACTCCTTTTTTGAATTCAGTGATATTATCACCTGTTCTCTTTACTTTTCTATGCAATACAGGCAGATCACTGCTTGTGGAAGGAGCCAATGAGGTGCTAGATATAGCTTTCTAAAAACATCGCAGCATCCTGTCTCAGCAGCCCTCTCAAGAGCCCTCAGTCCTGATGCAAGATAGTCAAATATTAAAATGCCTTGATAGGTGGATGTCAATTTGGAAGAGTGGGCATTACTAGGCAGACTGCCCAAAGTAATGGCTACGTTAGGCTAAGCTTCCCTGAGTGAAAGAACTTAGAGCGGTTCTAAAAGCTGAAGGTTTTTTACCTTCATGCATTCTATGCAGTAATGCAGCCCCCCCTCCCTAATACTTACCTGAGCCCATCGCGATCCAGCGAGGTGCACGAGAGCAGCAGCTCTCCCGGGTCTCTACTTCCTCATTGGCTGTGACACAGCAGCGGGAGCCATTTGCTTTCGCTGCTGTCAATCACAGCCAGTGAGGAGGGAGCAAGGAGCTGGGCCGAGCCACGCTCTGCGTGTCTTAAAGACAGAGGTGGCTTGGGAGTGAGCATGCACGAGTGCCCCTAGAGCAAGTAGCTTGATCTGGGGGCACTCAGCAGGGGGAGGACAGCGAGGGACCTGAAAAGAGAAGGATCGGTGCTGTTCTGTGTAACTGCATTGCACAGAGCAGGTATGTATCTCATGTTTGTTATTTAAAAAAAAAAAATCTGAATCTTTAGTATCACTTTAAATTAGGGCTGCACCGAACTTTCGGTGGCCGAAACGTTTCGGCTGAAAACACCCCTATTGGCCGTTGGCCGATATGAAAATAAGCACTGATACAGGTGCCAAAAATAATCCCGACCCCTTGCTGCTGCCTCCCCTTGCCGCCACCCGCCTGCCGCTCCTCCCCACAGCCCGCTGCTGCCACCGCTCAGCAGTTCTCAGCCTTACCTGAGAAACCACCGTGCTATCCCGGCGCTGGGCATAGAGATAAGTGAAGGAAAGATGGCCTCCACTCATCTCTATGCCCTTGGAGGAGCGGAGCAATGGCACTTTTTTTTTTTTTTAAAGCACTAGATCAATGCTTTTATTTATCTAATGCTTTACATTGTAGAGGAGAGATGTGGGGTCTTATTGACCCCATATCTCTACATAAAGAGGACCTGTCACTAATTATTTCTATCACAAGGGATGCATGCATTCCTTGTGATAAGAATAAAAGTGATTAATTTTTTTTTATAAAGGGACAGTGTAAAAAAAAAAAAAGTAATAAATTAAAAAAAAAAAGTGCCCTTGTCCCCCCGTGCTCACACATAGTGGTGAACACATACATAGGCCACGCCCACATATGTAAACGGTGTTCAAACCACACATGTGAGGTATCGCCATGAACGTCAGAGCAAGAGCAATAATTCTAGACCTCCTCTGTAACCTTACACTGGTAACCTGTAGAAATTTTTAAAGAGTCGTTCATGGAGATTTTTAAGTACCGCAGTTTGACGCCATTCCACGAGCGTGCGCAATTTTAAAGCATGACATGTTGGGTTTCTATTTACTTGCTGTAAACATCATATTTCATATTTTACAAAAAAATGTAGGTATATATTGGTTTTTTTTTTCAGTAAGGTGTATTTTTTTCCAAAAAATATATATTCATTTTTAAAAACTGTCCATATCGGTTTTCGGCCAAGTGCAACCTGAATTTTTGGTTTTGGTATCAGAATTTTCATTTCGGTTCACCACTACTTTAAATCCAATGAATGGGGGGGGGGGGGGGTCACTAAGAGTCATTCTGGGGAGGAAAGAGCTAGATTATGCTGAATGTTGCCCTGGCAGGGAATAAGGTGGACTCTATCTGGCTTGCTGCAGCTTCTGTTGCACACAACTGTGTTAGATGTTACCAACCATTCATGGAGATATCTTAGAGATAAGCAATACACGTCTTTTTTCCTGACTGTAATAATATGAAATTAACATTGCTGTGGTTGGCATTGCAGGTGACGGTGTCATGTGATGATGGCTGGACCCTGACTGGTTGCAATGGATATACACGAAGCTCTACTGCTCTTGGATCATATCCAATTGATAACACTTGTGTTGTTTTAAATCCAAAAGGCGGCAAAGGAGCTGCAGCTATTGCTATTTGTTGCCAGAGCAAGAACACAGAGAGTAATCAGAATTCAAACTACAGGTGAAAGTCTATCTCTACAGTGCACCTATCACATTTACATGGTGAAGGTGACCATAGTGCTGGATGAACTTATATATTATTGGAATGCAGCTTGTCAGTTCAACTCAGGGCAGTATTAGACATAGAACCAAGCCTCCAAATAAACCTAAAGGACCACACAAAGCACTATTTGACCGCATAAGATAACTTCAATGCATTGTCTAGAAAACAACTACCCTTTCTAAGGACATTTCTAGGGTGGAATCACAAGGCTCTAACAGTCATATTCATATTATGGACATAAAAAACTTGGACCTGGGTTTGGGCTCTTCTCCTCATGTTATAGGATAGCTTGGTGTGAATCCCACAAGCTAGTAGAAATCTTCCTTCCTGTGTATTATGCGTCATTTATGATGAAGCAGTGGTTGGGGCGGGGGCTAGACTTGATATGGCTCCTCTGGACTTTAAGGGCAGGCACAGACAACCAATTATTACGAATGTCTGTATAGTAAGATCCGTCAATTTGCAGATTAGCTACTTTCCCTGCTTCAGAAATTGACACATTTATTATATATATAGAAAGAGAGAGAGATCGTAACCGCTCAGTCATTTGAAACAATCTCAGTGTCCTTTTTAGGACATATTTCTGTGTTCTGCTTCAGCCCCTTCACCCCTTGCTCCCTCTATAAAACCTTGTCTTCCTCCAAAGCACAATCAGTTCTCCAACAAAGATAGGTCAGTTGATGGGTTGTTTCCCTAGATCTCCTCCGAACTTTGCTCAGGTGTCACTTCTCTACTTGCCACGTGTTCTTCCTTCTGCAGGCCAGTCCCATGTAATCATTTCTCCCATGCCCCATGGAATGTCTTGCTGGCCAGAGGGGCAGCAGATTTCTTTATGATGTTCTTAATAAAACTTATTGTATTTTAAAAGCTTTTGGCATTTTCATTCCTTTATCAAGTTTCAGGAGTCAGAAGTTGGATGTTGCAGTGACCCAGAAGATGCTAGAAGAGCAGCACAGCAATACTGGAGGAGACATGACTTCTGTATCAGAGATTTTTGTTCCTGGATCAATGCAGTACCTGAAGTCTGACTAATGAACCTCTAGTAGTCATTTTTAGCAATGCATTCTTGGTAAATAAGTACATTGTGTGCTGTGACTTAAGAGTGCATTATACATGGCATACAGTGGTGTTTCACTGTATATGAATTAGAGCTTTTTTTTTTTTTTTTTGAAAGGCATACCTTTATTTGAAAAACATAGCTAAAACACTGCCACCATCTTCTATGTTTCCATACATACTGAACAGCACATCTCACCTTGGCAACTTTTGCCTCTACTGCCCTGGTGTTATACTTTGCATCACACATATTCCAAATGACAGAGCTATACTGGAGTAAAAACAGCCCTATCATAATCACTGCTAGGGTGATGCAAACGACATAATATATTACAAGCCCAGTATTGGCGTTATACTGCTATCCAAAACTACTTAAAAAAAAAATAATTGTGGGGGGAGGCTGATCATTTCAAATTATTGCAAAATGAGCAAACTGTATTGCCAGGCAGCAGGGAAAGCAAAAGTATTCTGGAGTGTCTACAGTATATAGGGATTCCCCTCTATAGATACAGTATTTAGTTATCACTTGAGAAATCACCAGCAGAGGAGGGAGTTCCTGATACACCTATTCAGATATTTAGTTATCACAAGTGGGATCACCAGCAAGAAGGAGGTCCCGATTCTACTATATAGAACAGGGGTCTCCAGATTTTCCAAAGAAAGGGCCACTTTAATGTCCTTCAAAGTTTAGTGGGGCCAACTTTGCCTAGTGGGAGTAAACAATTGCCAGTCTTTGGTATAAGGAGGAGAAATTGTTGGTGCCAGTTGGAGGAACAGTGTCCTATTGTTGGTGTCAGTGGAAGGAATCATGTCCCATCATTGGTGTCAGTGGATGGAATAGTGCCCCATTGTTAGTGGCAGGAATTATGTCTCAAGGGTTAGATAAAAGCAAGCAAAGGGCTGTAGCTTGGAGACCACTGATATAGAGCATTAGTTATCCTCAGAAGGATCACCAGCAGGAGTATGGAGATCCCAACTTCATTTTATAGACTTTTAGTTATCATCACCAGGGATCATCACCAGGAGGATGGAAGCCCCAATTCCATTATATAGATCTTTTGTTGGCACTAAAGGGATCACCAGTAGGAGGAAGGAGGTCCAGATTCCACTATATAGGACTTTAGTTAGACCTTTTAGAATAGTATGTCCTGGTTTTGGAGATCCCACATATACAAATATATGGATAGAGCAAGCCTAGAGATGGTCAATATAAACGGTGCAAAGTCCGAGGGACAAAATACACAATATTGCCAAAAGTATTGGGACTCCTGCCTTTACATGCACATGAACTTTAATAGCATCTCAGTCTTAGTCCGTAGGGTTCAATGTTGAGTTGGCCCACCCTTTGCAGCTATAACAGCTTCAACCCTTCAACCCGCATTTGTGAGTTCAGACACTGATGTCGGACAAGAAGGCCTGGCTTGTAGTCTCTGCTCTAATTCATCCCAAAGGTGTTCTATCGGGTTAAGGTCAGGACCAGGCCAGTCAAGTTCCTCCACCCCAAACTCGCTCATCTATGTGTTTATGGACCTTGCTTTGTGCACTGGTGTGCAGTCATGCTGGAACAGGAAGGGGCCATCCCCAAACTGTTCCCACATAGTTGGGAGCATGGAATTGTCCAAAATGTCTTGGTATGCTGACGCCTTAAGATTTCCCTTCACTGGAACTAAGGGGCCAAGCCCAACCCCTAAAAAACAACCCCACATCATAATCCCCCTCCACCAAACTTTACACTTGGCACAATGCAGTCAGGCAAGTACCATTCTCCTGGCAAGCACCAAACCCAGGCACGTCCATTGGATTGCCAGTCTGAGCAGCGTGATTGGTCACTCCAGAGTCCAGTGGCGGCATGCTTTGCACCACTGCATCCGAGGCTTTACGTTGCACTTGGTGATATAAGGCTTGGAAGGAGCTGCTCGGCCATGAAAACCCATTCCATGAAGCTCTCTATGCACTATTGTACTAATCTGAAGGCCACGTGAAGTTTGGAGGTCTTTAGCTATTGACTCTGCAGACAGTTGGTGAGTTTAGCGCACTGTGCGCTTCAGCATGCGCTGACCCCGCTCTGTCATTGGCCTACCACTTCATGGCTGTTGCTGTTGTTCCCAGTTGCTTCCACTTTGTTATAATACCACTAACAGTTGACTGTGAAATATTTAGTAACAAGGAAATTTCACGGATGAACTTATTGCACAGGGAGCAACCTATCACGTTACCACGCTTGAATTCACTCCTCCTGAGAGTGACTCATTCTTTCACAAATGTTTATAGAAGCAGTCTGCATGCCTTGGTGCTTGATTTTAAACATTTTTGGCTATGGAGGTGATTAGAACACCTGAATCCAATGAATTGGAGGGGTGTCCTAATTCTTTTGGAATATAGTGTATATCAGGAGAAACTGAAGGAACATAAGTGGGGATGCCAGAATCCACTCGATCCTTTTCTTCTGTCAGTCATCAACAAGAGGAAGAAGTTCTAATTCCCCTATATAGATCATTAGTTATTGCTAGAGGGGTCACAGCAGGAGGATGGAGGTCCTGATTCCAATATAAAAATTTCTAGTGATCACTAGAGGGATCACCATCAGGAAGAGGGAGGCTGATTCCCCTATATAAGGATGTCTCAACTAGGGTTCCTCCAGAGGTTGCTATGGGTTCCTTGAGCAAATTTTGCCTCTCTTCAGTTCCCACTGAAACCATCAATCATTTTAGATATTTGTAATGGAGGGAGAATTATTCCCAATGTTCACAAATGTAAAAAACATTCTTTCCACTGACCACCACACTAATGGATCATGAGTTGTAGATATAGTAACTTTTAGCAGGGGTTCCCTGAGACCGGAAAGTTATTTCAAGGGTTCCTCTGTGTTGAAAAGGTTGAGAAAGGCTACCCTATATAGATGTTTAGTTATCACTAGTGGGATCACCATCAGGAAGGAGATCCAAATTCCCCTAAATAGATCATTAGATCCTGATTCCACTATATAGCACTTTAGTTAAGCCTTTTAGAATGAAGTGTCCTGGTTCTAGAGATCCCACATACAAAAATGTACAGATAGATAGCCCAAAGATGGTCACTAAAAATGGTGCAAGGTCTGAGGAACAAAACATATCAGGAAAGGCTAGAGAAATATAAGTAGAGATGTGAAAACCCAGTTGATCTTTTTCTAACATAAGTCTTCCATGTTTCTATTATAGTACCAAAGTTCAGGTCTGATAGAAAAGCATGTACTTAGCCACTAAGCCCTTGCTCCAACCTACTAGTTTTTGATATCCCAACATAGGACATAACAAAGGTGTGCCAATACCACAACAAAATACATAGCTCTGCAGTGAGGATCAGATCAAATTTAGTGTTATAGAAAATTATAAATCAACAATCACAGCAAGTTATTACAGTTTATTTTATACATTACAAATTTATTGTCAGCATGTCTGCACAGCAGTTACATTTTCAATAAAACAAAGTCATGAACCTTGAATACGATATGCATTCCCCGAATGAGATCTCAGATAGAATGGATTATTTATACACAAGCAAAGGATGCAAAACATGTTTTAGATGTGTGCCAGAACTCATATCGTATTTTCAGCAATATTGTAACATCTGAAAGGAATTTTTAGACAGCTTTCATATTTTTAGGTTTGCTGTTCCATGTTTTATTGTATTTTATATACAAATTTGTAAATTCCCCCTCTAGTGGTTATCTATATATCTGTATATCAGGGAATGTGATTAGCAAATTCCCCAATATATTGTACTTATGATTGCTAGCCAGTACAATACCTGTACATGATTTTATCATCCCAAGTATCCTAAAGCTGGAACACTAAATATGTAAATATGGATTTTCAGGGTTTGATGCTGGAGCTCTGGCATGCTTCTGCAATGTGCTTCCTCTCTTTAGGTTTATGCATTGCACTGACAGATGTACAGTTGTGTTCAAAATAATAGCAGTGTGTTGAAAAAAGTGAATAAAGCTCAAAATCCTTCTGATAGCTTTTATTTCCATACACACAAATGCATTGGGAACACTACACCTTCTATTCCAAATCAAAACATGAAGAAAAATATATCAAATTTGTGTTGTTCCTCTAAAAAAATTGAAGAAAAGTGAATATTAGACTGTTCAAAAAATAGCAGTGTTTGTATTCTTCTTTACAAACTCAAACATTCACTATATAAACTGAAAAATGTTTGAAGATTTTGCTTTCCTTTGAATCACTTAATGAATATTTAGTTGTATAAGCACTGTTTCTGAGAACTGCTGTACATCTGTGTTGCATGGAGTCAACCAACTTCTGGCACCTGTGAACAGGTATTCCAGCCCAGGATGATTGGACTACATTCCACAGTTCTTCTCTATTTCTTGGTTTTGCCTCAGAAACTGCATTTTTGATGTCACCCCACAAGTTTTCTATTGGATTAAGATCTGGGGATTGGGCTTGCCACTCCATAACGTCAATCTTGTTGGCCTGGAACCAAGATGTTGCACGTTTACTGGTGTGTTTGGGGTCGTTGTCTTGTTGGAACACCCATTTCAAGGGCAGTTCCTCTTCAGCATAAGGCAGCATGACCTCTTCAAGTATTCTGATGTATTCAAACTGATCCATGATCCCTGGTATGCGATAAATAGGCCCAACACTGTAGTATGAGAAACATCCCCATATCATGATGCTTGTACCACCATGCTTCACTGTCTTCACAGTGTACTGTGGCTTGAATTCAGTGTTTGGGGGTCGTCTGACAAACTTCTCCGGCCACTAGACCCAAAAAGAACAATCTTACTTTCATCAGTCCACAAAATGTTGCGCCATTTCTCTTTAGGCCAGTCAATGTGCTCTTTGGCAATTGTAACCTCTTCAGCACGTCTTTTTTTCAACAGTGGGATTTTGTGGGGGCTTCTTGCAGATAGCTTGGCTTCACATAGGCGTCTTCTAATTGTAACAGTCCTCACAGGTAACTTTACACCTTCTTTGATCTTCCTGGAGCTGATTGTTGGCTGAGTCCTTGCCATTTTGGCTATTCTTCTATCCATTCGAATGGTAGTTTTTCGCTTTCTTCCACGTCTTTCAGGTTTTGGTTGCCATTTTAAAGCATTTGCGATCATTTTAGCTGAGCAGCCTATCATTTTCTGCACTTCTTTTATATGTTTTCCCCTCTCCAATCAACTTTTTAATCAAGGTACGCTGTTCTTCTGAACAATGTCTGAAACCACCCATTTTCCTCAGAATTTCAGAGAGAAATGCACTGTAACCAGCATCTACAACATTTGCTGCCTTCCTTACTTAAATAAGGGCAATAATTGCCACCTGTTTTTCAAAGAATGAATGACCTCACTAATAGAACTACACACTGCTATTATTTTGAACATGCCCCTTTCAATTAGTGATTCAATTACACAGAATCAGCAGCATGCATGTCATGACTGTTTGGTCTGTTGGATTTCTATTACTCTACTACACCTGCTAGTAAATTATTTGCCATATAGAAATATAATTTCTACCAAAAACAGTGATTGTACCGGTTAGTGATGTCTGACTGCTATTATTTTGAACACAACTGTAGGTGTTAGAGAAAGGGATGGGTTATGCAACACTGCAGCACTTCAGATGTCAGAGCAGAAAGCCAATATTTACATACAACACATGGAGGTTATTTTTTAAAGCTGCATGGTGCTAAATCTGGTTCTGCATAGAACCCAATCCACTTCCACGTTTTGTAAAAGCTTAAAGTGATATTAAAGCTTTGTTTTAATTTTTAAAAAAAATAAACATGTCATACCTGCTCTATGCTGTGGTTTTGCACAGAGCAGCCCCAATCCCCCTAGTTTGTGCTGCTGGCTCCTCCCCCTTAACCAATGCCCCCAATAGCACGCTGCCTGCTATGGGGGCACTGATGCATGCTCACATCCGAGCCCTGGTCAATCTGTCCGTAAAGCCTGGTACACACTGGTCGAATATCGGCCGGTTCAACAGCTGGATTCAGCCCATGTATACAGCAGCCTGTCGGCTTCTGTCAGATGGGCATGCTGGAAAAACAGCTGCCAATCGGCATCCGATCAGAACTCTCAGCCAATGGCTGTGCGTGCTGACTGGTGTGCTTTGACAGGGGGTAGCCCCCCGTCAGAACGCAATAGCTCAACGGGGAGATCGATGTACTAACATCACATAATTAATACAGTGAGCCCCTTGGTTTTTTTTTTTTTTTTTTTCCCGCTGAACCCGCCAGGCTGACCGAAAACAAAGACAAACAAAAAACACTTACAGTGTGTACCAGGCATAAGACTCAGAGCAGTGGCGTGGTCCTGTCCCCCGCACTCTCCTCACTGGCTGTGATTGACAGCAGTGGGAGCCAATGGTTCCCGCTGCTGTGTCTCAGCCAATGAGGAGGGAAAGACCAAGGACAGCCTCAGTTCCTGTACACTTTGCTGGATGGTTCAAGAGAGGGCTCAGGTAAGTATTGGGGGGGGGGGGGGGTTACCTTCTTGCATAGAATGTGTGAATGTAAAAAACCTTCAGGTCTTTAGAGCCACATTAACATGTTGAGGTTAAAACCTGATTGGCTACCATGCGCAGCTGCACCAGTACACCAGTTTTAGTACATCTCCCCCATGGGGTCCATTTACACAAGTGATTACCTTTTCTGTCTACAAGCTGTGTGTGGGTAGATGTGGCCAGCAGCTGCTTGGCCAGATTTGTAAAATCAATGGCAGGAACTGCCATTCACATGTAACTGCTCATAAAAGCCAGGCAATTCGCATTTTCACAAGGAGGTCAGCAGCCCTGTGCTTCTCCCAGAGAAGGTAGAATTTAAAAGCATTACTCCAGTCTGATTGGTTTCATGTTATTGAGGGTTTTATTCTGTCAGGTTTATATTGCAGTCCGTATGCCCACGAGGGATATTTTTCCTCACTTCCTGTTTAAAATATCAGACAGAATAGAAAAGAAAAATACCGTCTATGGGAACATGGAAAGTAATTAAAGCCTAATGAGGTTCTAACCCTTCCCTGTCTGAGGAACACATTGTGGCTGGAGGTGAGCTTTACCATCGTTGACCATTTGATAGGTTTAGTGTGAACATTTTGTGTAGGTGAATGGCTTATTTTACTTTTTATATGCGACTCCTAATATACATACTCAAGAACTTACTGAGAAAATCTTTATTTGACAATTTATGACAAACTGACAGACAATGCTGGAACTGCCAGATAAATATATATACAAAAAAAAAAAACAAGTGCTTTGAGCCATCTCCATGAATGGGCCAGACAGGCAGAAGGAGTAGTAATGCCGAAGAGATCCGGTTTTCACTCCAAGGGTCTTCTTAGTGCAAGATGGCCTGTAGACGATTCCTATACACATTTGGGGTGTGACTTTTAGTCCTATACATTATATGTTACACAAGTCAGTCTTGGGTTGAGGTTAATACTGAATATTGTTTATTGCAATCTCTGTGAGAAATCCAAGCACTCGTACAAGATGGTCTTTGCTGAGGAACTGCGAAAAAAAAAAAAAAGGAAGAATAAAAATAAACATCTATAAAGAAATGCATTTTCTGCATGAGATATTGCTTTTAGTCTTGACCAGAATAAATGACAAATTTGTGCAAATCAACTGTACAGATCTATAAGTAATAGCCATTCCCTTGGTAGTTCTCAGGTTTTTTTTGATCATGCAACATAAAAGGCTCCTTTCACATGGAAGGGTTCTGCCAAGTGGATCCGCCTGCTGATCCCTGCTGAGCAGGTGGATGACAGGTTTATGTCCGCTCCACTTGTGGACAGACACAGCCCGCTATTCTCTATGGGGTGGACGGATGTCTGTTTACATCTGCTGTTATCCGATCCGCTAGACCAGTGGTTCTTAACCTTGTTGGAGGTACTGAACCCCACCAGTTTCATATGCGCATTCACCGAACCCTTCTTAATTGGAAAAATAAAATATGATTTTTAAAATTCAAAACATAGGTATATATTTATACATAGGTGCACAAAATGAACAAAACCATTAAAACATGATTTTCACACAAAAACAAAAACATAATAATGAATATTTACTGCACGAATCATAGGTGTGGGTCTTCACCTCTGCCGGACCCGCGAGACTGACTCACTGAACCCCTGGGGTTCGATCGAACCCAGGTTACGAACCACTGTTTTATAGTAATTCATCCCCCCTATAGTAATTCATCCCCCATATTAATTCATCCCTTATATAGTAGTAGTAAGTAGCAAGTAGTAAGCCAAGTCCCCCCTGTGTCAATTCACTTACCTTTGCTCCGCGCGTTCCTCTCGCCGTATTCCCGCGCCGTCCGGTCTTCAGGGCGGACTGTGAGAGGAGCCTAGCTCCTCTCACGTTCGTCACGCTGCCCCGCCTACACACATCCTGACAGCCAATCACTGGCTATCAGGATGTGAGTGGCAGCGAGACTGGCCAATCATTGCATTTGAGCGCGCTGCCCTGGCTGTTTTTTTTTTTTGGATCACGCTGCAGAGTCCCTGCCGCCCAAGAGGAGGGAGGGGAGCGGGCGCCCGGCACACAAGAGCCGCATTAAAGCGTGTAAAGAGCCGCATGTGGCTCGCGAGCCGCGGCTTGCCGACCACTGGGCTAAGCGATGTTGCGTGACCACCTGCAGCCAATGATGGACAAGCGGGGCATGTCATCACGAATCATATGAGTCCGGTGTGGGTCTTCACCTCCGCCGAACCCGCGAGACTGACTCACCGAACCCCTGGGGTTCGATCGAACCCAGGTTAAGAACCACTGCGCTAGACTGATGAGGAACATATGACCTTACATTGTTCTCTATGTTGAGGTGGATGTAAAAAGACAAAGTCTGTTTTACAACTGCCTGCTTCCAATCGGATTTTATTGGTCCAGCTTGGACCAATGCATGTATGTATATGCCATACCTGGCCGATCCCTGTGGCAGCTGGAAATCACTGTAGTAGGCACCACTAATACAGTGATTTCTGCTAGCTTCTGTGTCTCAAGGTGCTCTGCTGGGTAGTGAACACAGGAGGTCACTTGCTTGACATTGGTGCCATTCAGAGAACTTTGTATATTCTCAATTAATGCAAAGTGTTCTCTTATTGGCAAGGTCTAGTTTGTAATGTCAATGGCCTGCTTCTCCATCTCATTCAATCTGAGAATGTTTTTCATTCATTGAGAAAATGCAGTGTTCTCTGAATGGTGCCAGTGTCAAGCAAGCAGCCCCCGGGGCACAAGACCTGGAAGCTAGCAGCAATCACTGCAATACCGATGTCTACTACAGCGATTTCCAGCTTCCATGGGGGGGTCGGCCAGGTATGAAACATATAGTACACACTTCTATTGGTCCAAACTGGACCAATGTAACTATGCAAAAGTAATCCATGCTGGACCTTCAGCTTTAAATTAAATTACAATGCAAATACATAAAATAACTGATTGCATAGGTAGGTCCCCTTTCAATATACCATGCATAAATCATCACTGGTGTAGACAATTATTTTAAAGAGCTACATAAGTAGGACTCATGCACACGGGCGAACTGGGGCATAGAACATACAATACTGCTGTATTTCAACACCTGGGAAGCAGAGGTGTTATGTATAGACACCTATACAAATAATTAACACATACAGCTGTATTTGGGAATATGCAGCTCAGAACATAAACCTTCATATAGATATATGCCTCTGTCTGCATCCAGGGGTGTACACCAATTCTAGCTTATGCTCACAGACGCATATACCTGCGTAAAGCTGAATCCTATGATTCATTAGTATAGGTGGCTGTACATAACCCCAGTGATTCCAATGTGCCAAAATATTGCCTTTTTTCATATGCCTGTGCATACGAGTCCTTAGTGAAACGAAGGTAATCGCTGTGTAGTCAAGGAGTATCAAGCAATTGTAATATAAATAATACATGTGTATCCTAGAAGATTCAATAGCTGGTTAGTCAGTATCACGGCATAACCTAATCCAGCCTCCCTCAACCAGAGATTGCTAAGTATTCTTCCCATCTGGTGGAGCCTGCATATTATTGGGGTATCCCCAGTGGCCTGGGACAAGTGGAGCTCCTCATTTTTTCTATCACATAAGTAACAACTGACATGATCTATTAGAAGTCTCTAAGAGTGGCATTCTTCCCAAAGACCATGACCCACATACCAACAATGCAAGGGAGTCCAAAAATGATCAGCCCCAGGTGTCAAATACTCTAGGGGCACCACACCGCCTATTTTCTTTATTATATCTACAATTTACAGATGATGTCAATGTATTGTGACCTGTTAATTTTTGGTAGGGGTTCCCTCAGATTTGAACTTTAAAGGGTTCCTCTAAAAAAAAAAACCAAAATGCTGACCTAAACCATGAAGATGAGAGACGACACCAAGCAGCCCTGAGAAAAGGTGAAGGCAAGGCAAAGAATTCTCCAAGTCACTGAATATCCCTGAAGTTGGCTACAGATGGATCGTATTATGGCTAGTTCAACAGGAGTGGGCGAATTTCATTCCATCTATGGCCGTTCCCTTTCATGAAAAGTTGATTTAACGATCGACTTCTCACAAAAGTGCTTGTTGGAAATTTTTTGTTTGATCGCTGCTGCAGCCAATGAGCTGTAGAACTGATAAGTGTACCTCTTTCAGCGGACAAGTCTCTCCTGCCAAAATACAATAGTATAGCAGGATGGATTCTTCCATCCACCTTGTTTCTGTGGATGGGAGAATCCATTCAATTTTTTTTGACCAGCCTACTGGCTGATCAAAAAAAAAGTAATCCATTTATGGCCAGCCTTAGGTCTAGAAACAGAAAGGCTACCCCCCTACTCATCAGGGACCAACTTTGGGGAAATTCCATCAGGTTTAGGCAGATAGTAGAGAAGCATCTGGAAATACCTTCATGTGGTTCCGTCAGATCTGTAGATATGCACAAGGACAGAGCCTCTAAGAGCACACTATTTGCACATCAAGTCAAAGGAAAAGGGTTAAACTCTTGTACATAGCTACAGATTTGAATATCTGATCACAGTAAATCAGTCCTTAGGACATGGAAAGAGCATGGCACAGATGTAGTGAACTTTCCAGCAACCAGCTGCCCGCCAAAAGTGTGCGACTGTGCAAGAAGATCAGTTAGGGATGCCAAACAGGAAACCTATGACCTGTCTTAAGTCTTAAGAGGCCTCAATGGCTAAGCTTGGAGAGGCTATGCATACAACAAAATGTTTTGCAAGCGTTTTACCAGTCCTCCTTACTACTCTATAGGCGAGTGGTTAAAAAAAAAAAAAAAAAAAATCTACTGAAAACGTGGTCAGTTGAAAAGAATTTCTATAGCCGGAGATGACCAAAGCTGAGTATCATCATAAATGCACCATCCCAAAGTGTGTAAAGCTTCAACTGATGAAGTCACGTGAAGTGTGACGACACGCGTGGGGAGGAGCAAGGTGACGTCAGAGCCGGAGCACTGTTAGCACAGTAAGAGACACTGCTCTGTGTATTGTACAGCTTCACCACTATCATCACACTGCGGTTTTTATTACTGTTACCATGTATTTGAATAAACTTTAATGAGGTTTTAACAAACGTGCTGCACTATGATCGCTTTATATGGTTGTGGAGTTCCATCTACAGAGTCCACTATACCGCCAAAAGGTCCTTTCGGAAAATACAGTGGCCATATATGAGGGGAGGATTATCCACAGAAGAGAGATCTTTGTTTTACCCCCATTAGGAGGGGAGATGCCTGGTTGACCTGTTTCTTATACGGGTCCACACATGAAGGTGAGGGTCCACCTATACTATATGATCACCGTGGTGATGCAGACCATTTAAAGACTTACAGCACTGGAATTGCAGGCTCACTCTCCAGTAGAAATATGGCTCTTTCCATCCACATTCGCTGGAGTCTTTTTCTTACATTTTCTTCTTTTTGGACTTTTACGTTGTAGTTTCACATATGTGTTTTTGGACTTCATGTTATGCTTTTTATGTTTTAATGTTTTTGCAGCAGCGCAACACTACACATTAGCTTATATTTTTCACACATTTTATGTGTTTGCAGCAGCTTGTATATCTTTAGACTTTTTTTTGTGTTATATTATGGATTTTTTTGGCAGCTCATAATTTTCTCACTTTTTTTTTTATATGTTGTTGGGTATCATGTCTAGTGTACACCCCCCCCCCCCAGGTCTGCCCACCCGCAAATGGGAGAAGCCCATTTACAGGAACTGGGGCCAGAGTCAAAGGATGTTGTATAAGGGGCGATTGCACATCATTATGATTAGGCTCTGAGGAAGGGGGGGGATCGCCCCTTGAAAAGCATCAGCCATTTTCAAGTTTCCTCTTGCTTGTGGGACTCACGCACCATTCCAGACCATGGACCACCATTGGTCATGATATGCCTGTGTATATTTGAGGTTTGTGAGTATATATCTACAACATTTTATGATTAAAGTTTTTTATTGAGGTAATGCGCAAGGCTTCTGCGCCTCTTTCGTTTCTTATTTTAGAGTGCCATGCTGGGCTACCCCAGCGCTTAGGGGGATGCACAGCACTGCCTTATTGGATTGAATGCTAAGGTTTATGAAGACTCTTCCACATATGCCATATCTGGTCCTTTGAGCGCAGGAGGTATTTCTCTTCTTTTTAGACATGCCGACTGGATCTCAAGTGGGGCTATGTGTGTCCACTGACATGCACAGCATGGTTCAGCCCTAACCCCCCCCTTCCTCCTCACAGGATTTGATTGACAGCAGCAGGAGCTAATGGCTCCCACTGCTCTCTGGATTGATGCTGGAGTCAAGTAAGACTTTGGGGTGGGAAGGGCTCAGCAAGTGGCAAAATATTTTTTTACTTTAAAATGTAGGGAATGCATTAAGGAAAAGAACAAAAACCCCCCCCACAAAATTACCTTTAGAACCACTTTAAAATAGTGAGCAAAGCCATGCAATCTTTCCTTTATGGTTCCAGGCCAACTGTACATTCAGAACTGACGATTTATAGCGCAGCTACAGCCCAGTGTTATAGTGCCATTGTTTCCAAACTGCACACAATTGTCTCAGGCTGCATCAGCGTAGTGTTTGGGAACAATGCTGTCTATGTAGTAGGCCCTGACAATTTGCATGGCTTCATTCATTATCCTAAAAGGAGTAATGAAGCCCTTATTTTAGGGATTTATGAAGGGATGCAACAAGTGAACACCTATATTAGAAAAGAAGTATGGCCTAAGCTTTTCTGGCCATGTATCACTTGTGGGTCACAGGAGTGCACTTTACTTTTGCTCTCCTGTGACCCAGAGTCAGCTGATAGCAGGCTATTGCCCATTATCAACTGACAAGGCACAGCAGCTCCAGGCTCTGGAAGGATCCTGACAACATTGTCAGGATTCACTCAGCTGTCCGATTGACATCTGGCTTTGCTTCTGCTAAAAGCTGGAGCCAGCTGCAACTGCTGGAGGGAAGAATTGAGCAAATTAGCAATCATGCGATTGCTCAGTTCTCGGGCTTGGAGGCGGGGTAGGGCAGCTGCAGCATTACAACGATGCTGCAGCATAGAGGTAAGTTGTTTTTTTTTTTTTAACACAGTGGGCTGTTTTCTTGTTGGCTGCCCACCCACCTTCCTCAGTGAACCCTTGGTTAAAAAAACTGCAATACTAACAGCAGCAGGCAATTAATAGCTTAAAGTGAAACTACAGGTACGAAATGAGCATGTACCTACCTCCTCCCTCCCGTTCCACTCCCAGAACAAAAGGAGTCGGGCTACGTGGTGCTCAGCCTTTCACAGGGAGCTTTGTACTCTAGGAGTCGAGTTTGTGATTTCACCAGTCTACCTCTCTGACTCGGCCTGACTTGATTTTGTTCTGAAAGTGGCATAGGAAGTCCCCGCCCCTCTGCCGGTACACAACACGGTATACTGTATGAGGATACAAACAGTTCATACAGCACACACAGCTACTGCATCACTAAGGCTCAGTTCACACTAGCTTTGTCAGCAGGCGTCAGACAGGCGTTTGGCAGGCGTTTTTAATGCTTCTCAAACGCCTATGAAAATTCTGCACATGGCAGCACACAGTGCTGTTCACACTGAAGCATTAGCATCGTATTGTGGCAAAACGGACGCCTTGGGGTTTATTTACTAAAGCTGGAGAGTCCAAAATCAGACTCCCTTCTGCATAGAAACCAATCAGCTTCTAACCTCAGCTTGTTCAATGAAGCTTTGGCAATGAAACCTGGAAGCTGATTGGTTTCTGTGCAGAAGGGAGTCTGATTTTGGACTCTCCAGCTTTAGTAAATAAACCCCCTTGTGTCAAGTCAGGAGGAGTTGAAGCCTCCCAATCAAGTCTATGGTGCCTAGCAGGTGTTTGCAGAGCGTTAATACCATTTAACTTCATTATAGGTGTTTGTGGTGCGGTTTTACTGCTTGGCAAAGTCTATCAAATGTCTCAAAACCACACATAGGGCGTTTTGGGAGCGCTAAAAACACTTCCCAAACGCCTGTCTAACGCCTGTCAAATGCTATAGGGGCGTTTGGCAAGAGTTAGAAATAAAGTCAAGTGTGAACGAGCCCTAAGTGAATTAAATAGTTTGTTCAAACCATTTAAAATGAAATGAAACCTGGGAGGTAAACGTTAAAGGCCAAGTTCACTTTTTGCAAAAAACGTAGATCAGGGTGACTCAATGCAATGCACAGGCTCTTATGTAAGTTTAACCCCCAGCACTGGGTCTGTGTGGAGCTTCTGTTGTAGGGCTGGAAGAAATGCAATTGGACTACAATTGCTGTGACATCCCGTCCTGCTGCTGGCATCCTCCATTGAGTCCCCTCTAACAGTGTAGATGGCACTTGTAGTCATGTAATCCAAGCCACACTTCAGTGACCTGGTTGTAAGGGTGGAGCCACACACGACAATTAAAACAAACTACACCAAAAATCACCCTTCAATTCAGGTAACAGGAGGAGCAGTTTGGTTGTGGGGGGTGTGGGTGCTTTATAATAAATGGATAAATCCTCATGCGTGCCACCCCCTGGTCACAAAAAAAATAGAAAAAAAAAAATGCGAGTGGCTGCAAGCACCAAATTATGTTCCCACAACCCAAATAAATATAGATAAGCAGATGCTGCGCTACTCCTTTCACACCTTACTTAACTACTGCAAGCAAGAAATAAACACCTGCCTGAGCGCCTCATCTCAAAAATAAAATACTAACATATAAATACATGAAAATGGAGTGACAATATGTGCATAATCAAAAATGCAGTAACAAACAGACACCCAAATGAGCACCTCTCCATCAAGTGAACATAGTAATCATAATCCCATTGTTCCTACATATAATATAGAATTCAATCCGAGGTGAAACAAATGGAGAAATAGTGAAATATGGTGCTTAGTGTCAGGAATGGACTGGCCAGCAATGGTGGGACTCACCTGCCTTTTGATCTGCAGTACCAGGGCTGGCCAGCGGGTGCTCCCAGCAATCAGAGACTCAACTTTGCAGCCAGCTAACACCTGGAACTGATTATGCTGGGGTATTTAAGGGATGGCCAGACCCACAGACTCTGCCTTGGTGTGTGTTTGTCCTGGGCCCTGTATCTGTCCTGCATCCTGTTTCTGTTCCTTTGCTGACCCTCTGTACTACGCTGCTTGCTACCTGTTCTGATCCCTGGCTTGTGACCCTGACCATCCCTCTGCTTGACCCTCTGTACTACGCTGCTTGCTACCTGCTGAACCTGGCCTGTGACCCCGACCATTCTCCGCTTGCTCCCCCTGTACCTACCTGCCCAATTGATATTGACCCGGCCTGCCTGACGACGCTTGCTTGTATGTACTGTTATCTGTGGGTGGTTGGTTTGGTTTGTTTGCACTGTATTATGTTTAGTATTGCACTGCGTTTATGTTTGTATTGTTAGTGTTAATAAATTATATTGTTTATCCCATATCTGAAGTCTGCGTTTCCCAGCGTCAGTCACACATCTCTGGTCATACCTGGGAGCCCTGACACTTAGTAAACACCAGGCTGATTAGTAAACACCATGCCTGTATGGGTCTGTGGACCCGGTTTTAAAGTGGAGTAGCTTTTTATCTGTCTTTTTAGCATTAAAATAAGAATCTACTACACTATGGAGTGTCCCATATTATTTATATTTTGAGTATTGATCGATGTGAAGGAGACGCTGAAGGAGCCTTAAAAAGGAGCAGATTCTGGATGAGAGCAGGTTGGAAATTCATCCAGTAAAAGCACATGGTTCCTATAAAGTTCATAGGTCAAAACTGGAGGTGAGCGTACACACTAGCTGGTGGAGGAAGCACAAGTGGTGGGTAATTTAAGCAGAAAATCACTGGTGGATTGAATATGGACTAAAGAATCTTCATATGAAAGAATTTTTTGAACTATATCAGTTTATCACAGACGTTTTGTACACTGAGTATCTGACATTTGAGGGGAGCCCTCTTGGGGGTTTGTTTAAAACATTATTGCATTCATTCTTTACTTTATTATGTGTATGCAGTATTGTTTAATTATTTTCACTTTGTGGTTCATGTAAGGTGCTCAGCTGCTTAACCACTTAGTAAATATGCATAAATGAAAATTATATACAATTTGGTTCATCACAGAATTCCTCTTCATTAGTACATTTGGGATTTTAGGGGTGCTCAGCCTTGTGTTTACCAATCACCATTTTTTTATTAGTTTCACCTGAATTCTATATTATATGTAGTTACAATGGGATGATTACCATGTTCATTTGAGAGGTGTTCAGTCGGGTGTTTAATTGTTACTGCATTTTTTATTGTGCACATTTTGTTACTCAATTTTCATGTTAAGAATTTAGTTATTTTACTTTTGACATGAGGGGCTCAGCCAGGTGTTAATTTGTTGCTTGCAGTAGAGGTGTGAAAGGAGTAACGCAACCATGCTTTGTGTTACTCCCTAAAATATGGGTGTAGCATGTAGGCCAGGTCTAAAACTGGCTGTCTGGCCCTGGAATCAATCTATCCATCCATCCAGTCCTTGCACCAGGTCCTTTGAACACCCCACACACAGCTACTAAAATATACATTTACACAACTCACAAGGCAAAAAGCTTACCTTTACTTTGCCGTCACAGTGTGCCGAGACCACAGCCACGGTCACCTTTACCAGCTGTGTCGTCGATAAGTGAATTTTAAAGTGTCTGAAGAAATGTGAATAAAGACATTGAAATAAATGTTCAACCTCCTCCACCGTCACCTCATCCTTAGATTTTTGAATGTCATTCCACAGGGTTTTAAAATCCTCCGGATGAATGGCAAGAGAGATGTCCATGTGTGGTTCGACTGGCACAGAGAATACCAGTTCTGTGGTGGGCACGTGTCCATGTACTTCATATCCAGCGCACATAGCCACCAACCATCTAAGATCATGTGACCTGATCACCAGTTTACCAAAACAGCAGTCAAATGCCTGTTGGAACCAGGTGCCCACTATAGCCGTGAATGACTCTGACCCGTTAATAAGAAATAGTGGAAGACAGGTGAAGGTCTCTGGTAACACTTCTAATATGTCCTCCTCTGTGTATGTCCCGCAGAACCAACCAGTCCACACAATCCGCTCCTCTGTGCCCGATTTGGAGAGCTGGGATTGGGATTTTCCAGTAATCTAGCAGTGAAAAGAAAAAAAAAAATATTGAATTGTGGTGTGCAGAAGGAAAGGCTGCACTGCTAGGGTGGGCAATGCTAAAGTGAACCTGCTACTTAGCCATGCACACTTGCACCCCATACCTGGAAGCTCCTAATATTACCCTTTGCTCCCAGCAACTGAACAAAGCAGTGGGGGAAAGTAAAGGGAAGGTGACTATATGCAACTGGTGAGGATAGTAATGAAAGCAAACATATATATTATGAACAAGCAGTAAAAGCAATCCACAACAAGCCGTCATTAGGGGCATATGTGCATGGGGGGTAGGGAAAACTTATTCTGGGTTTTTGGCAGATCAACATATATTTTTCAATAACTACAGTATTTTTTTTTTTAGAGGCAAAACATGGTGAAATGTGCAATATTACAGATTTTTTTTTATTTTGCCCAGATTTAGTTTTTAGGAATAGTCCAGTGCAGATATACTAACCTGAACTAGTATTGCAGTTGGATCCCTCTCTTTCCCTTTGAGTCCAGGAAGACAGGAAAAGTTGGCTTTCAGGTTAAAGTCTGACCCCGGATCAACAGCGACACCCTTCTGCTTTTCAGCTGCTATAGTGGCAGATAGATGCTTTGAGTATTCCTTTAGCTTGTCATATGAAAAATTATACATCGGTGTCACGCTGTAAATAGTCCATTGTTTTTGAAGCAACAGAGCTGCCTTCTGTGGATCAAGGGTTTCCTGAAACAGTCAATACAAAGATTCCTTGTATGAAAACACATAAAATGACCAGATTTAAACAAATGTTTATTAACAAGATAGGTAGAAACAGACCAGTATACACAAAGAAAAGGTTTTGCTGGCCTTCGAGCATATAGAGCAGGGATGTCAAACTGGCGGCCCTCCAGCTGTTGTGAAACTACAAGTCCCATCATACCTCTACCTGTGGGAGTCATGCTTTTAAACTGTCAATCTTGCAATGCCTCATGGGACTTGTAGTTTGGCAACAGCTTGAGAGCCGCCAGTTTGACACCCATGATATAAGGGGAAGGCATGTAGGACATCACACGTAATAGCACTTTATCATCTAAAAGGGTAACTCCAGTTTGTGGGGAAGAAAATTTGCAAATTGAAAACAAAAACTAGAAAAAAATAATATAGCGTATACAACGACTCAAGTCATATTGTAACTGAATATTATTAAAAATTACATTTCCTTTTCAATCTGCAGCTCTGTAATTTTCTGTAAAATGCTGTGCAATATGGCTACCTGCGCCCCCAAGAAGAGATACTCCCAAAAGGGAAATCACATCTAAAAAGGGATGCAGATCCTGTCACTTTCCTCATTAGAACCTTATAGGTGCAGCAGCTGATTGATAAATATTAAACCCATATTACCCAAACAAAATTTACGTCCTTTTTTTCACACAAATAGAGCTTTCTTTTGGCTGTATTTGATCACCTGTGCGCTTTTTATTTTTTGCGCTACAAACAAAAAACCCCCAAAATTAAAAAAAAAAAAAAACCCCAAAAAATAATATTTTTTCATTTCCGTCAAACAATTTCCAAAAACCTCAAATTTCGTCATAAATTTAGGCCAAAATGTATTCTGCTACATGTTTTTGGTAAAAAAAAAATCCCAATAAGTGTATATTGATTGCTTTGTGTGAAAGTTATAGCATCTACAAACTATGGTATAGATAATTTGAAATTTACATAGCTTTTACTTTCTGACTGCTCATCACATTTCTTGAGGTGCTAAAATACCAGGATAGTACAAACACCCCCAAATGACCGCTTTTCGGAAAGTAGACACCCTAAGCTATCTGCTGAGGTGCATATTGAGTCCATGGAAGATTTATTTTTTTCCACAACTTTTTGGAAAATGACAAAAACATTTTTTTTTTTTTTTTTTTTTACACAAAGTTGTCACTTAAATGATATATTGCTCTCAAAAGCCATGGGTGTATGTGGAATTACACCCCAAAATACATTCTGCTACTACTACTGAGTATGAGGATACCACACGTGAGACTTTTTGGGAGCCTAGCAACATACAGGAGCCTGAAATCCAATGACCACTTTGAAAGCCTGAAGGTGCGTAACTTCCTCATTTCACTTCCTCACTACCCATCACAGTTTCGAAGGCCCTGAAATGCCACAATAGCACCAAACCCCCCCCAAGTGACTCCTTTTTGGAAAGTAGACACCCCAAGGAATTTAAAACTAGGCATGGTAAGCATTTTGCAGATCTAATTTTTTCTCACAAGGTTTTGAAATATATATATAAAAAAAAGAGAAAATATGTTTTTGTTTTCTTTCTTCATTTTCCAAAAACTTGTGGCAACAAACGAGATCTGCAAAATACTCACAATGCTTTTATCAAATTCCTTAGGGTGTCTACTTTCCAAAAATGGGTCATTGGGGGGGGGGGGGGGGGAGGGTTGGTGCTAGTCTGGAATTCCAGGGCCTCCGAAACTGTAATAGGTAGCCAGGAAGTGTAATGAGGAAATAAAGCTCTTTAAAAGCCTGAAGGTGCTTATTGGATTTTGGGGTCCTGTACTTGGCTAGACCGCCAAAATGTCTCTCACATGTGGTACCCCCATACTGGGGAGAAGTAGCAGAATGTATTTTAGGGAGTAATTGCACATATACCTATGGCATGCATGAGCAATAAATTATTTAAATTACAATTGTGTAAAAAATTTTTTTTTGTCATTTTCCAAAAACTTGTGGTAAAAAAAAATAAATTCTTCTATTGATTCAACATTCCTCTCAGCAAATAGTTTGGGGTGTCTACTTTCCAAAAAGGGGTCATTTTGGGGGGTGGGGGCGTTTTACGCCCAGCATTAGAAGTTTATGCCACACATCATTCACTCTTCTAACCACCTGAAGATCAAGCCTTTTCTGCCACTTTGTTCACAATAAAAAAAAAAAAATAAAAAAAAATCAGTATTTTGGCTAGGAAATTTGAACCCCCAAACATTATACAATTTTTAGAGCAGACACCCTAGTGAATAAAATGATGGGTGCTGCAATTTTTTAATCTCACATAGTACTTACACACTAATACAGTGATCAGTAAAAATCTGCGCACTGTAAACAATGACACTGGTGACAGGGCTGTGAAGGGTTTAACTGGGGGGGTTGGGCAATCAATGGGTTAAATGTGACCTAGGTGTGTTCTAACTGTAAGTATGTGCTGTTTTACTCACGTTTTGTATGTCTTCTTCTCTCTCTGGGACATTATGTGCCCAGGCAGAGCAGAGTTACATCATATCCTGTCCTGTATAAATGTCAACACAGGACAGGGACCGATCATCCGACTTCAGCCGGACATCACTGGCTGAAATCGAATGATTGATCCCTCCGGGATCAAATGGTGACACCTGCGGGTCGGCGAGGCGCGCGCGTGCCCCCCCCCCGCGAAAACCTAGGGAGCGCGGATCACGTTTTAAAACGTGATTGTGCCACCTTGTGGCCGTTTTTCCACAGTGGCTGGACGGCAAGCCGTTAATGCACGGGTAAATGAACACGAATATAGTTGAAATTCACTATAAATGTTTGTCTAGATGGTATTGTACACCGAGTGTGGCACATAAAACAGAGAGAAGAAGTATCACCTTTATGTTGGAGAGGATGTGGGGCAATAGGGACAATGGCTCATATATGGTGGGAATGCCCAAACATTCAGTTATATTGGCAGGAGATAATTTATCATATACATGAGATTTGGGGGACATCTATCCAGAAGGATCCATGGGTATGTCTTTTCTATAGAACAGAGTTGTCTGTAAAACAATATAAAAACAGTTTATTATATCATCTGATTGGAGCAGCAAAGGGTTTAATTCCCAGGTTTTGGAAGGCCCAGGATCCACCAACAATGAGGTATTGGATAGACAGAGTAGAATATATGTTAGTAGGATGAAGGAACTTTGTTACATGTAGAAAGATGAAATGGAAAAGTTTAGAAATATTTGGGGTAAATGGTATAAGTTTAGAACTTCAGAAAAAAATATTTAAAAATGAAAAAAGGTCCCCCGATAGTAGTACCAGAGAATTTAAATGGTTGAAGAGATCTATATATACTGTATATATGACTAGATTAATAGGAGGGCAAAGAGAGGATAAGATGAGATTGGACAGGGGTGTGTTGGGGATAAAATTTATATGTATGACGTAAAAAGATTTGTGATGGTTTTGTAATGTATTTTTTTTCTTAAGGGAAAATTTAATAAAAGACATAATGGAAAAAAAAAAATGTCTAAAGTGTGCGGCATAATAGTATTTCGTAACTTCTGAACCACTAACCCATATACAGTTAAATATAGTTATCTGAAGTTTTCTTAACCTCCCTAGCAGTCTAATTATATCCATATTTCTGTGCTAAAAGCGGTACTTTTTTTTGCATGAAAAAATGTATTTTTTTTATTGTAGACCTGTAATTTTTAGGAATAACTCACTGAAATCTGTCCGAACAAGAGTCTAGTAAACATCCCGGGTATGTTAAAATTTGAAACATGAAATCATAAATTATAATTTAATAATAATAAACATAATAATAAATTTAATTCAATAATATAATCAAACCAAAAACACTGAAATTTGAAATACAGCGCCAAGTTCTCACATCACTGAGCAAAGTCGCAAAATCGTTTTCAGTGTCTGATGATGAATTTCCCCACGAATCATTATCACTCAATTCTGCAAGTAGTTCTAATTTACTCTCGCTGTTCTCTAGCTGGTCTAAAACCGCTTTTGACCTTTTTGGACGCCATGGACGTTTCTCAGTTTCCAGGCAGAAAGAACAGTCAAAATGCAGGCAGGACACAGGACAAAGCACTCGGGACAAAATGTATGTGAAATGGTTTGATACAGGAATGTTATACTGTGTGATTTTAGTGTATTTAGTGAATGAAACTTTTTGACATTTTTAAATTTCCCGCCGGTTCCGTCCCCCGTACGTCCTGACGTTGCAGGGAACGGAACCCAGAAGACAGATGCTGGCATCGGCTGGAGGACATTACAGGGGACACTGCAGGAGGGACATCGCGGGAGCGCAGGATAAGGTAAGTGCAGAACAGATCCCGGAGCAGCGCTGCAGGGTATTCCCAAGTGTAGCTCGGGGTTACCGCTTGTGGTGCTGAAACTTTACCCTGAGCTACACTTGGGAATACCACCAGGGAGGTTAAGGTCTGTAGCTGGGACCCTTACAGGTAAGGTTTCAAATAAATATAAAGGTTTAGGAATGATAGCCATCTTGATTGCTGGGCTGTCTCAAGATATATGGATAAGGCTTGGGGTGTCCATTTATGAAGCAGATTTGCTATCTCTATACAGTATATACAAGGAGGACATTTTGCTTGTATAAAGTCTGATACGTGGGTGTAATGTGAATTATTATTATACAGGATTTATATGGCGCCAACAGTTTGCTCAGCGCTTTACAATATAACGGGTGACAATACAGCAAAAATACAGTTCAATACAAGAAGGTTAGGAGGGCCCTGCTCCTTGGAGCTTACAATCTAAGACCAGGGTATTTAATATAGTCCGACTTTGAGCTATAAAGTGAGTAACTGTTGGAGACACAGTGTTGGGATATTAACTGGTATGATCTCGGTTTTAGCTGTGTTAACCTTGTATCCAGACAATTTGCGGGGAGGAGGAGAAGAAGGGTGGATCTCCCTAATGGGGACACAGCAATAACAACTGACAGATGTTCTAATCTCTCTCCACTCTGTCCAAAACTGGAAAAAAAAAAAAAAAAGTTTTGCCTTTAGTTATACTTTAACCACACTATAGCCATATGACAGCTACAGCGCAGTAACCCAGTCCTGGGAGGGCGTCATATGACGTCCTGCCAGAACGCGCAGCCCCAGGGGCGTGCACCCGGCGATCTCTGTGATTGCTGTGTCCTACAGACCTGATGAGGTAAAAGGCCAATCACAGCAGCCTTTTACCACATGATCAGCTGTGTCCATTGACACAGCAGATCACAAAGTAAATACAGTTGCCAGTTATCGGCAGCACTTTCCTCACGCTGTCACAGCGCGAGGAAAGTACTGCCGATAAGCGGCAGCTGTCAGAGGAGTTCGGCAACGATGATCAGTGCCCAGCAGTGCCGCCTGTCAGTGTCACCTATCAGTGCAGCATCATCAGTGCCTCTTCATCAAAGCCCACCAGTGCAGCCTCATCAGTACCACCTCATCAGTGCAGCCTTATCAACGCACATCAGTGAAGGAGAAAAATTACCTATTTGCAAAATTTTATAATAGAAACAAAGAAAATTTTTTTTTCTCCAAATTTGTTTGCTCTTTTTTTGTTTATAGCGCAAAAAATAAAACACCCAGTGGTGAATAAATACCACCAAAAGAAAGCTCTATTTGTGTGAAAAAAATATAAAACTTTCATATGGGTACAGTGTTGCATGACTGCGCAATTGTCAAACTGCAACAGCGCTGAAAGCTGAAAACTGGCCTGGGCACGAAGGGGGTATAAGTGCCCGGTAGGCTAGTGGTTAAGGGCTGTATTTTTTTAAATAAAATAGAAGAAACATAAACCGATGAAATATAAAAATCCTCCTAGCACATTAAATAACTGGACAATGTGTAATATGGACTGGAAGAACTTACCTGTATAGGTGTGCTTTGTGGTACCCTCCTCTTGGATGCGAGGCGGTATGATGAACGTCGCCGAGCAGAAGTTAGGCTTCCAAGAGGGTACCTAGAGCTCTGGTAGGGGGCGATGCTGCTCCGCAATACTGACTTACTTTTGGGGGTTGACACCCCATCAGTAGGAGTTTGCATAGCCTAAAGGAAGGAACAAAAAAAATTAAAATGGAGACAAACGACAGACACGCGTACTCCTCAGTCAGAGCAGCCTGTTCAATGGGCCAAATACAGAATTACTGTTTAAATACAAAATATCTGTATTGCTCATGATTTTTGCAATGACAAATACTACATACTGTACATCACAGAGAATGTTAAACTTAAAGCTCAACTTTTTATGGTAAAAAAAAAAATAATAATTTGACTTACTTCCCCATTTACTTTTATAAACACTATCAAGTTGCTGAACTCTAATTAGAACAGCTTCTTCTGAACAAATGTATTAGATAGTAAACCCAAAAATAAAAAAAGGAAGAAAATAATAGACTCTACACTTGTTGAGGATGTATCATTCTTTCCTTCATTTGTGGTGGGTTTTTTTTTTACCCTTCTGTCCTTGCAACTTCTTTGACATCTGATCCTTGCATGACAACACTGTGCCTGCTTGTCTAGCTGTTTAGGAAATGTTGTCATCCTAGAATGTGCCCTCCCTGTGATCTCTATAATGACACACAGCCTAACACTGTATACAGCTTGGAGTCCACAGAGGGTCAAAGAGACACGTGCCATTGGTAGTTCATGTCACACTTGCCATCCTAACACTGGTATCTCCTGACACCCTGATCCTTGGCTTCCATTGGTGCTGGGAGAAGTCTGCAGGACATCCGAGGTGATGCAGGTGTGCCCTGCAAAGCTATGGGGCATTGAGAAGATTGGTTGCTTAACACACAGCTAGCTGGTTTGGTGAGGGCTCTCCGCCAGGCCCTCCGCCAGGGCCAGCTCGCCAGACACTCCGCCAGGGCCAGCTCGCCAGACACTCCGCCAGGGCCAGCTCGCCAGACACTCGCACAGCCCCTCACTTGCCTTTCTTCTTGGGGCACTGTTGCCCCCACTGACACCAGCGATGGGGCACTGTTCCTCTCACTGACACCAGCGATGGGGCACTGTTCCTCTCACTGACACCAGCGATGGGGCACTGTTCCTCTCACTGACACCAGCGATGGGGCACTGTTCCTCTCACTGACACCAGCGATGGGGCACTGTTCCTCTCACTGACACCAGCGATGGGGCACTGTTCCTCCCACTGACACCAATGATGGGGCACTGTCCCTCCCACTGATGCCAGGCCCCTGGGTATACAATACACGTCTCCAGCCATAACCCCAATGATGTGTTGGAAGCTCTTACAGCAATCCAGCGCCTCGCACTTTGCTCCCGGCTCCGCACACATCCGATCTATAGCCGAGATCTCTTCATCATAACATCCAGGGCTCTCGCTGGCTCCATACACATAGACTACCAGATACAACCCCGATTTGGCGGTTACAATTTCAAATTCCGCCCTCAATGCCCGGATATGATGTAAATTTCTGGCGCGAGGCTTGGAACGCAGAACACTTCCGCATCACGTTATGGCACGCTGCCACGGCTAGTACGTGCGGTGCCCTCAGAAAACATGGCCGCCCCGGGACGTTGATTGTCCTGTATGATATCCGCTGTGTTCTGGTCGGTGCTGTATCGGCAGATTTGTGTTGCCGGTCCATCTGAGTGTTCGGTTTGGATCGAAGAAGTTAGTGTCTGTCTGTGTGTGAGGGGTGAACCCTTCCGGATTCTATCACGTGGTCCTGGAAGGCGGGCACAGCGTATGGTGCCCGGACACTGACAGGTGAGGCTGACCTGGTGCTGGAAGGAAGCTCTGTTTTAGAGTTTAATGTGTTGAACATTTAAAAGTGTAGTTTTTGTTTCCGAGTTGTATAAAGGTGTATGAGGTGGAGAAGTGGAAGGAGCTCAGAGGTTTGTATGAATGACAGAGGTCATAGAGGTCACAGTGCGATCAGTCAGTGCTGGGCACAGACATTGGGGTCAGAGGTCATCCTGTGCGATCAGTCAGTGCTGGGCACAGACATTGGGGTCAGAGGTCATCCTGTGCGATCAGTCAGTGCTGGGCACAGACACTGGGGTCAGAGGGCATCCTGTGCGATCAGTCAGTGCTGGGCACAGACACTGGGGTCAGAGGGCATCCTGTGCGATCAGTCAGTGCTGGTCACAGACATTGGGGTCAGAGGGCATCCTGTGCGATCAGTCAGTGCTGGTCACAGACATTGGGGTCAGAGGGCATCCTGTGCGATCAGTCAGTGCTGGTTACAGACATTGGGGTCAGAGGTCATCCTGTGCGATCAGTCAGTGCTGGGCACAGACATTGGGGTCAGAGGTCATCCTGTGCGATCAGTCAGTGCTGGGCACAGACATTGGGGTCAGAGGTCATCCTATCTGATCAGTCAGTGCTGGGCACAGACATTGGGGTCAGAGGCCATCCTATCTGATCAGTCAGTGCTGCGCACAGACATTGAGGTCAGAGGTCATCCTATCTGATCAGTCAGTGCTGGGCACAGACATTGGTGTGCACTGACCAGTTTTGTAGTGTAGGCTCACGTGTGTGTTTGTATATGCATGCCATGTGTGCAGCAGCCCATTCATTTCACTCAGTTGCTGTACCCATAAGAAACACAGGGTGTCCCCAATGCTTTTTTTAACCTTTTTTTTTAACCACTTGACCCAAAAGCAAATTCTGACGTTTTTATCTTACATGTAAATCTGTTTTCTTTTTCTTTTTTTTTAGACAATTACTTGGAACCCCAAACATTATATATTTTTTTAAGCAGAGACCCTACAGAATAAAATAGTGGGTGCTGCAATTTTTTATGCCACATAGTATTCACGGAGCGAATTTTCAAATGCAATTGTTTTGAAAAAAATACACCTTTTCTTCATTTTAATGCACAAAATCACAATATATTGGCCAATTATTTGGTAACATATAAAATATGATGTTACTCTGAATAAATGAATACCAAACATGACATGCTTTAAAACTGCACATGCCCCGTGCAATGGCAACAACCTACATACATTTTTTAAATCCATAGCAATGCTTTAAAAGCCTCTACAGGATACCATTTTAGATTTACAGAGGAGGTCTAGTGCTAGAATTACTGCCCTGGATCTGACATTTGTGGCAATACCTCACATGTATGGTGCAACCGCTGTTTACATACTGTTAACAAAAATGGGGGGGTGGCGAGGGTGTACTTCCTTTTAAGTTATTTTGATTTTTTCAAATTATTTTTACACTGTCCCTTTTCATTTTTTTCTTTTTTAGCACTTTTGTAAGGCAGCGGGGGAGGGGGGCATCTTCTCCTGCTGTTTGTAAAAGCAATCCTACAGCTAATTAGCCACTAGGATTGCTTTTACATGAAAGCCCATCACCAGCTGAAAAAAACTATACCAAGATGATGCCTATGCTATGTTCTTCTTTTTTTTTTTTTGTTTGTTTTTTGTATGCAGCCTGTGGGCTGAATGGGAAAAAAAAGAAGAGAAGAAATCTCTGCCAGAAAAAGTTTGTGGTAAGCCCACCATTAGAATATACCGTCCTGCATCCACCCTGTCACGTACTCGCTAACGGTAGCTCTATGGACCACAGTCCGGGATTCCCCAGGGCGCGGAGTCTAAGCCCCAGTCGGCTTGTTCACCAGAGCCCCTGATGGTGGGGATGGACTTGGAGCAGGCTGAGACCAGGTCGCGGCCCCCGGGTACACCCAGCTGTAGTAGAGAGGACCGCCAGCGGGACGTAGCTGAATAAGAGCCTGATGTGAAGAGGCAGGGCAGACCTGAGCAGTAAACGGATTGATCCATGCAGGATGGATGGATGCGGACACACCGTGAAGCAAGTAGCAGAGTCAGACAGGCCGGGTCGGTAACTGTGGAGACAGAACGGAACAGAGCAGCAGACAGGGTATAGTCGGGTCACAGGCCAAGTTCAGCAACAGGAGGTCAGACGATCAGGAGCAGGAAGAAGAGTGGTCAAAGGCAAGCCAGGGGTCAGGGCATGAGACGGTCAGCAGTAATCAGGATCAGGCTGGGGGTCGGCAACAAGGTACACTCACAGGATCAGAACACAAGCAGGGGATCAAGACCATACGGCAACTTGGACATTGCAATGGCCAGTTTAAATAGCCCACCCGGCGCCGACAGGCGCGCCTGGGTCCTAGTGCCTGCCTGGCGCCATCATTGGTGACAGGCGCACCTGGGTCCTAGTGCCCAGCTGCCTGTATGTCTTATCGGGATCCTACGCATGTGCAGATTCGTGCGCCGCGGCGATCTTCTTGTTCCCTGACACACCCACTTCTAATGGCGGGCACACATGAAATATGCCAACAAATATTATAAAATATATATGCCGAAGCATAGGGGCCATCTACCCACAGGCCACCCCAGGCCCCCATGCTTCTGCAGATGAAAAATCTCATCCAACAGCGCTGCCCACACTGACTTAGGTATATTCTGAGAGCAAGTTCCTGTTGCTGTCAGAATAAATAAGTCGGTGCTGCAGCTGAAAGCATTCCTGCAAAGAAAACAGCAATGGTTAACAAAACAGTAACAATAATACAGTACAAGTGTAACCATAGAACAGTAACAACAACAAAAAAAACTATAACTGTTTTTGGTTTTTAAAATTTTTAATTTTTTGGGGGATTTGTACTTTTTTGTTTCTTTTAAACCTCAACTCTTTAAAATGCCTCTCATGCAGCTGGCTAACTGCATCTAGGTTGGGGGTCTGGGGCATAGCACCTTCTGGATACAAAAGGGCCCTGATGATCTCTTCCTTGAATTTTAGAAAGGATACACTTTGCCCAGTTGCTTTGTAAAGCACAAAAGCGTTATATAGAGCCAATTGAAATAAATAAACACTCTTTTTTTTTTTTTTTTTTTTTTTTTTTGTACCAGCGTATGGCTTTTCGGGAAACTAAGTATGGCTTCATCATCTGGTCGTTGAAGTCCACCCCTGCCATGTTAAGGTTATAGTCATGGACACAGAGGGGCTTCTCAACAACACCAACTGCTGTGGTAATTTGGATGGTCGTATCTGCGTGAATAGAAGACAGGGCGAAAACATCCCGTTTGTCCTTCCACTTCACTGTGAGCAATTCCTAATTTCTCAAGCAGGCTTTTTCCCCCTTTCTAAGATGGGTATTTACAAGCTGTTGGGGGAAGCCCCAGTGATTAGTTTGTACGGTGCCACATGAGCCAATTCCAAGATTGTACAAATGTTTAAATAGTGGCATACTTGAATAAAAATTGTCCACATAAAAGTGGTATCCCATATTGAAAAAGGATGACACCAAGTCTGAAACTATCTTGCCACTGCTCCCCATGTATTCTGGGAGCTCCACGTGACTGTCTTTTCCCTCATAAATCTGAAACTTGTATGTATAGCCTGTTGCCCTCTTACAGGTTTTATACTGTACATCTTGACCCCATATCTGGCATGCTTGCTGGGGATAAATTGTTTGAATACAGGGTGTCCGGAAAAATTGAGGGACTCAACGCAGATGTTTTGTTAGGGAGTATAGACATCTGCAAATTTTTGGTTAAGGTGACTTAAGAGGGGCCGAATTTTGTGGAACCGCTCAAATTCAGGGTTACCCCGAGGATGACAGTGTTGTCATTAAAATGCATTATACTCTCATATCTAAGCCTGGCCATGGCAGCAGAGAACACAGGCATATGATGAATTGGGTCTGTGGACCAATACAACCGCAATTCATTTTTTTTAGCAATGCCCATGTTGAGGGTTAGGCCCAAAAAAACTTTAAATTCGAAAAAACCGCAAAGTTTGAATCTGAGTTGGCGGTGATAAACTCTTGTGCATATAAATTGCTTTGATCCTCAATCAATCCATACAGATCTTCCTTGAAAAACCGCTCCAAAAAATCAAGGTAGTTAAATTTGCTGTTTGCACCTGAATTACGGGTTGGGCAGTGAATAGGGGAAGTACGGGTGCTGCAGAATTTGTGGGCTGCCAATCTGGATTTGCAGGCACATCTGGAAGGATACTAGGGGCTCTGCGGGTCTGTGTGCAAATTCTTGGTGGTTGCGGGACAATACTTATGCTCGCCACCGCACCAGGTTGTACTGCACTTATGGGACTCATCACCAAGTGATACTGCAGTGCTGGTATGTGAAAGACCAGGATGTACTAGGTCGCTGGTGCTCGCCAGCTCACCAAAAGGTGGAGCGGCACTAGTACTGGCACTCTGCTGCATATGAGAGTCATCATGCATTTGTAACATCTCAGCAACCTGGGAATGGGGTCGGGTACGCCTGATCTTAGCAGGGACCTCTTCTCCATAGTCTGAACTACCTGTCAGGGTACTGCTGCTGTCAACAGGTTCGCATTCTGAGCTGGATTCTGTCAGTGAATCTTCCACTTCGCTCTCACCTGACATGCTCAGAATCCTTTAGGCCTCTTCACTAGTGTACCTTTTGTTGAACATTTTGGCCACTAATTTTATAGGTACCTAGTGCGACTCACGGGAAAAAGAGCACCTGTGTGTCAGGGACTGCTTGAACCACTACAAAAAATTTACCGGCAAGTGCTAACAGAGATCAGGCCTGATTCTTCGAACACTGCGGTTTTGTGTGCAATGTATCAAGTGACAGTGATGTACTAAGACACTGCACTTGCTGGGGAAGAAGGGGGGGGGGTGTAAGCGTAGGGGCTAAACGCAGGTGCTGCCAGGTGCCGGGGCTGATCCCGATAACGCTGCATTTTTGTGGACGCTATACTAATGTGAATGCTGGTATAGTGCAAAGATATTGATCCGTTCAGACACTATACTTGCAGTGGAGGTTTATTGTGTATGGGGGTATGGAAATGTTTGAAAAAAAACTACTTGTCCAGGGACTAAATCGGGGCCCCAATCTACTTGCCCCTCATGACAATTTAATTGTCCTGACTAAAAAAAAAAAAAATTTTTTAACCAAAACCGTATCTGCTTTAAGTGAGGCTTGAAAATTTTTTTTGGGGGGGAGGGGTGTTATATGCTTGGGTGTAACTTACATTATTTAAAACATTTTTTACTGAACTTTTTTTTTTTTAATCACAAAGGGGACAAAAAGTCCCCTTTTGTGATGATTTTTTGGTGACAGGTTCTTTTTTTTTTTTTTTTTTGAGACATCAGGGTCTAAAATTTCGATGTTTTGTTTCCTAAGCCACTTGGTTATCACTTTTGCCTTATGGCCAGGTACTTCATTATGCTGGAAAATACATTGTTTGTCACAAAACTATTCTTGGATGGTTGGGAGAAGTCGCTCTCGGAGGAGGTTTTTGGACCATTCATGGCTGTGCTCTTAGGCAAAATTGTGAGTGAGCCCACTCCCTTGGCTGAGAAGCAATCCCACACTTGAATGGTCTCAGGATGATTTACTGTCGGCATGACACAGGACTGATGGTAGCGCTCACCTTTTTTTCTCTGGACAAGGTTTTTTCTGGATGCCCTAAACAATTGGGAAGGGGATTCATCAGAAAATGACTTTACCCCAGTCCTCAGCAGTCCAACCCCTGTACCTTTTGCAGAATATCAGTCTGTCCCTGATGTTTTTCCTGGAGAGAAGTTGCTTCTTTGCTGCCCTTCTTGACACCAGTCCATCCTTCAAAAGTCTTTGCCTCACTGTGCTTGCCGATGCACTCACACCTGCCTGTTGCCATTCCTGAGTAAGCTCTGCACTGGTGGTGCCCCAATCCCACAGCTGAATCAACTTTAAGAGATGGCCCTGGCGCTTCCTGGACTTTCTTGGGCACCCTGAAGCCTTCTTCACGACAATTTGAACATCTCTTCTTAATGATCTGATAAATGGTTAATTTAGGCGCAATCTTAATAGCAGCAATATCCTTCCCTGTGAATCCCTTGCAAAGCAATAACTGCACGTTTCCTTGCAGGTAACCATGGTTAACAGAGGAAGAACAATGATTTCAAGCACCACCCTCCCTTTAAATCTTCCAGTCTGTTATTCTAACTCAATCAGTATGACAGAGTGATCTCCAGCTTTGTCCTCCTCAACACTGCCACATGTGTTAATGAGAGAGTTGCTGACATGATGTCAGCTGGTTCTTTTGTGGCAGTGGAAATGTTTTTGTCGCCTCTGCGTGCAAGCACGAGGGGACAGGGGTGCTTTAACCCTTTCACTGCTAGGTCCTGACAGCAGGTCCGGTCCGCTTTCGCCTGTCAGGTGTAAGTGGTCAGGCGGCTCTGCTGCCGCCGATCGCTTCCACAGTCCCCTATGAAATCAAATTGGGACTTTATGTCCCCTATGTGATGAAAAATAAAGTTTAAAATAAAGTTACACCCAAGTATATAACGAACGTAAAAATGCATGCGTTGGGGTGCCTACGCTTGAAAATGTTGATTGCGATAAACCTGTTACATATCGCTGCGCACACCAGAATGAGAGCAATAATTTGACCACCAGACCTCCTCCATAACACTAAACTGATGAACTATAGGGGCTTTTGAAGCGTATATAGAAAATATAGGGTACTGAAGTGTGATGCCATTTCATAGGTGCACACAAATTTAAGGTTTGGCATGTTAGGTATTTATTCACTCAGCACAACCTCGTCTCTTATATTTTACCCAAAATTTGGATAATTTATTGCATTTGTTTGCCCTAAAATTTACTTTAGTGTGATTTTTTTTTTTTTTTTTTTTTACTGAAAGTTTGCGTTTCCTAGACCTAATCTCGTGTGACATACAAAATTGGAACTTCCACTATTTTGTTATCTAGGATATCTGCTTTCAGAAAAATGATGTTTTTAAACCTGTCAAAAAAATGCAAAAATGGCTCTGGCAGTGAAAGGATTAAAACATTTTATTTTTACACTTGCTTTAATTTTTGTTTGTGGGTTGTGGCGTGTTTTTTTTTTTTTTTTTATTGCTGTCACAAGGAATGTAAACATCCCTTGAAACAGTAATAGGCAGTGACCGGTACTCTTTATGGAGAGGTCTGGGGTCAAGAAGACCCTAGATACCTCCTCTGTCCTTTAAAAGCATTTGATCACACCAATTGCGGTGTGATCAAATGCTTTCCATTTTTTAAAAAAGGGGCTGTTTACATCCGGGGAAACCAGAAGCTATGTATGCTCATTGCTTCCTGTTTCCTATATCATAGAGGTGGACAGACTGGTTCTGGTCCTTCTCCAACTCTATGTTCAGCTGGCGGAAGTGTTGGTTGGTCGAACAGGTGTGCTGGTGGGATGGGACAGCCCGCAGGAGGGGGGGGGGGACATTCCCTCATCCCCTTGTAAAAGCGATCTAGTGGCTAGCTGCTTGGATTGCTCTTTCAAGAGAACTGCCTGTTGGCTGTAGACCCGGCTGCTTGCCTGCAGCTTGGCTACCTCTTGCCCGCTACCTGGAACTGCATGTCCGGGCATCAGGAGATAGGACTTACACATCCCTGTGGTGTCTGTGTGTGGTTAATCCATTATTCCAAAGGTGATATAGCACATGTGCTCAACTGTCATCCCTATGCACTCACAAACTTCAATAGTTGCATCATCAACGCATGTGATATCAATGGACACTGCAGCTTGCTGTACGTTCTGTTATGGAGCTGCATCAGAATGGCAGTACGTGTTTCATGTGACAACGTGCCCATAATTGTAGGGATGAATTTCTGGTGATAGAGATTTATTTATATATATATGTGCTATGTAATAAAAGTATTGTGCATTGCAGAATCCCATTCCTTTCATCACATGGAAATCTTTTGGTAGCCCTGGTTCTGGTGTTTTTGTACTTTTGGTCTTTCCTTTTATATTCTTTTTCTTTTTGTTTCTTGGTTTTGTTGTTTTATAATTATCTATCTATCTATCTAATCTAATATATATGTGATAATTTTTTTTTTTGCCTTGCAGTAACTTGCTTTCTATGACGGGAAACCTCACTAGAGGATCCATTTCAAGTTCTCCTATCACAGGCATATTGAATGCAATCAGTGGAGGGACGTCCCTATTGATCATATGATGGCTCTTCGTGCTGGTCTCAGGTTATTCATTGGCTGTGGAGCTGTAAGCAGACAGCAGGTTATCAGAAGCTTCTGCCTGGTGCACAGAATACAGGCTGCCACTTCTGGCCATGAAGGTCATAGAACTCCAGGTGAGAGATCACTGTTCAAAGGTGACTGTGATGGGCTTGCTGCAATCACTTTAATAAAGACAGATGCAAATTGCTTCTGCAGCATAAGGCTTCATGTACACGAGCAGCTCCTGAACTCGCGTTTAGGAGCTTTTGGCATTTTTTTGTTAAAGCTCCTAAACTCAACTCCATAAAAGCCTATGTATCCATGTACACACAGGCTTTTAGCAGAGTTTAGGAGCTGCCGCATTTAGGTGAGGTTACACCTCCGTCTCCTAAACGTGGAAGATTCGTGTTTGGGATAAAAACGTTTTGACTGACGACCGTGGGAGAATGCAAAACCGCTGCAAAAACACGTTACTGCGGTTGCTGCATTTTGCCAGGGTTTTGCAATGATTTGCGCTTTCTCGCGGCCAGCACTCAGGGTAGGCTCGTGTACATGAAGCCTAATACTGACGTAAATATTTCCATGCTTGAAGTGGTAGAGTGAAGGTGCTAGAACTTTGGTTGAACGGTACTTTAGTACTTGATTGATCTTATTCTAATGTGCTCATGAAGACCCTATAGGACATTTGGGTGTTACGTGGGAGGAAGAATGAGGGAAGGGAGGATGCCAGGCTCCAGAAGGAAGAGCTGCAAAGGCCCCAAAAACTGCCGGAAAACCGGAAATGGGACCAGACTGTTCACATAAATTTTATGGGAGTCAGTATGGTCATTCTCCCATACTATCATGCATTCCAGGTATTCAATCCTGCCCATTTCCCAAGCCCGGTCGTGATGAGAGTAGACCACTGGTAAGGTATTTGTCCCAAATCCGTAAAGTGGTAGACGTTACAAGTGGCATAAGATCAGTAGGCGGTTTGTGGACAAGTTCTGTCCATAGTAAAGATGTGAGGTCCAAGGATATCAGGTCATTTTCCAGTAGGGTCCAAAGTTAAGTGGATTTACTATGGTACCAGTCATCTATCTGAAGAAGTGAAGCTGCATGAAAGTATGACAAAAGGTGGGGTGGAGAAATACCTCCTTTGTTCTTGGGTAAGGGTAAGATAGCAGGGCTGATCTGAAGTCTCTTCTGTCCCCAGATAAAGTTGCAAATGGCCTTATTTACTGATGGCGGGGGACCCAGAGGTGGAAAGATGGGGAGTGCTTGGAAAGTATAAAGAAATGTAGACCTGGTTTCATGCAACCAAACTAAGAAATGTTTGGCTTGGCGTAGGCATTAAGACATGCTTGGATTATGCGAGAAAGGGGCATAGGATTAAGATCTGCTAGGGTGGACAGGGAGTTAAGAATTTGGATACCAAGGTATTTTAATAGCCTTTTGTTGTCACTTGTATAATAAGGGCGAGAGGGGACATCCCTGCCGGGTACCATTACGTATCCATATTGTATCCGAAAAAAGGCCATTGGATCGTATCCTCTCCATTGGTTCCTGATATAAAGCCAGGATTTTGCTCAGCATATTGGCCTAAGGCCCAATTGCCGAAGGGTACCCTCAAAGAATTTACAGTGGACCTGGTCAAATGCTTTTTTGGCATCCACTGAGATCAAACAAGCTGGAATATGGCATTTTGGGCATATTCCATTGGCGTAACCGGTTTTAAGAATATTATCCCTGGCTTCCCTCTCAGGGGTGAACCCCACTTGGTCCAAGTGTATCAAGCTTGGGATTAATAGCATAAGACGATTGACCACAGAGAACAGGGTCCTTTCCAGGCCTTGGGCAGGACAGCGATATGAGCCTCAAGGGCGTGTCGCAGGAAAGGGGCTCTAGGAGAGACCGCATTAAAAGTTTTCGTAAGAAGTGGGAGGAGAGAGTTTTGAAAGAATTTACAGAAACAAGTAGTGCAGCCATCCAGGCCTGGGCTTTTATTAAGTTTATGTCAAGTAATCGCCATTGCGAGTACATCCTCTGAAAATGGCTGCTCCAGCTCCTGCACCACAGAGGTAGGGAAGGTTGGGAGCGCAGTGGCGGCAAAGTATGTGTCAAGTTTTAGATTGAAAAACTTCCGGAGAAGTACCAGAGGGGTACTCCGGCAGGTTGTAGAGTGAGTCATAAAATGAGTGGAGTAACCCATTAATATCTTTAGGATGATGGACAAGCTGGCCATCAGCCTTGCATCTATTCCCAGACTTAAACTGATCTTTTTTTGGCATAGAGGGCCCTGGCCAACATCCTACCTGACTTGTTAGCCTCAACACAGAATAGTTTACGGAAATTGTCTCTGATGGACAAAGTCCGCTGCTCAAAGAGTCCCAATAGTCTGAGTTTTGCATCTGACAGCGCAAGCTGTGTGGTCGGGGACTGGCTCCATTTGTGAGAAAGTTCCAAGTCAAAAATACGAAGCATAAGCTCTTTAACTTGGGAGAAGTGTTTGTTCTTAAGTCTAGACCTGTGTTTAATAAAGACCCCATGGAGTTCACATTTTAAGGCCTCCCGCTGGATGGGGGCAGAGGTATTGTCAGACTGATGGTCCAAAAGGAAATGCGTGATGGTGATCCATATCTCTGTAGAACATTCTTCCTCTTGTATCAGTGAGTGATTTAGTCTCCACGTCCACTCGTGGTCAGTTACGTCAGGTAAAGATGGGGACAAATACACTGGCGTGTGGTAAGACCACAATATATTGGCAATCCTACTTTGTGGGTGGAATGTTAATGTGAAGTGGCTGACAAGAAAAAAAAATCAAGACTGGAATACAAAATTATGGGCGGTGGAGTAAAAGGAATAATCTCTGTCAATAGGGTGGAGTATTCTCCAAACATCTATCAGGTTATGTTGGAGAAGTAACTTTTCCAGCCTGTTAATCTGTGTATATGAGACAGAGCTCCTACCTGAAGACGTATCTACAGCGGGGTTAAGGACGCAATTAAATCTCCAACAAGAACAACCCCTTTGGCAAATTCCATCAATTTATGAAGGTATTGAATAGTATGGGCTATTTGTTCAAAACCTTTTAATAATAGATGCCATATTGTTGTAGGAAGTAGAACTAGTCCTTATGATTTAAGCTCCAAACACACAGGCCGAATGTCACCTGAAATAAGTTGGTACAGTAGATACCATCCAACATTCGGCCCGTGTGTACAGGTCCTTGTTGAAAAATCAGCAGCTGATCGGCATCCGATCAGCACTCTCAGCAAATGGCTGCGAGACCCGACGGGGGGAGGGGGGGGCGTTGGTGTTGGCGTCTGTCCCCCTGTCAGAACACAACAGCACAGCGGGGAGGTCAGTGAACTAACATCACATAGTACAGAGACCTCCTTGCTAACTTACCGTGTGTACAAGGCTTTAGAAGACATGCAATGAATTTCCCCCGATCAGTGTGGATAGAGGAATCTTCATTGCCAGCTAGAGTAGTCAGCAACTGCAGCACCCATGGCTGCCTGAAAAGCAATGTTGCCAAACAGTGACTGCGTAATATGGTAGGATGCCGTTTCTGTTGGACTAATCATTTTCCGTCCGGCTCACTCGAATTCTAAATCAATTTTTTTTTATTACAGGGCAACCCATGCCTCAAATTTAATCCAATTTAGTAGAAATCAGCCAAAATTCAAGCCCTTTGCCACTTAATATGCTGCCCTTGAAATTAGTCTGTATGTTCCTTGCCGAGGTGGTTACTCAGGCCAGTGAGGGAAATGATTTATACTCTGGTCTAGCAGTTAAATGGTTTGGGTTTTTCTTTCTGTGCTGTCCATCCCTTTCCTCTGTGTTGTGTTTTTTTATTTATTTATTTGTTTTTATTCTTCTAGCCTTTTATAATGGATCTTGCTGAGAAAGATATCAAATGTGTCACAAGTAATTTAGAGGGCTGTAGGGGACACAAACGTGAAATTTCCTGATTGGTAAAGTGGCTGAAATAGCAGTGATCTCTAGCAGTCTCATGTACTGTGTCTCCAGTCTATGGCATGTCCCTAGGCTCCCAACAACTCCAATAGCATGTCTGCAGTCTCTGACCATCTCCTGTAGCATACTCACAATCTCTGATCATTCACAGAATATTTTAGGGCTGACATACTAAAGAAGTTGAGAAATGTTCATGCAATAGACGGTGCGAATATTCATTTTAATTAGCAAATTGTTTGCAGATGAAATGGCTAAACTGTAATTTTGCTTTTTACTTGATTGGCCAGTAGAAGTGAATATTCGCATAATTTATTGTGTGCCGTCCTGAGTGTGCCATTTGGTAATATCAGAGGCCACACTTAAGGCCCTCTACATTAATAAAGGTGGCCATGGCTCTTCAACATTTTTTTTTTTTTTTAATTTCCTGCAGATTTGAGCAGCTTTGTTTCTCGGTCACACACATGTGGAGAGTTGAACACGGCTCACGTGGGTCAGGAAGTCACGTTGTGTGGGTGGCTCCAGTATCAGAGGTGAGTACTGAGAGTTGTTGGTGTATGCAGAATGTTGTGCTACATACAGTCTGCTTTTCTCTTCTCAAAGGTAGAAATAAGGTTGTGTGTCCTCCAAAAAAATATAACTTGACATCTGTTCCTAATAATTTAGAGCAGAGTTCCACTCAAAAGCGGACGCTTCGCTTATTTTTTTTATTTTTAAACCTCACCACAACTTTATCCCTGACCTGTCTGGTGTGTTCCTTGACCTTCATGATGCTGTTTGTTCACTAATGTTCTCTAACAAACCTCTGAAGGCTTCACAGAACTGCAATATTTATACTGAGATTAAATGACACACATGTGGACTCTATTTACTAATTAGGTGACTTCTGAAGGCAATTGGTTCCACTAGATTATAGTTAGGGGTATCAGAGTAAAGGGGACTGAATACAAATGCACACCACGCTTTTCAGATTTTTATTTGTATAAAATTTTGAAAACCATTTATCATTTTCCTTCTACTTCACAATTTTATGTGCCACTTTGTGTTGGTTTATCACATAAAATCCCAACAAAATATATTTACGTTTTTGGTTGTAACATGACAAAATTTCAAGGGGTATGAATACTTTTTTCAAGTAACTGTATCTCCTAAACTTGTAGTGTTTAGGAGATATTTACACAGCATCTGGTGACACCACCAATGCATGCACTCTGAAAGAAGAGCATACCTGTGCAGTTCTTCAAAGCTGTGTACCATGCCCATGACGAGACAAAAAACGCCCCTGAGGAAGCGCTACAGTGTGAAAAGCATTGGACAGAGCTAATAGTGCTGATGTCACGCTGCCACATCTTTCTGTATGTGGCGGCCATCTTTGTGAATTTTGTGTTCTTTAGTTTTTTGTTATGTTTGTGCTAATTTTGGATTTTGTTAAAAACTGCTACACTAGGCACAATACATCTGGCTCCTTCTAGTGAGCACTTGTTCCATACAGCTACAAAACCTACCTGCTGGCTCCGAACAGTGAAGGCCTAGTTGTTGCCATTATCAGAGGGTTATCTTCTTAAAGGAACCACGTCTGGGGACAAGAGGCTGCGGTGTTAAGTGATTATATAGAGCTTGTATGCTGCCTATAATTTACGCAGCCCTACATTCTGGTGAGTGCGGTGTGCTGGTGGGTGTTGTCACAGTGGAAGCATGTGAAAAACACCAGGATGTTCTTAAAGGAGAAACGCCCACAATTTTGAGCTGCTATAATTGTCCCTTTATTTTTCACAGACTTTAATACATCAGATTTATGAATAAGAATATTTCATATTTATATTTGTTACCTAAGGGAGAAGTATTGTTGATTAAATTAGTCACTTCACCTTTTTTTTGTCAATTTTACTTTACAAATGGTTTTCTCCATTTTTTTTTTTTTTTTTTTTTTTTTTTGCACCTTATCTACAGTTTTTCAGCTCTGTACTATTATGTGCATTTTTTATTTTAAGGGTTTGGCATATTGACCTTTTAAGTGCGAGTTACTGTCCGTTCCTGCTGATCGCAGATTCCATATATCTATTTGAAAGCTTCAAGTATTGTGTATTAATGTATGAAAACAAGTTTCAGTTAATATTGCTCCCTCTTTCTTTCCACAGAGGAGATATGTTTCTTATACTGAGGGATTTTCATGGACTGACACAGATTATTCTTCCATCAGGGGAGGTATGCCATTTGTTTTTATACTGTCTACCTAGTTGGGATTTTTTTGTCTGTAAGATAAATTGCAGCTTTGTTTATAAACCAAACAGATAATTTGCAGCTTTGTTTATAAAGCAAACAGTAACTCTATCCTAGCTCAATCTAGGAGTTTTTAGTTTCTAATATTGGAGTTTACCGCTTAATATAACCTATTTAGTGTGTAACTGTCACCAGCCTGAGTTACTAAAACTGAGCTTAAGAGGAAAAGCTGAAAAGGCAGAGATCTTCTTTAATGAATGCCACGTTTAAAAGATCCAGAGACCTGGGCAGCTGAATTTCTATGCATATCCAGACTTTTATTGAAAATGTCAAATGTGGCTTCTTTGCTGTTGCCTTCTTATCCTGGTGATTGGTCCCTTTAAAACGGAGCTCCACCCAATTGGGGAAGTTCCGCTTTAAGGACTGCTCCCTCGCTCCCCATTAAGGATTGGAACATTTTTTTTTGGGGGGGGGGAGCGGGTACCTGTCAAATTCGGCCTAGGTGATCAGAAACGGAAGGTGTCCTCCCTCCCTCCCTGTAGTCTTTTAGGACACGTGACAGGTCCCAGAAGACTTATGGATATATTGGCTGAAACACTACAATTTCTGGTGGCGTTCTTCAACAGATCCGAGTTCTGGATGCCCAACCCTAGATGACCTAATACCATCTATTATATGCGCAATATTAAGCGCTATTTGGTTAGTGCACTCTACAGCTATATTTATCACCGAAGTCACCATACTATAATTTAAAATATCAGAGAGACTGTCGCAACTCATCACCTATCTGTAATATTGTGGAATACTTGTTTATTCCTTGAATCATTCTGGTTAAATAGAGACGTTATTTAGATATTCATTGAGGATATTGTTGAGTAACTTAAGCGCTGCATGGTGTATGAAATTTGAGGTCCCAGAAGACTACAGGACCATTCAGGAAGAGCAGCACTACTTGCGCATGCACATGGGGTACCCGGCTGTGAAGCCACAAGCTATCACAGCCGGGTGCCCACACTGAAGATGCCGGCCTCCTGGAATCCAGGACGGCCGGTGAAACGTGCTACGGGGAACACACCATAGGACCGAGGAACAGGTAAGTGGCTGTTTTTTAAAAGTCAGCAGCTAAGAGTTTTTGTAGCTGCTGACTTTTATTTTTTGACAGGGTGAGTGGAACTCCACTTTAAGCAGGCCATACATGGGTCGAATTCAAATGATTTTTCGATTGAAAACTGAAAACCTCATTCGTTCTGTAATCCAATGGTGCCACCAATGATTTTGAAAATCAGTTGTTTTTCACGAATTTTCCAGCATGCCCGATAAACAAAATGGGGAGGAACCACGAAAATCGGCCGGTGCTATTGCCCCACTAACAGCGAAAATCGGGCGATTGTTCTTAGATCCGATTTTCAAACAAAAAATCGTTAGAAAATCGACCCTTGTATGGCTGGCCTTAGACAAAAAAAAAACAAAAGAAACCCAAACCCCCCCCCCCCCTAAAAACAAGACAATATGGACAGACTCAATGGACCACTCAATCTTTTTCTGCCGTCATTTTTCTGTTTCTACAAAATTTCTATGCTCTGCTCCTAATAAACATATATAGCAAGTTACAAGAAAAATCAGTCTTGTCTGTTGTCTGTCACAACCTTCCATTGACAAAGGAGAAGGCTCTCTAGTGGGGTTATGGACAACAGTGAAGAGTTGCTGAGGTCTAGAACCCTGATGTACTCTGTTCAAAATGGAGATAGGCTATTTTGCATTGTGTTTTTCTCTTTAATCCTATATTTTTTTATAGAAACTTTAATCCACTCTTACTAATGATTTTTTTTTTTTTTAATTATTATTATTTGAAGCATGGCTCCGAGGTGAGAAAGTGGATGAAAGAGACTTCTTTAGAGTCTGTGCTCCTGGTAAAGGGGACAGTCATAGCCCGTCCTTCTGGCCAGGAGAATCCTGTAAGTCTTTCCTTTTTTCTTATCCGTCTCAGGATCACCACACATATTGCAATCTGATTTTACCAACAACTATGTAGTGCAGAGCCCTGTATGATTGAATACATATTGATTGGATAGTTTAGGTCCTTGTACTATATTTAGTTTTTTTTTTTGGTAAATTTTAAAGTTGATTAAATGGGCAACACAGTGGCTAAATGGTTAGCATTTCCACCTGGCAGTACTAGGGTCGACGGTTCGAATCACAACCACGGCACCACCTGCCTGGAGTTTGCATGTTCTCCCTTTGCCTACTTGGGTTTCCTCCGGGTGCTCCTGTTTCCTCCCACACTCCAAAGACATGCTGATAGGTGAATTGGATCCTGTCTAAATTGGCCCTAGTATGTGTATGTATGACTGTGAGTTAGGGACCTTAGATTGTACGCCCCTTGAGGGTTAGGGACTGATGTGAATGTACAATATATATGTAAAGCACTGTGTAAATTGATGGCGCTATGTATGTACCTGAAATATATAAATGATATCGTATGATAAGCTTTACTTTCATCACATATGTTGTATTCCTAGATTGTAAGCTCGAAAGAGCAGGGCCCTCAATCCCCTCATGTTTTGCATTGTATTGGTATTGTTCTGTCACATGTTCTGTCCCCCTTTGTAATGTACAGCGCTGAGCGAACTATTGGCGCTTTATAAATACTGTATAATAATAATAATCTCCTTTAGATCCTGAACGTGAAACGCATTGTACGCACATGAGTGGGTTAACGGTGGTGCAAGGGAGCATTGATGCTTCCAAGAGTACGACTGTGCACTTGTATGGCAGGCTGTAGAAAGCACCTGTGACTCCCCAAGCACGGGAAAGAACTGACTAATTTATGCTAGGAATAAAAAAAAAAATGCATGCCAGCACCCATGGGCATGAACCCTAATGTATGTGCACAGTTTTCCTATTTTTATTGTTAGTGTCTTTTTTTTTTTTTTTTTTTTTTTTTTTTTTTTTTTCTTGGTTGGGTTTTGATTTGTATTCTATGAAGCAGTGTACTTGTTGTTTTTGCAATGTATTGCTTCATTTACAAAAAAAAAACAAATTTAATGCTAATACATTGCAAAAACAACAATAACTCTGTTTCTTACAATCCAAATGAAAACCCAACCACTGGATTTGCTGCATTACCCAAAACCCAATGCAAGTCCATTTGTGCCTGGCAGCAGTGCTTATTCCTTTGTACAAGTCAGTGGGAATGCAGTGGGAATGCATACACGTCTCCAAAGCATTCAGTGCTTTGTGTTTCTGACCTATAACCAGTATGCAGAAGGACTTCTCCTGAGCTCCATACTCTTCTGGGTCATGACTCCATGATATCCAGGCATCTAGATTTTTCCAGAGGGCAGTCTTTGTATTTCTCTCATGACGGATTTACTTGAACCTATTTGGAGTTTGTTTGCTAGATTCCCCCACTGATTGCACTAGATTATAGGGAATTGATTGGCTGGCTGTGTTTTGTTTCAGCAAATGAAATGGCTGTTTCCACCGAATAGGAGGAAGGAGCACACGTTAAATACATGGGGAATATGCCTACCAAAAACCGCATTTCCTTGTTTAGCAGGGTTTACTTTTCTGCTGGCTTTTTACTGATATTGGTCTTTTAGCAGATCCATTTTTGCCACCGTACTATTATGGAGAATTTTGTAGTGGGCATAGAACACAGAAATGCTGCATTATCTACCCCAAAGTACAGCCAGAGACTATGATGGGGACATGGTACCCATCAAATCCTTGAAATGGAATTCCAGGCTAGATCTAACTAAGCTTTAAATGGCTCCCACCCCCCTCCTAACTTCTACAGAAACTACCCTGTAGAGGGAAAATGCTTATTCCTAGGGCATTCTGGTCCGGTCACATGATCCGCTCCCAGCAGTTGTGTTCAGGGGAGAGGAGGGACAGCCAACAACGGATGTCCCATAGTAAGCTGATGTGTGATGTCACCGCCCAGGCATTGCAGCCATTGTTGGTGCTTTGCCTGTCCCTTAAAGCCAGCCGCTGGGGAGATCATGTGAGCAGGCTGGAACGCCCTGAGAATAGGTAAGTATAAGCATCTTAGAACAGCATTGAGAAGGGGGTCGGAGCCATTTTAAGATCAGTTAGATCTAGCTTGGAACTCCACTTTAAGGGAAATAAGAAGTCAGGAGAAGACAGTGCACCAATTTCCATTTATTACTGTAACTATAATGTAGCTTTTAGGTGGATTGATTGATTTACCCTGATTTCTGACTATGGGCTGTATGGTGACCTTACATTCCTGCATCGCATACGTTTTTCACTCTTTCTTTTTTTTTTTTTCCTTTAAGAATTTTAATGCTTCATGTGTTACACTGCCTATGTCATTATTATATTTGTCTTTTATCAGCCATGCTGTGTGTTCTGATTTTAGAATATGCCCACAGGAGCCATTGAAGTTCAGGCGAAACAAGTGCAGATCCTGAACCCCTGCAAACCGCTGCCATTTGAGATTAAAGACTTTGTGAAGGTGACTATTCGCTTTGTCCATTTTTTTTTTTTTTTTTTATCTGACCTTTTCTCTTACACATGTTATCGATTATACGTTTATGTGTTTAAATTTAAGTGGATCCTGTAATTGGAACCACTAAAGTCAATCCATAAATGCTGTTCAAGTGAACCTAGACACTTTTTTTTTTTAATTATTTATGAGCAGGAGAGTTGTAGACCCTCTGTTAGGTTTTTATGGCTGTCTTGTGTCCTTGTGGAAAAAAAAGGGGACGTCTTAAATCGGGACAGGGCTCATGTACACTACACCATTAATAGCCAGCTGTCTCTTGCATGTTCTTGCTCCCAGCTCTAATGACATTCCCCCAAATCTGCCCTCCTGCTGCTGTGTTTCCCTGCTCCTGCAGCCTCCTGGGATTTATAATGGGGATATCATAGAAGGCTGCAGGAGCACGGACATGTCTTTTCACCTAGGCAAGAATGGAGGCAGGGTGGGCTGGAATTAACAACAGAAAAAAAAAATATAAAAAAATGGCTTTTAAAATAGTGGAGGAAGAAGGGTTGCAGTGGGGAAAATGTTCACTTTGGGAGTGAAGGCCTGCTTTAAGCTCCATATACCCCTTTGGCCTTGGAAATGAAAGAGCGGTCACTTCCTTAAGTGACTTCTTACAATGTAATAAAAGCTCCGCTACTTGCAATTTTTGTATCTGGCAATATGTATTGTCTATTGTATTCTACAGGAGATTTACCTAGTAAAGGGCAGTTTTGGGTGTCACTGGAGATTTTCCTGCCCAGGTAGACATACAGGGACTTGAACCCTGTTTATGGAATGGAGAAATTGGTTTAAGGTGAAATTGCTTGATATTTTTAATCCTGATAGCAGCTGTGACAGCCAGCTACTGTCATTGCTTTAATAGAATCTGTGCATTGTCCATACAGTCCATAGTGAACGCAGATCTCCCCAGCAAAACATACTTTCCTTGCTTTGGAAATTTTGCTTTTAGGAGCCATTGCAGGCAGCAAGTGGATCAATTCCTCAGAATCAAACTTCAAAGGCTGTTTAGAATCTGTCAGCTGTCTGACTTCTTGGTAGTGTCACAAACATCCAGCAAGAAGCCTGCAGTGGGTGTATTTGAGAATACACCTTGTTTGTTACAAATGAGGAAGTGAGCGGTTCCTGGATCAGCAGATTACAGAAAGGGCATAGGGTGGACGTCTACACTACAGCAATGCCTGCACAAAATAGAGGAAGCCCAGAGAAGGTAGGTTGAGATTCAGTGCACGCATATGGCAAGCTTCATTTTTGCTGAAATAAACTTTTAAAATGAGTACAGAAATCAAAAACCTTTTGATAATTTTAAAGCGGACCTGTGCTTTATGCATGCAGGGTAAAGCAACAGGTTCAATTTAAAGTAGTTGTAATCCTCAGCCATGAAATATGAACAAAGCATATCCCTTTATAGCAGTGGTTCTCAACCTTTCTAATGCCGCAACCCCTTAATACAGTTCCTCATGTTGTGGTGACCCCCAACCATAAAATTATTTTTGTTGCTACTTCATAACTGTAATTTTGCAGTGGGAGGACTAGCGCCCCATCACTGATGTCAGTGGGATGAATAGTGTCCCATCGTTGGTATCAGTGGGAGGAATAGTGCCCCATCATTGGTGTCAGTGGGAGGAATAGTGTCCCATCATTGGTGTCAGTGGGAGGAATAGTGTCCCATCATTGGTGTCAGTGGGAGGAATAGTGTCCCATCATTGGTGTCAGTGGGAGGAATAGTGTCCCATCATTGGTGTCAGTGGGAGGAATAGTGCCCCATCATTGGTATCAGTGGGAGGAATAGTGCCCCATCATTGGTATCAGTGGGAGGAATAGTGCCCCATCATTGGTATCAGTGGGAGGAATAGTGCCCCATCATTGGTATCAGTGGGAGGAATAGTGCCCCATCATTGGTGTCAGTGGGAGGAATAGTGCCCCATCATTGGTATCAGTGGAAGGAATAGTGCCCCATCATTGGTATCAGTGGGAGGAATAGTGCCCCCATCATTGGTGTCAGTGGGAGGAATAGTGCCCCATCATTGGTATCAGTGGGAGGAATAGTGCCCCATCATTGGTATCAGTGGGAGGAATAGTGCCCCATCATTGGTATCAGTGGGAGGAATAGTGCCCCATCATTGGTATCAGTGGGAGGAATAGTGCCCCATCATTGGTATCAGTGGGAGGAATAGTGCCCCATCATTGGTATCAGTGGGAGGAATAGTGCCCCATCATTGGTATCAGTGGGAGGAATAGTGCCCCATCATTAGTGTCAGTGGGAGGAATAGTGCCCCATCATTGGTATCAGTGGGAGGAATAGTGCCCCCATCATTGGTGTCAGTGGGAGGAATAGTGCCCCATCATTGGTATCAGTGGGAGGAATAGTGCCCCATCATTGGTATCAGTGGGAGGAATAGTGCCCCTTCATTGGTATCAGTGGGAGGAATAGTGCCCCATCATTGGTATCAGTGGGAGGAATAGTGCCCCATCATTGGTATCAGTGGGAGGAATAGTGCCCCATCATTGGTGTCAGTGGGAGGAATAGTGCCCCATCATTGGTGTCAGTGGGAGGAATAGTGCCCCCATCATTGGTGTCAGTGGGAGGAATAGTGCCCCATCATTGGTGTCAGTGGGAGGAATAGTGCCCCATCATTGGTGTCAGTGGGAGGAATAGTGCCCCATCATTGGTGTCAGTGGGAGGAATAGTGCCCCATCATTGGTGTCAGTGGGAGGAATAGTGCCCCATCATTGGTATCAGTGGGAGGAATAGTGCCCCATCATTGGTGTCAGTGGGAGGAATAGTGCCCCATCATTGGTATCAGTGGGAGGAATAGTGCCCCATCATTGGTGTCAGTGGGAGGAATAGTGCTCCATCATTGGTGTCAGTGGGAGGAATAGTGCCCCATCATTGGTGTCAGTGGGAGGAATAGTGCCCCATCATTGGTGTCAGTGGGAGGAATAGTGCCCCATTGTGGGGGGAGGAATAGTGCCCCACCGTTGGTGTCAGTGGGAGGAATAGTGCCCCATTGTGGGTGTCAGTGGGGGGAGGAATAGTGCCCCACCGTTGGTGTCAGTGGGGGGAGGAATAGTGCCCCACCGTTGGTGTCAGTGGGGGGAGGAATAGTGCCCCATCGTTGGTGTCAGTGGGGGGAGGAATAGTGCCCCACCGTTGGTGTCAGTGGGGGGAGGAATAGTGCCCCATCGTTGGTGTCAGTGGGGGGAGGAATAGTGCCCCACCGTTGGTGTCAGTGGGGGGAGGAATAGTGCCCCACCGTTGGTGTCAGTGGGGGGAGGAATAGTGCCCCATCGTTGGTGTCAGTGGGGGGAGGAATAGTGCCCCATCGTTGGTGTCAGTGGGGGGAGGAATAGTGCCCCATCGTTGGTGTCAGTGGGGGGAGGAATAGTGCCCCATCGTTGGTGTCAGTGGGGGGAGGAATAGTGCCCCATCGTTGGTGTCAGTGGGGGGAGGAATAGTGCCCCATCGTTGGTGTCAGTGGGGGGAGGAATAGTGCCCCATCGTTGGTGTCAGTGGGGGGAGGAATAGTGCCCCATCGTTGGTGTCAGTGGGGGGAGGAATAGTGCCCCATCGTTGGTGTCAGTGGGGGGAGGAATACTGTCTCATCGTTGGTGTCAGTGGGGGGAGGAATAGTGCCTCATCGTTGGTGTCAGTGGGGGGAGGAATAGTGCCCCATCGTTGGTGTCAGTGGGGGGAGGAATATTGCCCCATCGTTGGTGTCAGTGAGGGGAGGAATAGTGCCCCATCGTTGGTGTTAGTGGGGGGAGGAATAGTGCCTCATCGTTGGTGTCAGTGGGGGGAGGAATAGTGCCCCATCGTTGGTGTCAGTGGGGGGAGGAATATTGCCCCATCGTTGGTGTCAGTGGGGGGAGGAATATTGCCCCATCGTTGGTGTCAGTGAGGGGAGGAATCGTGCCCCATCGTTGGTGTCAGTGAGGGGAGGAATAGTGCCCCATCGTTGGTGTCAGTGGGGGGAGGAATAGTGCCCCATCGTTGGCGTCAGTGGGGGGAGGAATAGTGCCCCATCGTTGGTGTCAGTGGGGGGAGGAATAGTGCCCCATCGTTGGCGTCAGTGGGGGGAGGAATTGTGCCCCATCGTTGGCGTCAGTGGGGGGAGCAATAGTGTCTCATCGTTGGTGTCAGTGGGGGAGGAATAGTGCCCCATCGTTGGTATTAGTGACACAAATGATGGGGCACTATCCCTCCCACTGACAGCAATGATACTTACCTTGCTGACCCCTGCTCCAGCCTGGGCTCTCTCCCTCTCCCATCTACAGGCAGCATACCTGGCTGCAGCAGCAAAATTTGCACTTACCTGTCAGCTGTCTTCCTTCTCTGGCCTCTCTCTTCACTCGCTCCTGCAGCTCCCTCGATCTTCTTCGATCTCCGCGCGCTGCCGCTCGGCTCCTCCTCTCCAAGCTCCACCTCCTCGCCGGTGATTGGCCGCCTGTGTGCCTCTCCTGAGCTACAGTTCCGGTGGCCAATCAGCGGCGAGGAGGCGGTGACAGGGGCAGCATATCATCCCGCCCACACATCGCCGGAGACAGGAGCGGTGTCTCGGTTCCTAAGACCATCGGAAATATGTGTTTTCCGATGGTCTTAGGCGATCCCTGGGAAATGGTCGTTCGACCCCCAAAGGGGTCGCGACCCCCAGGTTGAGAACCGCTGCTTTATAGGCTCAATTAAAAGCATTCAGTGTCATTTCTGTCTGCTGCTTCATTCTTCTGCTATCAGCATGAGTCAATTTTGGCAAGTTTTCCTGAAGCCAAGAGAAAAATGGTGACAGGGGAGGGACCTCTAGCAGATTGACATCCTCAGCTCTGTTCCTGTGTGCTGTGCTTTCTCTTCCATCCAATCAGCTCTCGGAGCTCTCCTGAACAAAAACAAACAAGGGCGCACTCTCATCGTGCATTACCGTGGTACACCACGTGTTTATTGTGTAATCAGATATATACTCACAAACCAAAGGAGAATAAAAGCAGAATAAATAGTCCGCAATGGCAGTCAATGCAATGCTGTGCCCTAATTAGAGATAAACTGACGCGTTTCGGGAGACGAACCCCCTTCCTCAGAGCTGATTACACAATAAACACGTGGTGTACCACAGTAATGTACAATAAGAGTGCGCCCTTGTTTGTTTTTGTTCATTAGTATCCAGATTTCCCGATCTTTGAAGGGATGCACCTCTTCATTTGGCATTCTGTATTTCTTCCAGTCTGCATGAGGATTTGAGCGCTGGTTTCGTTTTTTTGTTCACGGAGCTCTCCTCACTGAGCTCTGTAGAGTGTAATTTCAGCTCTTCACCCCCTTTTTTCTGAACTCTCAGCCAAGCTTTATAAATTCTGACCTTTGAACAGATGTAGCGAAGAGAATACTGCAGATAAACAGGTACAACTTGTATAGGAGGATTTGTTTGATCTCTGTGTATCACCTGAGGCCAGGGACTTCACTGGATATATGTAACAGTTTACAGCCACTTTAATGGTTGTTCCACCAGCAGCACATAACTGCACTTTGCTCCCCTGAAATATTGTTTGGACAGCAGCAGTGAGAAGAAATATCAGTTTGTTCTGAGGATGGGGAGCACGTGACTCATTCCCTGTCCTCCCCACATTGACAGCATTGGTGATTGGCCGCTCAGACACCCATCACCATCTTGTAGGTACAGGGAGAGAGTCATCAGCACAGTGTAAGCACCAAGTCTTGACACAGGCTTCATGTCTTTGATCCAGATGGCCGAACAGAGCAGTGGTGAAGTGAACCATTGGTAAGCACATGCAGATGATTTAACCAACATTAAAGGGAACTTGCAGAGATGGTGCATATCTTGCATTGCTATGTGTTCAAATATAATCATTTATAACATATTGTAAGCTCGAAAGAGCAGGGCCCTCGAACCCCTCGTGTATTGTATTGTACTGTATTGTCTCATGTACTGTCCCCCTCGCTAATGTACAGCGCTGAGCACACCCTTCGGCGCTATATAAATACTGTATAATAATAATAATAACATCCGACTTTTAAACTTTGTATTTTACTTACAGAAATCAGAAGCTTTGAGAATGCAATATCGTTATCTGGACATTCGCAGTGCGCAGCTTCAGCACAACCTCAGGATAAGGTCCAAGATGGTGATGAAGATGAGAGAATATCTGTGTAACCAGCATGGTAAGGGCCAGTTGTGGTGGAAAAATTGCCTTTTTGAAGGGGACAACGCTCACTGCACTGCTGCAATATACCAAATTGTTGTCACTCTCACAGGAGTTGGAGGGGCTGCTGGCGTACATGCAGACGCACACAGTACCCACACTTGCTACTGTAAATCTTTATTACAGTATTTTGTGTTTTGTTTTTTTGTTTTTTTTTTTACCTGATATTTATGAGATCCGTTTAATAATGCAGCCTGCAATGGATTAGATTTTTATTTTGTTTACTATCTGGTCTTTTAAACCAAAAATTGTGTATACACAAGTAACTTTTAACCGCTTTTGCACCACCTTATTGCAGAAATACTGTTACAGGGCGATACGGGTGCACAAAATCACGTATGATTTTGCATTTCCGGGTGGGAGGCGTGCGCCCCCCTACCTGCACCACCTTTCACGGCCGTAGCTGCCAATCACCGGGTCACGGCCGGTAAATACAATATACAGTGAGGAACAGAAGTATTTGAACACCCTGCGATTTTGTTCTCCCACTTAGAAATCATGGAGGGATCTGAAATTCACATTGTAGGTGCATTCCCACTCTGAGAGACAGAATTAAAAAAAAAATTCAGGAAATCACATTGTATGATTTTTAAAGAATTCATTTGTCTTGCACTGCTGAACATAAGTATTTGAACACCTGAGATAATCAGTGTTAATATTTGGTACAGAAGCCTTTGTTTGCTATTACAGAGGTCAAACGTTTCCTGTAGTTCTTGACCAGGTTTGCACACACTGCAACAGGGATTTTGGCCCACTCCTCCACACAGATCTCCTCTAGATCTGTCAGGTTTCGGGGCTGTCGTTGAGCAACACGGAGTTTCAGATCCCTCCAAAGATGTTCTATTGGATTTAGGTCTGGAGACTGGCTAGGCCACTCCAGAACCTTGATATGCTTCTGACGGAGCCACTCCTTGGTTATCCTGGCTGTGTGCTTCGGGTCGTTGTCATGTTGGAAGACCCAGCCACGACCCATCTTCAATGCTCTGACTGAGGGAAGGAGGTTGTTGCTGAAAATCTCACAATAAATGGCCCCATTCACGACGAGTGAAGCTTAGACCAAAAAGTTCTGCTTTGGTCTCATCTGACCACATGACTTTCTCCCATGCCTCCTCTGGATCATCCAGATGGTCATTGGCAAACTTCAGACGGGCCTGGACATGTGATGACTTGAGCAGGGGAACCTTCCGTGCAATGCATGATTTGAAACCACGACGGTGTGGTGTTCTACCGACAGTGACCTTTGAAACTGTGGTCCCAGCTCTCTTCATGTCATTGACCAGCTCCTCCCTTGTAGTTCTGGGCTGATTCCTCACCTTTCTTACCATCAGTGATACTCCACGAGGTGAGATCTTGCATGCAGCCCCAGTCCGAAGGAGACTGACAGTCGTTATTAGCCTCTTCCATTTTCTAACAATTGCTCCAACAGTTGATCTATTTTTACCAAGCTGCTTGGCAATTGTCCCGTAGCCCTTTCCAGCCTTGTGGAGGTCCACAATTTTGTCTCTGGTGTCTTTTGACAGCTCTCTGGTCTTGCCCATGGTACTAGTTGGCATCTGACTGACTGTGGGGTGGACAGGTGTCTTTAAAGAGCTCAAACAGGTGCTATTAAGTTAGATTAATGAGTGGAGTAGAAGTGCCTTTTTTAAAGGCACAGTAACAGGTCTTTGAGAACCAGAATTCTTGCTGTTTCTTAGGTGTTCAAATACTTATGTTCAGCAGTGCAAGACAAATAAATTCTTTAAAAATCATACAATGTGATTTTCTGAATTTTTTTTTTTTAAATTCTGTCTCTCAGAGTGGGAATGCACCTACAATGTGAATTTCAGACCCCTCCATGATTTCTAAGTGGGAGAACTTGCAAAATCGCAGGGTGTTGAAATACTTCTGTTCCTCACTGTGTATATCGCCATTTGTAAATGCTATAACTTTCACGTAAACCAATTCATTTACACTTACTGTGAATTTTTTTCTTTAGCAAAGACATGTAGCAGAATACATTATGGTGTAAATTTCTAATGAAATTTTTATTTTTATTTTACTGGAAATGTTTTAATAGCAAAAAGTCAAAAATATATATATATTTTTTTCTCAAAATTGTCGGTCTTCTTTTTTTGGATGTTGCTGTTGATCATGTTATTGGCAATAACAATCGCAAGAGAGAGCTAGCGCAGGAGAGGGATGCCGGAGTCAGGCATTAAAGCTTAGTTTTCATTGTTGACTGGAGGGTTTCATTAAGACTCCATTCACATATCAGCATTTTAAATCGCAGGTCGCATCGCCATGATTCTGCCTGCAATTTCAAAATGTCAGATTGCTCATGTGTAAAAAAAAAAAAAAAAATACTGATCACTTCCCCAAAGTAGTACAATGTTGCTATGGTAACATTATTCTACTTTGGTCATAGTGAAATATGAAAAAGAAATCTTAAAAAAAGAGAAAACAATGTAATAAAAATTTAAAACAAGTAAAAAAAATTATAATTTTTTTTGTACTGTCATCAGTCAGTGTCCCTGATCACCACCATGCCAGTTATATAATGACGCTGTACTGCACTGGTGACAGTATGTAAAAAAAAAAATAGTGAGTTATTATTTTTAATTTTTTCATTTTCCGAAAAATTATGACAAAAAAATTACTACTTCAAAAAACTCACCATGCCCAGGGGCGGACTGACCATATGAGCACTGCCCGAGGGCCCGGGGTCAGTAGGGGGCCCCATGAGATGCCCCTGGTACCTTTCATTGGCTTTTTTGGGTGTGGGCGAGGACATGGGCCCCATGATCCCCTATTACCCGGGGGCCCCATGAGTTGTCAGTCCGCCCCTGACCATGCCTGTTATGAAATACGTCGGACTGTCTACTTTGCAAAAAAGGGTCATTTGGGGGATATCTGTACTGTTCTGACATTCTTGGACCTCAAGAAATTAGATTGGCCATCAGTACTTCAGGATTGATCAATATTCAGATATATACCATAGTTTGTGAACTCTATAACTTTCCTACAAACTAAATAATACATCCTAATTTGGGTTATTTTCACCAAAGACATGTAGCAGAATGCATCTCGGCCTAAATTTATGAAGAACAATTATTTATTTGCAAACTTTTATAACAGAAACAAAGAAAATGTGTTTTTTTTTCCAAATTTTCGGTCTTTTTTTGTTAATTTAGCAAAAAATAAAAAACCCAGTGTTGCTTAAATACCACCAAAAGAAAGCTCTAGTTGTGTGGAGAAAATGATAAAATTTTAGTTTGTGTACAGTGTTGCATTACCGCGCAATTGTCATTCAAAGTGTGAGAGCGCTGAAATGTGAAAAATGGCCTTGGCAGGAAGGTGTAAAAGTTCCCGGTATGGAAGCAGTTAAATGATGTAACCAATGATAACTTGCTCGGTCCGTCTATGACAAGCTAAGGCTAATGACACACACAGGTGAATTTCTTGCAGCCATTTCTCCACTGCTTTGCTACAGCCATTTGACGATAATAAAATCCTAATCCCTTCCTTATAATGTCTTTGTTCCGGCTATCTTCTTTCTGGCATTTATATGTAAATTGTATAGATTTCTTTTGTATGATAAGTTAGAGGAGTTTGTTTTTTGTTCTAGGATTTGTGGATGTTGAAACACCAACTTTGTTTAAAAGAACCCCGGGGGTATGTACACACTTTGCCTGTCTTGTGGAGGGACTGGGCAGTGGCTCCTCGGGTAAGAGACATGAACTGAATGAGAGATTTGCTGGAGGCCAGGGTTCGAATCCTGCTGTTGTCTGCTCCTGCCATCACACTGTAATTGGTATGCTATGGAAGCTGATTTACTGATTATGTGCAGGTGAAGTATCTGCCCGTACCATCAGTCTTCCTATAATAATGTCCTGGAGATCTCTGTCTGGCTCTGCACAGTGTACACAGCCTGATCGTTCCTCTCCACACAAAGCTTCTGAATGGAAGGAATTGCCCATCTGCTCCTATAAGGAGCGTCTTTTTCCCTTTTTACTTATAACCGCTTCCATATAAAAGACTGTTTTATTCTTTATTCCTTTTATTGTTAGGGTGCCAAAGAATTTGTGGTGCCAACCCAGGAGCATGGCAAGTTTTATTCATTGCCCCAGAGCCCTCAGCAGTTCAAGCAACTCCTTATGGTTGGTGGTCTGGACAGGTGAGTCCGGGCTACAAGGGTGGCATTTTCAGTTCAGTGCTTTTCTTTATGAAAACTCTTGTTTTATTACAGCATATAATTGCTATGCTATTTAGAGTGGATTTGTATTCAAATGTTCATTTTTCACCTATCCTTTTGTAAAATGTTTAATTGTACCAGTGTGACTGTCAGGCATTTAAGTGTTACTAAACCCAGGACCCTGCCTTCACTATATATGGTGTTCCACAGTGCACAGAACATGGAAATACAATTATTTTAGTAAATATAAACTGCTAAATACCTTTTCTCACCAGCAGTATAGTGATTGTGCAGCAGAGCACTGGTTACAGTTTGTAGGAGGAGTTTTCATTCTCCCCTGATTGTCCTATGAGGCTGCAGGATCCCTGACTCTGTCTGGACAGCTCTGATTGGCCCTGTGCCGATCACATGCACTCTCCCAAGAAAAGAAAAACTATCAATACACACCATACTGAGCATATGCAGCTTGCCCCCGAGGTTCTGTTCTATCAGCAGATGCATTGGGGACAGTAGAAGAAGGGGAGGATCAGAAAAGACAGTTTTTTTACACAGTGTGGAGGATTAACCCCTTAAATTCTAAAGTGAGTATAACCAGCATGCTTTACTGCATATACAGACTGATTTCACTGTTGTGGGTTTAGTAACAGTTTAACCACATGCCGCCCAGCCACTGTAGAAATACGTTGGCAGGGCGGCACAGCTGGGCAAAACCACGTTTTAAAACGTGTGTTTTCAAAACAGGTAGGGGGCACGCGCGAGGCGCGCCGCCGCCCTACCTGTCCCGCCGATCACGGCTGCGGATGTCAGTCGCCGGGTCACAGCCGATCGTTACTGGCTATGTCCCGGTGATTAGCGGCAATCACTGACAGAGAGCACAGCTGCAGTAGCTGTGCTTTCTGTCAGTTCCCTGACAGCTCCTGACATGCTGATTGGGACAGAAGAGTTGATCTGTCCGGATCAGTGTGTCTCCGTGCAGTATACACCCCCACCCCCTAGTAAAACACTCCCCTCACACAGTTAACCCTTTCACTGAATAATAAACTTAACCTCATCCTCCCCATTAGTACAGTGTCTGTGTTTTGTTTTTTTTTTTGCACTGATCACTGTATTGGTGTCACTGGGGATGTCAATGACCCCAAGTCAGTTCTCCCCCAGTGTCAGAATGTCCGCCACAGTCCCGCCATAAGTCGCTGATCGCCGCCATAAGTCACTGATCGCCGCCATTAGGTAGATACTTGTCCAGTGGAACAGACATCACTCCAGTGCAGAGGAGTTGTCCTCAGTAGTCTCTGCCGATACACACTTTTGGGAGTGTTTGATCCCCTGTGTGATGGCCATATGAAGCCTGTTTTTCTGTGCATTCAGCGTGCATTTTAGGAATGCTTCATAGAGAAGTACAGCCAAAGCTTGTTTGGTTCTACTTCTTCAGTGGATTACAAGAGTCCAGTTCTTTCTGCACTCCTGTGCCCTTTTTTCAGCCAACAGCGGGCTAAAGTCTACTGTCAGCTGACGTCACTCAGCCGGTCCAGACTGGGGAAAGATCGCAATCATATGGTCGGCATCCACCTAGGAACCTGGACCGGCGCCTGGCTCAGCCTCTCAGCGAGACACTGACATCCTGAGCAAGCTGCCTCCGCCCCCTTCACAGCCCAGCGCTCCAGTGAGTGCTGGGGGTGGGGGAGCAGAGCAGACAGCAATGACTGACAGTCACTGCTCTCTGCTTAGAGTGACAGGGAGAACTGAGCAATCAGCCGTGTTTGATTGCTCAGTTCTCATGCATAGAGCCGGAGGGGGACAAATGCAGCATTGGATTGATGCTGCGTCCACATAGGTAAGTATGATTTAAGAAACAAACAAACAAAAAAAATCTTAATTCTTTCAGAGGTGCTTCTGACCTCCTCATTAGCTGTTTTAATGTTCCCATTGACCTTTTATAAGAATTAAGGCAGATCTGACCTAAAAAAATGTTTATGTACTCAAGCCCTAAGAAATGACCATTTTAATGCATGGTCCGCCTTGATTCCATTAACCTCCCTGGCGGTATTCCCGAGTGTAGCTCGGGGTAAAGTTTCAGTACCACAAGCGGTAACCCCGAGCTACACTCGGGAATACCATGCGGCACTGCTCCGGGATCCCTCTTGCACTTACCTTGTCCTTGTGGGAAATTTGAAAATGACAAAAAGTGACATTCACTAAAATCACATAGTATAACATTACTGTATCAAACCATTTCACATACATTTTACGTCCATGGTGTCCAAAAAGCGTCCCTTTAGGTCAAAAGCGGTTTTAGACCAGCTAAAGAACAGCGATAGTAAATCAGAACCACTTGCAGAATTGAGTGATGATTTGTGGGGAAATTCGTTATCAGACACTGAAAAAGATTTTGCGACTTTGCTCAGTGATGTGCGAACTTGGCGCTATATTTCAAATTTCAGTGTTTTTGGTTTGATTACATTATTGAATTAAATTTATTATTATTATATTATTATTTTTTATGATTATTTATTAAATTATAATATATGATTTCGTGTTTCAAGTTTTATCATCCCCGGGATGTTTACTAGACTCTTGTTCGGACAGATTTCAGTGAGTTATTCCTAAAAATTACAGGCCTACAATATAAAACGCCAAATTTCTATGCAAAATAATGGTACCGCTTTCAGCACCAAAAATCTGAAATAATCATACCGCCAGGGAGGTTAAGCTACCAGAAATTCAAATTTCTTTTCCTGGTAACCATGGCAAGCGTACTCTGTGTTTGAAATAGATTGCCCAATATTTAGGTGCTGTTGGCCCTGTAATTTGGTCACTTGTTTTTCTTTGTCTTGGCTAAGGTCACATTAAATGTAGTTTCCTATACAAATAACATCATCTGTTGGCAAATTTCAAAACTATGTATTATGTAATGAAAACATGGCTATATATCCTGACTATATCTGCCTTCCATATTTTGAGTCCGTGACGAGGAACAAGTATATAGCCAGTATAGTCAGAACACCTGATCCATGTGCTAGCTCCGAGACATGTATTCAAAGTATTGAATCCAGAGGGGGTCATTAAAACACGGATGACTATCAGTTCCAGAATGCTATCGGCAATCGCGTCCCCTGTATTTCTCCCATGACCTGTATAGTTTAATCTTGATATTAAACTGCTGGGGGTAATGGGTAGAAGGAAGGGGGTAAAAGATCCACATTTTGGAAACTGTGTTTTTTGTCTGATTGCAGATACTTCCAGATTGCCCGTTGTTATAGAGATGAAGGATCCAGACCGGACCGACAGCCTGAATTTACACAGGTAATGTGGTCAGCACTTGATGTCCGCTTTCTGTCTGATAGCTAAGGGGCATGTTAAAGTCGCAATTCATTCACTGGGGAGTTAGAATCACTAATGTACAATGTGCCTGTTGCTGTTGTTTATACAGGGTACGCACAAGGGGTTTTTTTTTTTTTTTTTCTTTTTTTGCAATCCAGTGGGCTAAGCAAAAAAAAAAAAAAGAGAGATTACTGTACAGACACAAGGGATGTTAGTGGTTAGTGTGGCAATCTCCCCCTCTGTGCTATTGTGTTCTGACAGGGAGTCCCCCCACCCCACTTTCCACCAGAACACGCCGCCAGCGCTGATTGGATGCTGGTTTTCCAGCATGCCCATTCAACAGAAATTGGTCATAAGACCAACGTCTGTAGAACAGACAGCTGTACACACGGGGCCGTAAGTCGGCTGGTTACTGCCAAACTGACTGTTTTGGGTGAGCTGTACCAGCAAGACATCACTCATTTTCATTCACATTCTATTTCAATAGTCATCAAGCTGGGGAGGCCGGTTAAGGTTCCTAATATACAGTTTCCCCTCTGGAGGGATGTTTTTCCAGATTTGTAAACTGACTTCAGTTTACTGACTATGGAGCAGCAAGCAAGTAAAAATGTTAAAGTCACTTTAAAAATCGCTTTAAGCTACATGAAAACAGATGCTGCAGAGTATGCAGTCCATCCACTTTGAATCCTGGCCAGATACAAAATGCTGTATTGCCTTCATCTGTGGGTGAGTGAAATTAATAAATATCGATCGATTGATCCCTCCATTTCAAGACCGCAATATGTATATATACGTTGCGGTTTTGAAGTGGAATACCAAGGTTATTGCTGCAGCTGGATGCCATGCCGTTAAAATTTACAGCAGCTGTTGCTGTTTCTTTTAAAAATGATCTGAATGGCTGATTAACTTTCTGGTGGTTCTCAGGCTTGCCTGCCTGATCCGTGAGCCCGCTAACCAATTCAGCGATTTGCGGCGGCAGAGGACAGATGGCCTCAGTTAACCTCTATGACTTAGGAAGACCAGAACGATGTCATGACGTTACTTCCAGTTCCGGCTCAATGTAAACAAGGCCATTTTTGTTCTTAGGAAAGCAGTAGATCAATGGGCTTTTTTTTTAAATCTAATGTGGAGAAGAGTTGTGGGATCTTATAGACCCCAGATCTCTCTATAAAGAGGGCCTGTCCTGATTTATTGTTATTGCAAGATATGTTTACATTTGTTGCGATAGCAATAAAAGTGATCAAAAAATGTAAAGGGACAGTGTAAAACTAAAAAAAGTCAGAAAATAAATAATATAAAAAATTGTAAGTGCCCCCTTTCCCCCCTGTGCTTGCACGTAGTGGCGAACGCATACGTAGGTCACGCCACGAATGTAAGAGGTGATCACACCACACATGAAGTATCGCCGTGAATGCTACAGCATGAGCAATAATTCTAACACTAGACCTACCTTTTGTAATTCTAAACTGGTAACCTGTAAAGGCTTTTAAAGTGTTGCTTATGGAGCCTTTTAATTACTGCGGTTTTGTGGTTTTGCGCCATTCCATGAGAATTGTGCAATTTTTTTAAAAAGTTTACTTTTTGGTTAATATTACATTTATTTTATTATGATGGCCTCAATATAAGTAGCAGTAGTTGGATTTTTCAGTCCATCTCATGCAGGTCTTCCACTTTTAGCATCTTAAAAAGACAATTGCACATTTTAATAAAAATGCTGATAAAGTCTTCTGATAACTGAGTATCCTCATGAAAACGCCTCCTCAAGCTGCTTGACGTCTCTGGGTCTGGTGCAGCTTTTACTTCATCAGAACATGTCTTATTTTCGGTCTGTGAATCTTCCAGTTCTGAATTCCTCTGATATCAGTCACATAAACTCTGCCTAAAGGAATGCATTCAAGCAGAGTAGAAGCACTGGTGTTGAGGTGCGGGGAGACCGCATGAGACGGCACTGAATGTAGTTGGAAGGGGAGTGTGACTTTGCTGTCCTGACACCATGTAATATAAGCAAGTGACACATGTATCAGGGCCACAGGAGCACCAGGACTTACTCCAAACTTCATCCAATGCTAACAAGCTGTAATCTTCTAAATCATAAGCATACCACTTGTCAGCATTGAATGAGGTTTAGGGTGTGTCCTGGTGGTCTTGTGGCTCTCATTTTAAGTACAGTTAAAACCGTATTTTAAGGATCAAAGTATACAGCTTGTGACATGTTGTGGACGTGTGTATGGTGTTCTCGGGGGTGGGGCGGGTATACCGAAATTTTCGCTCCATAAGACACACCTAGGTTTTAGAGGAGGAAAACAAGAAAAAAATATTCAGAAGCAATGGACTGCAGACATAATACAGGGGATGACCAGAGACTGAGGACGTAGTACAGGAGATGACCAGAAACTGTGGACACAGTACAGGAGATGACCAGAGACTGCTTACACAGTACAGGAGATGACCAGAGACTGCGGACACGGTACAGGAGATGACCAGAGACTGCGGACACGGTACAGGAGATGACCAGAGACTGCGGACACGGTACAGGAGATGACCAGAGACTGCGGACACGGTACAGGAGATGACCAGAGACTGCGGACACGGTACAGGAGATGACCAGAGACTGCGGACACGGTACAGGAGATGACCAGAGACTGCGGACACGGTACAGGAGATGACCAGAGACTGCGGACACGGTACAGGAGATGACCAGAGACTGCGGACACGGTACAGGAGATGACCAGAGACTGCGGACACGGTACAGGAGATGACCAGAGACTGCGGACACGGTACAGGAGATGACCAGAGACTGCGGACACGGTACAGGAGATGGGGAGCGGGTATCCGAATTTGACAGGTACCCGCTCCTACTTTCATGGAGTTATCCTTCCCCCTCCCTCCCCATAGTGTTCTGGGACACGTGACAGGTCCCAGGAGACTACAGGGCCATTCACAAAGTGCAGTGCTTCTTGCGAATGCACAGTGGGCACCCGGCTGTGAAGCCGCAAGCTGTCACAGCCAGGTGTCCACACTAAAGATGCTGGCTCCAGGGAGAGAAGATGGTGAGGACACAACTGGACCGAGGAACAGGTAGGACCACTGGAGGTCTGCAGGTTCTGCTGCACAGAGCTGAGCAGCCGGCCCGGTATTCTAACACAGCGGCGGCGGCGGAAATACTGGGCCAGCCGCTCCATATTCGCTCCATAAAACGCAAAGACATTTTCCCCCACTTTATGGGGGAAAAAAAGTGCATCTTATGGAGCGAAAAATACTGTAATTTCTAGAAATTAATTGGCAAGGGGTATGTGTGTGAAAGAGAGGTTGGGAACCACTGCTCTAAGTTATATTAGCAAAAAAATAAATGAAAAATTCTGCAGAAGCTTCAAGATGATACAAAGGGGAATATTTTACACCTGTAAACTTTTTTTTTTTTTTCTCTTTTAATACTAAGGAAGAATGTTTTTAGTAAGTAAAGTATTACCAGCACTGTCTACTTCTAATTATCTTTTTGTTCAGCAACTGTTCTCCTCTCCTGCATAACCCTTCGAATGTGTTCTGTGTATAGGTTGACATAGAAATGTCCTTCGTAGACCAGTGGGGGATACGGCAGCTTGTGGAGGGATTATTGAGATATTCCTGGCCAGAAGAAAAGGGACCCCTTCCTGATCCATTTCCCATGATGACGTATCCAGAAGCCATGAGCAGTTATGGCGTGGACAAACCTGACACCCGCTTTGAGATGAAGGTGCCCCATTTATCCTTGATAACTGTTTGTTTTCACACTTTGAAAGGGTTCAAAGATTTTGGGTAGACCTAGTGGAATAAGAAATATTCTTCAAGAGCAAGCCATTGTCTTACATTTTGTGATTTAAATCTAGGTGGCTTTATCCTTTTCTAGAATGACTATGTACCTTGATTGCCATTAATTTGTTGGGTGTCTGACTCTGACGTCTGGTGCTGTCATTATGTCAGCTCTTACTGGATTGCAAAATAACAGCATTTGACTGGGGTTGGTAGATGGGGTGTAACGGAACCGGACCCTGACTGCACTTGGGTACTTCCGTTAGACTCCCGCTTCCCCATCCGAACACCGACCACAGACACCACAGCAGACTAGACGACACCAGTCTTGGAATAAAACCAAGAAATAGACTAGTTTATTTTAACACAGATACAAGATATATACATTCAATGGGACAATACCCCCTCCCTGCATAATTACACAGGGCGGGGCAATCTACCTTTAGTAACAAGAGACACACCAACAGACAGTCCCATCAGGAGGGCTGCTGGAAACACACCCCCCACCAACCCAATACACTTAAACACATACATCCCATAATAGTTTGCTCCCAAGCAAGACACACAATAGAAAAATGGGATGCAACCACATGACATTAAGCCATCCACAACCCCCACCCCAATATTAGGACAGATCACCCTGTACCCCTAACAGGCACAGAGTGACTTACACATAAGAGGGATATGGGGAGCTGAGACAGGGTTCTCCCCATCTCTCCAAAGTGAGCTGTGTTCCATGGCCCCCCACCCCGTCACATGGGTTTTATGATATCTGGTGGCAGACTGCTTCTCTTTTATGCTGGTTTGAAACTTTGACAGAGGCAGTAAGTGGTTGACACAACATGCTCGGAAGACATTTTTTTTAAATGGCCTGAATTTTGCAAAATTACTTTTTAAGGCTTGGTTTACACCTTTGCAGTTTGCTTTTGATCTGTTTCTGCAGTGCTTTTTGCAGTGCGTTTTGTGTTTTTTGCACACACATTTCTGATGTGTTTTTTCATGCTTTTTTAATCTGTCTTGTGTTTTTGTTTTTTTATTCTTTTTGGCCAATTTGTTAGGCAGATGAAAAACACAAAATGCACTACATGCTTTTCTGCAGGGTCTCTGTTAAAGTCTATCGAACCGAAAACTGACCCTTTCCAAAATGCAGCAGCTGAAAAAAGCTTAGATGTGAATGTATCCCATAGGAAACCATGTCAAATGGACTGTAGTGCATTTCTGCAAAAAAACTTTAAAAATAGGTGTAAACCAGGCCTAAGCGTGAGCGCAGGACTAGAAAGGTAGAGTGGAGTTCCCTTTTAATGTAATCTACTGACTTTGTTTGATCCACCCCTAGATCACTGATGTAACGGCACACATGAGGACAGCACAGCTGGGATTTGTTCAGGAAGCACTCGGAAAACCCCATGGATGTGTGAAAGCCATCAGAGTACCTGAGGGAGCGGTGAGTGTAACAATACACTGTGCCTGTGGAAGATTGAAAGAGATGTATGAATAATACATTGGAATTACATTTATTATGGTGTTCTAGCCCTACACGAAGTCATACACTTCAGTGGTGAAAAATCCATGTTTCACAAACTCCAATTTTATCTGATGGGTTTTTTCCCTGTTTCTGGATGTAGATTATTCTTTTTGAGCTCCCGTATGCTGTTTTTATTTATTTATTTTTTTATTGACTAGATTTTTATTGCCCCACATTTTTTTTCTTTGTTTTTGCTCTTGTTATGCATTTTACTGGCCTTTTTGCTTTATGTAAAGCCAAAGGTTTTTTGTTGTTTTAAAGTAGAACTTTGACCCCCCACCCACAAAAGTGCTGCGACACTTAATTATGAGTGCATCCATGCTTACATGAAAACTGTAATACCCACTGAGCCTAATGTAGCATTTGGGGACTTTGCAGGGGGGGGCTTAGTGAAAACCTAAGCCCCCCCCTGCAAAGTCTCCCAAATGCTACATTAGGCTCAGTGGGTATCCTGTGTGTGGCAGTGATGCCGTGCTGCTCCTGTGTTCAGGAGGAAGAATTACAAAGCGCCATATGATAGGAGGAGAAAGTGGAGTGACAGAGAGAAGAGCTAACCAGTCTTCTATCATTGTCTGGTCAGTAGGTGGGAATGGAGGGTTGCCTGAAATTCAGTGTTGGTGTTTAACCACTTCAAGTCTTTCACTTTCACCCCCTTCCAGTCCAGGCCAATTCTCAGCCTTTATTTTGGTGGTATTTATGCATCGCTGGGATTTTTATTTTTTTTGCTGTATAACTGAAAAAGTCCAAACATTTTGGGGAAAAAAAGTGTTTTTCTTATAAAATTTTGCAAACAAATAATCTTTCTTCATAAATCTTGGCCAAAACGTATTCATCTATCTTTCTAGTAAAAAAAAAAAATAATCCAAATTAGTTTATAACCAAAAATTATAATTTAAAAACATTTTTTTTTTACATTTTTTTTTTTACATTTTTTTGTATTTTTTTTTTTTTTAACATACCGTCACCCTAGCAGTACAGTGTAACCATAGTGACACTGTACTACTTGTGGGCGGTGATGGTTTTCTTTTTTTTACACACAGATTGCTTTTACACCCATAAAGGCTGTAAAATCAATCATTTCTCCTCTCTGGCTGCATTCTTGCAGCCATTGAGAAATACTGTGAGAGCTGTGACTGGTCACAGCTTGTCACATGGTACAAGGCTGTTGTTGAATAGCCTTGTACCATGTGACCTCTGTGATCATTCAGAGATTTTACAAGTAGTAAGCAATGATGTCAGGAAGTGACGTCTTACTTACTACTGTTCTTGCGATCACTGATTGGCCAATCAGGGATCACATGAATCGGGACCTCACACAGAGGTTCCGTACAGCGGTCGGTGTTCCCAGGGAGCGCGCACGGGCAGTGAATGCGGGAGGACTTTTATAAAAGGCCACCCGCTCCTGCACTGCTCCCGTCCGGCCGTTTATGTACATGGGCCGGACAGGAAGTGGTTAAGAAGAGCTTTGATTCATTTCTTTTCACTGTTCTGTCTCCTATGGAACAGAGTGCAACATGGGACGAAGTAATACCCACACTACATGTAAAGTCTTTATTAGGTCTAATTGAGGTCTGACCTGCCTCCCCTCCCCCTCCCCTCCTGCCATGGCCAATCTGACAACCACTAGGAAGGAGATGGCTGAGCATTTTTGACAGGCAAGCAAGGGCAAAAGGAATGCAGGGCATGGTGGGCGTCAGTCTCTGCATTCCTCTTGCTGTTGCCTATCTCTGGAAAATGTGCAGAGCCAAGGCAAGTGTCCATTATGAATATCTGTCTACTTCCTAGCTGTTTTCTGATCAGCCATCAGACCTCATAACTAGACGTAGAAAGCATCACATGCACTTTGTCCCATAGCAAAGACAGAACTGTAGACAAAAAGAAAAGATAGATCTTCTTTATTGCAACTTCTGGTCAGCAATCTTTTGTGAGTAAAACACTCCCTGTTCCCTAGATCTCCAACAGTCAAAACCCCTTTTCTCCACAGCAGGGCTGTTAGTGGTGGGGATCAACATGACCCCTTATACCTCACAATGCCTCCATCCACAACAGAGTACTTTGGTTTGGATAGGAGATCCACATTTGCAACTCTCTTGATTTTCAGAGACTAAAACAAAAAAAAAAAAATTGCTTTCTTTTTATAACTCAAGTCATCTCTGCCATTAGAGACCATAGGGGGTGTCTGTGCTTAGGCTGAAGATTTTCTTTAAAATGGTGAATACAAATGTTTTCATATTTTGTTTTCTTGTTCTTCCCAGAAACATATTAAGGGTAAAGTTCTGGATTCCATGGTGGAGAAGATCAAAGAGCAGTATGGACAGGTAAGAGGGGTCTATGGCTGGGCTGTACTTCACAGGGTGTGCTCAGAGAACAATGGTGTCTTCTGTTCTAGTCCCCAGCTACTCACGTGAGAGCCAATCATCTGGATTAGCAAAGATATTGGAAAAACATTAACTAGGAGTGTACCTTGTTGTTCTAAGTCTCTATAAATATTGTTTGTAAACCCTTACATATACCCAGTGACTGGTCTCAGGTGATACACAGAGATGAAACAAATCCTCCTACATAAGTTGTTGAACAGATGCAGAGAAGAGAATACTGCTGACAAAGTGCTGAATTTATAAAGTCTGTCTGAGAGTTCAGAAAACGGGATGGAGAGCTGAAAATACACTCAGCAGAGCTCAGTAAGGAGAGCTCAGAGAGCTGATTGGAGGGAAGGGACACACCACCTCAACACAAGAACAGAGCTGAGGCTGTCAGTCTGCTGGAGGTCCCTTTCCTGTCACCATTTTTCTCTTGGTGTCAGGAAAATTTGTCAGAAGTAATTAATGCTGGTAACAGAGGAACAAAACAGCAATGAGAAATGACGCTTAGTACACACTATGGAGGGATGTGCTTTGCTCATATTGCATGTCTGAGGTTTGCAACCTTTTTTAATTAAAATGGATACTAAGATATTAAGAGGGCATTCCAGTGCCTTCTGGGGATAAACTCTTCCTTAAAAATGTGTTTTTATGATGGGAAAAGTTCTCTTTAGGGCTGTGATTTGGGGTGTACAAGGCTAAAAACAGTGCTTCTCTGCCGTGGTTATCAACAGGTGTTTTATGATCAGCCATAACCAGCCACCTGTACAAATCATTGACAGGCTGACAGGCACCACCAATGTTGGCATGTAAGCACACATCTGAGCCAGTACATGGGATCGGAGAGAGATGAGCAGCCCTGGATGCATTCTGTGTCTCTTGGTTAGGTACTGGCCAAAAGGCCCAACGAAGGGTCTGTCTGTCTGTCTCTATTACCTGGAAGTCCATGTGTGTATAACATTTAACACACCGATTGTACAGGATTTTTCTTTGTAGGATTTTCATGAGCTGTCTGTTGGAGTCCTCCCTGCATGCAGCTTTGTTGTAATTAGCTGAAGCCTGATTGTATCTACAACTGTTAAAATGCAGGAAGTGATGGCAATTGCTGTGCGATCCGATGGTTCCTGGAAGACGCTTCTTGACAAATACCTGAGTGAAGCGCAGAGGGAGGACCTTGCACGGGTCACTGGGGCAGTAACTGAAGATCTCCTCCTAGTGGCGGCAGGGGAGCATGACACAGTGGTGAGTATCTACCCTTTCATCTGTCTAGATTTCTTTTAAGGCTAAGGCTGGTTTCACACTGCAGCGCAGGCCCGCAGCGCAGGTGTACCTGTGGTTTTTGTACAGTTAACCCGTAGTTTCCCATAGACTTTCTATTAGATTGGTGATCTTTCAGAAAATACGCCCGAAATGCACAAAGATGCAGTATGCAGGACTTTTGGTATGCTTTCAGAAAATGTGCCAAAAACGCACAATCTAATAGAAAGTCTATGGAAAACTGTGGGTTAACCATACAAAACTCACAGGTACACCTGTGATGTATGCAGCCAAACCACAGTGAAGCCAGCCTTTAAAAAAAAAAAAAAAAAAAAACATAATTAAATAAAATAAATTAAATGCACATATTTTTGCAGGAAAAAAAGTGTGCACTTATTATTTTTTTTTCACAGGAGAATGCAAAGCATTGCACCTGTAATCAGGCTGTGGTGTGTCCCAGCCAAGATATTTCACTTCCCCTGAGGTCCAGGACCCTGCATCCTATTTGGCAGGTGTATCTTTTCTAGACTGATTAAAGTGATTTGCAAATTTAGTCAAATACAGCTCATTTGTATGTGTTTCAAGTGTATCTTAATGTGTATGCCTGAAGTTCTTGTTTAATTACACTGCTGGGGTACAGGTAACATTTATAGTATTTGATTGGTATACTGCCAACCTTTCTAGGGTTATATTGTTTGTTTTCCTTCTCTAGTGCACCGCTTTAGGAAAGCTGCGTCTGGATGTAGCCTCTCGGCTAGAGGAATGTGGGGTGCTTCTCCGTGACCCCAATATTTTTCGTTTCTTATGGGTTGTCGACTTTCCACTCTTTCTCCCCAAAGAAGATAATGTAGAAGACCTGGAATCAGCTCATCATCCATTCACAGCTCCTCACTTGAAGGACATGGATCTTCTGTACGCAGAGCCAGCCAAGGTACCACTACCACTCTGACATAGCGGCCCCCAGAGCTGACACTTACCACGTTTAGACTTCTACTGCCTCAAGTCTCACTTTATGGGTAGCTATATTTAAGAGAGCTCATTTGAATCCTATAGATTTAAGAGGAAGGTTGGACTCTCAGTCAAGATGTGGCCGCACTCCGATCAAACAAACCTCGGGTACTGCAGAGTCACCAAACAAAGGTGGGGGTGGGGGGTAAGATGTAGAGTAGGAGGAGCTGATACCAATTTATCAGAAAAGGGAAAGTATTACTCAGTAGGTTTTCTCACCTGCTTAGTTCCTGACAGAGGCCAATTGGCTCTTGGGATGTTTCCTGATCCTTCCTTCCATTTTTGCACTAATTTATTGGTAAATCTAAAAGATTGTACTATATATGACCATCTTTAGTGTATCAGAAGAACCAACAGTTATAGTGCCAGGACTTGCCCTTAACTTTGATGTACATTGAAAGGGGGCAGCACAGTGGCTAAATGGTTAGCACTTCCGCTTGGCAGTACTAGGGTTGTTGGTTCGAATCCCAGCCACAGCACCACCTGCCTGGAGTTTGCATGTTCTCCCTGTGCCTGCGTGGGTTTCCTCTGGGAACTCCGGTTTCCTCCCACACTCCAAAGACATGCTGGTAGGTTAATTGGATCCGGTCTAAATTGGCCCTAATATGTGTATGTATGATAGTGAGTTAGGGACCTTTTAGAGTGTACGCCTCTTGAGGATTAGGGACTGATGTGAATGTACAATAAATATGTGGAAAGCGCTGCGTAAATTAATGGCGCTATATAAGTACCTGAAATAAATAAAATAAATAAAAAAAAAATAGAAAGGGTTGTATAAAAGAGGCCTTATATCCCATAGTCATTGGTACGGCATAATCATTTGAAAATAAAGATTTAATTGGATAAGAAAAGTGACATAGAAGATCAGTTATTAAAAACTTGTTAACTCTCAAATTCTACCCAGTTAGTGCCATGTGTACTTGTCTAGGCTCAGTGTCTGAGGTGGGTGTTGGCACCATCATTTTATGAGCATGACCATAAAATACTTTACAAGTACTTGTGTATGATTACCGTCTCTAGGTACGCGGCCAGCACTATGACCTAGTCCTAAATGGTAATGAAATCGGAGGTGGCTCCATCCGCATTCACAGTGCAGAACTTCAGCGCTGGGTCCTCCAGGATGTTCTAAAGGTGAGCAGCCATGCTTTGCCCATTCTGGGGCTGAAGTTGTTTTTCTTAGATACATCATTAACCACTTCCTGTCTGGCCCATAAATATAAACAGCCGGACGGGAGCAGTGCAGGAGCGGGTTGCCGTTCATAAACGGCGCCCCCCATTTTAGCCCGTGCACACTCCCTGGAGGATGTCCGGAGGATACAGCAGAACACCAATCGCTGTACGGGTCCTCTGTGTGAGATCCTAATCATGTGATCACTGATTGGCCAATCAGTGATCACATGAATAGTAATAAGCAAGATGTCACTTCTGACATCATTGCTTACTACTAGTGAAATCTGTGAATGATCACAGAAGTCACATGGTACAAGGCTTATTCACAACAGCCTTGTACCATGTAACAAGCTGTGACCAATCACAGCTCTCACAGTATTTCTCAATGGCTGCTAGAATGCAGCCAGAGAGGAGAAATGATTGCTTTTACAGCCTTTATGGGTGTAAAAGCAATCGGTGTAAAAAAATAAAAAATCATCACCCCCACTAGTACAGTGTCACTATGGTGACACTGTACTGCTAGGGTGACTGTATGTTATGAAAAAACAAACAAATTATAAAAACATAAAATAAAAATGTTTTGAAAAATGATATTTGGTAATTTTTTGACAAAAAAATTGGCCAAGATTTATGAAGAAAGATTAATATTTATTTGCAAAATTTTGTAAGAAAAACACTTTTTTTCAAATTTTTTGGACTTTTTAATTTATATATATATATATATATATATATATATATATATATATATATATATATATATAAATATATATATATAAATAAAAAAAAAAACCCTAGTGGTGAATAAATACCACCAAAATAAAGTTTTATCTGTCTCAAAAAAATGAAAAAAAATTCATATGGATACAGTGTTGCATTTGTCGTTCAAAGTGTGACAGCGCTGAAAACTGGCCTGGACAGGAATGGGATGAAAGTATCCAGACGTGAAGTGGTTAACAGCATTTGTAATAATGCGTAATCCATTTTTTTTTTAGAGTTTATTGATCGGTTCATTGAACCTGCTTCAAGCTGCTTTTTGTAAATTCTGAAGCAAGCAAAACCTAGTGCTCAGACACCCTCTGTTCTTTTAGCTTCCATGGGCTTGTTGGGACTTTTGTATCATCTGAGGTTTATCCCGCCCACTCCTGCTTTTGATTACTGAACTATATTGATGGTGTCATCGGGGTTTAAAACAGAAATGGTTTCTCAGTGATGGCTTTTGCATCCACCACTATGGCAGCTGCCTCACAGCCCTGTGATATGGATGGAAAGTGGGTCTAGACCAGTGATGGCGAACCTTTTTGAGCCCGAGTGCCCAAACTGCAACCCAAAACCAACTTATTTCTTTCAAAGTGCCAACACTGCAATGAAACCTGAATATCGAGCTTTTGGTTTAGAAAAAACAACTCGTACAGTAGTGCAAACTAATTAACAGTACAGGGATGACCAGAGACTGCGGACACAGTACAGGAGATGACCAGAGACTGCGGACAGTACAGGGATGACCAGAGACTGCGGACAGTACAGGGATGACCAGAGACTGCGGACAGTACAGGGATGACCAGAGACTGCGGACACAGTACAGGGATGACCAGAGACTGCGGACACAGTACAGGGATGACCAGAGACTGCGGACACAGTACAGGGATGCCCAGAGACTGCGGACACAGTACAGGGATGCCCAGAGACTGCGGACACAGTACAGGGATGCCCAGAGACTGCGGACACAGTACAGGGATGCCCAGAGACTGCGGACACAGTACAGGGATGACCAGAGACTGCGGACACAGTACAGGGATGACCAGAGACTGCGGACAGTACAGGAGATGACCAGAGACTGCGGACAGTACAGGAGATGACCAGAGACTGCGGACAGTACAGGAGATGACCAGAGACTGCGGACAGTACAGGAGATGACCAGAGACTGCGAACAGTACAGAAGATGACCAGAGACTGCGGACAGTACAGGAGATGACCAGAGACTGCGGACAGTACAGGAGATGACCAGAGACTGCGGACAGTACAGGGATGACCAGAGACTGCGGACACAGTACAGGGATGACCAGAGACTGCGGACAGTACAGGGATGACCAGAGACTGCGGACACAGTACAGGAGATGACCAGAGACTGCGGACACAGTACAGGGATGACCAGAGACTGCGGACACAGTACAGGGATGACCAGTGACTGCGGACAGTACAGGGATGACCAGAGACTGCGGAAAGTACAGGAGATGACCAGAGACTGTGGACACAGTACAGGGATGACCAGTGACTGCGGACAGTACAGGGATGACCAGAGACTGCGGAAAGTACAGGAGATGACCAGAGACTGCGGAAAGTACAGGAGATGACCAGAGACTGCGGACAGTACAGGAGATGACCAGAGACTGCAGACAGTACAGGAGATGACCAGAGACTGCAGACAGTACAGGAGATGACCAGAGACTGCAGACAGTACAGGAGATGACCAGAGACTGCGGACACAGTACAGGAGATGACCAGAGACTGCGAACAGTACAGAAGATGACCAGAGACTGCGGACAGTACAGGAGATGACCAGAGACTGCGGACAGTACAGGAGATGACCAGAGACTGCGGACAGTACAGGAGATGACCAGAGACTGCGGACAGCACAGGGATGACCAGAGACTGCGGACAGTACAGGGGATGACCAGAGACTGCGGACACAGTACAGGGATGACCAGAGACTGCGGACAGTACAGGAGATGACCAGAGACTGCGGACAGTACAGGAGATGACCAGAGACTGCGGACAGCACAGGAGATGACCAGAGACTGCGGACAGCACAGGGATGACCAGAGACTGCGGACAGTACAGGGGATGACCAGAGACTGCGGACACAGTACAGGGATGACCAGAGACTGCGGACAGTACAGGGATGACCAGAGACTGCGGACAGTACAGGGATGACCAGAGACTGCGGACACAGTACAGGAGATGACCAGAGACTGCGGACACAGTACAGGAGATGACCAGAGACTGCGGACAGTACAGGGATGACCAGAGACTGCGGACATAGTACAGGGATGACCAGTGACTGCGGACAGTACAGGGATGACCAGAGACTGCGGACAGTACAGGGATGACCAGAGACTGCGGACACAGTACAGGGATGACCAGAGACTGCGGACACAGTACAGGGATGACCAGAGACTGCGGACACAGTACAGGGATGACCAGAGACTGCGGACACAGTACAGGGATGACCAGAGACTGCGGACACAGTACAGGGATGACCAGAGACTGCGGACACAGTACAGGAGATGACCAGAGACTGCGGACAGTACAGGGATGACCAGAGACTGCGGACACAGTACAGGGATGACCAGAGACTGCGGACACAGTACAGGGATGACCAGAGACTGCGGACACAGTACAGGGATGACCAGAGACTGCGGACACAGTACAGGGATGACCAGAGACTGCGGACACAGTACAGGGATGACCAGAGACTGCGGACACAGTACAGGGATGACCAGAGACTGCGGACACAGTACAGGGATGACCAGAGACTGCGGACACAGTACAGGGATGACCAGAGACTGCGGACACAGTACAGGGATGACCAGAGACTGCGGACACAGTACAGGAGATGACCAGAGACTGCGGACAGCACAGGAGATGACCAGAGACTGCGGACAGCACAGGAGATGACCAGAGACTGCGGACAGCACAGGAGATGACCAGAGACTGCGGACAGCACAGGAGATGACCAGAGACTGCGGACAGCACAGGAGATGACCAGAGACTGCGGACAGCACGGGGATGACCAGAGACTGCGGACAGCACGGGGATGACCAGAGACTGCGGACAGCACGGGGATGACCAGAGACTGCGGACAGCACGGAGATGACCAGAGACTGCGGACAGCACGGGGATGACCAGAGACTGCGGACAGCACAGGGATGACTGCTGACCTTTGGGGAGGGAGGGGGAGCGGGTACCTGAATTTGACAGGTACCCGCTCTTACTTCCGCAGAGTTTTTTTTTTTTTATCTTACCTGTTCCTTTATCCAGCCGCGCGTTGTCTTCCCGGCTTCTGTAGTGTGGGCGGACAGCCGGATGCCCAGTGCGCATGCTCGAGAAGCGCTGCGCTTTGTGATTGGTCCGGCGGCTTCTGGGATCTGTCATGTGTCCCAGGTACCGCCTTACCATTCACAAAGAGCACTGCTTCTTGTGCATGCGCACTTGGGACCCGGCTGTCACGCACACTACAGCCGGGAAGACAGCGCGCCGCTGGATTCTCCTGGCGTGCCCACAGATAAGGCTCGGCGTGCCGGCTGTGGCACGCGTGCCACGGGTTCGCCATCACTGATCTAGACAATGGAGCATTTTTCAGATGACTACTATCAGTGCTATGCTATAAAGTTGCATGGGTCTATGTCTACTATAAATCCTGTGTGTTTCTGCAGGAGGATGTTAGTCTTCTCTCTCATCTGCTGGAGGCTCTGGAGTCGGGAGCACCACCTCATGGTGGAATTGCATTAGGTAGGTGTTTAAATTCATGTTTTGCATTTTAAGAGCTTCGATTCCAGAGATGCGACACTATTAATATATACTCCTATGTAGTTAATGAAGCAGAACTCTAAAATGCCTGTTGAACGTTTTTATAGCTGGCTGACTTGGTACTGAGAACATATTGGTCCAACATCAGATCTCTGTCCACCCTAAACTTGATGGGCAGATCGATGGACAGTGGGGTGGTGAATTACTCACAGATTGCATAAATGCCATAGGAAGAGCAGGTTCCACTTACATTGGCTGTGGTAGCACGTTGAAATCTGGTAGTGAAGTGCAGGGATTTTACAGCTTTTGATATATAAAGCCAGGGGGTGATTTAGCCTGCCAAATTCTTTTCAAAAGCTGAAGTTTTGGGTGGAGTGATCCTTTAGGAAAAAAGGAGGACAAGTCTGGTTTAATTGCTTTTCTGTTTTGCATAGAAAACCAGGCCCAGGGAAAGTGTTCTCTGAAAGTGAATGTTCCACCCTCTGCAAAAAGTAAACAAAATGACAACCATAGAAAAGCAAATGATTTTTAAAATGGAACGCCATCTGTAATCTTTCATATATAATGTTGACCCTCCATCAGTTTACCTTTTGATACTATAGATCAGGGGCCTCCAAACCTTCTAGGCAAAGGGCCAGTTTACGGTCCTTCAGACTTTAGGGGGGGCTGGACTGTGGCCATTGTCAGTATAAAAGGTCCCGAAGTCAGTGGGGGGGAAAAAAAAAACCACAATAACCCATCTTTGGCATCAGTGGGAGCAATTTTGCCCCATCAGTAGTGTCGTTGGGCCCCGTTGTTGGTGTGATTGAGGGGAATTACGCCCCATCATTGGTGTCATATGAAGGAATAGTGCTCCAGTGGGCCCCGTTGTTGCTGTCATTGGGAGGAATTGTCACATCGTTGGTGTCAGTGGGGGGGAATTATGCCCCATTGTTGGTATCTGTGAATGAAATAGTGCCCCAAGGGCCGGAAACAAGCAAGCAAAGGGCCACAGTTTAGAGATCACTGCTATAGGTCAAAACAAATAATTTAATTGGTAATTAATTGTTACAGGCTTCATTAAGGTAAGGTTTAACAAACAATTTCACAATGTACTTGGTTGAATGACACCGGAAGTATTACTCCAACCAGGATGTATTTCTAATTTTGATTGGAGCGGGGAATAGAACTTCTGTCTGTTCTATTTTAGCACACTAGGTATATTGCCCATGGGATACATTGTGTACATAGATAATTTAGTATTTTTAAAGTGGGGAATGTTCTGTTTTTAGGACTGGATCGTCTGATTGCCATTATCGTTGGAGCACCAACTATTCGTGATGTTATTGCCTTTCCAAAGTCATTTCGAGGTCATGACCTTATGAGCAAGGCACCTGACTACGTTTCCCCCGAAGATCTGCAGTGTTATCACATACAGGTTACAGACAAGTGAAGATGGATCACTGACCTAAGTGTCCTATATGATGGGGGTTGTGTGCCATCGGAGTGTCCAGAAAAGCACAGCTGTCTTCCTCCAGGAATACACCCGTTTGTACAGTTTATAGCAGATAAAGGTGTAGTATTTCCTGTAATGTTGCTGAGATGGGTCACTCTGGATACTTGTTACATCATGGTGATATGACCAGTGACTAGTGATGTAGTCACTTTCCTACAGCAGTGCCTTCTGTCGGGTAGGTCGGAGGATGAGCACTTTGTTTTTTTTTGTTCTTTTGTTGTTTTGTTTTTTTTTTGTTCTTTTGTTTTTTTTTTTTTTATAAATATCAGGAATCACTTGTCTAGACTTACTGCTGTTTTTTATGTATGGGACCTATGAAAGGCAATGAAAGAACTGGCTGTTACCCAAGAAATCAGATTCTTTCAAGGTTCCAGAGAATATGAGTGATAATGTGATTGCGATAAATAACACACAGTTCTTTCAGATCCTTCTAAAGTATGAAGACTTTTGTTTACAGTATTATTAACAATCCAATGTACTGTATTTAGCAAGCACTTTCCATTTTTTATGCTACTATAGATTTTATATTTTTTTTCTGCTAAAATATAAATTAAAAAACTATGAACATTTTGATCTACAAATATTTATTGCAGCATCTGTTAGTGAACGTCGAGATGTAATAACTGCGTCAACAGTGCAAGCAGCTTGTTCATTCAGTCAGCCAGCAGTATGTTGTGTTTTATTAGAATACTACAGCTGTATGTCACCATTAGATTACAACTTCCACTCACAAAGCAGAATATCTTACAGACTGTATGCACACGGTGCAAGCTGTGAATGAGCCAGAGTGATTATTCCTGCCTCAAATGTCTGCCATACCAGTCAAATAGCAGGCCGCTCCATTGTTCAGCTTTTGAAAGCTTCTGGTCCTAGTTTTTTTCCCCTTTTTTTTATTTTTTTTGACCGTGGGATGCTGGAATACATTGGCAGTTTTAATGTAAAGGTAAACCAACACTTAACCACTTGCCTACCGGGCACTTATACCCCCTTCCTTACCAGGCCAATTTTCAGCTTTCAGCGCTGCCGCACTTTGATTGACAATTGCGCGGTCATGCAACATTGTACCCATATGAAATTTTGATCGGCACTGGTGGGCACAGGTGGGTGGCACTGGTGGGCACAGGTGGGTGGCACTTCTGGGCACAGGTAGGTGGCACTGCAGAGTGGCACAGGTGGGTGCACTGGTGGGGGCACTGCTGGGCACAGGTGGGGGCACTGCTGGGAATGGGTGGGCGGGGCTAGTGGGCGCACTGCTGATCGGAACTTGCGGGGGTCACTGCTGGGCACCGATCATCAGGGCCGCTCTGACAACTGCCGGTTCTCGGCAGTACTTTCCTCACGATCTGACAGCGTGAGGAAAGTGCAGCCGAGAACCGGCACTTGCATTTTCCTGTGATCAGCGTGTCATTGGACACCGCTGATCACGTGGTAAAAGGCCGGTGGGATCGGCCTTTCACCACATCACGTGATCAGCTGTGTCCGTAGGACACAGCGATCACGGAGATCGCCGGGTGCGCGCCCCCTGGGGCGCGCAGGAGAGCGCGTTCTGGGAGGACGTCGTATGACGTCCACTCAGAACTGGCCGGCCGCGGTGAAGCCGTCTTTCGGCTATGCGCGGTCGGCAAGTGGTTAAAGCACCCATTTTATTGACAAATATGCATGTGAACCCATAAAAAAAATGTACAATACAAAAATGCATTACTGTATAATGTGCGTCTAGACTTTGATCTGCCAGAAAATCGATAGGTGTGGATCTTTTAAAGCAGGGGTGTCAAACTTTATTTCATAGCGGGCCACATCAGCATTATGGTTGTCCTCAAAGTCTTGATGTCCAGAGGCCCCCCCCTTACCTTGTGCTGCTACCAGGAAGTAGCTGAAGGCAGAACTGGGAAGCAGAAAGTGCAGGGTCTGGAGGAGGACCAAAGGAGGGCTGGAATCAGCTGCTGAAGTCTGCAGGGGAGGTGGAGACAAGGGGTGCTGTAGCTGCACACAGACATGCAGGATCTGTAGGAGGAGTTCTGCCCTCCTGTCTGCTGCCAATTGCTGAGACCAAGGGTGGGGGGGTTTCAGAAATGAGCCTCTGTGGCTGCATGGAGAAGAGCAGGATCTGGCAGAGGAGATCTGTCCTCCTCTCTCCTGTTGACTGCTGAGACAAGGTGGAGATGAGGGAGTGCCACAGCTGCAGGAGAGGTCTGAGGGCCACATGATTTGACCCTCAGGCCTTGTGTTTGACACCTGTGCCTTAAAGTATAAAGGCAAATAGACTGCACTTTGCCCAATCACATAATTCCCAATCACATGCAAGAAAAATAATTGAGAAAAAAAAACAAAAACCCTGCATGCTGCTTGCATATGATTGGATGATGGAAGTCAGCAAAGCTTTACTTAATTTACTAATCTCTGGAGTAACTGCACTTTGTTTGGTGCAATTGCACTTGCAAAGTGCACAGTCTATTTGCCTTTAGTAAATCAACCTCACTGTCTGCAAATTAGAAGTGTCTGCCTAAGGGCTATGGAAAAGCACACGGCCATAGAAGCCAATTCAGTTGTATCAGAATCTAGTGCAGCACCTCAGCATAGCAGGTTTCAGATCTTTGATGAAATCTGATTTAAACCATTCATTAGATGAGTCGATTAGATGTAAATCAACTCATTAGGTAGGTCCTCATCCAATGTAGCTGTTGGTAAATCTAATAAATTGCACAGACTGTTCCATGCGTGGCCACTTACCTTTTGGTTATACGTTTAATCAGCCCTTTACTTTCCCCTGTACACACGTGTGTGTGTGTGTGTGTGTATAAAGGCATTCCATAGTAAGAGTCTAGCACAGACATTAGCAATGACTTTTTTTTATTACTGATAATATTGTGATGGATTAACAAATTGTCAGGTTGCATACAATACAACACTGAAAGTCCCATGGCAGAAATCCCATAGACAAAGAATGAGAATTAAAAAAAAAAAAAAAAATATTTAGCACTTTTTTTTAGGCAGCAATATGTCAAAACTTTTTTTTTTGATCAAATATGTATTTCTATAAACATTTTGTATTTTTCACGCCAACATATTTTATACATACAAAACACGCACATGAATCAGGCAGCCAGGACCATGAGCTCCTCAGTGTTTCTCCGGTCGGCCACTGGCTTAGAGCCTAGGGCCCTTCTTATACTAAAATAGTACAAGTCCTTTAAAAGAAATAAAGTGTAAAAAGTGGCAGCAGCCCAAAGTAAAGTTCAGTTGCAGGAGGCAGAAGTAGACCGTGGCATGGAGATTAGAAGCTGGCTGGGCACATCGGTGATGGAAGAGAGTCATGTGACCTCCATCCACCCAGGAGGCATCGGTACTCCTTTAGCGCGCGATTCTCTGTGTCCTGTTTGGTCGTCTTGTGCTCTTGTTGTGTTCTCTTCCCTGGTGTTATGTGCTCTCCTTGGGGGCCTGCAGAACGGGGCTGGAAGCTTGGGCTCCCTGGGGAGACTGTGCGGTGGGCTGGGTCCCTGTGGCAGTTTTAATAGAGTTCAGGGTTTTGCTAAACCAGGAGTTTTTGGCAGCTTGGATCTCGTTGAGCAGCGCTCCTCGCTGATGCTCCAGCTCCTACAGAGGGGAGAGAGTGAGGGGTCAGAAGTGTACTACATTAATGTTGCTTTAGACAGTAAACTTAGACATGCAGAGGAAGAAATCCCAGGACAGCAGTATAGGTCCCGGGCCCCTGGTTAGAACCATCATCCCTGCTTCTATGCAGATTTTCAGTGGAAGAATCCTTCACATCTGACTGCTCTGGAATGGCAGCTCTGAGTTCCACACATCATAATTTTAACCACCTTCCACCCATCATATAGTAAGGTGGTTCTCTGGTTCTAAGAGGACGTCATATGACGTCCTCCCATTCTAACCACGCATGCGCGGCTCAGGGAGCGCGCAGCGTGGCGATCGGCAGTGGGCTGTGTCGCTCGGACACAGCGGATCACCGATCCACAGAAAGAGCCAAAGATGTCGGCTCGGTCATGTGATCAGCTGTGTCCAATCCCAGCTGATCTCATGTAAACAGGGAAATGCCAGTTATCAGCATTTCTCTCCTGGAGCTGTCACGCTGACAGCTCCAGAGGAGAGCCGGTAAACGGCATTCCGCGGAGGGGACATGTACACTGATCATCAGAGCACTGAGGATCAGTGTAGCCTCATCAGTGCCCATCTGAGCTGCCTTTCAGTGTGTATCAGTGATGCCTACCAGTGCCCATCACTGCAGCCTCATTAGCGCTTCAGTGAAGGAGAAAAATAATTTATTTACAAAATTTTATAACAAAAACTAAGAAAAAACATTTTTTTCCCCAAAATTTTCAGTGGTTTTTGGTTTAAGAAAAATAAAAAACCCAGAGGTGAATAAATACAACCAAAATAAAGCTCTATCTGTCACAAAAAAATGATAAAAATTTCATATGGGTACAGTGTTGCATGACCGCGCAATTGTCATTCAAAGTGCAACAGTGCTGGAAATTGGCCTGGGCAGGAAGGGGGTATAAGTGCCCTGTAGGCTTGTGGTTAAATATTACATTAATTACAATTTTTTTTCTTCTAAAAACTCTGAATCTGAAATTTTCCACTTCTAAAATGCTGAGATCTGTGTTTTAAAAAGTGTTACTAAACCCTGTATATGCAGTAAAACATGCTTGTTATACTCACTGTGGAACCTAAGGGGTTAATCCTCTGCATTGTGTAAAAAGGCTGGTTGATCCTGTCTTCACTGTCCCTCCTCTTGTTTAAATTACCACCTGATACAGACTGAACCCCTGGTCACATGCTCAGTTTGGTGTGTATTGCTAGAGGTTTTTTTGTTGTTTTTTTCCTAGGGCGAGTGCATGTGATCAGCACAGGGCCAATCGGCCAATCCAGACAGAGGGTTCACATCCTCCTAGAGCAGGGGTGGACAACTGTGGCCCTCCAGCTGTTGTAGAACTACAAGTCCCATGAGGCATTGCAAAACTGAAAGTTGCAAGCATGACTCCCAAAGGCAGAGGCATGAAGGGACTTTTAGTTCACCAACAGCTGGAGGGCCACAGTTTCCCACCCCTGTCCTAGAGCAGAAAGAAAACTCCTACAAGCTTTAACCAGTGCTTTGTTGAACACTGATAGAAGTCACAAGACTGCTCTAAATACTGATGAGAAAAAGAATATAGCAGTTTAGAGTTACTAAAATAATAATAAAATAATACTGTAGGAGACCAGATAAAGTGTTACTAAACCCAGGATCCTGCATTCACTATAAGTTTTACGTGGAATCTTGTTGGGTACATTAGCTGATAGGTGGCCAGCATTGAGTTCTATTGCCCTGGCAGGTGTACCAACCTGGGAGCTTAAAGTGATACTAAACCCCGGACCCCTCATTCACTATATCTGGTCTCCCTCCCACAGTACACACAACATAGAAATGCAATTATTTTAGTAAATCTAAACTGCTACATACCTTTTCTTATCAGCAGTATGTATATAGCAGTCTTGTGACTTCTATCAGTGTCCAGCAGTGCACTGGTTACAGCTTGTAGGAGGAGTTTTCATTCTCCTGTAGGAGAATGCAGGACCTCTAACCGGCGAGTGCTAATTGGCCCTGTGCTGGTCACATGCACTCTCCCAAGAGAAAAAAAAAAAACACAATACACACCAAACTGAGCAAGTGCAGATTGCCCCTAGCCTCTGTTCTATCAGGAAATATATGGGAGACAATGGAAGAAAGAATCAAGCATCCTTTTTAACTGCTTCCCATATAAGGTAATGATGGGCGCAAGGCGGTTCTCTCGTTCTGGGAGGACGTTGACCGAGCAGACAGCTTCGGCTCTCTGTTGGTCATGTGATCAGCTGTGTCCAATCACAGCTGATCACATGGAAATAGGGAAATGTCGGTCACGCTGACAGCTCAAGAGGAGAGCCGGTAATTGGCATTCCTTAGAGGGGACATGTACACTGATCATCAGGGGATCAGTGTAGCTGCAGCAGTGCCACCTGTCAGTGCCCATCAGTGATGCCTGTCAATGCCCATCAGTACCACCTACTAGTGCCTCATCAGTGCCCATCACTGCAGTTTCATTAGCGCACATCAGTGAAGGAGAAAAATCACTTATTTACAAAATGTTATAACAAAAACTAAGAAATTTTCAGTAATTTTTGATTTGTTTAGCAAAAAATAAAAAAACCCAAAAGGTAATTAAATACCACCAAAAGAAAGTTCTATTGGTCTCAAAAAAAGTGTAAAAATTTCATATGGGTACAGTGTTGCATGACCGCGCAATTGTCATTCAAAGTGCAACAGTGCTGAAAACTGTCCTGGGCAGGAAGGGGGTATAAGTGCCCTGTAGGCTAGTGGTAAACAATGCGGAGGATTAACCCCTTAGGTTCCACAGTGAGTATAACAAGCATGCGTTACTGCATATACAGACTGATACTACTGTTGTGGGTTTATTTTCTGACTAAAGTTCCACTTTAAATAGAGCCATGTAAAATAACAAAATAAATCATATTGTAATGCAACAGAAAATATATGAATGTAGAGCTAGAGGCAACACCCGCCCCCCTTTTTGGATAGAGTAAGGAAGGGTTATAGATAAAGGAGAAAGACCCACAATAAGGTCTCCCCCCTCCCGGGTAGGATTTATTGGTGCCACATCCCTTAACCACTTGCCTTCCTGAGGATTTACCCCCCCCCCCCCGGCCATTTTTTGCATTATGGCGCTGCGTTACTTTTAACTGACAATTACGCAGTTAAGCAACGCTGCACCCAAATGAAATTTATGTCCTTCTTTTCCCCACAAATTGAACTTTCTTTCGGTGGTATTTCAACACCTGTGCGGTTATTTTTTTGCGCTATAAAAAAAAAAAAGATTTTTTGACTTTGCTATTAAACATGTCCAGTAAAAAAATTAAAAAAAAATCAAATTGTCATAAATTTACAACAAAATGTATTCTGTAACATGTCTAAAAAAAAAAAAATCCGAATACGTGTAAAGAAATTGGTTTACGTGAAGTTATAGCGTTTACAAATGGCGGTATATATACTGAAATTTTTTTATTTTTACTAGTAATGGCGGCGATCAGCGACTTATAGCGGGACTGTGGCAGACATTCTGACACTGGGGGGGGGAAAACTGACATCCCCAGTGACACCAATACAGCTATCAGTACTATATATAATAATAATAATAAAAAAAAGCAAGCACTGACACTGTACTAATGGTACTGGGCAGGAAGGGGTGAGGAGTGGTCAAAGGGTTAACAGTGTTTTACTATAGGGCTGTGTCAGTGGACTTCACACTGTAAGTCCACTGCTCTGGAGCCACCCAGAGCCGTGTGCCCAATCTGACAAGGAGGACGATTGTTAGTAAACAAAACCATCGTCCTCCCCATTTGAGATCTTCGGAAATCACTGGGCGCCGGCAAGTAATTACCGGCCAGGACCCGGTGATTGACAGTCATGAATGGCGGCATGGGTAGAGCGCACGCGTCCCCTACCTGAAAATGCAAAATCACGTGTGTATGTATGTATATATATATATATATATATATACTGTATATGTGATTTTGCACACTCGTGCCGCCCTGTAGCGGTATTTCTGCTATAGGGCAGACGAGACGCGGTTACTAACAAGACACTGAAGAATACATAACCCTAACTAAGAAAACTATTGGGGCTTTACAGGCACCATACCACAAAATTGAATACTCAAAAAAATTTAACAAATACAACTTTATTAGTAAAATTCAGACCACAGTTGTGGTAATGAGGATTCAACACACAACACAATCATCTTAAAAAGCATCTAGTGCTTGTAAGAGACAAAATCAGTATATGACATTCCAAAATATGGCCTTAGATAGCATAAACATCATGAGTAATTTGATAGTTTCTCCAATGTGTTTCACGGGACACAGCCCACTTCTTCAGGGAGACAAAATATATAATTCCATTAATGACATCAGTGACTTTATGGGAGGCTTATGGAAAGGATGAACATTGGATCCAAAAAGGAGGGGAGGAGGAAGATCCCTCAATCCGAAATGTAGATGTCCACCAATTGGACAGTTACATATCCACAATAGGAAGCACATCCAAAAGGTACTTGTATCGTCCAAATATCCCCAAGCAAGAAAAGTCCATCTGGCATCAATAAGAAAGTACGAATCCTTTGTGTGGTAATAACAGCGCTACCGGTCCTCTCCAAAAATACAGCCATGACATGATGCAGATTTAGGGATGTTCCTCCTCCCCTCCTTTTTGGATCCAATGTCCATGCTTTCCACTGGCCTCCCACAAAGTCACTGATGTCATTAATGGAATTATATACCGTATTTTCCAGCGTATAAGACGACTTTTTACCCCTTGAAAATCTTCTCAAAAGTCGGGGGTCGTCTTATACACCGGTATACGGCATACTGACACTTGGTGTCAGGGCGGCACTTTTTTGGGGGGGCGGTGCCGCCGCCCCCCCCCCCCCTTCCAACGGAAGGGACACTAAGTACAGGGGTGGGCAGGGGCTGCTGTTTCTTACCTGGCTCCGGTCCCAGTCACACAACGATCCAGTTCAGGAAGCATGGCTGCTCCTTCATTCAGTTCAGCCACTAGATGTTCGCACGGCTGCTCAGCTCCGCCTCCTCACCGGTGATTGGCCGCCAGAACTGTAGCTCGGGAAAGGCACACAGGCGGCCAATCACTGGCAAAGAGGCGGAGCCGAGCGGCCCCGCGAAAATCAAGTGAGGGAGTGGCCGGTAAGTGTGCCGTGCAGAGGTGCTGCTGCAACCACATATGCTGGCTGCAGCAGCACCATACTGGAACGGGTCAGCAAGTGTAATTGGTGCCAGTGGGAGGAATAGTGCCCCATCATTGGTGTCACTAATATTAATGATGGGGCATTATTCCTCCCACTGACGCCAACGATGGGGCACTATTCCCCCCCCCCCCCCCCCCCACTGACACCAACGATGGGGCACTATTCCCCCCCCCCCCCACTGACACCAACGATGGGGCACTATTCCCCCCCCCCCCCCACCAACGATGGGGCACTATCCCCCCCCCACTGACATAAAACGATGGGGCACTATTCCCCCCCCACTGACATAAAACGATGGGGCACTATTCCCCCCCCACTGACATAAAACGATGGGGCACTATTCCTTCCCCCACTGACATCAACGATGGGGTACTATTCCTCCCACTGACACGAAAGATGGGGTACTATTCCTCCCACTGACATCAACGATGGGGTACTATTCCTCCCACTGACACCGACGGGGCACGATTCCTCCCACTGACACCAACGACGGGGCACAATTCCTCCCACTGACACCAACGACGGGGCACAATTCCTCCCACTGACACCAACGACGGGGCACTATTCCTCCCACTGACACCAACGACGGGGCACGATTCTTCCCACTGACACCAACGACGGCGCACTATTTCTCCCACTGACACCAACGACGGGGCACGATTCTTCCCACTGACACCAACGACGGGGCACGATTCTTCCCACTGACACCAACGACGGCGCACTATTTCTCCCACTGACACCAACGACGGGGCACGATTCTTCCCACTGACACCAACGATGGGGCACTATTTCTCCCACTGACACCAATGATGGAGTACTATTCCTCCCACACTGACACTAATGATGGGGCACCATCATTGGTGTCAGTGGGAGGAATAGCACCCCATCATTGGAATACCATACTGAAATACCATACCATATTGAAATCAAATCTGATGTTTTTAATTTGGTGTGCATTGGAAGAGGGGTAGTCTTATATGGCGAGTATAGCCCAAACACTATATTTTAACAGGAAAAGTAGGGGGTCGTCTTATACGCCGGAAAATACGGTACTTTGTCTCCCTGAAGAAGCGGGCTGTGTCCTGTGAAACGCGTCAGTGAAACAAGCAAAGTATCAACTTGGAACTATCATGTTAATCATGACGTTTGTGCTATCTAAGGCCATATTTTGTAATGTCATATACTGATTTTATCTGTTACAAGCACTATATGCTTTACAAGATGAACGTGTTGTCTGTTCAATCATCATTACCACAACTGTGGTCTGAATTTTACTAATAAAGTTGTATTTGTTACATTTTTTGAGTATTCAATTTTGTGGTATGGTGCCTCTAAAGCCCCAATAGTTTTCTTAGTTAGGGTTATGTATTCTTAAGGAAGGGGTCTAACCTCTGTAAAGTTTATTTTTGCCATCTATGTCCCATTGTGGAGATTTCCTTTCACTCCCTGTCCTGCAGCCAAAACAGGAAGTGAGAGGTAATTCCTCTAAAAAGTGAGGGGATACCTAGAATACCTGTCAGAAGTATAAATAAAGGGGATACTTAGAATACCTGTCAGAAGTATAAATAAAGGGGATACCTAGAATATCTGTCAGAAGTATAAAGGCAAAACTAGTTCTGCTATGTGGTTGCCCCCAATGCAAGGAGAATTGTCATCCAGTGCCGTATTGAGAAGGTTTGATACATACCTGTATTTTGCACTTGGCCTCCACCAGCTGCAGTTTAGTCTGTGCCAGTTCCAGCTCCATCTCCCGCAAGTGCTTCATCAGAGAGTCTTTCTCGTCATCTCCTATGTCACTTGCCTTGTCTTTGCTGGAGCTCTGCGCCGACCCCTCCTTACTGAAGATCTCGCTGCAGTGGCTGCAGGACATCACCTTGGCCTTAAAACATTATACAAAAAATAGTAAGCGATGAAAATACCATTTTGAAACGCTCAACATACTGAAAGCCAACTGTAGTGATGTCATAATTTGAGCATTTACTATATTTGTGTCCATTTCCCACCTTGAGGATCTCAAGTTCCTCCCGGCTTGCCGTTTGTTGTTTTTCCAACCGTGTGCTCAGCTGGGAACATATCTAGAAGTGAGAGAACAGAAGATTTTAAATAACATGTAAACCCAACATGTGCTTGCTGTACCATGTACTTGTATGAAAAAGTATCCTGTTCTCCTTGTGTTGCTTCCCTAGTGTTCCTGTCAGTCCCTCTGCTTTCCTATTTAAAACTGACCACACTAGGCATGAGAGCACAGTATGGTCAGTTTTCTACCTGTGCTGGGAACTCAGTCTGCTCTCCTCCAATGATCAGACTTTTGATCCCCCCGCACATACATTCGCTGGGAAGATGAGTGCACTGCTGTTTCTCCTCCCTGAGCTCCTTATGCAGTTTGACAACAGAGGGAATGTAATCACAGAAAAAAAAGGCATTTATAATGTTTTTTTAACTCTCTTTATATCTATACACAAATGTTTTGCCTTTCATCTCTATTTTGAACTGAATGGGTTGTTTTACTTGGTATGGGTTCACATATACTTTAACCACTTCAGTTCCAGAAGGTTTTACCCCCTTTATGACCAGGCCCTTTAGCGCCATGGCATTTGATCACCACTGGGTTTTTTTAATTGTTTTGAGATATAAACGAAAAAAGATACTATATATAAAATGTTTTTTTTTTGTTTTTTTTTTACAAAATGTTAGACTTTCTGCTATAAAACATATCCAATAAAAAACAAAATGTATTCTGCTACATTTTCTTTTGGAAAAAAGAAAAAAATCCCAATAACTGTGTATTGATTGGTTTGCATGAAAGTTACAGCATCTACAAACTATGGGATATATTTTGGAATTTTTTATACTACTAATGGTGGTGATCAGTGACTTATAATTGGATTGCGATAGTGCGGGGGGCAGTCTGACACTAACTGACGCTAGGGGGAAATGACTAACTGCCACTGACATCTCCAGTGATAGGACTATACGCTGCCACTGTACTAGTGACACTGGAAAGAGGTTGAATGTGTGCCTAGCAATGTGTAATGTATATATTATGTACCACATTTACTAACAGATCTCTTTGTTTCTCATCCCTGCTTTGCGATGAATCCTGATGTACTGATGATCTCATTTCATGAGGTCCAGAAATGCCAAGACAGTACAAATACCTCCCAAATGACCTCTTTTTGGAATGTAGATATTATGAGGCATAGCAAGTTTTTTTGAAGGTGTCATTTTTTTGTCATAACTTTGTGGAAAATGAAGAAATGACAAAAAAAAAAACATACTTTCATGTTTTTTTTTTGTTTTTTTTTTACATACTGTCATCAATACAGTACAACGTCCTCATAACTGGTGCTGCGGTGATCAGGGACACTGACTGGCGACAGTTTGTTAAAAAAAAATTATTCATCATAAACATGTTTTATTTACTTTTTTTTATGATTTTTTTTTTCGACTTCTTTGACCAGAGCAATACAATGTTGCCATAGTAACATTGTACTACTCCAAGCAAGTGACCTGGATTTTTTTTTCCCCCCACATTATGATTGTTTATACTAACAAATTTCATTGGCATAAGCAAGCATTTTTACTGAATGAGACTTATTCATTCAGTAGTTTTGTTGTTATCAGCTGTGATTGGCCACAGCTGATCACATGCTACAGATGGGCTGTGATTGGCCAAGTCTGTACATGTGACCACTGTGACCAATTACAGCTAGCAGCACAGTTGTAAGTAATGAATGGCATGAAAGGAAGCCATCCATTGCTTACAACAGTCATGTGATCTGCTGTGATTGGTCACAGCGATCACATGACACTGGCAGTAGGCCAGTGTCGTGATCTGTCATCAGCAGTGTCTGGTGGGCACAGCAGGTGACAGATCGCGCTGGGGCGCGCACAAGGCGCACGTCATATATATTATCCCAGGATAATAGTGATCCTACTCAGCCATCATCGTACAATAGGCCGGGTGGGAAGAAGTTTAGAACGGTTTTATAAGAAACCTTTCCTGAGAGAAAGATGAAGGCCATTGTTAATTTCTCATTCTACAAATGCTAGAGCTCTGGTGAGTATCTGGGTTTACTAGTCTATGTCAATGAAAATGCACAGACTAAAAAGGACTTTTACTTAAGCTGGTTATACATGGATCACAATTTGGCCGGTTCAACAGTAACTAGATGAATTTTGGTCCATTTATGGTTCTTGCTCATGCAAAGTCAGTCTATAGATCAACGTCTCATGAACGATCGTGCTGAAAAATTTCCATTTGATCAATGCGTGCAGCAAGCTGCATCAACTACAGTGCTTATCTGTGTATTCTGAGAGTGGGGAGAGTCCCTCTGTCAGAATACAATGACAGAGCCTGTAGGATTTCCACATCCACCTCAGATGGCTGAATGAAAAAACTCAGCTGTGTGTGGCCAGCTTTAAAGATATTACTAGAATAAATGTGAAAACAACCCAACAGAAACTTTGGTAAACATTTGTGGATGTTGGCATTACTTTATGTCCATCTAATAACAGTGAGATGTAAATCTACCGTGCAATAACCTACCTGTTTGTACTCCGCTATGATAGCCGTGGTCTTCTTAATTTCCTGCTCTGCCTTTTCTAGTTGTTTCCTGAAGACTTCCTTCAGCTGTGGGGGGGAATGAGTTTTCATTAAACCACAGATCAAAAAGTTACAGCGTAAAAACAGTGAGCTATTTACAATCCTAAAAAGAGATGTCAGAACAATACATTATAACAGCATCTCTTTGGAATCTGGGGGGGCCAAGGGAGCAGTGAGGTGCAACACTGACAGTGGCCAGCAGGGAAGAAGCAACTGCCACATGTTTAAACCCGAAAAAGTAAAGGTAAAAATAACAAAATAAAATAAAAAAATCCAAACCTAACTAAAAATCAAGGAGTAGTAAAGGTATAGATAAATAAGTGGGGTGTAGCGCTCAAAACAAATAAAAACAATATGTCCACATGTATAAACGCATGTGAATGCGTAAACGGATATAGAGTCTGTATCAAGAAGAAATATAGCAGATGAACTTGTGACTCCAACCAAAAGTGAAAAATGCGCACTCACCGGAAGCGCATAGATAATGCACATACATATATAAATTTCCAGAGTAGATCGGCCAATCCGGTGAACTTTATCCTATGGTGCAGTCATCAAGCCCTTGGAGAACTGTGTTGAATCCCTTGACCAAGAGTTCCTTCTTTAGGCTAAATGAGGTAATCAGCCTGGATACGGGGCTCCTGTTCCTCCAGATATGTTGGATACTGACAGGTACCTGTGGGCTTAATAGCTCCAAATAGGAGCCATAAAAAAGGTGCCCATAGTGTAGTATGTTAATGAACCTTTATTTGCAGTACCACATATCACAGACAGGGTATAGTGATATACAATACAAAAGCACTATACCTTCATTTAAAATAGCCTCCTTTAGGAGGAACCAGACAGTACAGCACACTTCTGCCGCCTGGTGCTGGATTGAAGCCCGGGCGGCTATTTTAAATGAAGGTATAGTGCTTTTTTTATTGTATATCACTATACCCTGTTTGTAATATGTGGTACTGCAAATAAAGGTTCATTAACATACTACACTATGGGCACCTTTTTTATGGCTCCTATTTGGAGCTATTAAGCCCACAGGTACCTGTCAGTATCCAACATATCTGGAGGAACAGGAGCCCCGTATCCAGGCTGATTACCTCATTTAGCCTAAAGAAGGAACTCCTGGTCAAGGGATTCAACACCGTTCTCCAAGGGCTTGATGACTGCATCATAGGATAAAGTTCACTGGATTGGCCAATCTACTCTGGAAATTTATATATGTATGCGCATCTATGCGCTTCAGGTGAGTGTGCATTTTTCACTTTTGGTTGGAGTCACAAGTTCATCTGCTATATTTCTTCTTGATACAGACTATATCCGTTTACGCATTTACATGTGTTTATATATGTGGACATATTGTTTTTATTTGTTTTGAGCGCTACACCCCACTTATTTATCTATACTTTTACAGAGTTTTTATTGGTACCTCTTGGTGTTTTAGCAGCTATTTTTAGGAGCGCTCACTTCTATTTACTTTTAATTTAAGTAGTAAAGGTAAGTCAACAGCATCTACTGGCTGGTAGAAATAAAGCAGAATATTAGACATTAACATGTAGTAGAGGGGTACTGACAGGACAAAGGGTTACTGCAAGGTAAAGCTTGTGCTAAAGTATAGACCAAGCGACAAAATGTAAAACTAGAAGTATTATTTTCCTTGTATAGCCATTCTGGAATTCTGTGGGTAAACCAGCATGTGGCTGTTGAGAAGAATCAAAATGTCCTGTAAGCCTAGAGACAAACTCATATGGCCTCTCTTATTTCAAGGTCTATACCCCAATTAATGTAGTGCAGACAAGATTTATAAACTCTGGCTTTTGAATGGATGTAGAGAAGAGAAAGGTGCAGATAAACAGGTACAACTTCTGTAGGAAGATTTGTTTCATCTTTGTGTATCACCTGAGGCCAGTGTCTTCACTGTGTATGTGAAGGTTTACAACCACTTGAAGAGAAAACAGTGGCTATGTAGGACATATGAACCATGACTCCTTACCTGCGCTGTCTCCTCTTCCTGTTTGCGCTTCTCCTCCTCTGTTTCTATCAGTCTCTGTTTAGTCAGAAGAAGTTCTTTATTTAATACCTCCGCCTTGTCTTCTGCCTGCAAATAAATTCCAATTATCACACAGGCTTGTGTCTATACTCCATTACTACCATATCACAATTGCATTTAAGTATTTTTCAGTCTTTTATATACAAACAGCCTGAAAGTGCAGTTATACTTGCATACATACTTAGAAATGTGAGATACGTTTTGTATTATTCATATGTCATCTTTGTTAATCAGCGATAGTGGGAGGCAATATGATTCCCTCACAGGACATTCTCTATAGGAGAACCATGCTTGTTTTATCACCACTAGGGTTGCACCAATACCGGGGTGTTTTTTTTATTGGCGAGTATGAGTACTGATACATTTGGTCAAGTACTTGCTGATACCGAGTGCCAATACCTTTTGCAGTGCAATTTGAGCCTATACAAAATGAATGGGCTCAAGAATCGCATACACGATGTCGCTTCCCTGTCTTTCTCTAGTGTGATGGATCACACAGGAGTGGTGGGGGAAATCACATGTGATTTGGACATAAATCGCACTGCATTCCCGTTTGCCATTTGAGGCCATTCATTGTGTATGGGCTCAAATCGCATTGCGATGGTGTCAGAAACATTTGCACGAGTATAAGTACTCACTATCGGCACCGATGCAACCCTAATTACCACCCAATCCTCCTGCTCTCCTATCAGCCACTTGTTACTGGTTTGAAGAGGAAGGTGCGGAAGGCCTATGGTGGCTGGACTGTTTAGCCAGCAGAGATGCAGCCAAGAGGTCAGAGAGAATCCCCGATCATGCACAGCAGCCGGGAGACCTTCTGGAAAAGCTACAAGGCAAAATAGTTTTGCAAGTGTGCATGAATTAATTATTTTTACCTTGCAATAAAAAAAAAAAAAAAAAAAAAAACTGCTTTAAGGTTCAGGCCACGCAAATATTATGTCCAATATGGAAGAGCTAGATCAGCCTTTAACTTGTAAAGACCACAGTAATGGTGAGATCGCTCAACAATGTAAATAAAGAATCCAGCAAGAGCACTTGTGGATGAGGCAAGGAAGGTACAAAGATCTCACCTCTAAGGAAAGGATGGACAATTCAACATACCAACATCCACCAATTATGGGCACTCTTAGGCCTCATGCACACAGGGTGTTTTCTTCCTCCCCTGGATGCCTTTGCTCCAGGAAAGGAAAAAGCAGCAATAAAAACAAACCTAAAGCCACGTTTTGGTGCACCAAGCGTCTGGGTATTCATTCATTCCATTGGCCAGAATGTTCATTTATTCTGGTCTTTGGGATGAACATTCAAGTGCTAAACACACCTAGCATTTAGGCATGCTTAGGCCTTCCCTGCCGCCAGAATACAATGACCTGTGTTGCAAAAGATAGCCGGCGGCTATGACTGGGTGACAAAATCACGACAAGCTGGTTGTACAAAAGTCGAATGAGAGTTTGACCTCTGCACAACCAGCCATCCAATAGATGGGTCAAAATTCAACTGGTCCCTGGTGAACTTTAATCGATCTACGGCCAGCTTAATTTGAAGTGTTACTTCTGTCATATCAGAGGCTCTATTAACTTTCCTCAGATGACAATCCCTCCTGATATGCTACTCCATTCAGGCAACAATCGATGTGCTGTTCACAGCTTTGAAAGCTTCTGCTCTTCTCCCAAGGTGCTGTGATAAAAGCAAAAATCTGTCCACTGTCACATCTGGGAAGAACTATAAATTGTCTCTTTTGCTGAGAGATGGTAGAAATGTCACCGCAGTTCTCATTGGATTATTCAGAACTTACCTGGTCCAGATCATTGCGCAAAGCAATCTTACTGGTGACCAGTTCATGCGCCAGGTCATCGTTCTCTTGCTCCAGCCTCATGCTGGTCTCCTGCAGCCGCCGGTTCTCTCTCTGTGAAGGAAAAACATAAAGACAGGGTAAGTTACAGCTGTACGCCAACACTTTTTTTTTTTTTAGTGGTTAGTATTGTTGCTGATAACATTGAAAGCCAAAAACATCCAACCACAATGCATTGCCATAACTTCCTAGACCAGTCCATAAATCTATCCAGATACTTGCGCTAACCAAATGGACCCATCAAAGGAAATGTAATTTTTCCCATTGTCACATAAACATGTAGTCGTATTGTTCGCACATACATGATTGTGTAAACTGCAGGTCACTACCTACCACTGGTACCATTGTGGACCAACTACTTAAACAAATTCTATTCTGGCAACAGCTATGTTCCCCATTAAGGAACACAGATTGTGCTGCCAATACACACTGAGCTCAACATCCAATCCCACTTATAAATACGACTCATTTAGCAACTGGGAGCTAGCACGCTACCTCGGTCTTGGAAAATTTGTTTGGGTTGTACATTTAGTAATATTCTCATTTATAGAATGCCTGGAGATGTCTCAAGTTGTAGCTCAAAAACATTTTATATTTTTAATCTTTGCGGACCAAAGGATCATTTTAAAAATGCTGTGAATAGAATTTATGAGACAAATTATTAAGAGATTAAGGGCCTGTGCCACCGGGCTTTGAGCTTGTGTCAATGATGTCAGTTTGAGATGCTTCTGAGACCATTCACAGTTCCTTGACACCTGCCGTTGACCTCATTCAAGCAGGTTTGACATTCCTATAGAGGAGTATGGGACTGTAAAACCTTTCTGACATGAACAAATAAGGACCATCAACACAGACCCTCAAGCCGGCCATACATGGATTGAAATTCAGCCAGTTCAGCAGGGACTGGCCGAGATTTGATCAATGTATCAGCAGGCTGATTGTACAACCAGCCTGTCAGAATTTTTGACATTCGATTACTGCCAGTGGCTATATCCCCAACCGGCAAAACAGCACTGTGGGAGGCAGTCAGTGTTGATGGGGGAAATCAAGTGATTTTCTTTCCATTCACCCATGGAGGAAAGAAAGAAAATCAAGCAATCTATGGGCTGCTTTAGGGCCTTTTCACATGGGCAGATTGTGCCAAGTGGATCCACCTGCTGATCCCCCCCGTAGAGAATAATGGGTGGTTCAATCGGGTCCATCTGAAAAATGGATGGGCGGTCCCAATCGGTCTGCCCATGTGAAAGGGCCCTTACACTCCTAATCAGTGTTCTGCAAACATCTGCAACAGAGTTAAGCCTGTAAATAGGGTGCTTCTTATAAAGGGCTGAACAGTCGTGTGTCACATTTTAGAGCCCCTGGCATCTCAGCATTTTTGGGGATTCTCCCTAAATTGACAGAAAATAGAATAATTGTGATTGGTTATTTTAGACAACACTCTTTCTTTCAGGCAGTTCAATGAGAGTTCTAGGGAAAATTAACTGGATATAGGAAGGTTACGGGTCCCACAATGCTCCGATGGCCATGCTGGGACTTGTAGTTTACCAGGACCAGAAGGGTCCTGACACAGGTCACATCCAACAACAGCAGAGCTCAGCACACTGATGGAACTGGTCTTGGCAGCAGGGCAGCATTATAAACACACTGCAGAAGGAAGCAGCAAGCGGAGAGGAATTTCACAAGCATCATGGAGCACCTAGCTCGGGGCACTTTCTTTAGCACAGATGTAAAATCACATGAATGCCAGAGACAAAGAGCAGCTTTTATCACATACATCCAATGATTAGACCCACATGTTCTATTATTCCATGAGATTGCACCAGGTTCCACCATAGTAGTGATTACGTTCAATAAACAAATGGAGCCGATGCATTGTGTGCCCCTCACCTCTCGTACATCAGGCCGGCCCATACTTACGTTTTTTTGTGTCTAGTGCAGGCGACTTTACTCCGGGTCCGCTAACTGGACGAACATTAATTTTCAGTTGCGTATTTCCTTGCTGATTAGCAGCGAGTGGCTCTGAATTTCTATGTGATGGGATGGCTCAGCTATTTCCTGACTTGCTGCTGTGCAGGAAACTGAATTGCTGTAGCTATTGCGATATGCTTTGCTTCTCAGCATTTACCAGAAATAAACACAACATTGTCTTCCTGGACAGAACTCTACTGCATTTTCCTGGCTCATACTTCATAGCAGAACAGCCATCAGGAAACTTGTACCAACCAGACATATTCAATGAACAAACGGAGCAATACACTTTGGTGCCACAACCTGCTGCAACAAATGAGAGATCACTGTAAGCCACACTTGGTGCCACAACCTGCTGCAACAAATGAGAGATCACTGTAAGCCACACTTGGTGCCACAACCTGCTGCAACAAATGAGAGATCACTGTAAGCCACACTTGGTGCCACAACCTGCTGCAACAAATGAGAGATCACTGTAAGCCACACTTAGTGCCACAACCTGCTGCAACAAATTAAAGATCACTGTAAGCCACGCTTAGTGCCACAACCTGCTGCAACAAATGAGAGATCACTGTAAGCCACGCTTGGTGCCACAACCTGCTGCAACAAATGAGAGATCACTGTAAGCCACACTTGGTGCCACAACCTGCTGCAACAAATGAGAGATCACTGTACGCCACACTTGGTGCCACAACCTGCTGCAACAAATGAGAGATCACTGTAAGCCACACTTGGTGCCATAACCTGCTGCAACAAATGAGAGATCACTGTAAGCCACACTTGGTGCCACAACCTGCTGCAACAAATGAGAGATCACTGTAAGCCACACTTGGTGCCATAACCTGCTGCAACAAATGAGAGATCACTGTAAGCCACACTTGGTGCAATAACCTGCTGCAACAAATGAGAGATCACTGTAAGCCCCACAGCAATACAGATACCCATTGTTGCTGCAGGCACTGCTCTTTGCATTTAGCACAGTGTTCCTTGCATAGATTTATTAAATAAATCCGTTTGTTTTGTGGAGTATTTACTTCAGAACTTCATTCTGTGTTACCTCTACGATAGATCCACACCCCAGGAGGTAGAGAGCGTATAAATAGCATGCATTCCATGGCTTCGTTTGTCAGTGAATGTACTACTCTGTGCCTCAGTATTTAAATGAGTGAAAAGTATGTGTCACCAGCAGGTCAGATGCTTTTTTTTTTACATTTAGTAAATTGCACTGGAAAAAGGAGAAAGAAACAACATACATACTTACCTATGTGGCTGTTCTCGGTCTTCACTAAGCAGAGAGCAGTGACTGTCAGTCACCGAATCTCTGCTCTGCCCCTCCAGTTCTCACTGGAGCTCCAGGCTGTGGAGGGGGTGGGAGTGGCTGGCTCAGGCTTTCGGTGGTGCACTGAGAGGCTGAACCAGCTGCCGATCAGACAGGGTGAATCCCAACATTATTGTCGGAATCCTTGCATAGCCTGGACCGGCTCTGTGACGTCAGCCGACAGTGGACTTTGGCTGAATCTAGGTCACAAGAGAAATAAGTGCACCCTGTGGCCCAAAAGAGGATGGCCAAAAAAATCTTTGACCATACTTGTCCTTTAAAACCTTAAACCAGAAATCTGGTATGGTCATAGACAACAGTAACTTGTTCTTTCCTCCTGGGATTAGGCATGATTCACACTCCTGCTATCCATGTACCTCACAATCAACTGCCACTCTAGCTGTGGAGAGTTAAGGAACAGAATCAAGTGACTATATCAGCAGTCAGCTGTGGAAAATGTGAAATGTGTCTCACTAACAGAAGTCTATTCACACAATTTGCTGTAAATCTTATGTGTGAACTGACAGTGTTTGTAAAAGAACGAAGGTGAACAAGCCCATGGCCAAGACAACAGTACTAAAGGCGATACGGTATATTCAAGGCTGACATCTTTTTGGGTACAGCTACTATTCATTTAGTAGAATGCACCCATAGGTGCAAAATGATGACAACTGCCCATTTTGGATTTGTTGAAAATCTCTATAAGTGGTCCTAGAACAGTTGATCAGGCAGGACAGTAACCTGTCTCATTCCCCTTTGTTCCCTCCTAGATAAGAGGCCGGGGCAGGGTCTACCTGCGCTCATTTCCTTCCCCCTGAACTAGAACATGACAAACATTCATATTCATGGACATGACAAGTGATGCTTTCTTCACATCTATGGGTATCGTAGTACAGTCTTGCATTGCGAATCTCTAATCTGTGGGTAGCAGAACCCATTTTTATAATTGTTTAGTGAAGTTAATGTTCATGTTTTTATAATGCTGGGTGTTGTAGTCCTGCCGTATACTGGGCTTCCCTCTTGTGTGTGTATATATAGGGCTCTATTAGTTATCTTCCCCTTAGCTTGAGAAAGGAGCACACATGCTCAGAAACACGTTGCACCCTCCTCCAGGTCACGTCATCACGCCAACACTGTGATCCACAGAGTGTTCCAGCCCTAGATCTGGATGGTTGATGGTCCTGGGTGGCTTCTTCATCCCTGACAGTGGCTTTCGCCTGGACCTCCCAGCGTTCCTCTGTTGAGAGGGTGGCGATAATCCCCGGAGCTTTACTACTGATGAGCCTTCTTGTTTCTATCACTATGTGAGTTGCCTAACCTGTGAATTTATAAAAAAGTCGTACAGTCTACACTTAGAGGCGCTTCTCCTGTTCCCTCATTTCCGAGTCAGCTTCTGCTCTTAGGATAAGCTTGCGCTGGTGGATGGAATAATGAGACTTTTTGCTAAAACATCAAAAACCAACTCAACTATTTAGGACTGTTATTATTCACCTATCTGGACAGACCTCGTGATTATTGGGTATATAATCCATTGCTCCCATTAACCTCTGTCATTTTACCAGAACCCATGGCCAACTTGTCTCAGAGGAAACAGCAACAGCAAAGATATTGAGCTCTTAACTTTTGGCTGTGGTGTCCTTGGCATAGAATGGTGTTGGGGTTGTCTACCTAGTCTTTTACAGACATAAAAACACATGCCCAAGCAATCTAAGTGTACCTGTTTGTGGGTTTCTAAAATGTAAATGTCCACACGTCCTACCTTTTGCAATGGCTATGGCCACTGTTAGTGGACTGAAGATTAAATGGCGGGTCTTGCCTTTCTGTAAGTAAAAAGGTCTTCTTTAAAACCAGGGCTCTATTGTAGTATCCATGCTATTGTTCATCTAGAATAGTCAACAGTACTGATAAGACCCAGAGGAGTTGAGCAGGTATGTCAGGTCTGTGGAAGGTATTTTGCAAGCTCTTGAAAAGGTCACAAGAGACACCCAGGTGACATGAAATCAGCCTCGCCTCACACCATAGCTCACATACTGGTTTAACTAGATGAATTTACATCTGGAACCACCTCTCCGTAGTAGAACACTAACCCAGTAATCAAGGTTGTCAATTCACCAAGCACTGATAATTAGGACGAGGCATGGGCACACCGCCTCCAATGCTTCCTCTTATTCATTAGTATTAATATCAATCCACAAAGCTGTAAATCAGGGGGCAGGTACAAACTGCAATAATCTATACCCCACCACTGATGAATCAAACCAAACTGGAATTTCTCTTATGTCTGGGCCATGTGGAGCTCTGTACACACTGACATAAAAGCATTTTGTGCTATTTGTGACTACAAAACACACTGAAGGAGTGATCACATCAGACAAAGCCCCAACATCCTATAAGAAGTCATGGTGCAGATATGCCAACACTACTGAGTGCTTATGGTGGGATCTATACCAACGTCCTACCCAGCACACCACAATACATCCTTTTATTGGACCATTAGTCTTCATACAATAGCAATATATACAACACATTTTAATCAAAGGGCTGCAAAGCAAACCTGTGAATTTTTATCCTGTAGAAACCAATAGGTCCGCTCTGATAGGCAACCACCAGATCTGGTTTCAATGGGCAACCAACTTTCCTTTCCTTCTTTATTGGACATTCTTGGGTGCTTAAAAGAGCCCAAAAAATAACTCCTGCTAATAAGCTGAAAACGGTCCCTTTAGCACCAAGCATCACACTGCAAAACAAGCCATCGGAAGCACAGCAAGCTGGAGACTCAGGACACCGGACAATCAATAGGTTTCTCTACTGTAGCTAAGCCGAGACACCTTACAGAACAAAACACAGAAGCAGCGAGGACTTACCTCCTAGGCTCAGTCACAGGACGGTCACTGCCTAATAGGAGACCAAATGTAGAATGAGTGAAGAGCGAGGTGTGCACGGCTGGAAGCAGGGAGGAGGTGGCTGGCTGTTTCTCTGCTACTTCCTCATGGCAGAAGGTTGAATACAAAGCTGTCTGAGCAGATAACATAGAAGCCTCTGCTGTCTTTATCAGGCTTGCCCATACAGAAGCCTCCAGCTCCATAGCAGGTCCCAGCAAACCTTGCCAGACAACTGCAGAGCTCCATGTTGTAACATGTACAGCTCTGTCACAAACAGGTACGGATCTCATATCAGGTGTGAAAGTTGCCGGTCTTCTAAGCCATTGGGGCTTAGCAGTGTTCCTCAGGCTTCAATGCACTGCATTACATGAGGCTTTCAGTGGAACAGCCAGAAACATTAAAGTGGTTGTAAACCTCAGGCATGAAATATGAAAAAGCACATCCATCTATAGTGTGCATGTGTCTCAGTCCAGAGCACCAAGTGTCATTTCAGTCTGCTGCTTTGTTCCTCTGTTATAGATATGAATGCCTTCTCACAAATTTTCCTGACACCAAGAGAAAAATGGTGGCAGCCTCAGTTCTGTTCCTGTAAGCTGTGTGGAGAGGGATGTGTCTCTTCCCTCCAATCTTCACTGAGCTCCGTTGAGTGTCATTTCAGCTCCCCCTCCCCTTTTTTTCCCCTAAATGCCCATACAAGCTTTATAAATTCTTGACTTTGAACAGATGTAGAGAAGACTACATATAAACAGGTACAACTTAAGTAGGAGAATCTGTTTCATCTCTGTGTATCACCTGAGGATAGATCCCTTCACTGGGTATATGTAAGGGTTTACAATCACTTTAAACATGGCCAGGCATTGAAGGCTTAGTTCCCAACTGTTGTCTCTGGTTTAAAGGGGCAGTATTCAAGAACCCACATCCTTGTGTTCCACCTTGGTCCACAATGGTCCCTCTTAGGTCTGATGTTCAGCTATAATCAACATGCTGAAAAACTGCCATATGTGCTTATGTAAGGGTAGATTTATATGTGCATCTAAGTCCATCACTCCTCTGGGCAACAAGCGATGTTCAGATCACTTTTCAGGAAATTGACAGGCGGTGAGGTGAGGAGGTGATAGGACTCCTCCTCACATCTGTTTTGAACCCATTTCTGCTGACAAACATGGCACAGACATGTGTGGGGTGTTTGCGGTGTTTCCTCATTCACCTGAATGGATTGCAACACAGGTAGTTTTTGGTGTGAAACATTACAACTGCAGCATGTAAACACCCCCTTAAGGGGGTTGATTGTGGGCGGTAAGAATACAGTTCAACCACACATTTTACCACCACACACCTAAACTTAGGCCTAGAGTTGAAGGTGCAACTATAGCCATAGCAGCCCATGTGATTACTATGGAGTACAGAGCTGTCTTGATACACACTACTTTATGTAGGTAGCTATGACACTTGATAAATAGGTTTGTGTGAAATTAACCTCCCTAGCGGTCTGATTATGTCCATATTTCTGTGCTCAAAGCGGTACATTTTTTTGCATGGAAATATGTCGTTTTTTTTTTATTGTAGGCCTGTATTTCTTAGGAATAACTCACTGAAATCTGTCCGAACAAGAGTCTAGTAAACATCCCGGGTATGTTAAAATTTGAAACACGAAATTATAATTTATTAAATAATCATAAAAAATAATAATAATACATTTTATTCTATAATGTAATCAAACCAAAAACACTGAAATTTGAAATATAGCTCCAAGTTCGCACATCACTGAGCAAAGTCGCAAAATCGTTTTCAGTGTCTGATGAGGAATTTCCCCACAAATTATTATCACTCAATTCTGCAAGTGGTTCTGATTTACTATCGCTGTTCTCTAGCTGGTCTAAAACCGCTTTTGACCTAAAGGGACGCTTTTTGGACGCCATGGACGTTTCTCAGTTTCCAGGCAGAAAGAACAGTAAAAATGCAGGCAGGGCACAGGACAAAGCACTCGGGACAAAATGTATGTGAAATGGTTTGATACAGTAATGTTTTACTATGTGATTTTAGTGTATTTAGTGAATGTCTATTTAAAATTTTTTGAATTTCCGTCCGGTTCCATCCCCCGTATGTCCCGACGCTCGCAGGGAACAGAACCCGGAAGATGGATGCCGGCATCGACTGGAGGGGATGGCTGGGGACACTGCAGGGGGGACATCGTGGGAGCGAAGGACAGGACAAGGTAAGTGCAAGAGGGAATCCCTGAGCAACGCTGCTGTGTAATCCCGAGTGTAGCTCAGGGTTACCACTATTGGTACTGAAAGATAACCCCAAGCTACACTCGGGAATACCGCCAGGGGAGTTAAAACTAAACCCTGGACACAAAAATGTTCGCCTATAAATACTCCTCAACAACAAGAGAGGTAAAACTCACTTTGCACGCACCAAATTCCTTTGTAAACCCAGATATTATCCGGAAAAAGTAGCAGTGGCATCACCACTATGCTGTACATAGTCTGTGCAGTGCCAGCAATTCCCACCCACTAATGCCTGTCTGCTGCAAAATTCCAGGAAAGGGGTGGAGACAAGACCTGTCACCCTGCAAGGAGAGAGAGCAGCAGTGATCGGTCTGTATTACACGAGGCAAAATTTCACCTTGGATTACTGCACAGATCTGGAAGAAATGCACAAAGCACACCAAGATTCAAGAAAGAATACATATGACTCTCATATCTGGGCCTATTTCCTAGATATTAATCAGATTTAATGTAAATAGTGTGGTAAGATATGTGCAATAGCTATGAAAACAACTCCCATTCTATAGGAACTAGAATTGCCTTTGAGATGGAGATTACTCTACAATGTACATTATTGCTCTGCAAATGTTGAAACACAAAAAGTAGTTGATAAAAACAGTGAATGGAGGTTTTAATTTTCTACCATCACAACATACTGGAAGATTGTGTTTTCACATATTAATGCTAAATTGTGCCCTTTTTCCATGTCTTTAAGTGTGTGAAGGCCATGTTGAATTGATTGCACTTCTTCGAATAACTACTAATGAATAAGATTTTGGTTTTCTTTGGTTTGGATCTCAGAACTGTTGGGTAGAATATTTTTGTGGATCTGTGGCAGTCATAGGCTGAGCACTGCTGGCGGAGGATATCCATGGACGTCATTGAGTAATGCTGACAGTTGTGTGTACATATTACATTGTGTGAGCTCGGCAGCTTCCGGCGTCTCAGAACACTCGGTTAATGCTTTTAATTCTATTTACGATTAAATAAAAGCTTAAAAGGGATAATAAAGCATTTTACGTGGTGCTGTGCTATGTTTATATAAGGCGGGGTGCTGAGTGATGTAACCTTTCCGGATTTTACACAAAGGTAATCTACAGGCTGGCTGCCAGCCCAGGAAGCATGGTAGTGATCATTTGTCCTGGAAAACATCTCTACTTTAACATTTCTCTGGATTTTAGACATTGGTCCCCAATTTTCCACAGTGTGGAAAGAAAAGCTATTTATTCATCATCAGCCAAAACTATAGTTTTGGATACAGCGGAAATGGTTGAAGCTCCATTAGGTTTGAATTATTGGGCATCCTTCTTTTTGGCTCCTTGTGAGCCAACACCTTCCTAGAGCCCATACCCTGGAGGACGCCAGCTGTGTGACAGAGTACCAGGGAGGAAGGAGATCCTTTGGACCTGATCAAGCTGACCAGCTCTTAAAGGGGACCTCTGGCTGTATTTTATATGCCATGCGCTTCATGATCTTTTTTCTGGTGAGTGTGCATTTTTAACATCTCTGACACATCACCTGGGCGGTTGTGAAGCACAGATCACCTACTTGAAGATACCTCTGATCACAATAAGCATGTTTCATCTATTATTTGGACTATTCAAATATTTTGCACTTTGATTAGTGGTTTATGAGATATATCTATGTGTCACGTGCACAGCACTTTTTTAGATATATATATGCATGACTAACTTGTCACGTACTTGGACAATCAGATCAGTTTTATGTGTTTTATGTTTTAAGTGCTGCACCTTTTATTGGATTATAGGTTTGAATTCAAGCCTGCATAAAAATGGGATTTTGCCTCATTTCATGTCCAGGTTACAGGCTGGCATATAGACAGGAGGAAATAGGAACCAATGTGGACAAACACAGAAACAAAAACACTACAGACAAGGAAGAGAAGTAGAGCCTTCACCTGGTATGTGGTAAGACAACTTATATCTGTAAAGCACAGATGGTGACTGGCTTTATCCAACACAAGCTTTCAAAGCCCATATCAGAGCCAATTTCTTCCTCCGCCATAACCAATTCACATAAAAAATTCCACAGGCACATGCCCTTTCACAGGGGTCTCCTCTAGAAAACAAAACTGGTGATCCACCATTGCAGTTTGGGCTTGCTGCCTTACGATGACAACTCTTCAGGACCTGTGAAGATAACCAATTCCCACATCACCAGGCAGCAACCCAGGAACATTAAGGCCCCCAAGCTTTGCAGTACAGAAGACTTGGGATCCAGCATGTCACATGACTTCAAATTCAGGTAAGTATTTGGGCAATTTAAGTAGTTTTTAACTGGAGGTAGCTGTGTGGTAATAAGCCTGGAGATAAGCTTTCAGAAATGTCCCCCAAGTAGCATCTCTTCCTTCTCAGGGTCCATAATATAAAGATAATGCAAGCTACAAATTCCAATAACGGGCAGTGCAGTCTCTGTGTGACACCATTAAACCAGCTGAACTGTATATACACATTGTGGCCACTTTATTAGGTACACCCCATCACCACAAATATCCAAACACTGAACCATGTGGCTGCAACTCTACACAAAGTATGCAGATATAGTCATGAGATTTAGTAGTTTTTCAATCAAACTTTAGAATGGGTTATCTAAGTTTTACCATGGGATAATTTGCATGGTTGTTGAATCATCTTTGAAGTTGCTGATCTCCTGGGATTTTCACACTGTAGAGTTTAAAGAATATGGTTTGAAAAAACAGGAACTATCCAGTGAATAGGAGGTATTGTTTGATCAAAGAGGCATTTTAAAAAGAGAGAGGTCAGAGGAGACCAGGAAGACCTTCTCAAACTGAAAGGAACTATACAACTCCTCATATAAACCTGGGGATAAACTGAACCTCTGAATGCATAATGACTTAAACCTTCAAGAGATTTAGCTACAACAACAGAAGGCCTTACTCCTGTCACCTAAGAACAAGGAAATAACCAACAGAGGACATGGGATTTGCAAAAATGGCCATATAAGGACCAGAACTTCTTTGTCTGAGGAATCTTAACATGTAGATAGTAGGGTCATAATTTAAGAGATGGAGCAGGAGATTCACAGCATGAATATGTGGCTGATGAAACTGAGATCTGGGTGTTCATATTTAACCAGGGTGGACAATGAGGAGGTTTCTGGTAACTAGCCGAACACTGCAAAGAATGTGCCTTCTGATGGCAAAAAAGGGTCTTACCTAGAGGTGTACCTAATAAATGGCCACCAAACGTAAAGCATCACGTAAGTCGGCCACAACAATTATTTACAAAGTATTTGTTTGTAGACCATTAAACAGATAATGGAAGGAACAAAATAGAGCATGCTGAGATAAAACAAAAACAACTTTATTTACATTTACAACAGTATAACATAATACTAAGGCATTTCAAGGAGTCCAAGATGGCTCAGTCAGTCACAGTTCACCACATGTTCTCCTTCGGTGCTTGTGTGAAGGAGCCCATGAAAGTGCAGAACACAGTGTGGGAATGCTCAGTCAGGAGCCCAGTCATATAGCGTAGAGAGAGAAGATCGGATTTACAAGGAAAAACTGAAAGAAAAGGGATATTTTAACTGTTTTACCTGTGCCCATCGTCTCCACTCATCAGAGGCAACCATTTTTTTTGGTTCAGCTAATATATAAATGAGGCATATGCCATATACAAAATGCCTGCCCCAATGTGTACAACTTACTAGCAGCACTTTAAAACCCAGTATTCACTATCCCGATCCATTAATCGCGCTTCTTAACCTGCGACCACCTGGCATCGCTAAGGCGCATTTCAAACTTATTCTACAAGTCACCACCGCAGCCAAGCAGGTTATCGCTAAATCATGGAAATCTCCCTTGTTGAGTATGACTGCAGTTTCGAATAGGGTCACTCAGGCAATGATTCACGCAAAAATAGAAGCCACTATCCTAGATTCCATCCCTAAGTTCAAGAAGATTTGGAATCCCTGGGTAGAGCATTTCCTCCCATCCAATTTTGATGACTCCCTTCCCAATCCGTAATCTGCATCTTTTGTTTGACGGTACCATTCCTTAACCATACTGCGGGTTTCCCCCTTCTCCCCCTACTGTGCAGCCGTATGCCCCTTCCCATCCTTCTCCCCCCCCCCCCCCCCATTTTGTTACGCCTTAACTGCCATTTGATAGTCCTCTTTATTAGTGATGCCTGACCTTGTATTATTGGGTTTCTTACTGTGCAATTAATGTACACCTTCAATAACCCATACTTTTGCTTATTATTTTGTACTGTTCCATGTTAAAAATAAAATTGTTTGAATAAGAAAACCCAGTATTCAAGAAATATTACTCAACCAACTTGGAAAACAAAAAAGACTTTATATTCAATGGCTGTACTTTACATTGATTTGAACCTAACATTCCTAATTATCCTCAAAGCAAATTAATTAAAGGGATGATTTGAGCATATCATCTAAATCTGTTTAGCTAAATTAAATAAAATGCTCAGAGGTCTGTTAGACATGGCTGGGTGGACAGCTAATCATAGTCATGGCGAGTATATCATTAACAATGAAGTCTTGCCTGTCTGTAGAAAGGCCACATTGTGGGGTAATTACATGGAAAACACACCACAGAACCCTCACTGCAAAAACCGGGACATATACAAAGACTACAATCCTGTGTCAGAGCAGACTGCTTACCAGGCTACATTATAGTCAACTCGTGATTTCTTGTACGTCACCATCACCAAGATCTCCCCGCCATTATTCCTGACTGTTCCTGTCTACCTAGGAGTCTTGATGTTCCTGCTTACATTTGTGTAAATCCAGCCTCTTATTCCATTCCCCATGACAGGATCTAAAAGAATCCAGAAGGGAGAGTGAACCCTCATAAAGGACCACAGGTGTGCAGACCCAGGAACACAAATGTAGAGTTGCTGAGAGATGTCTGACACTGTTACATGGTTAAAAGGCTAAGTTTGCAGTCCCCCCATGACAGTGGGCAGGTGTTCCACTCCCAGCTTTCACTTTTCAAAAAACAGTGGGGCTCCACCCGCACAGTTGCATCAGACACAGCAATCTGTGACTAAGAGAACTACAAGTCCGTTTTGCACTGCAGCAGATGGCTTGTAGTTCTCAATGAACAGTGAGGGTGCTGAGTAGCACGGTCATAGTTCATTCACAAGCCCTGCAGCTTTCAATCTGACAACCTGTACAGAGGTACTGATTAAAAGATGTAAGCCTTGTTTGCAGAGCCTGACGCTGAACATGTGATCCACTTATAATGGGTGCAATGCTCTGAAGGCTCCTGCAGGGAAAAATAATAAATACACATTTTTTCTGCAAAAGGTAAATTTATGCTTTAACTTTTCAACATCTTCACTGAAATATACACTCACCAGCCACTTTATTAGCAACACTTTGCTAGTGCCAAGAAAAAAATCCCCCACACCATTACACCACCACCACCAGCCTGGAATGTTGATACAAGGCAAGCTGGATCCATGCTTTCATGTTGTTTTCACTAAATTCTGACCATCTGAATGTCGCCACAAGTCTGCCCATTCTCCTCTGATCTCTGACATCAACAAGGCATTTTTGTTCACACAACTGCTGCTCACTGGATATTTTTCGGACCATTCTCTGTAATCCCTAGAGATGGTTGTGTGTGAAAATCCCAGTAGATCAGCAGTTTTTGAAATACTCAGACCAGCCCACCTGGCACCAACAACCATGTCACACTCAAAGTCACTTAAATTCCTTTTCTTCCCCATTCTGATGCTCAGTTTGAACTTCAGCAAGTCGTCTTCACCACGTGTAGATGCCTAAATGCACTGAGCTGCTGCCATGTGATTGGCCGATTAGCAATTTGTGTTACCAAGCAATTGATCAGGTGTACCTAATGAAGTGGCCGGTGAGTGTAGGTTTTGGATAGACTACCCCTTTAATCTACTATTGTAAGCATAGTCAGGACCTTTATGGCACTGAATATGACAAAGAAACAAACTGCCTCCAAAGACAGATAGATTAATCTCCATCAAATCTAAAAAGATATGTCGTGTCAGCAAGCAAATTTAAGTATATTCATAAAACGTCCACTATCCTGAATTGAGGGATAATCCTCCAATTTATGGGATTTGTGATGGAATGAATCATGTGAACACCTTCTGGCTTGACTCTTCTATGCACTGGTTCAGTGAAGGGTTTCTTTCATCCCTACCCACCATACTCTTTTTTGTTGGCTCGGCCTTGTTGAGTCCCAAGCCCTATTGCATAGAAGCCATGGTTTCCATACACAGCACACATGGCCAAAAAGCCTGAAACAGCCCTATGCAGTTTGCAATAAATAGCTCTACTGTATATCAGCAATTCTGGATGTAGAATTGGTCACTGGGGTGGAAAAGAATTATTTGTGTGGCTCCTCCCGCTATCCAGAAATTAGGAATAATCCTTAGTTTTAGAATCTTTTATGGAATGATAAATGTGAATATGTAAAGTGCTGCGTAAATTGATGGCGCTATGTAAGTACCTGAAATAAATATCTTTGGTTTTAAAAAGGCTTTGTTGATCTATGCACTTGGTTTATTGGAGGGCTTTTTGATCCCATTCATTCCTTCTCTCCATAACCTTCATAGTTACACATTCCCAGTGTACCCTTAAAACAAATCCAAATTATTGCAAGATATAAACTAATTTTACATAATTGTGTGTCAATAAGACCCAGCATGTAAGGAAAACAATTTTCATGGCAGGTCATCCATTAAGTAGACTGGAGGGACTGGTCTAGTTTTCTAATATTCTGTACATTACAAGGAGACATGAGGACACTGCGAATGTCTTACATACCATCACCAGCAGATATATAAAAACACAGAATCTCTTGTGTATGAGCACCTTTGAGTGTTACCATTACTCTAACTCAGGGGTGTCAAACTGGCGGCCCTCCAGCTGTTGCGAAACTACAAGTCCCATCATGCCTCTACTTTTGGGAGTCATGCTTGTAACTGTCAATCTTGCAATGCCTCATGGGACTTGTAGTTTGGCAACAGCTGGAGGGCCACCAGTTTGACACCTGTGCTAACTAGTCCAAAGTTTGTATTTAAGTTGATATCAACATGCTTTGAGCCAGTAAATGGCATCACCCTAAATCCTAACTTCTACTTTGTCGACGGCCAACACTTTACAACTAGAAACACTGGTATATATTTTGTGCAAAACTTTTCTCCTCACAGATAACTTGATTCATCAGTTGAAAGGTCAACGTTAATGGTGACCATTGGGCCACCTACAACCCTCCAAAGCCCTGACCCTCCTGAGCTTGGCCGAGTATACATTTTATTTCAGATTTTCATTGTAGATTACTGAAAAAAAGTAAATACAGCATTATCACATTACATGGCATCCCTGCCAGCGTGCCTGACACTGCTTGGCCATTTGGTCACAAGACTGACCACCATATGAGAAGACACCATGGAAGACATTTTATGGTTTTATGTTTCTTTTTTTTCTTTTACAAAGGAGTAGGGTGTGCATTGCTGTATGTTCACTTTAAAAATTCTTATCTGGCTAATATTAAAAGGTACCGTAATGTGCAAATGGCTGTAACTATAGCATATTTCAGTTGATAGTTGTTTAAAAAAGTGACTTTTCTGGGTTGCTACACAATCGAAGTGATTGCAGAGTGCAAAATCTGATGCTGTTGACATAAAAAAAAACTGGAAGCTGATTGGTTTCTATGCAGTGCTGCACCAGATTTTGCACTCTCCAGTTTTAGTAAATCAACCCCACTGCATACAGATGATGCACTTTGCAAAGCCTTATAGAATATGGCACATAGCATTGGTTGGTCTAAGAGTCCACCACAACACTACTGATAAGCTCAACAGTGTTCCATGGAGTGCGTCACATGCTGCTCCTGGTAGTACCAGGTACTTTCATTGGACTCCAGTGCTAAACAGAGTGGTGGGGAAAGAAGGAAAAAGGAGAGAAAAAGGGGAGAGAAGGAAAGGTAACTCTATGCCAGGGATGGTGGAATTAAACCAAACCTGTTACAGTACCTTGCACTGAATGGGAAAAGCAGAGGCTTGATTTACCATATTACAGTTCCAACCACTGGGCAGACTAGTACATCATCACCCAGACCATGCATTCATAGGCATAGGATTGCTGTGGAAATTGTCCATTCAATATACTATACACGAGGGTTTATGTATGAACTGCAAACAGAGATGCCATATACAATAAAGCAAGGCAAACTGCAATCACTATATGCAAAGTGCTTTAACTCATGGTCACTAAATTTCAGTTTAGCTGCATCAGTAAATGGCCTGTCGTGAGTCGTTATGTTTTCAAAAACTCCTTGCCCTACCTTTACTATTCTTCTCTTTCACTAGCACACATAATGCCATTGAAAAGACCACCTACAAATTACAGCAACATTCTTGTGACTCTCCTTTGTAGTCATGAACTGTAGTCACCAACTGAATTCGGACACAAAGCTGGTACTGCACAATGGCCAATCCCAGGTTAGTACAGACATTTTATAATCAAGTAAATGATGACCAGTCCTAAAATACCTGTACCTGTCTCCACTGAAAGAAAACAATCTGAAACATACAAGTAGAAAGAAAAAACTTGGTCCCAGCTTGGGCTTTGTGTGCCATAGAGTATAAAGAATATATGATAACATTGGACAATGACATAAATGTATTGACATAAAGCACACATTCTGCTGCAAAGGTGAACAAATATAGATTTCAATAGACATTCAGCCCATAAAGCACTTTGAAGGCATTCGCTAATATGAGATTCTTTTATTACTGAACATAAATGTTCATAAAACCTAGTGGCCGGCTGTCATTTATTGTCGGGGGTGTTGGCTGCCTGATTTCTAGCATTTGTCCAGTGTTGGGGTGCTGTTAATACACAAACCAATCAGGTGTCTGCTTCAGCATGGGCATTCCAGCAAATGACAAGCAGGATATTTATTTATTTCAGGTACTTATACAGCACCGTCAATTTACACAGCACTTTACATTTATACAGTACATTCACATCAGTCCCTAACCCTCAGGGAGTTACAATCTAAGGTCCCTAACTTACATTCTTACATACACATACTAGGGCCAATTTAGACAGGATCCAGGTAACCTACCAGCAGGTCTTTGGCGTGTCGGAGGAAACCAAAGCACCCGGAGGAAACCCATGCAGGCACAGGGAGCACATGCAAACTCCAGGCAAACAACTCTAGTACTGCTAGGAGGAAGTACTAACCATTTAGTCACTGTGATATGACGTAGGTATCATGGATATGTTACAGACAGTTGCATGCTGCTCTAGTTAATGTGTACATGTAATGCATTTTCTACATTTCATACCTTGTATCTCTCTATTGGGTCTTCCTGTTGCAGCTGACTCTCTCGCATTGCCAGATATTCCTTCTCATACTTCTTCAACTTCTTTGTAGGCACCTGAAAAAAAACAAAAATTGTATTACATGTAATGTTAGAAGCTTGCCACTAGAGGGACTTCATGCTTCCTTTAATCATGAAAACAAACTTAGGAAAGAGATGCAGTTACAATTTTTCCCACCAGATGGCAGAACCTGCCTCCTGAAAACAGAGAACAGCTGATCTTTAGCCATAGCAACTGGAAGGGAACAAAATGTTGCCATAGCTTTGCAGGCAGTGCCGGTATTCCTTCCACTACTAGGTTCTTGCTGTAACAAGCATACACCCTTGAAACCCTTGTAATGCAATCTCATCAAGGTGCGTCATCAAGGAATGTCTTCATAAAAGGTTATAAAACCAAAATAAACACATTTGTAGGCTGTTTTAAACAGCCATAAAATCTAATAGAAAGTGTACTCTGGCCCACGCCTATGTCTGGATGACATCTACAGCTCTCTCAACATATATGATCTCCCCGGTCTTGAAAACACATCACAGTGTATTTTGCTTTTCTTATTACATGTTTTGATGTGGTATCCACATTTTTACATGCAGGGTGATCCAGAGTTTCATGGCAATACTACATGTACTTGGGTGGTATGCTCTCCCTTTAGTGACACTGTCAAACAGTGTAGTTAGCTTCCTTGCTGAAAGACCGATGAGAGCAAATCTGATGAGTGTCTACCAACCAAGTACATGTAATATTGCCATTGAACTCTGGATCACCCTGCATGTAAAAAATGTGGATACCACATCAAAAAATGTAATAGGAAAACAAATACACTGTGATGTCTTTATAAGGACAAGGAGATCATATACATTGAGAGACCTGCAGGTGTTATCCAGATATAGGTGTGGGCTAGAGTGCACTTGTGGATATTGCATTGTGCTTAGGGAATGAATAGGAGTCTGAGCTGACCCACAAACCTGCATCAAGATGATAGACAATCATCGGCAGCAATACCGAAGGAAGTATAGAGCATATATTTCCAAGCTATAGAGGTCTTTTTGTATTTTTAATATATATTAGCAAACAAACTTTTACTTTTTAGATACAGTCAAAGCACACTGAATTTTTTTAGACAGCAGATTCAACAACAAAAGGTTTTTATGTTACACACACACGGAAATAAGTATTTGATTCTCTGCTGATTTTGAATGTTTTCCCACTCACAAAGAAATGATCAGTCTAAAAATCGAATGGTAGGTGTATTGTAACACTGAGTAACAGAATAGCAACAAAAAATTCAAAAGAAATGCATGTCCAACAAATTATGCACTGTTCATGAGGAAAATAAGTATTTGATCCCCTATCATTCAGGATTTCTGGCTACCAGGTGTCTTTCATACAGGTAACAAGCTGAGATTAGAAGCAGTCTCTTAAAGGGAGTGCTGCCAATCTCATTTTCTTACATATTTAAAAAACACCTGTCCACAGGAGCAATCAAACAATCAAATTCCAAACTCTCCCCCATGGCAAAGACCAAGGATGTCCGGGACAAGATTGTAGACCTACACAAGGATGGACTGGGCTACAAAACTATCGCCAACCAGCTTGTCACTTTCCTCCACCCCAAACTCGCTCATCCATGTCTTTATGGACCTTGCATTGTGCACTGGTACGCAGTCATGTTGGAACAGCAAGAGACCATATTCAAACTGTCCCCACAAAGTTGGGAGCATGGAATTGTCCAAAAATGTCTTGGTATGCTGATGCATTAAGAGTTCCCTTCACTGGAACTAAGGGGCCAAGCCCAACAGGGCTTCCTTCTTCACCTGTTCTCCCAGGTTTGTGGACTGTGGCCACTTGAATGGCTGAGTCGCAATGACATCACTCCCAAGTAGGCGTGCAGGAGTCATGGCCGCGGCCCAGAGCTCTGCAGGGACAGTGTGAGTGTGCTGTCCCTTCAGAGCACATGCGTTGGTGACTTCACTGACTGCAGCAACAGTAAATATCTCCTATATAATGCATGTTTAGGAGATATTCACTGTTCCTACATGTAATACCTATTATAGGCTTACCTGTAAGTACAACTGAAAAGCAGACTTTACTACCGCTTTAACCTCTCTTGAAAATTATATTTGCCAGTCTGTCATGCTGACCCTCTGGCAATCGTCCTAGTCACTGATCCAGAACCAGTAATGCAGATAAGCGACCATTAGGGATGAGTGAACCAAGCAATGTTTGATTTGCTCGACATTCACAAAACCATGAGGGAGATCTACGAACTCCGCACATTAACGCCCAGGCCCCACTGAAGTTGAGTTGAACAAAAAACAACAAAAAAAAACCACATTGGTCTATAATATAAATTCCTCTGTCACATTGTCTGATGAATCGTGATGAATGACCCCCCATGACCCGCTTCACAACGATCCTCTCCTGTCCCACTCCTGTTGCAATTGACAGTTCCTAGACAGATGCTAAATGCCAACAAACCAGCTGGGGATGCTGGCTGACATCACTGACCATACAGAGTATGGTCAATGATGTTCCCGGGACCTTTTCACAAAGTGTAATAAGCTGGCAGGGGAAAGCTGTCATTTAATGGTGGTAGTGATGTCGCCATTAGAAGACGGACTTTCAGATACAGCAGTTGGAGGTTCGGTTAGACAAATGCACTGGCCAAATCTTGCCATTTAGTTCATCCATTCACCAAACTGCAAACAAACTGGGTTTGGGTCAAATCTATGGTCAACCCGAACCTCAGGCTCATCCCTACCAACCATACATGTTACAAGCTATGTAGTGCACAGAGTTGCCTGATGGATACAAACTGGATAGAATGTTTAGACTGGCCCTCAGAACAGATTCATTACTGTCATACAATCCTAGATTGTAAGCTCGAAAGAGCAGGGCCCTCGAACCCCTCGTGTATTGTATTGTTACTGTCTTGTCTCATGTTTTGTTTTTTATTTATTTATTTAAATATTTATTAATTTTTCATAAAGATAACAATACACTTTCATCTTTTTCATAATAAATACACAATTCCTTCTTATCCTTTATTTTTCCCTTCTTAAAACATTACCCCCTTCCCCCTCCCCCCCCACACAACCCCCCCCACTCTGCGTTCTTCCCTGCTTTCTGTCTCATGTTCTGTCCCCCTTGCTACTGTACAGCGCTGAGCAAACCCTTTGGCGCTATATAAATACTGTATAATAATAATAATAATAATGTAACTTGCGTGCTCAAGATAATTCTTCAACAATTTACTGATCTGCTCCAGGCCAGTGTTTAAAATCGCACTGATGCCAGCCAAAGCCAGGCAACTAGTATTTTCATATGGAGCTCAGCAATGGTAGCTCCTGTATGTCTCTCATGACAGGTTTACAGCAATTATGATACAGGCTTAAAACTTTTGTTCTGGTTACTTTTCAGCAGCTTTGTGATGGACATCTTGCCAACCCCCTTGTTGCACATGCCCACTTATCATAGATTTTAGGCAAGGTTGACCCCGACCGACTTCTGTGGAACAAAGAGGGCCATGCGCAGACTGAAATTTGGCCAATCTCTGCTGAACCTGCTAAATGTCGATCTGTGTGTTCCCAGTTTAAGACCAACCACAGACATGACCTGACCATTAAACACAACTGCTCTGTAGACGTGTTATGGTGGGGGGATCAATAATGGTTGTCTTGATTATATACCCAAAGATTGGTTGCCCAGGAGGTGACTGCAGGCCTTACAGAGGATTGGGCAATGATCCCATGCCCATGGCTAGTCTTAGACCGCAATCAGCAGGAACAACACACCTACACATCACTAACGCACTTTAATAAAACATAATTAACATCATGGAACAGCTTAGAGAGATAACAGCTAAAGTCAGGACCTGCAGTGAACAACGCAGGCGTCATATGCCCATATATAATGTTTTTTTTAAGTATTATATCCCTTGTAAAATACACACTAATACCATATCATGCCAGATGTCAAATGATGCCACAATACGATACCTGTAAAATCCTGTACCTGCAGTTATGTCACAGTTCGAACATGTATTCCAGGATAATTTACTGAAAACTTCTGCTTTATTAACATGAATATGCAGGTAAAGGTACTCGTAAATAACAGTCACGTAAACCAGCCATTTTCTGCAAGTTCACGGGACAATCTCACATCTCTAAAGCAGGCCACACATTATACATTTTTGTTTCCTCCAACCACGGGTTGCAGGAAAGAAAAAAAATCGCTCAATTCCCCCATTGTGTTCCCAGCTGGCAGAACACAATGATCACAGCTTGCAGCTATAGTCGCCGGCAGTGACAAAAGAAAAAACCTGACAGGCTGGTTGTACTGAAGTCGAACAATGGATCGACTGAAGTTGAACAATGGATCGACTTCAGTACAACCAACCTGCCCATAGATGGGTTGAATCTAGGCCAGCCCCTGCAAAACCAACGGAGATTCGATCCATCTATGGCCGGCTTTATGGTGACAACAGAGTCTACACTCCTCTTTACTCCCCTGGAGCAAAGACAGCATGGACAGGGTTAATTATGGCAATCCTAACTCCCCAGCTCCTTTCATAACATTACATTGACATGGAAACCTGGGTAGGTTTTTGAAGCAAGTAGAAAGGTAAGTAGCAATGTTTTAACACTGTATTTTAGGTCATGCTATGTGAATGGGAACATGGAACAAAATATACACTCACCACTTTATTAGGTACACCTGTTCAATTGCTTGGTAACACAAATTGCTAATCAGCCAATCACATGGCAGAAACTCAAATGCATTTAGGCATACAGACATGGTGAAGATGACTTACTGAAGATCAAACCGAGCATCAGAATGAGGAAGAAAGGGGATTTAGGTGACTTCGAACATGACATGGTTGTTGGTGCCAGACAGGCTGGTCTGAATATTTCAAAAACTGCTGATTTACTGGGATTTTCACATACAACCATCTATAGTGTTTACAGAGAATGATCCGAAAAAAGAGAAAATATCCAGTGAGTGACAGTTGTGTGGAAAAAAATGACTTGTTGATGTCAGAGGAGAATGGGCAGAGTGGTTGCTGTAACATTCAGATGGTAGGATCAGAATTTGGTGAAAACAACATGAAAGCATGGATCCATCCTGCCTTGTATCAATGGTTTAGGCTGGTGGTGTAATGGTGTGGAGGATATTTTCTGGGCACTAGCAAGGTGTATCTACTAAAGTGGCCGGAGAGTGTAAAAGTAGACATTATCCCAATTTGGCTGCAAACATGGAAATATGCTTTAAAGAAGTCAACTGACCATTTAAGAGTTCCAAATTTTGCTGCAAACATTTTAACACCACCGGTATTAAAGGATATTCTGGTTCCACAATTCCTGAAATTTCATCAGGAATTAGGCTATACAATGGCACATTGTTAAACAACTAGCTAATCTACAGCTGAGATTTAATTAGTCAAACTCAAGCTGAGCTGTCCATTTATAGGGCAGAGAAAGGTCTTGTGATGGCCTGCAAATTCCTAGTTAATGAAAGGATAAAAAAAAACAACAGAAAAGGTACATTCAGGATAAAATGTATGAGACATCGGTCAGATGGATGGCACAATGAAGGAATGAATAACCTGTGCCAATTGTTAAAGAACTCCTGTACTCCTGTAGCTAGCAACTGTTGTTACAGAGGATGATGGGGCAACCAGACAATGGGCTTGGATCTTCCAGTATGTTTCAGCTCTACTTGGAAGGATCACCCCAGACAAGTTGTGGCAAGAAATCACATGAAATAAAAGGGTGGCAAGTCAACAAGAGAGCAGGTCTTTTTCTGTTTAGGGGGTGGACTTAACAGGGGAGGGGCCTCACATTCCCATAAATACCCCAAACCATCATTTAGCACACTAGCCATCTTCCCACTTTGCATTGTCCCATATCTTCCATCACTGAATATTTACCAAAATTTACTGAAAAATTGGAAGAGGGACACTTTCCTACAATGGTGAAGAAATGCTGCTAGTTTGTATGCTATACCCAACCCCTCCAGAGGATGGGACAAACAATGCTGACTCTCCTGCAGATATAGGGACAACTCCAAGCTGACAAACTACATTTTGGGAGGCTACTAAACTCAATGCCAAATTAGCTTTGGCACCCGACCAAGTAATATTTTAAATGTCAAGAGAAAAAAAGCCGTGAATCAAAAGGTCATTTAAATACCGTACTAAACTAATCTGAATAAACTTTATACCATGAAAAACATTTTTTAACAGAGACTATGGTATAGTGTCAGGGAGTGTGCATTTTGAGCCTGAAGGTACATTTATGACACTATTTTATTTATACCATATTTTACTGATGGCATTTTGTATTGGCTACCTGTATGTCAAATAGTACATCCATGAATGACTGGGGAGCTCAAATCAAATACAAGACAAGCCACTTGGACAATGTATCATCTCCAATGAATCCATAGGGGTCTGAGATGACCTACAGGCTTTTTTAGGGAGACAAGCGAAATAAACTGACTGCTGTGCCGCACTACATGTACACCTCCATGTGCACATACAATTACAAACTGAATTTCAATTTAAAAGGATAGATATAAATAATAAAGATTTTAAAATGTTACTAAACCCAGGACCCTGCATTCACTATATCTGGTCTCCCACAGTACACAGAACATGGAAATGCAATTATTTTAGTAAATATAAACTGCTAAATACCTTTTCTCATCAGCAGTATATAGCAGTCTTGTGACTTCTATCAGTGTCCAGCAGAGCACTGGTTAATGCTTGTAGGAGGAGTTTTCATTCTCTTCTGACTGCCTTATGAGGCTGCATGACCCCTGACCTTATGTCTGGACAGTGCTGATTGGCCCTGTGCTGATCACATGCACTCCCCCACCCCCTCACAAAAAAAAACCTCTCTAGCATTACACACCAAACTGAGCACGTCCAGTTTGACTCCTAGAGCTCTGTACTATCAGCAGATGGATTGGGGTCTGAGGAAGAAGGGGAGGATCAGAGAAGTCAGGATCAAACAGTCTTTTTAAACAATGCAGAGCATGCTTTACTGCATACACAGACTGGTTTTGCTGTTGTGGGTTTAGTAACACTTTAAGCTGACAATGTAATAATAAAAAAAAAAGAAGAAAATCATCCCTTTTCAGTTTAGACAAGAGGCTACATCTGTATACAGGTCAACTTCTTTGAACCAACCTATAAAAACCACTTTCATTCCCTATATGTAAATATGGCATCAATGGCTCCCAATTCTAAAGGATGTCTAAAATAGATGCTCCTTCTCTCACACAATCAGTTTTCGATGTCTCACACCTCCCTCCAGCACAACTTCTGCAGTGACACATTGACACATATAAATTAGTCAGTTGTTCCACCTTATGCCCCCCATGTGTCAAACCGCTGCTGAAAGGTCACATATAAATTGTACATGTAGTAATTTCCACCAACACTCATTCCTTCCCACTACTAAAAGCTGTTTTAGATTTTAAAGTGTTACTAATCCCAGGACCCTGCATTCACTATATCTGGTCTCCCACAGTACACACAACATGGAAGTGAAATTATTGTAGTAAATATAAACTGCTAAATACCTTTTCTCATCAGCAGTTAGAGCAGTCTTGTGACTTCTATCAGTTTCTAGCAGAGCACTGGTTAAAGCTTGTAGGAGGAGTTTTCTTTCTGCTCTAGGAGCATGCAAAACCCCTGACCTCTGTCTGGACAGTGCTGATTGGCCCTGTTCTGATCACATGCACGCTCCCAAGAAAAAAAAACCCTCTCTAGCAATACACACTAAACTGAGCATGTGCAGAATGGCTATGATTCAGTCTGTCTTATCAGGAGATAAGACGTGGATATTTGAACAAGAGGAGGAGAAGAGAAGTCATGGTCTATTGGCCTTTTTCCACAATGCAGAGGATTAACCCCTTAGGTTCCACAGTGAGTATAACAAGCATGCTTTACTGCATATACAGACTGATTTTCCTGTTGTGGGTTTATTAACACTTTATGCTTAAAGGGGAAATGTACTTTCATAAAAGGTTTTAACCTCAGCATGCAATGAGCCCGGTCTTCAAAGGACAAAAGTCTCAAAGTGATCCTTTCAGTCTGTAATGAAAGGTTATATATATATATATATATATACACACACACACACACACACACATATAATTTTTTTTTTTTGTACACACAGCACCAAAGTCTCTGCCACTCTTCAGCATTTGACACTTCTGCTCTTCTGCTTGCTGTGGTTTCAGTCCCCCCCCCCCCCCCCGTGTCACTTGAGGGCTCAGCAATAATGTAAGGTTCAGGGTATGGAGCCACAGTATGTAACAGGGGACATAAACATTTGGCAGATTTCAATTCAGAAGAATATGGTGGAGGGTTCAGGCCTGGAATGAAATGAAAATAGGAGATGATTGGCAGTCAGTGGTGGGAGTATAATATCTCTTGTAGTTTGGGGAACCGGGGAACCTGCCTTTTAGTTAAAAGTGCACTTGTAAGGTACCAAATGAAACCAATCAGTGGACTATTAAATCAATGTCGTCAACTTTGCAAGTGTGATAAAAAAAAAAGGAACATTTACTTATTTAACCATTAATTACCAAAAACAGCAGCTAGACTTTTACAGACCATCTAACAGGGTCACCAGGAGGGCAATGGGACAAGGCTCTGCTTCCATCACCAACTTCCAAGGCAGGTTTGGCTACCCTTGTTGGCTGTGAGACACATTTTAAAGCTTGTATTTTTTAACCACTTGCCTTCCTGAGGAATTACCCCCCCCCCCCCCCCCCTTCCTGTCCAGGCCATTTTTTTAATTACGGCACTGCGTTATTTTAACTGACAATTGCGTGGTCATGCAACGCTGCACCCAAATGACATTTACGACCTTATTCCCACCACAAATTTTCTTTCGGTGGTGTTTGATTGCCTAAGCGGTTTTTATTTTTTGCGCTATAAAAAAACAGACAGACCATTTTGAGAAAAAAATATATATTTGTCGAGTAAAAAATTTTTAAAAATCAAATTTTGTCAAATTTAGGCCAAAATGTATTCTGCTACATGTCTTTGCTAAAAAAAAAAATGCCAATACGTGTAAATTATTTGGTTTATGTGAAAGTTATAGTATTTACAAATGGCAGTATATATACTGCGATTTAAAAAATAATAATTTTCACTAGTAATGGCGGCGATCAGCGACTTATAGCAGGACTGTGGCAGGCATTCTGACACTGGAGGGAACGGACTTGGTGTAACTGACATCCCCAGTGACACCAATACAGTGATCAGTGCTAATAAAAAGCACTGACTGTACTATAGGCACTGGGCAGGAAGGGGTTAACAAGAGGGGTGCTCAAAGGGTTAACTGTGTGTTTTACCAAGGGGCTGTGTGCTTCACTGTAAGCACATTGCTTTGCTGAGCAAAGCAGTGTGCCGGAGCCGACAGGGAGGAGAACTGTTTTGTTTACAAACCGTTCTCCTCCCCCATCGGAGATCCTCGGCAATCACCGGCTGCCGGCGAGTAATCATCGGCCAGGACGCGGTGATTGACAGCCGCGGACATGAATGACGGTGCGGGTAGGGCGCCCCCTACCTGGAAATGTAAAATCACATATATACACACACGTGATTTTGCGCACCCGTGCCGCCCTGTAGCAGTGTTTCTGCTATAGGGCAGATGGGAAGCGGTTAACTGGCCTTTCTGTAAATAACAGGCAACAAGGAGCCTGCAGGACTTCAACGTCTACAGCAAGCTTTTTCCAGAATCCACAGGTTACTATTGACTAGGGTGGGCTGGTGCACTACACTTTCAGTAAAATAATGAAGTGGTGTAATGTAGAGCTCCCTTTCCACTAGACTGAGAAATCACCATATGATGGCTCCACAGCAATCTCTGCTCTTGGCTCTATTGATGGCACTCAATACGTAGCTTTCCCCGGATGGAGCCTTTCAGCAGCCAGATATTGGTGGCCTGACCTAGATTCCAATGAAAGTAAAAAGAAAGCCTTGTTCACTTTACTGCCAACCTCAGATGGCAGCTGATACGGCTCACCCAGCAATGCGGCCGGGGTGCCTATCGGCGGAGATGTCCTTCTGTTAACCCTTCTAGCTCCAGGCACATAGGCTGGTGGAATGTCACTATTACATAATATGTGTAAACCCAACAATCGACAAACCTCTCCTCCCTCTCCTCCTCCGACTGCAGGCCTCCAGAGCCTCCATCACATCCTGTGCATACGGTTAATTACAGTACAGCTGTCCTGGCTTAGAAAGCTCATTAGAATTCATTTACAAGCGAGTATCTATGAAGACGCAATGAACCAAATAATAGGCCTAGACAGTTCTATACACCTACAAAGGGCATCCTCAGTCCCAGCATGCCAGAGAGCGATGCCCTAAATAAACATCACACTGGATGCAAGATGTGCGCAGGTTTTAGCAAGTTCATCATATGAGGCCCCTAACTTGTACAAGTACCACACTCAAAGGAAAAAGTCCCATCAATGTCAATATCTAAGTCTAGGTTCATACCTATGAGTTTTCCTTTGCATTTTGCAGAAACGCACAGCAGTCCCTTTAACACAATTTCCTATGGGACAGGTTCACATCTCCGCGTTTTCACCCGATGGATTTTTGGAAAGGGTCAGGTACTTTTTAAATGCAAAACATTGTGTTTTTGGTTCTATGGACTTCAATGAAGACGCTGCAGAAAAGCATGTAGTGCCCTTTTGATGTGTTTTAATCTGTCCAGCAACAAGTTTGAAAAAAAAAAAAACACGCAAAACGCATCAAAAAATTTGCAAAAACGCACCACAAACAGCACTGCAGAAAAGGATCAAACGCAAACTGCATAGGTGTGGACCTAGCCTAAGGCAATTGTGTAGAACCTTAATGGTTCCTGAAGAATGTATTTCCTATTTGTGGTTTTCCCTCCAGTGCATTACACAGAGTACACTGCATGCAGAAATATGACTGCATAGCACATAAAAAAAAGCAGCAAGAGGTACCAGTGAAGCCTAATGCAGGTCATAGATGGTTCGTTTATCGGCTGAATAATTGACTGATATTCGCATCGCTATGCAGGTCATAGATGGTTCGTTTATCGGCTGAATTTTTGGCCGAAAAATGAAAAATTGGTCGTTCTGTTGCCACCAATGATTACGAAAATTGGCCATTTTTCGTTAATTTTCCAGCATGACCGACAAAAGAAATGAGGAGGAACTACGAAAATCGGCCGATGTCACTGCCCCACTAAAGGAGCAAATATCGAATATTATTGTTTCGGACAAAAATTCGGCCAATAAACGAACCATCTATGGCCTGCATTAGTGGGACAATGTCATCGGCCAATTTTAGCGGTTCCTCCTCATTTCTTTTATCGGTTATGCTGGAAAAGTTAAGAAAAACTGCCAATTTTCATAATCATTGGTGGCAACAGAACAACTGATTTTTCGTTTTTCGTCCGAAAATTCGTCCGATAAACAAACCGTCTATGGCCCTTCATATTCACATGTGTGGGTGGTGCCACTGCGGACCCGCACGAAAATCCGTGCAGCCGCACCACCCGCACAGAGGAATAGGGACCCGCGGGTGGGTGCCATTAGTTCTAATGGCACGCTGCCCACACTGGAAAATGCAACCGTACTGGGAACTGAGGTTCCCGTGTGGGCTGCATTTTCAGAAGAAGTGCAGGGACTTCTCTGCTTGTCACGGGGCACGGGAGTCCATTCAAATGAATGGGCTTTCGTTCCCGCGCAAAACGCGGCCCGCATGGCCACATATATGTGAACCAGGGCTTGAGGTGCTATAAAAGCCTCTTCTCCAGTGATCCGACTGTAATATTGCTGTGGAGCAAGTCACAACGTGAAAGGCTGCAGCATTGACTGATCTGTGTCAGACATTTGTGAACACTAATACAAATGTACGGGCACCAGGTTGGTTGTCATTTCTGGCTCACCATCACTGCCCATGAAGTAGTTGCTGAGCCTGGATAATTGGGCTAATTAACCAAAGAGATTGCAAATCTGTACACAATAAACTGCATGAATATTCACAACAATTATCCAATCAAGTGCAAATGAAATACATAACCATCAATTGGTTTTGCACACGACTGGACAATTAAAGTGAATAGTCACAAACTCCTATAGTAAATCAGCCTTAATGCTTAAAGAAAGATGGCGCAAAGAAAAGAGGATGAAGGTATTGTCAGGGAAGGACTGTGATCCCTGTGATACACTTAGCAGGATTTATTTACCAGGATTTATTTTTTAAGTTGTGTTCTGTACAAATGAGTTACTCTTTCCGAAAGTGAAGTGTGGGCTGCAAGAGACTAGCCGCAAGCCTTAGGACTCCACGCGGTCCCAGCCACCATGGAACATACCAAAGGCCTCTCTCAAGACCCCTCCAAAAGGGGAGGAGGACAGAGCTCATCAGCCAGGGATTTCAAGAGGTGATGCCCTACAGAACTACATGGGGCCAACATTCAGGAAAAAAAGGAGAATGTTCTGATCCAAGCAGAAGTCCAAGGCAAGGCAAATCAGGCAGATCTGCATTAAAGGGGGGCTGCTGATCAAACGACCATTTGGTCAAGAAAAAAAACACTAAAATGCTGCTCCTGGATGGTAGGAAACACAATCTAAACAGAGGGACAAGGGGGTGGGAGGGTTTTTTCATTGTTTCCTGTACATGGAGAAACCAATCATCTCTCAGGTTGCCATCTTGGAAGAAGGGAAATGATAGCTTCACTGATGCTGGACACTCAGTCATCTTCTTCTGGCACAGAGACAAAGAATTGTAGCTCTCAAACAGTGCGGGGATAGTGTACTCTACCCTCACCCATTCACAACAAGCCTTTCTATTCTGTGAATGGACAAGAGGAGATCATGTCACTTACTCGCCCCTCTTCTCCCCTTGTCCATTCACAGAACGTCTTGCATATTCTGAAAAGAATACAGGGGTTTTTCTGAAAGGATGAGATAAAGAGGAGGGGGTGGCTACATGACGAAGGAGGGGAAGAAGGGGGCCAACACTAGTATCCAGTGTAAGTGAAGCTATCATTACGCTACAAAGCAGCAAGCAGGACCTAAGAATACCATCACTGAAGATTCTCCATTACGCAGAGCAAAATTTGCAAAAAAAAAAGGGAAAAAAAAATTCCAGGAGTTCAACTTTAAGGATAATCCCAACTCCCAACAGACTTTCTGACTGTAGCACAGTTGCGTGTTTCTTGGGCAGTTCGATCAATTCACTGTTTTTACTTGACTGCTCTGCGATGATCAATGGAGCAGCAGTTGGGCACAGATATATAGACAATGCCAAGCCTAAGGCACAGAGATCTGTCGTATGAATGTATCATCCGACCCGCCTCTATCTCTCTCCGTCTCACTGCTTCACATAATCATCTCCCAATAATGTTTCCCTGTTACTAATAATACTGAACACTGAGAATTAAAGAACCATTTCAGCACGGTCATTCTATAAAAGGCTTTAGGGAGGATTTGTGTTTTAGCAGCTTCCTAGCAACAGAACACTGCAGATCTCTGCTAAATCGGCTGCTCGCGGGCTGAAATCAAAGGCAGAAGAGAGAATTAAGGGAAAACACAACTCCCCATTTAATCTGCAAGAAAAGCTTGGCTAAATGTAATCTCTAGGAAAGCTCTGTGCCGAATATGCTGGACGATCATTCTTTTTTTCGTTGTTTAGTGATCTGGACTGGTAAAGGAGATGTTGTTGCAGAGCTCTTCATGGGAAGGTCACACAAGTACACCGAGCAACATAAGGAGGAGCTACTAAAGCTGGATGATTAGGCAGTCACCTTTTTTCTATAGTAAATGTGTTGCTGAGGGCTACCAAATCCTGGCCAGCGGACAACTACTTGGATGAGTAAATAGCCCTCTGTCCGAGATGAGACATTCAGACATTAGACTCCCATTAGAACTTTGTGGTATGGTGCACGGCACTAAGGCAGCCCACTATTTACCCCCCCCCCCCAGTACGCCACAATGCATGGCATGTGTATTGTGGTGTGCTGGCCAAACTGCCTCATGTTACTTCAATGCCTAGGTCTTGGGGAGCTAAAAGCGGATCATTAAAGTGGTTGTAAACTTCAGGCATGAAATATGAACAAAGCACATCTCTCTATAGTGTGTACTTTTCTCAATCCAGAGTACTAAGTGTCCTTTCTGCTAGCAGAATTAATCACTTCTGACAAGTTTTCCGGACACCAAGAGAAAAATGGTGACGGGAGGGACCTCAAGCAGATTGACAGCCTCAGCTCTGTTCCTGTGGAGGGGTTATGTCCCTTCCCTCCAATCAGCTCTCAGAGCTCTGTTCACTGATTTCTGCAGAGTGTGACTTCAGCTCTCCGCCCCCTGTTTACTGAACTCTCAGACAAGCTGTATACATTCAGCAATTTGCAGGTAGACAGGTACACCGTATGTGGGATTGACTGGGTATATGTAAGGTTTTACAACCGCTTTAAAAACATTTAGATGCTCTTCACAAGATACAGAACAGCTACAGTTAAAATGGCCACTGGAAGGTGGGAAATGAGCATGGTGGAACCACCTGGTTCTGCAGATACTTCACAAGGGAATCTCCTTTGTCCATCATACTCCTCAGTAAGAAGTGGCTATATCACAGCGGGACCAAGTCTGAGAGGAGGAGAAGGTTTGGAGAGAATGAGTTACACTATTTATTTTCTAGAATAAGCCTCAAAATGACCTTTACATTTCTTGCCTGAAACCTTAATATCCTTAACTAAATAACTGCGTGTTGATGGAACTCAAAACCAGTCGTGTCTCACTGATTTCTAGTACATGTTTATTATGCTTCAAAGATAATTGAGAAATGCACATTTCTGGAAAACATTTATTTGTTTTCCAAGAATTAGTAGAACAACATTTCAGCTTTAATAAATCACATTATTATTCTGATTAATTAAGAGGACAACTAGCTGGCTGCAAGTAAAACAAAAAAAGGTCATCTGGACTAAAGCTGGCAACGTGGCAATCTGATAGAGCAATCAAACTGTCAATTTCCGATCAGAAACGTGGCAATCTGATAGAGCAATCAAACTGTCAATTTCCGATCAGAAACGTGGCAATCTGATAGAGCAATCAAACTGTCAATTTCCATTGGTGTCGAAAATGCAAAGCTTTTGAAGTCACAGAGTGGTAGTTTCAAACAACTACAAGAAGATGGGGTCAAATTTGCCCTAATGGAAAACCCACTAACCTTTGATTTCATTGGCAGAGTTATTTTCTTTTTCGGTTCAGTTTTTTGAAGCTGTCAATTTATTGCCCAGTTCTGGCTTAAAGTGGTTGTAAAGGCAGAAGGTTTGTTTTAACTTACTGCATCCTATGGTAAAAAACTTTCTGCATGCAGCTCCCCCAGTAGCACCCTCATAAATACATACAGGAGCCCGATTTCTATGTGCCCGAGAGCAGAGGCTGTCTTGGCTCTCTCGCTTCTCATTGGCTCAGACATCTACTGCTGTCAATCAGAGCCAGTGATGAGGGATCAGAGGGCAGGGTCTTATGGACATAGAGAACAACTCAGGAATGAGCACGCACGAGTGCCCCCATAGGCTTGCTGTAGGGGCACTTGGCAGAGGGGAGGAGCCAACAGTGCTGGAGGGGGACCCAAGAAAAGGAGGATCAGGGCTGACGTTCACTGAATTTGTGTTGGTAGATTGCAAAAAATCTGGCAATGGCTTGCAATCTTATGTCTGATTCCTGGTGTATGGAAAATGTATGAACCTGAAGGGAATTTGCCAGCTTTAAGCCTAGACAGCCTGTATCACCTGGTCTCTGGCTACCAGGAGCATTACAATGGTTTCACATCATTAGAGCCTGCAGAGAGTATATTGTGCTCAGACAACTCCTGTCGGGTACTATAGAGAGATAAAGGAACAAGCAAGGCACAACTAGTAAGCAGAGACCGTAAATACAGCAACTACTACTCTCTGGACTTTTTCACATAGGCTTCTGCTTGTAAAAGAGCAATGTGAACAGCAAGCTTTTACAAAGCATTTGCACAGCTTTCAGCAAGCTTTTTTGAAGCTTTAAAGTACCATTGAACTCCAGTTTGTAAATGCTCTACACAGATCCTAATAAGAGTGCTGATTGCCACTTTAAAACAGGCTGCTAGCAGGCTTCAGCACTACTTTAAGCATGTTGAAAGCCTGCTAACAGTTTGCTTAAAGTGGCAATCAGCTCTCCCATTAGTATCTGTGTTCAACATTTACAAACTGGAGCTGAAGGGTGCTTTAAAAGCTTCAACAAAGCTTGCCGAAAATTCTGCAATTTTATTGTCAAAGCTTGCGGTTTACTGTTCTTATACAAGCTGAAGCCCATGTGAAACAGGCCTAGCTGCTGCATAATGCCAGTAACATCACCTAAACCAGTGGTCTCCAAACTGTGGCCCTTTGCTTGCTTTTATCTGGCCCTTGGGGCATTATTCCATCCACTGACTCCATCAATGGGACATCATTCCTGCAACTGACAACAACAACGGGGCACAAATCCTCCCATTGACATAAATAATAGTATACAAACCGATCAATTTCACCAACAATGGGGCACTACTCCTCCCAATGACATCAATGATGGGGCACTATTTCACTCACTGACGCCTACAATGGGGCACAATTCCTCCCCAAAACACAAACGATAGCACACAATTCCTTCCACTGACACCAGCAGTTGGGCACTATTCCTTCCACTGACACCTACATTGGGACACAATTCCTCTCACTGACACCAGTGCTGGCATACAATTTCTTCCAATGACCATTCTTCCAATTATCACCAGTGGTGGGGCACTGTTCCTCCCACTGACACCAAGGACAGGCCACTATTCCACCCACAATGGACCAAAATTCCTTCCATTGACTCAAATGATGGGGGACTATTCCTCCCACTGACACCAATGATGGTGAATTATTCCTTCCACTGACACCAGAGATGGGGTACTATACCTCCCCTAATTCCAAAAATCGGGCATTGTTTGCTCCCAGTGAAGACAGGATATTTTCTTCTCTGACTTCCCGCACTCCGGCCCCCCCCTAATGTCTGAAAGACCGTTAACTGGGGCTTTCTTTAGAAAGTTTTGAGACTCCTGACCTAAACTACTACATACACATGCCACTAGTTAGCTCACATTCTGTTTTGAAGCATTCCATATTCCTCCCAGATGAGATAACATTACCTGCTCCCTAATTATTTATCAGCCAGCGTTCCACTCCCTTAGCACACTTATCACAGATAGGTAACACGCTCACACAGTGGCTTCCTGTTACTTGAGGCATGTCTTGTCTCCTGCAATTCTGGCCTGATTTTCTACTGTGCAGAACAATGCAATGCGATCTGACTACAAGCTAATTAAAAATGGATCAGTATCAGTTGTGTGCCCCGGCTCCCTGCTCTGCGGTCACACCGGGATAATCCACATGAGACAGCCTTCCTTACCAAACAAAGGTAAATTTGTTGCAGGACTGGCATTCTGAAGAACAAAGACATGAGAGTCAGATAAAGTCCAACACAACAGAATCAGCTCATTTCAGAGCGGTCAGGGATGAATATTTCCAGGAACATGTCCAAGGCAAACTTTTTTTCCAATGGAAATATGACTGTTTTCAGTACTGAGCCTTTAGGTCATGTACACACAGGTGTCAAAATGTGGAGTCCAGCAAACTTTTATGACTTCAGAGATCTCCTTAATATCCAAGGGTCAGGAGAAGCTCAAATCTGCACCATGCTTTAAAAAAAAAAAAAAAAAAGCCCTAGAGGACAATAAGCTCTGTTTCACATGAATAAAAAAATGTAAACAAGCCCTACTAATCAATGAGAAGCTGCTAGCACCCACTATGTACCAAATGAATGACATTCACAAAGAAAAAAAAAAAAAAAAAAAAAAAAATTATATATATATATATATATATATATAAATAAATATATAGCGGCGCTAATACTATATTCTATACCGCTAGCAGTAAATAGAATCGGAAAATGAATGCAATAAAATAATCACAGCATTACATAGTGCCACAGCATTATTAACATAAGTGGATATAAATCCCCCTCAATGAATGTAATTATAGCATATAACAATCACTGGTGCAAGAGTGACACACACTTAATCCGTGACTAGGAGTGATAGATCAGTCCACTTTATGCACATAGGTGAAAACATCTTCATACACGTGAATGTGTCATACGTGCCAAAAATCCCAAAATGGTCTGAGTGCCCCCTCACCTCCTTGCAATGACCACAAGGGCCAGCCAGCCTTATAATAGTGTTCAGACGATCTCCTACGGATCCCTTTCCCAATGAGACTGTAATGGTAAGTGAGCGGAGCTTTGACCAGACCTCTTCCTGCACTCCACCGCTCTGGCAACACCTCTAGGATCCACTCAGAGACACAAGCAAACAGGCTCCATAGTGTAGTAACAGTAAGTTCACGGTATACGGCATTTTGAAGTTTTTTCTCCCAACCAGAGGACTTCAAAAAATCTCTTATATCTTCCTTCAGTGTTTCAAGTTTAATATCTGGGCTGAGCAGACATCTCTCGGTGTCCAGATGGCTGTATAAAAATCTTCCCTATTACTTCTGCCTTATTGTCTGTTTCACATGGGCTTCAGTTTGTATAAGAGCAATAAGAACAGCAAGTTTTGACAAAGCATTTGCCAAGCCTTCAGCAAGCTTTATTAAAGCTTTTAAAGTATCATTCAGCTCCAGTTTGTAAATGTTGAACACAGATCCTAATGGGAGTTTTGATTGCCACTTTAAACAAGCTGCTAGCAGGCTTTGAACAAGCTTGAAGCCTGCTAGCAGCTTGCCTAAAATGCCAATCAACACTCCTATTAGGAACTGTGTTCAATATTTACAAACTAAAGCCGGATTGTACTTTAAAAGTCTCAACAGAGTTTGCTGAAAACTCTGCAAATGCTTTGTCAAAGCCCATGTAAAACAGAGCCTATTGCCCTCCAGTGCTTTTTTACAGCATGGTGCAATTCTGAGCTGCTCTTGGCATATATCCATATGGATATACAGTATGGAGGAGCTTCTCCTCCTATACATCCATATGAAGTAGGTCTAAGACAATTATAAGACAGGCAGCCTAGTGATAACGGTGCCTGTGGCTGTATGACGTAAAATTTGGAGCCACAGGTGTTGCATACAGCTATCAATGGCAGCACCAGTACTTACATGAACATGTGCATGTATACTAACATACGCCCCTGGATGCAGACTGTCTGCATATATAGCCATTCATTTCTATGGATGGTTGTACCTGTTGCTCCAGGGTGGGGAATTACATCTGAATTTTTATGGTGCCCATGCCCCGGATGTCCATGCAATTTTGAATACGAGGTAATATTTCCTTAACGGGGTGAGAAAGCTTCCTGCAAACTGGCTGGTTGCCCTGAGATAGACTGCCAAAGGCAATCAAAGGAGAAATGGATTGTACTGCTGGCGTTATTCAGTGCTCTGCTGTGTGAGTTCCTACTTCAGTCTCTCTGACTTGTCATCATATAAGAAGCTTTACAGTAAGCCTCGAACGTAAAAAATGATAGCAGGGAAATACCTGAGCATCATTTGAGTGACAGCTCTGGGCCTCCCGATGTCACATCCAAGATGGTGGAACCCAGTAGCAGTCTCAGATCTTTTCAATGTCACTATATTATCAATGATTACACAGAGATTAAATATGCAAAACAAGGAAGCTTGACATTGTCTTATAGGAAGGCTGTTGCTGATAGTATGAGGACAGGGTCTCTTTACACTGAACAATTTTCCACCATAAGGTGTCTATGCCAATTGTAGAGTGTGTCCCCCTTTAGAGGCATGTGATATAAACTGCCAGTAACATGAAAAAAAAAAAGGAAAAAAAAAAAAAAAAAAAGAGTTTTCGTATTAATGGGTAGAAGAGAACTGGAGGTATCAATCATTTTGTAGGCCTCGTGCACAATGGGTGTTTTTACAGCGGCTGTAAATGCGTCAGTCATTTTTTTCTACAGTCAGGAACTCCCCTGCATGTTATCCTATGTGTTCATTCACACATAGACTTTCATCAGCGTTTTTGGCAGGGGTGTTTTCATGCTGCCCAATGTGCGAGCGCCCTACCCACGCCACCATTCGCGGCCTCTGCTGTCAATCACCGGGTCCTGGCCAGAGATTTCTGAGTGTCTCTAACGGGGGAGAGACCTGTGTATAAACAACAAAGATCTCTCCCCTGTCAGCTCCTATACACGGCTTTGTATGGCTCTGCATAGCAGAGCCACACAAAGCAGTGTACTTACAGTGGAAAGCACTCACACAGCACACAGTTAACCCTTTGATTGCCCCACGTTAACCCCTTCCTGCCAGTGCCATTAGTACAGTAGTGCTTTTATTAGCACTGATCACTGTATTGGTGTCACTTGAGATGTCAATGACACCAAGCCAGTTTCCCCAGTGTCAGAACGCCTGCTGCAGTCCCGCTATAAGCAAGGGAGAATGTCACCAGCACACCAAGGCTCACCAATAATTGGTGATCCTCAGTGTGCTGGTGACATTCTCCCTTGCCGATTCTGTTCGGTTCCAGCCTGCGGTCGCTGCAGCACCCACTTATACACACAGCCATTTTTAACGCAGGAACGTATGCATTTGGATTGTACACTTGCAGTCCCGCTATAAGTCGTTGATCGCCGCCATTACTAGTTACAAAAAACAAAACAAAATTCCAGGATCTATACCACCATTTGTAAACTCTATAACTTTCACGTAAACCAACTAATTTACACGTATTCGGATTTTTTTTTTTAGCAAGGACATGTAACAGAACACATTTTGATCTAAAGTTATGACAAAATTAGATTTTTAAAATTTTTTTACTGGACATGTTTAATAGCAAAAAGTCAAAAATATTGTGTTTTTTTCTCAAAATTGTTGGTGTTTTTTTGTTTATAAAGCAAAAAAAAAAAAAATGCACAGGCGATCAAATACCACTGAAAGAAAGCTCTACAGTATTTGTGGGGAACAAAAAGACGTAAATTTCATTTGGGTGCAAAGTTGCATGACCGCGCAATTGTCAGTTAAAGTAACGCAGTGCCGCAAAAAATGGCTTGGTCAGGAAGGGAGGTAAATCCTCAGGAGGGCAAGTGGGTACACATGCCCTAACGCTGCAAAACATGGCTATCCAGTGTTTGAGCGTTTTTGAGCCTCCAGCTTTTGTTGCAGTATATTTTTGCTAAAAAAAAAAAAACGCAAAAGAATTGCAAACATTGAAAACCGCTAAGAATCGTGGCATTCTACAGCTAACACTATTGGTGTGTTTTATAACGTCTAGTGTGCATGAAACCTAATAATAATAAAAAGTGAGCAAATATCTGCACAGTTACTATAAGCAACTGCAATATCTCACCTTCCTCCATAGATCTTTTCACATACAGGCCATTGAGTCATTACTAATTCATAACCAAAACTAATGAGTGTTACAGCTCAACAATTATCCATACAGCCGGAAAGGCTCATTTACCACATAATTAAAAGTTATTTGAGAAGATGCAATTGTTTTGTTAAATATATATGTAATCATACACCTTATTCTTAACGTTCCCATGGTAACGCAGCAGAAAGCGCGCTATAAAGAGCGTAGGTTTTTTTTTTCATATGACACCTGACAGCAGGCAGAAAGGACATGGGCAGCGGGGGCATTTGTGCATCCATTAAAGAGGATCTGCCACTGACTCTTTACTTTCAGGATACCTCAAAAACCACCATTAAAGTCTCTTCTAATTTATAATAGAAAGAAAATGGTCAGAATTGGAGCTGACAATAGCTGCTACACCCAGGACCCGTACTGCTAAGTCACTAGAGCAAAGGTCCTGAACAGTAGTGTTCTTGTCAATGCCGGTGCACCTTTCACCGACTCTCTTGGGAAGAAGAAGGCCTTACAAAATGCATGGCTCAAATTGCACCGCACAGAAATTGCATGTGATTTGCACAATAATGCGGTGCGGTTCCTGTGCGAATCACATGCCATGTGCCATATCAGTGTGAACCAGGGCTAAGGGATGTTAGTATTTGGAGAACCTATTACTACATACACAATTACATTCTAAACAGAACAAGGAGGACTAACCAGTCAAGAACAACCAGAACTTCCAGTGTACTCTGAATAAACATTGACTTTTGTTTAGTCTGCGTAAATTTGTTTCTTTGGACACTGAAAGCAGGTACTTCCAGCACAACAAAGAGTGGCCAAAACAGTGTCACCATCTGTAGCCTCTGATTAACATAAAACTACTTTCAAAGACTACTAATTGGCTGTTGTGTCAACACACTAAAGCCCTGTACACACAATGAGAATATTGGAGGAATGATCATCCGTTTTTTTTTTATTGCATGCTAGTCTCAGATCAAAAATGAAGAGGTTACTAGTTACAAAAATTCTCATAAAACAAATTACAACTTCAGAAGTGATTGTTATGTATTATTTCATTTTTGAGCATGCGTGGTCTTGGTCACTTGATTTTTTTTATGGATGAATATTGTACTGGCTTAAGAAAATATGTTCATTCTGTTATCGTGTGAGAGAAATTTTTGTGCTTTTTTAATTTTGCATGAACTGTCATGATCGGCTCTTGAAATCTGTGTACGAACAATCAGATTATCGAATGATTGCTTCGAAAGTGGTATATTTTGTCCAATTTTCTCATCGTGTGTACTAAGCACAATGCAAGTAAAGGAGATTTTCTCTTTCTTGCAACCACAGGTTGCAAGGAAAAAGTAGAAAAAATAAATAAAAAATTGCTCAATTTCCCCATCAATGCAATGTTGATGCGGGAATCCCTCCCACGGAGCTATTGTGTTCTGCTGGCGGACAGCCTGAAAAGTAACAAGGATCTGCACCAGAAGCTGGTTAAGCAGACTGCTTAGATCGCCCTTTTAAGCAGATACTTATGGCTTTTCGTTTCAGAAATTAATTCTCCAGGACGACTCCATGTGCCCAATATGTATGTTGTTTTCTTCAGCATCTTCCAATTCTTGGCGAAGTGTGACCTTATAAACCGATGAAAACTTGGATTTAACGGATTGCAACTTTTAATAATGACAACGTCTGGACTTTATACAAAATGTCTGCCATTTTCTCTAACACACCAAGGTTTTATCATCATCGGTGTCCCTGTTTGGAAGATTTACCCTTCCCATTTGTCCTGGCCACTACTGTCACTGAGGTAGAATATGATGGGAAATGCCAAATCTTACAGCTGTTCCTAGTGGAAGATCTCATCTGTTTGGCAACAAATGTCTAATGCAGACCATAGACTGGTCCGTTTATCGGCCAAATTTTCATCCGCACGAAAAATCAGCAGATATTCACTCCGTTAGTGGGAACAGCCCGTCGGCCATTTCTCACGGATTATTGTTTATTTTTATCGGTCATGCTGGAAAATCCACAAAAAACGGACATTGGTGGCAGCATCGGCAATGACCGATTTTTCGTTTATCGGCCGACAATTTGGCCGATAAACAGCCCGTCTATGGCCTGCATAAGAGGGGATTTTTTTCTTCTATCCTGTTGTATCTAAGACGGGGGAAAGACAAAAAAAATCAACTGACAGATTAAACGTTCTGAAAAAAATATCCAAAAAGAAAAATGTTTTGGCCACAGGTATACTTTAAACAGCAGAAACAAGGAGATCACTACTAGTTTGGATAAGGAGGGGATACCTAGATCAATATTACCCTTATGTTGATGTATCTCCCAAATTATGAAAAAATACTCAGGTCTCCACCTATAAACACCTCATCCAGGAAGGATGTAAAATTCTGAAACCACAAGTACTTATCAAAAACATTTACCACAAAGGTTACCATTTAAAACCACAAAAAATACATCTCTGCAGGGCCCCGAAACAGCAGTAAAAAATAAGCAAAAACATTGCGAACACCAATATCAAATATGAACAATATACAGCAAGGTACACTGTTAAAAAACAAAACAAAAGACACATTTAAAGTACCAACGTACAAACTGGTAAACAGCTATATAATCTATAACATCTATATAGTTGGGGGGGGGGGGGGTGAGTAAATCAACATTTATATATCAAAATGATCAGACAACTCATGCCTAGTAAACTGACCAAATAGACCCTTCACACACATCCTGGAGGAACATAGGTACAAAATATGAAAAAGAAAAGGACGCACAAGCCTTGCGCATTACCTCAATATAAGTATTTTATTAGTAAAAAGTAACAGATGTATACTCACAAACGCCTACATTTCACAAGCATATCATGACCAACATAAGCCCATGGTCTGGAGTACTGTGCGAATCCCTCATACAAGACGCTCAAAGAATGGCTGATGCATATTGAGAGGGAATCCCCACTACCTCAGAGCCCTTCCTTCGAAATGCGTCAGCCATTCTTTGAGCTTGTGCACCCTTTTCTTTTTCATACTTTGTAGTGCATATCTGGGCTTCCCCAGGCCCTAGGTGGCTGCACAGCATTACCTGATTGGACTGAATGGTTTATGAAGTTTATGAAGACCTATCCACAAATGCCAGATCCGGTCTTATGAGCGCAGCAGGTTTTTTTTCTTTTTTCTGGGAACATAGGTACATATAATACAAAAATTCTTTGTAAAATCTCCTGATGGACATACATTAATCTGAATCCTTGGAACAAAACAGATAGTGGGCATTATTTCCATAGTACCTCATATCCACATGTACATCTCCATAGACATTAATTCAATAATAAGGGCTGTATACTTGCCTATATTCCCCCTTGAGACCATGGGGTTTATTTACTAAACCTGGAGAGTGCAAACTCTAGTGCAGCCCTGCCTATAAACCAATCACCTTCCAGGTATTATTGCCAAAGCTTAACTGAACAAGCTGACGTTAGAAGCTGATTGGCTACCAGGCACAGCTGCATCAGATTCTCAGTGCTCCTGTTTTAGTAAACCTCCCCCCATATATCTGTGGAGTGTCTATTTGACATACACATGCTGGATTACTCACCCCTGAACTTGTAGGTGTTGAAATGCCCAAATATATAGGTTTCTGATACAGATTTTCTTTGTATAGGTGTTGGTACTTTTTTGGAACAGTATCTTGCTAACTTTTATTCAGGCTTGACACTAGTGTCTATAACGTTTTTGCGTACTTATTGTTGATGTAGGGCCCTGCAAAGTTGTGTTTTACAGTACTTTCAAAATGGTTTGATAAGAATTTTACTGTATGTTTCAGATATATATTTTACATATCCATACATGATGGACAAAGTAAAAGATGGAGACTTTTTTTTTTTTTTTTTTAAAGGTGGAAACCTATTTTTTCTTTTTAGACAGTGGAGACCTAACTATTTTTTCTTTTTAAACTTTGACTGTCAAGTTTTACGCATCTTTATTTCCCCAATTGATAGAATGGGCCGTTCAAACCTGGTTTGACAGTACAGAGAGAGCTCAGATAATATGTTCAGATTAATGCGAGTATCCGGTCATGTGTAGCAAAGTCAGATGCTACAGATTTAGTTGTGAGACTTTATTTTCCCTTTCAGAAAGGCTATTCTGTTTGACGTAAGGCAGATTTCCTGCATTCACTGAGACAACAATATTTCCTCATATTGTTTCAGGCATACAAATACCACATGAAGGCTCCAACTACTACAATGTAGACTCATCTCCTCCCACACCTCTGCAAATAAATGTGGGGACTGTTCAGTGGAAAATGAAACCTATGAGCCAGTTACAAGAGAGTGTTCGAAGACTGCAGTACACAAGTGACAAGTTCTCTCTCAACATAAATATATATTTTGGAAAATTATCTAAAAAGAAATATAGGAAAGAACAGAGGCTGTGAGATAATTAAAAGTTACAAACTGGATTAGAAAGAGTAGAGTCACATGATCTACATAAAAAAGGAGTGAAGGGTTTATCAAAAGTAAACATTTGATACGTTGTAGTATTGTGGGGGGAGATACTTCCTACTCACAAACCACTTCCCGTCATGTAATCCTGTAGAAAAATACTATAGGCCCAGCCAACAGTGGTAATCTTTTTTATTCCTGCTTAAAATGTTAAGCGGAAGTTAAAAGGGAAACCAGAGTGTATTGCTATCAGTAAGACAGTTTATTGTAACATCGGGGGTCTGTTCATGACTTATGCAATGGGATGTGGTGGGCAGCCTTGCAAGGCAAATTTTTTTTCAGTGCAGCATGTTGTGATGCAGTATACTTTACCACTAACCCAGTGCAGTGAACAAAGATGAATTAAATGTCACTTGGTGACATTTCAATAAAGTTAACCTAAGTGTGACCAAACCTGGAAGTCATTTTTAATGGTGCAACCAGGCCTGGAAGTCATTTGTGATGGTGTGACCAAGCATGGAACTCATTTTTGATGGTGTTTCAAACCTGGAAGTCATTTGTGATGGTGTGACCAGGCATGGAAGTCATTTGTGATAGTGTGACCAGGCATGGAAGTCATTTTTGATGGTGTGACCAAACCTGGAAGTCATTTTTGATGGTGCGACCAAGCCTGGAAGTCATTTTTGATGGTGTGACCAAACCTGGAAGTCATTTTTGCTGGTGTGACCAAGCCTGGAAGTCATTTTTGATGGGGTGACCATGCCTGGAAGTAATTTGTGGTGGTGCGACCAAGCCTGGAAGTTATTTTTGCTGGTGTGTCATTTTTGATGCAACTTTCATCTTACTGTAATACTGTTCACATTTTGACTGCCGCACCTTGCACCTAACAGATTTGTAATGCTCCCACTAGCGGTTATCTGTAGATCAAGTAATGTATCTAGCAACCCACCCAAGGGCTGCTGAGGTAAGCTCAAAATAGCGTTCTAGAAGTTTAGTAGCGAATAGCCATGCATGCAGGATCTTGTCACTGAACAATGATTTAAACATGGTTTGGTATAAAGTACAAGCATGCTTGCGCCTAAGACAAAATAAGGAGATTGTAGTGTAAATCCCATAGCAGGTTTTCTAATCTGTCCAACTGACCCCACAAAGCCCATCTTCTCCTGCATGTATGTCTTTCGAGACCAATGTATGACAGGATTCAAGTGATTCCCAGAACTATTTTTATTTCTGAACACACAGGGTTTTCCAGTGTACTGATAACCCATGCCAACCAGGAAGGGGTCCGTATGACACAGCAAGAAAATGCTTCATTTACACACAAAAAAAAAAAAAAAGGTGTGGAGAAAAAAAAAACGAACACGAAGAATGCAGAGAAAATTAGTTACAGATAGAAAGTATGGAATATTTTAGCCAAGATTAATTAATATGATGTATTCAGATGGATAATGAATAGGATGTGATAGTACAGGAAAACTCTGGTTAAATATGGATAATTTCATTGGTTAGTAGACCTAGTTATCCAACATACACCTTCAGCAGAACAGCAGGGGCCATAGAATTCTGGAGAACTTACATATGCCAGTACTGTGCCCAACATCTCGACGCTGATAGAAGCAGCTTTAGAATGCCAGTCGGAGTGAACCGTCGTAATCTCAGGTGTCCCTTGCATGGAATCCCCACAGCCTAGCTGGTTGATGGGAAGAGGGACAGGGGTTAACATAACAGATCTGTCTAAGGGTCCTTTCACACGGGCATTCCGTATGTCCGTTTTTCATCTGTTTACAGAAGAAAAACGGACACCCATGTAAAAGGGGATGTAAATGGATGATCATCTGTTTACATCCGTTAATGTCTGCATCCGTTACCATCCATTTTTTTTAAATGAAAGAAAACTATTTTTCTTCTGTAAAAAAACCCAGAATGGACCTAAAAAAGGATGTAAACAAATATACGGTCTATTTCTGCCTCTGTTTTTGCATTGGTAAAGGATGTAAAAAAAACGATGTAAAAACTGATGAAAAACTGATGTAAACTGACCTGTTTTTTCAAGAAAAAACGTGGCTGAACTGTCGAAAAACCCCACCCCCAAAAAACTAATGCCCGTATGAAAGGATGCTGAATGTGTGCATGGCACCCAGGCCTTTTACTAGTGACCCTTCATGAGATGATTCAGACTATTTCTTTCATCACCTGCAAAGCCTGAGATCCACAATTGTTTCCCAGCATCATTACAGGTGAAAGGCACAATGACCAGGGAAATCAGACTGTGCTCACTAGATTCCCATCCCTTGTATGGGGTCATTTGCATGCAGTTTCAGGGGCAACAAGAGAGAGTTTCAGGTCAAGCAGAGAGGTAGGGAGGTAATACACGTATGGCTAGATGTACAAGATAAAAAAAAAAAACCCATCAAACTTAAAAGACCCCTTTAAAGTTTGAATAGATTTTTGCTAATTAGAAAAAGGGTGAACAATAGTGAGCTGGAAGAAAGCAGAGACAGTGCACAGAAACCAAGAAATTATATTTTTAAAGGATAAGTTCATCTTTTGCACAAAAATAAATCAGTGAATGAATGACGTGGCCATTTGGATGGAGCTCCGCATGGCTGTGTTGTTTTTAAATACTAACAGCTAGTACAGGGAACTTCTCCCCATACTTCTGTCACAGGGAGCGGGGGCACCCTAACAACGGGTGGAACATGTAACATGTTCCCAAAGGTGAACTTATCCTTAAAAGCTTGCACTGGGCAGAATAATAAGGCTGAATTTATGCTATTGTGGCCCATTTACACTAAAGCGATCCAGTGTGGTAAGTTAATGCGTGTGTTTTTTTGTACTCGTTAACATGCGTTGCTTTAAGGCAGCTGTTCCATTGATAATGGACTGTAAGAATGCCACAATAGTTGAAAAAAAGTGTGTGATGCCTTCAAAGCACAGCACACCACAATGCACAGCATATACGTTGTGGTGCAATGCGAGTTGTTGTGCTTTGCACTCTATTGTACACTGCATCGGGGTGTAAATCACAATAAATGGTACTGTGCTGCACCACGGATACAGCAGGTGTGTTGGCATGCTCTGTAACAATGCATTTTAAGGTGCAAATTACTGCCATGCATAAATATGAATGGGCCCCCAATGTCAATAGTCAACTGAAGTGCTTTTAGTTGTGGGAGGATTTATCATAAATTAACATCTGTTTCACGTGTGTGCAATACGTTGCAGTTCTCATTTACACTTGTTCTGTGGCAATAAGCACCAAAACGTGCACGTTAACATGTGTCGCCACAATGCATGCCGATGCACCTGCTCTATGTGTAGTGCACTATAGTGCCATTCATTGGGAATGGCACCCCAGCACACAACACACCACAACATGCATACCATGTGTTGGATTTTGATAAGTCACCCATATTTTTTGTCTGTCGTGTTGCATTGGACTGCCTTAATGCAATGCACGTTAAACGTGTGTGAATTAACACACTGCCATGGATCACTTTACTGACCGAACCCTCAAAGAGTGAAAGCAAATAAATATTATGGTAAGAACTTGAGCAAACACGTTTAGGGCGTCTGTAAAACTTTAATTAGTGTGGTAGAAGAAAGCCATAGAATAGAAGAACCTCTAGTGACATTTTGGCTTCTACTCATAGCTCCACATAAGTGGCCAGGGCTATTTGTATACAACTGATAGAGTGGTAGATGTTCATGATATGGTCTTGTTCTCAGTATGGTGTACATACACATGGCGGTCTCAGTATAGGTATATAGAATACAGAGATCAGGTCAAACAAGCTACGTGAGGAAGCTAACAGAGCTTCATTAGCAAATTGTTATTCCTGGTGGAATGTGGTGTTTTGAGGTGGGCGTAGGAGATAATCTGATTGATTAAACTTCAGACACAAGTCTCCCACAGAAAATACTATAATGGTTTGCCCCACAGACTTCAGAGTAATGAGGCACGAAGCCAACAGATACTATCCAATAACTGAGTCCTGGACTGAAAATGTGGACAGAAATTGCTTCTGACAATGGACAGGCAGATGTCTTACTGGGATTGACAGGCATGATACATCTGCACATCCTGTAATGCATAGCTTCTGTCCATTTAATGCTCCAATATTATAATGGAGGTAATGTCTACCTGGAAAATAAGCAGACTGAGTACGTGTTTCCTCTCTAATGCAGTGCAATGAACTAACGTAATGAACGAAGCTGATGAGCAAAGTGTGGTAACGTGTGGCAGCCTATGGCAACCTGTCAAATTCTATGTGACCTAACTAGGGTACTGGTACTATGTGACCTAACTAGGGTACTGGTACTATGTGACCTAACTAGGGTACTGGTACTATGTGACCTAACTAGGGTACTGGTACTATGTGACCTAACTAGGGTACTGGTACTATGTGACCTAACTAGGGTACTGGTACTATGTGACCTAACTAGGGTACTGGTACTATCTGACCTAAGGTACTGGTACTATGTGACCTAACTAAGGTACTGGTACTATGTGACCTAACGAAGGTACTGGTACTATGTGACCTAACTAAGGTACTGGTACTATGTGACGTAACTAAGGTACTGGTACTATGTGACCTAACTAAGGTACTGGTACTATGTGACCTAACGAAGGTACTGGTACTATGTGACCTAACTAAGGTACTGGTACTATGTGACCTAACTAAGGTACTGGTACTATGTGACCTAACTAGGGTACTGGTACTATGTGACCTAACTAGGGTACTGGTACTATGTGACCTAACTAGGGTACTGGTACTATGTGACCTAACTAGGGTACTGGTACTATGTGACCTAACTAGGGTACTGGTACTATGTGACCTAACTAGGGTACTGGTACTATCTGACCTAACTAAGGTACTGGTACTATGTGACCTAAGGTACTGGTACTATGTGACCTAACTAAGGTACTGGTACTATGTGACCTAACGAAGGTACTGGTACTATGTGACCTAACGAAGGTACTGGTACTATGTGACCTAACTAAGGTACTGGTACTATGTGACGTAACTAAGGTACTGGTACTATGTGACCTAACTAAGGTACTGGTACTATGTGACCTAACGAAGGTACTGGTACTATGTGACCTAACTAAGGTACTGGTACTATGTGACCTAACTAAGGTACTGGTACTATGTGACCTAACTAAGGTACTGGTACTATGTGACCTAACTAAGGTAATGGTACTATGTGCCTAACTAAGGTACTGGTACTATGTGGCCTAACTAAGGTACTGGTACTATGTGGCCTAACGAAGGTACTGGTACTATGTGACCTAACGAAGGTACTGGTAATATGTGGCCTAACTAAGGTACTGGTACTATGTGACCTAACGAAGGTACTGGTACTATGTGACCTAACTCATTCATATGGGTGGCTACTGGCGGCCAGTGAGGAGAATCAGAGATTGTTCCTCGTAGAAAGACGCTGCATGCACACAGTGTGGGCAAACAACCACGGCCAGATTCTTACTCTGTACCAATCAATGGCTGGTGTTTTTCACATAAACTTGCACATGCAACTAGCCCTGGATGCAGACAGCTTGCATCCAGGGACAGTGTTTCTGGCCACATACAAACTGGCCACAGCCAATCATCGAGTTTGTATGTGGCCATAGCACAGGATGCTGTTGCGTTCAGAAACGCCATCTACACACCCCAAATGCAGCACCTGCGTACATGTGCCTATCTGAATGAGGGCTAAGGGTCCCCTGTCCTAGGTAGGTGCTGGATCTAGTAACCTTCAACCCTAAACACACATGGGATCTTAAGATTTTACAATGCAAACATTACAGGCAGGAAAATTGTATGTTGTATCATATTTTAATAGATACCATTTAGTGTTCTGAATTATTACTATAAGGCTTTCACTATATGGTGTGATCAGTAGCAACACTCAGCATGGAAGCTTTATCTTCCTCCTGTTACTATGGCAACTACAGTTAAGTTTAGACAAGTCCTTAGTAACTGCATAAAATCAAGGGCAGCCAGGGAAATTCCTATAGAGCCCAGACACTCACCTTAACAACTGCAAACACTTGCCATGGTTTATCCTAATACACCATACTGAGAATCTGTTCCAACAATTGCCATAAGGGGCACTGCATGGGGGCAACTGCACAACAGAAAAGGTCCTGCTAAAGAAATGAGTATTTATATCTTACATCTCTCAGCAGCAAACCACCTTTGGGATAAAGATGCTCCACTCGTATCCAGCTGACGTCACCATAGACTACATCATGGCTAAACAATGTCAAGGTACATAATGTGTTTGTTCTGTTGCAAACAACTTTCTCAAATATTTAGGTAGACTACAGCAGTTATTGGCTTATTGATTGCCACAAACACGTTTTTCGGAAAACAATCAGCACGTGCGTATCACCTATGGAGCACCTAACTAGAAAGGTCAGAAATAAAGTATAAGTACTAAGCTACTAATCCACATACACGGACTTATTCAATAAAGCACAGCAGAGTGACATTATAATGAACAAGGCACCCTAGCCTAATTGTTGAAACATTACATTGTTTTCTAACAATATAGATATATAATAATAAAAAATAAGATCAAATAATAAATGTAGTCAAAAGACATAAGATGTAATTTGGAAGAAATGACATAAACATGTGCAACTAGACAATTCAAACTGCCAGGTTTATGTCACGTGGAGATATCCTAAGTGCCACCCTTAATTTAAGTAAACTACAGTTATTTGGGAAATGCCATCCCCCCAAAAATTGATTGTACTTCTGGGACCTGAAGGTTTCTATACAGCAGGTGTGTACACCAGAGGTATATGATCATTCCCTGATCTGACAGCCAGATAAGGTCATGCCTATGATCATCTGTAAGTACTACACAAATTGCAATTTGAAAACTTGCAGTACCCTATAACAATGAGATTTAATTTTTTATAGCTCAAGTTAAATTAAGGCATAATTAGTTGCTTTGAATTACTGTACTTTACTCATCACTATCGCTCCTTCTGCTGCCTTACTGAATAAGCCCCATTAAGCCTTATTTAAAGAGTTCTTATGTGCTGCTATCCAAATATAATAACCCATAGCAACAAACCAGCATCCCTCTGCGAACGTCAACCCAGCCCAAAATGAATTCTGATTATGGATTATTGCATGTATGAATAAGAACTCTTTATAGAATGCGTCCATATGTTTCTACCCATTCCCAATACATTATTAACATTCCCCATGCATGCCCTACTTACCACAGGTTTAGGCTTGCTGATCTCAACCAGCTTTGCCAGGATGTCCTCATCTGAGAGCTGGTTGAAGAGGTGGGCATCATAGGCCATTGAAATAGAGATTTCTTCCATCATCTTTGCAAATATTGCTGTGAACTGCTACGTCACTAGTGATAATAGTCAATGTAGGGTCAGATTGGAGCCCCTCTTTATAAGCCCTCCGAGAGGAGGAGGACCCAAACAAAGTAGAACTTTCAGCAAGTGCAGTTTCACTGGTGTAGACTTGCAGGTGGGTTTCTGGGAGGAGCTTGTGTTACCTGTGTTCTCTTTTTATTATTCTTTGAGTATTCCCATTCACCACTTTCAAAAGTCCATTGTCATCTGCATGTCACCTGCTTACTGGCATTACAACTGCACTTCAGCTTTCAGTTTGAAGTTCAGTGGTCTCCATGTGGAAGTAAGTTGAATGTGGCTTTCCGGGGATAGGTTGGATCAGTGAGATTGTCACCAGGCACGACACAAATTATTCAGCGTTTATTCATCAGAGTGCTCAGGAGTGTAAGTGAAGGAGTGAACTTAGAAACTATTCAAAAAATGCCTGGAAAGCCAGGGATTGCTACATCAGCTTGTTCTTTGAAAAACAGGATTGTTCTAAGGAAAGCATGGCAAAAACTCTATTTTAAAAAAAAAATTGCTAAGATAGCATTAATATCTCAGTAAACGTAAAACTTAACGTGACACATGACAGGAGAGGAACATTATCTGTACGATCTATAACATAACTGACTCAGTCCTTCATAACTGTTGCACGTTTAGCAGAGATCAAACCAAAAATCAGTTAGTTCCATCAATCTAGTGCAGACGGCGTTACAAATAAGAAATGAAACGATGAGGTTTCTTCAACAAAAGCTGGTTTGAATACAGGTTCAATGGTCACAAATAATATAGCAGCCTATAAAGAGGTGATTCCAAATGAAACAAAAATAAAAATTGCACACAACAGGATGACATTTTCACTTTCCCCGCACGTCCATCCTCTCCTGTTTCCTCAGTCTTTTCTTCCTGGAACACAGGTCCAATATTTGCACAGTGACATGTCGGTGGTTTGCATCTCAATAGGCTGCTAAAACAGCAGCAAAGGGAGTGTAGAGCAAAGCCGTGTGGCAGGCAGTCTCCACGGCAGGAGGAGGACAGGGAGACATTCTGCTGCCATCCTGGTAATACAGAGGCGTTTAACAGGCTAAACGTGAAATATTTGATGACATCCAGGAGATTACAGACGTTAACTCTCTAAAAGCCGGTTTGCAGTCACAGCTGCTGCCCCTTCTCCTTGGGCTTGGCAGGTGATCGATCTGGTTATTGTGAAAAAGGCTCAGGTGGAGGTCTCTGGTACAAGAGCAGGATATAAGAAAGCAGAAAAGCACCTGTCTGCTGTCCTTATCTCATTGGGAGAGGCTGCTCCCTCCCACCAGACGTTCCGCTGTGTCACACGCAGCAAGGGCCAGTAAAATGTGAAATATGTTGTCATCGATGATCCCAGCACCAGCCTGAGATGCAGAGACTGGGTGGATTCAGAGGATGCACAGAGGGGAAGAGGACACCTGTTGCAGAAGCTGCTGCCTCCATAATCTCACTGGCTACCCACCAGCTGAGGACACCATCCTAACAAGGAGAGAAGGACCAGCTACAAAATATTACAAGCATCCTTCTCAATTACCGTTCGGAAAAAAAAAAAAATGGCATTCTACAATCGGGGCTGGGGGAGGGGTAAGGAAGATGAAGAGATACTGATCACCATTTCCTTAAAGTCACAGCTCACGAGGCAGAGATAGAAGGGAGGAAAAGGGGCATGTCATTTCTGCAGTTCTGCTTACCAAGACAAAAGAAAAATGTGAATTCTAGCTTTGCAAGCTAATCGTTACGGGTATTTAAAGAGTCAGTCCACCCAAAACTGATATTTCAGTGGCAGGTGGATATCACTGAGCTGAATCACCAGCTGGTATGTTCTTCTAGATCTGAGGTTCAACAGAAGTGAGATCTTGTTATTGGAGCTCATTGCTCCAACTCCCTCCGATGTGGATTGTTGTGTCTTTTGCTACCCATCACAATGGTCAGCATAGGAGCGTGGAGTCCCCAACAAAGTATTAGAGATATAAAAAGTCAGATTAAATTTAAATATAATTTTTGGATGGGCTGACCCTTTAAACAGCACAAGGCATGCCTGTAAAAACAGGAAGGTGGTTAATTTTAACCCTGAAGGTATTGAATATTAACCAACAGGGCCGGGCTAGTTACAGATCTGATCAATAATACCACTAATACCTAATAACATTTAAGACTCTGAATTCCCTTACCTTTTTATTTACACAAAAGACTTAAAACAGAGGGCAACAGCCATTATGTGCTATAATCTATGGGAATTGGAAATTAGAAGCTTGGTAAAAGAAAATGTAAAAGGTGAGTATCAGTTGGCTGCTATACTACTGCTTTATCCGTATATTTTTTACAGGGGAGTAGTTTATACAATTTTTAAATATTTATAAATTATATATTTATATATACTATATTGCCAAATGTATTGGCACACCCCTCCAAATCATTGGATTCAGATGTTCCAATCACCTCCATGGCCACAGGTGTATAAAATCAAGCACCTAGGCAAGCAAACTGCTTTTACAAACATTTGTGAAAGAATGGGTCGCTCTCAGGAGCTCAGTGAATTCAAGTATGGTACCGTGATAGGTTGCCACCTGTGCAATTTCCTTGGTACTAAATTTTCAACGGTCAACTGTTAGTGGTATTATAACAAAGTGGAAGCAACTGGGAACAACAGCAACTCAGCCATGAAGTGGTAGGCCATATAAAATAACAGAGCGGGGTCAGTCGCCAACTGTCTACAGAGTCAATAGCTAAGACCTAATCTGAAAGCCTTGTGTGGCTTTCAGATTAGCACAACAACAATGCGTAGAAAGCTTCATGGAATGGGTTTTCATGGCTGAGCAGTTGCATCCAAGCCTTACATCACCAAGTGCAGTGCAAAGTGTCGGATGCAGTGGTGTACAGTAAAGCATGCTGCCACTGGACTCTGGAGAGGCGGATATGTGTTCTCTGGAATGACGAATCACTCTTCTCTGTCTGGCAATCCGATGGACGTGTTTGGATTTGGCGGTCGTCAGGAGAACGGTACTTACCTGACTGCATTGTGCCAAGTGTAAAGTTTGGTGGAGGGGGATTATGGTGTGGGGTTGTTTTTCAGAGGTTGGGCTTGGCCCCTTAGTTCCAGTGAAGGGAATTCTTAAGGTGTTACCATACCAAGACATTTTGGACAATTTCATGCTCCCAACTTTGTGGGAACAGTTTGGGGATGGCCCCTTCCTGTTCCAACATGACTGCGCACCAGTGCACAAAGCAAGGTCCATAAAGACATGGATGATTGATTTTGGGGTGGAGGAACTTGACTGGCCTGCACAGAGTCCTGACTTGAACCCAACAGAATAACTCTGGGATGAATTACAGCGGAGACTGCGAGCCAGGCCTTCTCATCCAACATCAGTGCCTGACCTCACAAATGCATTTCTGGAAGAATGGTCAAACATTCCCATAAACACCCTCCTAAACCTTGTGGACAGCCTTTCCAGAAGAGTTGAAGCTGTTATAGCTGCAAAGGGCGGGGCCAACTCAATATTGAACCCTACATGCTAAGACTGGGATGCCATTAAATTTAATGTGCGTGTAAAGGCAGGCGTCTCAATACTTTTGGCAATATAGTGTATTTATAAATTGTATGGAATTGTTGCAGAACATCTGTACATTATTACAGTATAGAAGTGATACTACACAAAGCCCAGTTTTTGTCAGTGATGCAACTATTCCAAGCATTGCTTGTTTAGGAATTATCCATCAGAGAGGAATGTTCCCCACAAAACCCAACATGCAGGGTAAAATGCCTAAATGCTGGCTTTGTAGCTTACAGAGCTGGGAGTTCATGCATAGAGCTCCCACCACCACCACCTATGAAAGTACAAGAATCAAACATTGGATTTACCTCTCCAGAACTTACCCATAGCAGAAATATTACAACAGGTTAACAACATTACAAATAAATATAATTTATCTCTGAGTGTTTTGTTTTTTGCTTGACCACGTGACAAAAACATGTCATCAATTACATTACATTTATTCAGAGTTGGTATATAAGAGATGCACAGCTAGGAGTGAATGATCAATCTCCCACGACTGCGCAATGTAGACATATAGGAGAAAGTATTATTGATTGAACTCTTCTTAACCGAAGGCTTGAATAGAGAATGAGATTAATAGTTTAACAATTTCCTACTTATTAGAATCATTTCTATTTTTAGGCCCAGTGAGAGTAACCTAATGACAATAAAGCAATTTGTCATAAATAAACGTTATCTGAAGACATCAGACATTTCCTGGTTGGTTGTCACTGTTTCCCCTATGATGGCTTCCATAGTCCTCCACCCTCTCCCTCTTCATGGGGTGAATCAATATGTCTGGACTACATGTACCCTTCCCTTAATTTCTCCCCCCCTGGCATCCAGGAGTGAAGAATCCCTGTACTTGCATGTATGAGAAGCTAGGTATTTACTCCCCTTCCTCCAAGTGACATCGCCGATGTTTGGGCACCAGTGCTGTCACATTGGGGTAAATCTATGAAGGCTGGAGAGTGCAAAATCAGGCTCACTTTTGCATAGAAACCAATCAGCTTCTAACCTCAGCTTGTTCAGTTAAGCTTTGGCAATAAAACCTGGAAGCTGATTGGTTTCTATGCAGAAGTCAGCGATTTGCACTCTCCAGCCTTAGTAAATAAGCCCCATTGGGACAAGGAGAGTCCTCGGCCCTGTGTTACTTGGAGCTTACAAACTACAAGTTTTCATCTCTTTGCTTCCAGTGGCCGAATCTAGTTTCAGGGAGCAAAAGGAAGGTGAATATGTACAGCTGAGTGGGTGGCAGTAAGTGTACCTGTACTTAAAATATAAAATTTATAGTCAAATGGGGATTCATTAGCACAACGTGAAGAGGTAAAATAATTCATAGATAAAACAATGCACCTTTGGCATAGAATTCTCAATCAGAGCACTTCTATACATGTTACAGTGCCTAGGCACTATCTAATCCTCTAGCCCAGGGGTCTCCAAACCTTTTCAGCAAAGGGTCGGTTTACTGTCCTTCAGATGTTAGAGGGGCCAGATTGTGGCCAGTGGAAGTAGAAAATGTCCTGGCATCGGTGGGAGTAAACAATGCTTCAGCCTGGGTGATTGGTGGGAGTAAAGAAATTGTATAGCGCCTATGGTCAGTAGGAGGAGAAATAGTGCCCCAGTGGGATGATTAGCACCTCATATCAGTAGGAGTAATAGTGTCCAAAGGGCCAGATAAAGGCAAACAATGGACCACATCTGGCCCGTGGGCTGCAGTACAGAGACCACTGCTCTAACTTAGGTGTCTGTCAGGAACTTTACTACAAGAGGCATATTTTTTGCCAATTCCTGCTTCTGCTTATAGTGTCATCAGAATTTGGGATTCCCAGTCATTTTTTTTCCCTTGTATGTAGTTAAGCCATGCAAATAGCGGCACAGTTTGGGCTAAATGAGGTATCCTTGCAACCCTCCAAATTGGAGGCTCTCCCAGTTGAAGATGATCACAAAAGTTAATTTCTACATACTATTTATTGTTGCTTTCTTCCTCCTCCACCAGGATGAAGAAAATTTCTAGGCAATAGGAAATAGATATTCCCTCCTTAACTGAAGAGGCGTGGGTGGATATCGTTGTCACTCAACTCTCTATGGTCATATCGGCCAGGGAAAAATTAATTCAGCTAAAATATTTTCATAGAATTTATTATACCCCTAATAGGTTGTGCAAAATGAGGAGTTTAGACTCTCTGGAATGCCCGTGTTGCCTTTGTGATTTGGGAGATTTCTTTCATATGGTTTGGGCATGACCCAGAATTGGGATTTTTTGGTCAGCTATTTTGTTTTTTGGAGGAAAAGCTTGTGCTCCCAAATATCAGCACTCTAGCTAGGTGCCTACTGGGTGATTTTGCTGAGGAAGAATAGAGATTTCCTAGAGATTGTCCAAAGAGGTTTGATAGAATCTGGTCTGGATAGCTGCGGTCTCTGGGAATATTGATGTATGATCTGATATATAATAATACCTGGCTAGTAGCGTTTTGGGCAGTTTCTTCCTTTGAAAGTAGATTTGAACCTCCCCTTAGGAGGTACCGAGGTGATTCCTGGATACGATTTCTTTTTTTCCCCTTTGTCTGCTCTAGAACACTCCTCGTGAATGCAGCTTACAGCCATGTACCATCACCACCAGCAGTGTGTTCCAGTTCTTTCCTTTAAAGGAGAAGTACAGCCAAAGCTCTTTTGGCTGTAATTCTTCTATGGATCACAGCAATGTAGTTTGCTCTGCACTCTTGTGAGTCGTTTTCTGCTGACAGAGGGCTAAAGCCTGCTGATGTCACTCAGCCAGTCCAGGCTGGGGAAAGATCCCGATTTCAAAGTCATGATCCAGCCCAGAGTCTGGAGTCACCGATCTGCTGCATACCTGAGCCAGCTACTCCCACCTCCCTCCACAGCCCAGTGCTCCAGTGAGTGCTGAGGGGGTAGAGCAGAGAGCAGTGACTGACAGTTACCACTCTCTGCTCAGAGCGGCTGTGAGAACTCAGCACTCAGTGGTCATGTGATCTCTGCGTTCTCACACTTAGAGCCAGCGGGGGACAGATGCAGCATCGGAACCACGCTGCATCCACCTAGGTAAGTATATTTGGGGGGAAAAATACAAACCCCATACTTCTCTTTTAAGTTTTCTTTGTTATCAGTTTTGTTTTCCCTCATTCATTTAGATGCTCTAAACTAGAACACTGTATCACCATGTTTTTGTGCTGTATGTGAAGGGGTCTCAATAAAATTTTACCTTAAAAAAAACGATTGTGTCATCACACAGTAGGTCTATGAACAGGAAGAGCCTCCCGCTGCGTTTGTCGCTCCGTTAATGTAACAGCATTCTTGGAGCTGCAAAGTGCTGCAAAAAAAGCAGCAGTTGGCCTAGGCATAAGAGCAGCTGCAGAATGCCTACAGTCTGAGCTCTACCATTCACAGCTGACTTGTTTTACACAAGAAACATAAAGCTGCTCGAGTCTAGGTCCATTTTAAGCTAACCACAGATGATTTGGCTGAATCAAGGGATTACCCACACGTGCATGCTTCCCATGCATGACCGTGTATGAATCTTCTGCATGAGCGCGCATGCCCACTTTAAGGGTGGAGTGGAGGGTATTGGTTAGTAGACAATTGGTCATTCAAGTTGGAACACCTGTTACAAATATTACTGCCCCCACCATTCCCCATCACCTTCCATTGAGCGCTTTTCAGAACTATACTCTCTATTTCCCTATTGCTTAAAGGCAGATCGTGCCTAAATGGCTATTTGCTGTCGTATACCTGTGATTACTACTGTAATGCTAAAGAATTAGAAGGAGACCCTGTTTACCATCATAAAATATTTGCATGTAAAATGACAGAAAAATCAAATATTTTTAATGCTTACTTGCAGCTTATGTCCTTTCCATAAACAATTTATAATCATTTGTAATGCACCTTTGAACTTGGTACCCAATTTAAAGTGGTTGTAAAACCTGAAGGTTTTTTACCTTCATACATTCTATGCATGAAAGTAAAACACTTTCTTTGTGCTGCTCCCCCCACAGCCCCCCCCCCCAATACTCAGCTGAGCTCCCTCTTGATCCAGTGATGTGCACAGGAACCTCGGGTGTCCTGGGACTCCCTCTCCTCATTGGCTGAGACAGCAGTGTGAGCTATTGGCTTCCACTGCTGTCAATCACAGCCAGTGAGCCAATCATGAGAAGGTGGGGGTGGGGCCAAGCCACGGCTCTATGTGTCTTATGAACGCATAGAGCAGGGTACACCAGTGCCCCCATAGCACCCCCCACTGAATGCACATACAATCTTATGGGAAGATTGTTGTTGACTTGAATGATCTGGTGACAGGGTCTCTTTAATTTCCATAAAGTGTTACTAAACCCAGGACCCTGCATTCACTATATCTGGTCTTCCACAGTACACAAAATATGGAAATGCAATTACTGCAGTAAATATAAACTGCTAAATACCTTTTCTCATCAGCAGTATATAGCAGTTTTGTGACTTCTATCAGTGTCCGGCCAAGCACTGGTTAAAGCTTGTAGGAGGAGTTTTCATTCTGCTCTGACTGACCCTCTGTCCAGACAGCGCTGATTGGCCCTCTGCTGATCGCATGCACCCCCCCCCCCCCGAAAAAAACAAAAACAACTCTCTAGCAATACACACTAAACTGAGCATGTGCAGAGTGACTCCTAGAGCTCTGTACTATCAGCAAATGGATTGGGGACAGTAAAAGAAGGGGAAGATCAGAGAAAACCAGATCAAAACGGACTTTTTACACAATGCAGAGGATTAACCCCTTAGGTTCCACAGTGAGTATAACAAGCACGCTTTACTGCATATACAGACTGATTTTACTGTTGTGGGTTTAGTAACACTTTATGTTATTTACTCACAAAGTATGCCCTGTAATATGGGTGAGGCACTTTTACATGACAAATTATGCCAGAGCTGTGAGCACACACAATAAAATACATTTCTCGTCTATGTATTCACAGTTCTGCAAATATTTTTGTGATGTGTCGCAGATTCAGCTATGTGAGCTACTTCTGTAGTGCTGGCTATCGTTGATTCAGGACACAAGAAACACAACTAAATGCTATGAATGTGGCATTATTGGCTCTACTTTCTAGACTGCATCTCTGCTATAATACATACAGTTAGGTCCATATGTACAGTGGGGATCGAAAGTTTGGGCACCCCAGCTAAAAATTTGTATTAATGTGCATAAAGAAGCCAAGGAAAGATGGAAAAATCTCCAAAAGGCATCAAATTACAGATTAGACATTCTTATAATATGTCAACAAAAGTTAGATTTTATTTCCATCATTTACACTTTCAAAATAACAGAACACAAAAAAATGGCGTCTGCAAAAGTTTGGGCACCCTGCAGAATTTATAGCATGCACTGCCCCCTTTGCCAAGCTGAGACCTGCCAGTGTCATGGATTGTTCTCAATCATCGTCTGGGAAGACCAGGTGATATCAATCTCAAAGGTTTTAAATGCCCAGACTCATCTGACCTTGCCCCAACAATCAGCACCATGGGTTCTTCTAAGCAGTTGTCTAGAAAACTGAAACTGAAAATAGTTGACGCTCACAAAGCTGGAGAAAGCTATAAGAAGATAGCAAAGCGTTTTCAGATGTCAATATCCTCTGTTCGGAATGTATTTAAGAAATGGCAGTCATCAGGAACAGTGGAAGTTAAAGCAAGATCTGGAAAACCAAGAAAAATATCAGACAGAACAGCTCGCAGGATTGTGAGAAAAACAATTCAAAACCCACGTTTGACTGCACGATCCCTCCAGAAAGATCTGGCAGACACTGGAGTTGTGGTACACTATTCCACTATAAAGAGATACTTGTACAAATATGGTCTTCATGGAAGAGTCATCAGAAGAAAACCTCTTCTACGTCCTCACCACAAAAATCATCGTTTGAACTTTGCAAATGAACATATAGACAAGCCTGATGCATTTTGGAAACAAGTTCTGTGGACCGATGAGGTTAAAATGGAACTTTTTGGCCGGAATGAGCAAAGGTACGTTTGGAGAAGAAGGGGCACAGAATTTAATGAAAAGAACCTCTGTCCAACTGTTAAGCATGGGGTTGGATCAATCATGCTTTGGGGTGGTGTTGCAGCCAGTGGCACAGGGAACATCTCACGAGTAGAAGGAAAAATGGATTCAATAAAATTTCAGCAAATTTTGGATGGTAACTTGATGCCATCTGTGAAAAAGCTGAAGTTAAAGAGAGGATGGCTTCAACAAATGGATAATGATCCTAAACACACCTCGAAATCCACGGGGGATTACATCAAGAGGCGTAAACTGAAGGTTTTTCCATGGCCTTCACAATCTCCTGACCTCAACATCATTGAAAATCTATGGATAGACCTTAAAAGAGCCGTGCGTGACAGACAGCCCAGAAATCTCAAAGAACTGGAAGACTTTTGTAAGGAAGAATGGGCAAAGATACCTCAAACAAGAATTGAAAGACTCTTGGCTGGCTACAAAAAGTGTTTACAAGCTGTGATACTTGCCAAAGGGGGCAGTACAAGATATTAACTCTGCAGGGTGCCCAAACTTTTGCAGACGCCATTTTTTTGTTTTCTGTTATTTTGAAAGTGTAAATGATGGAAATAAAATCTAACTTTTGTTGACATATTATAAGAATGTCCAATCTGTAAATTGATGCCTTTTGGAGATTTTTCCATCTTTCCTTGGCTTCTTTATGCACATTAATACAAATTTTTAGCTGGGGTGCCCAAACTTTCGATCCCCACTGTATTTGGACACAGGCACAATTTTAGTTTTTTTTCAGGTATTTACAAAAATATATTCAAGCTATAGTTATATAATGGATATGGGCTGCAAGTGCACACTCTCCGGTTTAATTTGAGGGTATGTACATCCAAATTGGAGGAAGGGGTTTAGGAATTACAGCTCTTAAGAGTAACCATCCCCCCTTTTTCAAGGGACCTAAAGTAATTGGGCAAATAAATATAATCATAAATAAAATGTTAATTTTTAATATTTTGTTGAGAATCCTTTACTGGAAATGACTGCCTGAAGTCTGGAACCCATGGACATTACCAAAGACTGTAATTGTAAAAGTAATTGTATTCTGCTCAGCCATTCTTGTGATCATCAGAAAAATCACTCTGCTACTTCCAAAATAACCTACTGATCTGCTTCCTGCTCACATAACAGGTAATGATGCGGATTCTATATCCAATATGGGTGCTGGAGGCGGAGAGCTGACATGGGGCTCTGAACCCAAAGAGTGAATTGCTTTGACAATTATCGCACTGGTCTGGCTGTGCAGAAAATGTGTGTAAATTACTGAGGCTGAATGCACAGAATTAAAAATCCTTTGGGAGGTATTTATATTAGGAGTTTAATTTTACAAACTATAACAGCTGAGCATGGCAACCAATCATCTATTATTTTTAATTTCCAAAGCCTAAAGCGAAACGAAAAGGATGAAGACTAAGTCTTTAGTCACACCAATCTGACTGGAAGTCGCACGATTTCAAAGTCGGATGTCAGTACGACTTCAGGTGCGACTTGTAAGACATCTGCGACTTGCAGGACACAGATCTCTATGCAAGTCGCACCTGAGCTTGCATGCACTACTTTCAAAATCGGTGACTAAGTCAGAATCGCAACAATATGACCGCTTCGATTGCAGACAATAGGCTGCGATTTCAAATTGCATGACAAATTGCACTGTTATGACTGGGCACTTAGGCTACTTTCACACTAATTTGCAGCAAAAATGCATATGGAGATCTGGAGAATATGGATGCCAAGTCCACTCCTCAACCCTGTTATGTTACTCAAACCGTTTTTGAATTCATCAGACCATCTTCATCCATTGCTCCATGGTCTAGTTCTGATGCTCACATACCCCTTGTAGATGATTTTGGCTGTGGACAAGGGTCAGCATGGGCACCCTGACCAGTCTGCGACTACACTGCCCCATACACCACAAGCTGCAAAGAACTTTGTGTTCTGATACCTGTCAGAACCTGCAATAACTTTTCAGCAATTTGAGCTACAGTAGATCTTCTGTTGGATCACACTAAATGGGCCAGCCTTTGCTCCCCACGTGCATCACTGAGCCTTGGCCACCAATGACCCTGTCCCTGGTTTTCCTTTCTTGGACCATTTTGGTAGGTAGACCACTGCAGACTGAGGACATCCCACAAGAGCTGCACTTTTGGAGTTGTTCTGATCAGTTATGTAGCCATTACAATTCAGCTCTTGTCAAAGTTAAGCAAATCCTTAGGCTTGCCCATTTTTTCTGATTTTAACACAACTTCAGGGACCACATGTTCACTTGCTGCCTAATATATCCCACCCACGTTCAGGTGTTATTGTAAAGAAATAATCAATGTTCAAGTCACTTTAAAGTTATGGCTGATTGGTGTATGTGTGTGTGTGTATATATATATATATATATATACACACACATTTACAGGAATAGTCTGAGCCTCCATACAAGGATGGCACAGATACTGGAACCGTCCAGGTGTGCTCATCCCTGCACAGACACAAAGAAGAAAGCACTGAATAGAAAGGCCACTTCAATGTGCCGCAGAGCACTTCATCTACATGCACAGCAATTGGCATGAGAATAGATCAGAAACTGGCTTTCAAGATTTCAAGAAGCACAATCACACAATCAAGTACTAAACACAACACATTCAAAATTGTTTTTGGAAATGGTAATAAGCCAAGCTGAAACAGCACTGTTATACACAAAATAGCAACATGAAAGTACATTTTTACATATCAATATTTCTGTAAGATATTTAAATCTTCTAGAGGACTTTGACAGCGGAGCACAATCAACATGACACAGAATGAATCCCCGACAAATGTAATATTTTGAAATGTAGAAAGACGATCATCACAGCGTCACCTTTTTCAGTAAATATCGGCCTTTTTTTGTGTCTGGGTTTGCAACAAATGAACCAGACTGCGCAAATCTGCCCCCTAGGGGCTGTCTAAGAAATGACTCATCTGCTGAACACAAATGTCGTTTGACAGCCGTGCTCTGTAAGGTCACTTATATGGATGAGCCTGTCCATCCTGCTCCATTACATCCTAATGGTGTGGGGATCTCAAATACAGACTAACCTTCATACAGCTATTTTGTCCTCTAATTATGCTGCCACTTTCAAGGTGGGGTGGCTGAAAGGAGCTGCATGAGAAAATAAGCTGAATGACATAAGATCTGCAGAGATCATTTACATGTCTATAGATATTACTTCATGAAACCCACGTGTGCTTTTGTTTTCTTAAATTGGGGTCCTCACGCAAATCCTTGCATGTTCTTTTAACCTGAAACGAATATGAACTTATTTAACCCAATTCATTAAAAAGTAAAGACCTTGACAAAGGGACTTGGACGTCTGAACAAGGTACCAACATCGAGACCTCAACCTGGTTCCTGATCCCCCTGAGTCCATTACTCCCCTTTTTTTCCTTTTCTCACTCCTTACCCCCCACTTTGCCCTAATAAGATTCACTCTGGACCACAACTAATACTGGCCCATACATTATACAATTTTCTTGTTCAATATCCTTTAGATTTACCTCCAACTATGTAGTACAAGGGCCTAACTGATTATATACAAATTGAAAGTGCTTAGGTTTGACCACCTATTATATGGTTTTGGTAAGTCTAAAATAAAATTGTATAATGTATGGCCAGCCTTACTAAATCCTAATCCATTCCCCCTAAACAATATATTTCCCCCCTGTCTTTGTGATACCCCTGTTGTGGACCTATTACTTCCCCAATTCTGCTAGATATGGTATCCAATGGCGCCAACTTTTCTTCAAGCTGGACAGAATGGAAATCCGAACCTTGTAAGTAAATGCAACACCAAGTCACCCTGAAACCACAATGCACATTTTCACATTCAACAAACTAATAACACCATGAAAAATCTAAGTGGTACCCAAATATCTACTGTATCTACAGCCTGTGCAACTGAATATGTACCTATCATGGGCCTGCAACCTTTAATTGTAAATGCAAAAAAATTGTTAATTGTTATGCAAAAAAAGCAAGCAAAGAAAAATGATAAGTTGTCACATCAACCAATTATATCTTCTTCAATTTAACTTTCCAACCTGAACTATGATGTGATCAACTGGAGGAAGCCCATTCTGCTCATCAACTTTGTACATTTTGCAATACAATAAGATGTACTGTATGTTCACCGATTGCTAGGTGCACTGCGAGAAAATGTAGGTTTCAGGAATTCAGGAAAGTATCAATATGAATAGAAATTATAAATGGCAAGATTTTTTAATAGATATACAACCAATTTGAGCTTTGACTGTCATGCAACTGGTTTGTCCCAGAGACGGTTCAAAATCATTGCACAAACTTCATTATACTAAGGCTACTTTCACTCTGCTCCTTTGCAATAATGCGGTAAATACGCAAATGTGTTTTTGCCATGTTCTTGCCGCGTTTCCATTGCATTGGGACATGTGACTTGAAGACAAATCAAAAACGCAACCGCAGGTGCGTTTTTGCCACACATTCTATTAATTTCAAAGGGGAGGTGCATTTTTAGGGCTCTATTTCACTGCACCATACAGGCACCAAAAATACAGCTTGCAGGACTGAAAAATACAACCGACCAGCGTTAAAAGTTCCATAGCATTTAATGGTCATGTGTTTTCTTCCTTTTTTTTTTTTAATGCAAAAACATATAAAAAAAACTGATCAATGTGAAAGCAAACGTAAAGGATAACTAAAGGCAAAACATTTTTTTTTTTTTTTAGTTTGGACACAGTACAGATGGATTAGAACACCTGTCAATATAAATTGCTGGACCCACGGGCGAGTGCCATTAGTTCTAATAGCATGCCATCCGCACTGGAAAGACGCAAACTTACTGGGAACCTAGGTTCCCATGCGTGCTGCGTTTTCAGAAGTGCAGGGACTTCTTCTCTGCGTGTCCCGGGGCACGGGAGTCCATTCAAATGAATGGGTTCTCGTGCCTGCTCAAAACGTGGCCCGCACGGCTGCATATATGTGAACCGGGGCTAAACATGGAGATCAGATTCTGCCCACAATCCTAAATTGCGTGGCAATTGCAGCACAATGCGCTGCGTTTGAGTGCAATATATGTGAACCGGGGCTAGACATAGAGATCAGATTCTGCCCACAATCACAAATTGTGTGGCAATTGCAGCACAATGCGCTGCGTTTGAGTGCCATTATCCTTCAACAGAACAGAACGTGATGCAATTCTGCTGCGATTGTCGGACAACATGATTGTACAGTAATCACGGCAAACCACACCACAAATTGCATGAAGCTTGTCAACCGAAAAGGAGCAGGAGCTACTTTTCAGGAGACAAACGCACGTAAGGCAGCCCAGTCAAGTGAATGGACTGCCCTATACGTCACGCAGAATCACAATGTCACTCTTGTGTAGCAGGAACGTTCGTGAATTAGATTGTGAACAGGGCCTTAGGCCTGCCATGGAAAATGTGCAGTCTGAATTTACAGCCACTTAAAAAATTTGAACAAACAATATGTATTTATTACATAATTACTAACACCCCCCCCCCCTTTTTATATTTCCAGGAGACATTGAAAAGGTACAAATAGGAAGTGAGATTTGCCTCCTAGTAGTATGATTTACACCCCAGAATCCAGGCCACAAGTGACATCGGTACACCAGTAAACACAGCTCACTATCCAGTGATATTTGCACCCAATGCACACAACTCACTGCTCAGAATCTAGGTCACCAGTGAAATCTGCATCCCAATACACATAAGCTTGTTAGTCAGAATCCAGGCCACCAGTGATATCTACACCCTAATACACACAGCCAATTTCCCAGAATAGGGGCCACCAGTGATATCTGCACCCAATTACACACGGCTAACTTCTCAGAATTGAGGCCACCCATAATATCAGCACCCCAGTACACACAGCTCACTCGCTAGAATCTCAGACACCAGTGACATCTGAACCCTGTACACACAGAACACTCCCCAGAATTTTGGGCAACCAGCGATATTTGCATGCATGTACACACAAATCACTTCCCAGAATCAAGGCCACCAGGGATATTTGAATGCCAATAGACGCATGTTCTCTATCCTGGTAACCATTGATATCTGCACATTATACACACAGCTAATTTCCCATAGTCCAGGCAACCAGTATCAACAAGAACATGCCAGTTGACTTCTAGCTCGCCCTGTTTAGAACACACACTACTACTTCTCTGTATATTTATTAGCTTTCAACACGGTCGTTACTTTGATAACTTTGGGTCTTCTGCAGGAGAGTTATTGGTCTTTTGGTTTGCTTTACTTGTCAACAAACTAAGGGACACCTTCCTAATCCTCCTCTCAGGCGGTCTTTAGGAGGACTGAGGTTTATTTCAGTCTTTGGACAATGTAAGGAAGGTTTAAGGACTTGTGACAGGCCTGCTAAATGCTGTGGTTTGCAAGTGCAACAGAAGTTCTTTAGGCCTCACGCACATTGGGTGTCAAAAATGCCGCTTTTAAGGGAAGTTTTTTTTCCTGGCTCTAAATGCACTCCTGTGTTAGCCTATGTGATGTGTCCATGCACACATAGGTGTTTATAGGCATCTAGGGGCAGGAGCCATTAGAGGCAGAAAAAACCCCAAAACATCACTTGCACATTCAGGAGAGGAGCGTTTCGGTAGAAAAACGGTCGACACCTAAACGTTAGGCGTGTTTAGCACTTTATTCATTTCAATTGCCAGAATACTTTTTTTCTGGCCAAAAGAATGAATGAACTGCCAAATGCCTGACATGCTTAAATGTGTTTGCAAAACGAGGCTTTAGGCACATTTTTTACACTGCTTTTCTCCTGCCAGGAGAAAAAGTATTTAGAAGAGTTGGGCAGTGTGCATGAGGCCTAAAGTCGACCTTCACCCTACAAAGCTTCATCCCTCCATTCCACCCCTTCTCCTTTTCTCAACATGTATAGCAAGCTTTTTTTTTCTTTTCTCCTTTATTTACTCTGATCCCACCTAAGAAAATGACTGAGATTATTTTGCACGTCAAATATCCCAGGAGGCATAGCTTTTTATTCAGGAAAGAATAAAATGGCAGCTGCCAGCATCCTATCAATGACATCACAGATGAACATGGCAGTGCAGGACTATGCTCTGCCAGAAGAGGTTCCCAGCTGGACAGCGCTGGATCCGCTAGGTGCGCGAGTATCTAAAATGTGCTTAACTCACCTCCAGGTAGGCGGGTGTCATTAAAAATATAAGGGGAGAGGGGGGGGAAGTGTGAAAATCTGCATTAAGATGAAGACTTTCTTAGAATAAAACAATCTCCTCTTTCCTTCCTAATATAACGATATTTTTTTTCCGAGGGGAAGGTTCTTTATTAATACCAAACAGCAGTCCCATATTAAAACCATCCCAGGCAAAGCCTTGAATAAATATGTGCAAAAATACAGTAGTCTGTTTTCCACAATAAGCAGTCACATTATATTTGACCACAATAATGCTAAGAGAGAAACAGCATCACTGAAGCAATGGGGAAATATCGCAAGCTCTGCTTTCCTCTACACAATGAAATTGTTCTGTTATCTGATGGACATAATGAAAAACAGATAGCAGGAGAACAGAGTGCTACACATGGCCTCAAGGCAACATAAGAAGCGGTCATGGAGCTTTTGTATAGTGTCAAGGAAACAATTCATAACTTGCTGTGCATGCACTGATAAACCACTCTGTACATCTTTCACTGAAGCTCACATTTGCGTAAGCACTGCCAAGGACAAGCTCTGTTGTGCTTACAAAAAGAAATATCCTCCTTGGAGTTCGTAAGTACCATCATTAATGGATGCATCCACTGCCAGTTAATGTTGGGAGATTAAAAGCATAGACAAATTAAAGCAGAATGGGGTTTTGGCAAGCTAGCAGCTTTGGTCTCCCCATCCATTAGATTGAGAAGACGCCCCATTCGCGTTGCCTGTTCTGGAATGGCCTCATCAGACACCAACTGCCTATAAGACCATCCTCCATTGTGAAGGGAAAAGCAGGTGCACAGCTTTCACCAACTGCACTATCCTCCTGGTTTACTGCTGATGCATGAAGGTTGTAGCTAGACACCCTGGACATTTACTGGACCCATGGCTCCTGTCTAAGGCACACTGTGGTTGATCAGCTTAAAAAGCTTCCGAGTTCAGCATAAACACATATCAACATAAAGAGAACCAATATTTCCACAAGTGTTAAATAGCCACCTACGGTAAATGGGAGTCTCTGTTTTGGGGGTATGTAAATTACTTACCTCCAGGTACAAGCCCAGATTCAGGGACCATTGTCATCACAGTTTCCACTTCAGATGCCGAAGAATCTAAGAAATCCCCATCAACATCAATGTGGCTAAAAACTAGGTCTGTAAATAAAGGGATCATGTGTGCTGGTACCCAGAACACTGCAGATAAACTAAGGTGTAGTGAGGGCATGGAGACAATGATAATTCATATCATTATGCTACCTTAACATCAAGAAAAAGGGATTTCCTACAATCATCCATTGACACAGAATCTTCCAAAAAAATCAAGGTGTGCAAAGCATCAAACATTAATACACTTTATTTTCCGACAACAGTATATTTGCTTGTCTCTCTTTAATTCTACTGTTGGGCATAACAAAGAAGGTGCATGTACATAAGATATTGATCATTCGCTTTGATGTCGAAAAGCACAGACTCAAAAGGACTTCAGGGATATTACACTAAGGTTTCAAATAAACAGGTAGTTTGACATCTGATATGTTTATCTACTTTGCTGTCCATCAGTAGGTGTAGGCAGGGGCGGACTGACAACTCATGGGGCCCCCGGGCAATAGGGGATCATTGGCCCCTGTGTCCTTGCCCAAACTCAAAAAAGCCTATGAAAAAGGTACCAGGGGCATCTCATGGGGCCCCCTACTAACCCCGGGCCCTCGAGCAGTGCCTGAGTTTCCAAATGGTCAGTCCGCCCCTGGGTGTAGGAGAATCTGTAACTAGTTCTGTAGTTGGGTCACCGCTGTAATACCATTCATTGGGCATAGGGATGCAGCTATGTTTAAAGCGTTACTAAACCCAGGACCCTGCATTCACTAAATCTGGTCTTCCACAGTACACAGGACATGGAAATGAAATAATTTTAGTAAATATAAACTGCTGAATACCTTTTCTCATCAGCAGCAGCAGAGCACTGGTGAATCTTGTAAAAGTTTCCATTCTACTCTGACTATCCAATGAGGCTGCATTACCCCTGACTCTTTGTCTGGACAGTGTTGATTGGCCCTGTGCTGATCACATGCACCCTCCCCAATGAGAAAAAAAAAACTTTCTAGCAATTACACCAAACTGATCATGTGCAGCTTGCCCCCTAGGCTCTGTTCCATCAACAGATTGATTGGGGACAGTGGAAGAAAAAGAAAATCAGAGAAGACAGGATCAAATAGACTTTTGATAATGTGGAGGATTAACCACTTTGGTTTTACAGTGAATATAACAAGCATGCTTTACTGCGTATACAGACTGATTTTACTGTTGTGGGTTTAGTAACACTTTAATTTACAGTGAGGATCTCCAGCACAGATTAACAAACCTTCCTACATGTGCTTAACCTCTGTATAATAGTATCAGGACTTGCGCTTGTGTGCATGAACTGGAAACCCCAAACAGTTGATGGAAAGCCCAGAGATAATTCAGTTTTTTTCTTCGGTGGAACGAAAAAAAAAAAAAAGACTTGATTCCCCCATGCACACCTTTGGCATTGAAGGGGGAATCTCTGCGCTGTGCCTTTGTATTCTGACAGCAAGGAGACTTCCCCGCCATCATAATACACTGAAATAACAGATATTTTCCAGCATGGCGATTGTACCAAAGTTGATTTCCCAGCTGAACCAGCCTAACTTCAATCCATGTATGGTCAGCTTGAGAAAATGTGTCTCTGTAACAAAGCAATCAATTTCTCCTATAGGTTACTATCTGCTGGTAGCTCTGCACAAAAAAACATGTGGCAAAACTTCATCTGAATTTATTTTGTGTATTTTCTCACATCCACAGTGTGGGAAAAACAGAAGTGAAGCATTATTGAAAGGCAGTATTGGTTGCATGTGGCTGGGACAGCATGAGGTCTAAATACAGCCCGGTTTCCTGCAACAAGACATGGAGATAATAGTGCTTCCTGCCAGGAACTGGAAGAAATAAAAATTCCCAAAGCTGTTAGCTAAAAAAGGAGAATGACAGGCGTATGGTTCAGCAGTCCATGTATATAATAAATAAGTTCCCATGTGGGCTGGGGTAATCCAGTAGGCACTAAGGGCAGGCTGCAATGGAGCAAAGCAAACTCTGAAGTAGAAGAAACAAAAGAACAGAGCGCCTCTAAGTGTAACCTGTGTGACAATATTTAATAAAAAGGTAAGTATAGCAACTCACATCTTGGATAATAAAAACAGGCTCATAGGGAAATGGTGTAAAACGTCTGTAGCCAGATGTAGATGACTGATCCAGAGAGGAGTAAACCTTGGTCCGCCAGCACGGGTGTCAAACTGGCGGCCCTCCAGCTGTTACCAAATTACAAGTCCCATGAAGCATTGCAAGACTGACAGTTACAAGCATGACTCCCAAAGGCTGAGGCATGATGGAACTTGTAGTTTCGCAACAACTGGAGGGCCGGCAGTTTGACACCCCTGAAGTAAAGCATGGATGGTGAAGCCTGGCTGGGTGAAAGATGAAAGAGCGTGCCGGCCAACGCTGGTCCCACGCATGCTCAGAAACTATCACAAGTTAGCCTGCAGTTTCTTGTTTGTATTCTTACCTCCTTGCTGAAGTGCTGTTCCGGATTCCTTTCACATGTGTGGTTGTCTGTGCTCACCTATGGGCGTAGTCTGCTGTTCACTGGGTTTTATTTGCTTCCCTTCTATCACTTCCTGGCCCGCCTCCTCGTTTGCCTGCCTATATAAGACATGCTCAGTCTAGGCCACTTTGCCTGAGCTCCTGTGTGTTGCTATTGCCTGTATCCTGCATTAACTACTTGTGTACCAACTCCGGCATCGGTCTCTGACTGTGCTTGTTTTCTGCCTGTCCTGACCTCAGCTAGTCTATTGGATTTCTGTTTGTCTCCTCCCATTGTACTCTGCTCCTGCGAGCGGTCTCTTCATCCTCAGCTGGGCGTACCTGGGGGCCGCAACCTGGTCCCAACTTGCTGCAAGTCCATCCCCACCATCAGGGGCTCTGGTGAAGAAGCAGGCTGGGGCTCAGACTCCACACCCTGGGGAACCCCAAGTTGTCTATCTACAAGGGCTCACGACCACAGGTGCTGACAAACGCTTCGCACTCTGATGACGTCAGACGCCCAACGTGACTAACTCCGAACATACTGGAGACCCAGCCAGGCTTCACCATCCCTGCTTTGATGCAGCACCACCTGCTGGCGGACCAAGGTTTACTCCTCTACCGATCAGTCATCTGGCTACAGACGTTTTACACCACTTCCCTATGAGCCTGTTTTTATTATCCAAGATGTGAGTTGCTATACTTACCTTCTTAATAAATATTGTCACACAGTTTACACTTCCAGGCGCTGTGTTCTTTTGTTTCTTCCAAAGCTGTTAGCTGCATCTTTAAGCACTTCTGGAAATGAATACTGAACTTTTACAATAAAAGTATATCTAAGGGGAGAGAGCTACTTATTTAGTTCCCCACTACAGAGCTTCCCTCTGTTTGTTCTGGTGACAATTGTCACTGGTATTCAAAATGAGGGAAAATCCAAAATCGTGAGTTGTCATCAGAACAGTAATGGAAGGGGAAAAAAATCAAATGTTTTGGCTTTAGATACACTTAAATCATACCATTTGAAGCACAGAAAATATAGAAAGGAAGGGAGATGTGCACTTCTTACCTTAATGTTGCAGGCCTGCTCCATCAACCTTCGAGCATTCTCCTCGGCCCGGTATCTTTTTGGCAGCTGAACACGGAAAAACTTTAATGCTCCTTCAAAATCGGCCTGCAGGAGGTCTTCCTTGGAAGTCTGTCGGAAGCGTAAAGAGGAGACAATAATTATTCATATTTTATAATTACTCAGTTTAGGCAATGTTACCATTAGTGGACCACAACACACACAGTGCTTGCAAGCAGGGCTTTATGTCAGCGCCATGCTGTCCTAGGGCACATTTACTATGCCAGCACAGACGTTTAGGCCCACGTAGTCCTACATAATCTCACTGTACAGTTGTGTTCAAAATAAAAGCAGTGTGTTTAAAAAAGTGAGTAATGATCAAAATCCTTATAATAGCTTTTATTTCCATACATGCAAATACGCTGGGAACACTGCACAGTCTATTCCAAATTAAAACATGAAAAAAAAATGTTTCAAATGTGTTATTACTTTACAGAAAGCGAAGAAAAAGGAATATTAGGCTGTTCAAAAAATAGCAGTGTCTTCATTTTTCTTTACAAATGTAAACATTTACTGTATAACCTGAAAAATGCTTGAAAATGTAGCTTTGCTGTGAATCACTGAAGCAAAGTTTGGTTGTATAACCACAGTTTCTGAGAACTGCTTCACGTCTGTTTTGCATGAACTTGACCAACTTCTGGCGCTCAGGTATTCCAGCCCAGGACGATTGCACTACATTACACAATTCCTCTGCATTTCTTGGTTTTACCAAGAAACAGTATTTTTAATGTCACCCCACAGGTTTTCTATTGGATTAAGGTCCGGGGATTGGGCTGGCCACTCCATAATGTTAATCTTGTTGGTCTGGAACCAAGATTCAGCTCGCTTACTGGTGTGTTTGGGGTTGTTGCCTTGTTGAAACACCCATTTCAAGGGAATTTCCTCTTCAGCAACATGACCTCTTCAAGTTTTTTAACGTATTCAAACTGATCCATGATCCCTGGTATGTGATAAACAGGTCCAACACCGTAGTATGAGAAACATCCTCATATCATGATGCTTGAGCCACCATGCTTCACTGTCTTCACAGTGTACTGTGGCTTGAATTCAATGTCTTAGCCTAGACAGACTGTTGGCACCAGATGTGTGCAATTCCTATTGCCCAACACCCTGGACATGCAAACGGGTAGCTGGTTATTATTTATTACAGGTACTTATACAGCGCCGTCAATTTACGTAGAGCTTTACATATAAACTGTACATTCACATCAGTCCCTAACCCTCAAGGGGTGTCGAACTAAAGTCCCTAATTCGCACTCATTCATACACACAGGGCCAATATAGACAGGAGCCAATTAACCTACCAGCATGTCTTTGGAGTGTGGGAGGAAACTGGAGTACCAAGAGGAAACCCACACAGGTACAGGGAAAACATGCAAACTCCAGGCAGTTGGTACTATGGTTGGCATTCGAACCAACTGCCCTACTACTGCCAGGTGGAAGTGCTAACCATTCAGCCACCATCATTAGTTTTAACATCTAAAAACTAAACAAAATAAACTTTAGATCTGCTGCTTACCTGCAGCAGAGCTAAAGTTTTTCTTTTCTTCTTCATATACCAGCATCTCCATGTATTCTCCACCTCTTCCCCCAGTAGATCTGCTGTTTAAAGGGAAATGCATCCCTTGAAACTACCTACTGAGAAATCGGTCTCATTCAGTAGCACTGTAACTGAATGAGACCGTCTGATATTTAAATAAATTAAATAAAAGCCATAAATTACTTATAACTGCCTGCCTCATGGGACCGGCTGAGTAAGTATAAGAAATTTATAGCTTTTATTTTATTTTGCCATTTTATACTCTGAACAGATTAAAGATCTTTTATTTTTGTTGCTGAAAATAAAGCTTTATTAGTTAAAAATCCTGCCCCTTGCCTGAGATTCTGGCGTTTTCGTGTAGGCAGAAGGCACTGTCTAGCACTGCTGCTTGCAACGTTTAACCAGTTCCAGTTTAACCAGTATATATACGTGATTTTGCAGTTCTGGGTAGGGGGCGTGTGCGTGCCCTACCCACCCCGCCATTCGTGGCCTTTGCTGTCAATCACTGGGTCCTGGCCAGTGATTACTCGCTGGCACCCAGTGATCGCTGAGTATCTCCGATGGGGGAGAGACCTGTATGTAAACAATACAGATCTCTCCCCTGTCAGCTCCTGCACACTGCTTTGTATGGCTCTGCATAGCAGAGCCAAACAAAGCAGTGTGCATACAGTGAAACACACACAGCCCCTATAGTGAAACAGCACACAGTTAACCCTTTGATTGCCCCAGATGTTAATCCCTTCATGCCCAGTGCCATTAGTACAGTGTCAGTGCTTTTTATTAGCACTGATCTCTCTATTGGTGTCACTGAGGATGTCAGTAAAACCAAGTCAGTTCCCTCCAGTGTCAGAGTGCCCGCCGCAGTCCCGCTATAAGTCGCTGATCGCCACCATTACTAGTTAAAAAAAAAATCCAGTATAAAACCGCCATTTGTAAACGCTATAACTTTCACGTAAGCCAACAAATTTACATGTATTGGGATTTTTTTTAGCAAAGACCTGTAGAAGAATACATTTTGGCCTACATTTATAACAAAATTTGATTTTTAAAAATTTTTTACTGGATATGTTTAATAGCAAAAAGTCAAAAATATCGTTTTTTTCCTCCAAATTGTTGGTCTTTTTTTATTTATAGCGCAAAAATAAAAATGCACAGGTGATCAAATACCACCGAAAGAAAGCTCAATTTGGGGGGGGGGGGGGTGTAAATTTCATTTGGGTGCAACATCGCATGATTGCGCAATTGTCAAAGTAACGCAGCGCCGTATCGCAAAAAGTGGCCTGGTCAGGAAGGGGGGTAAATCCTCTGGAGGGCAAGTGGTTAAAAGTCTGAGAGTCTGAAAGCTAATGTGGCTTTGAGAGTCTGAAAGCTAATGTGGCTGGATGCCATTAGGAGCCGTGTGTGCCCAGGGCAGTACAGCATCCAGCAACAGCAGCTTTCAGCCTGTCATAGACTTACACAGGGTGCAGGCAGCGAGGCTGGATGCTGCAGCTGTGCCTCCCAGGAGCACTAAAACACCGGCACTGGACGCACACAGATTGTGTTCATGTGGCCTAACGTTTTACAAACTTTTTGTTTTGATGCACCTAGAATGTATTTAGTGGACTATTACTGAAAGCTCATATGGGATTTAACAAATAACTGGTGGCTGTGAGTCACCAGAACAGAGAGTGATGGGAAATCCAAAATTGTAGTTGTCACCTGCCAAGGAGGTGAAGAGAAATCTAAAACATAGTTTGGGCTTTAGAACTACTTTAACACATTACAGAGAGAGATGGAAAAAATATACAGGGCAATAACAGGAATGTAATAGAAAAATGGAGGGAGGTTTCAATGCAAGAAAGATGGGGAAGTGAAAAAAAAAAGAAAAAGAGAAAGCGGGACAAGGAAAAAGAAAAGGGGATTCACTTACAACAACAATTTGCATTCATTTTTTAGAACGGCTAGTTGACTATTCTCAAAGTGTTACTAAACCCAGGACCCTGCATTCACTATATCTGGTCTCCCACAGTACACAAAACATGGAAATGCAATTATTTTAGTAAATATAAACTGCAAAATATCTTTTCTCATCAGCAGTTAAAGCAGTCTTGTGACTTCAGCAGAGCACTGGTTAAAGCTTGTAGGAAGAGTTTTCTTTCTGCTCTAGGAGGATGCAGAATCCCTTACCCTCTGTCTGGACTGTGCTGATTGGCTGTGTGCTGATCACACTAAACTGAGCATGTGAAAAAGGGCTACAGGTTCAGTCTGTCTTATCAGTGTGGATATTTGAACAAGAGGAGGGGCAGAGAAGTCAGGATCAACAGGATTTTACACATTGCAGAGGATTAACCCCTTAGGTTCCACAGTGAGTATAACAAGCATGTTTTACTGCATATACAGACTGATTTTACTGTTCTGGGTTTAGTAATACTAATGCTTCCCTTGCTGCAGCTTAACATATACCCTTGTAGATCTGTGCATAATGGTAACAATGTTTGGGAACTGTGGGAACTCGCTTCAAATGGTAGAGCTTTTGTAACGCACACAGCAACTCCCTTGCTTTTTAAGGCCTTTTTAGCCCACTTTTATTTAAATGAAAGTTCAAAACATCAGAAGTTTCCCACACAGGGGTATCTATCATCCACATACACAAAATTCAGCCTCCTGGCTCTCTCCGATATAAACACTCTTCCTCTGGCCTTCCTCTTCAGGCTTACGTCTGTCTCCTGCAGACTCTTTCAAAAACCATGGCTCTCGCACACAGCTGGCCACTAGCACACAGCTGCTCCCAAGCAGCTCCTTGCCGCTTTTTGCTTCCACCTCTCCATGGTGGAGCCCTCCTGACTCCTATCTGCCGGGGTGGAGCCCAGAACCTTGGTCCTGACTCTATGAAAAGGCCCGCATACACCTATGCAATCAGTATCCTGGCCATTTCCAAAACCTGGTCCCAGGATTGGAGATTTCATCCATCCCAGATCTCTTTGAAATCTCCAGGCTCCAGATCCCAAAACAGACCTTACAAACAAAGGAGGAAAGTGAAAAGCCACTTTCCTCCGTATCAAACACTTACCCTGGAGCCCCTCAACCAGCCTTGTTGAGAATCCTGGGTGACAGATTGCCACACTGTCACAGAACTCATTAAAAAGCAAAATGTGGGTGGACAGACAGATGGACATCCGTGACAGATCAAGCTGCAAGAATTGGACTATATTTCTGGGTCATGTGATTTGTACAAAGAATATGCCTTACTTATGATTTGCATGTTTTCACTGTTGCCAATCCTTTAAACTAAATTTTAAGTTAAAGTGTTACTAAACCCACAACAGTCATATCAGTCTGTATATGTAGTAAAGCATGCTTGTTATACTCACTGTGGAACCTAAGGGGTTAATCCTCTGTATTGTGTAAAAAGGCTGTTTGATCCTGTCTTCTCTGATCCTCTCCTTTTACTGTCCCCAATCCATCTGCTGATAGATCAGAGCCTTGGGGGCATTCTGCATATGCTCAGTTTGGTGTGTATTTCTAGAATTTTTTTTCTTTTTTCTTGGGAGAGTGCATGTCATCAGCACTGGGCCAATCGGCACTGTCCAGACAGAGTGTCAGGGGTTCTTCAGCCTCACAGGACAATCAGGGAGAATGAAAACTCCTCCTATAAGCTTTAACCCAAGCTCTGCTGGACACTGATAGAAGTCACAAGTCTGCTCTAACTGCTGATGAGAAAAGGTATTTAGCAGTTTATATTTACTAAAATAATTGCATTTCCATGTTCTGTGTACTGTGGGAGACCAGATATAGTGAATGCAGGGTGCAGGGTTTAGTAACACTTTAAACTGAACTTGTGAGGATAGAAATACAGATACTACCGTTCCTGACTTTCAGATATGCTGGGTGTCTGGTCCCCCGCTAAGTACTCTGGTTTCTTCTCATGGATTGTATGTTACTACGGTGTCCTGTGATGTAGGGATCAATGGGTTGAACCACATAGTGCAGAGGTGTACCAGGCATCTGACACTCCAGGAAGTGTCAGATACAGAAGATACTTTAGGCAATGGCAGCTGCAACAGAGCAGCGGGTCAGGAATTAACTGTATTCTGTTTGCAGGATTTTCAACAGTCTTCCTAAACATGGCTTTGCTACCTAGCAAGCTGCTGACCTAGTGGTAAGGCCAGGGTTTGGATGATAGCCCAAAGCCCTGCAGTTTTAAAAATAAGTCCGCTATAGCAGCTACCATTTTGCCTCACAGGAATGTATTTAACCACTTTCCCTTCCACAAGATTTACCCCCTTCATAACTAGGCCATTTTTGCTATACGGCGCTGACTTTAACTGACAATTGCTCGGTCATGCAACACTGTACCCAAATTAAATTTATATAATTTTTTTCATACAAATAGAGTTTTCTTTTGGTGGTATTGGATCACCACTGGATTGTTTATTTTTTGCGCTATAAACAAAAAACATACTGAAAATTGTGAACCCACCCCCCAATTTTTTTTAACTTTTTGCTATAAAACATATCCCATTAAAAAAAATTAAATTTCTTCATAAATCTAGGCCAAAATGTATTCTGTTACGTCTTTGATAACAAAAACCCCCAATAAGTAGAATAATTGGTTTGCGTGAAAATGATAGCTTCTACAAATGATGGTATATATACTGGAAATTTTTTTTCCTCTAAATACTAGTAATGGCGTGGCCATCAGCGACTTATAGGGGGACGGTCATAGTACAGTGGGCATTCTGGACTAGGTCCTGGCCGTGAATCACCGACATCCGTGCCACTGATCGGCATGTCAGGAAGCCAATGACAGCGAGGGTAGGCAGGCATGCACCCCCCTACCCGTAAAAGCAAAATCAAGCATATATACGTGATGTTGCACAGCTGCCCGCAGTAAAGCTACAGTGTGCCGTTGGCAAGCGGTAAAGTGATCCTATCCCGAGAGAAATATGGTGGGGCCGCCATTGTGTCCGAAAATGCTAGATGTCTGGCTGCTTCTATCTTCCCTACTTTTGAGTCACAGGCCTGGGATAAAGCATGCTCTAAATGAGTGTCAGAAAAATGGCACTCAGAGATATGGACCCCTTTCCATTATACTTGTTATGGGTCAGCAACTCCATCGGCATTGTAGGTAAAATGTCAGAATTATAGCCAGGTAACTAGCAATCACACAAGAAGAGGTAAACAATGGCAGGTTCCATTAATCTCTGATGACATATCCCCCTTTACACAAAACTCTGCTCTCACTGGGGGGATTTATTAAAACAGTGGTCTCAAAACTGTGGCCCAGGTGTCAGATGCGGCCCTCTGCTTGCCTTTTTTTGGCCCTTGGGGCACTGTTCCTCTTACTAATAAAGAGACACTATTCCTCCCATTGACAGCAACAATGCGGCATAATTCCTTTCACTGACACCAATAATAGGGCACTATTCCTCCCACTAAAACCAACGATTGGGCATTATTCCTCCCACTGACACCTATAATGGGGCACTATTCCTCCTACTGAAACCAACGATTGGGAATTATTCCTCCCACTGACACCAATGATGGGATACTATTCCTCCCACTGACACCAATAATAGGGCACTATTCCTCCCAATGAAATCAACAATTGGGCATTATTCCTTCCATTGACACCAATGATGGGGTACTATTCTTCCAACTGACACCAATGATGGGGCACTATTCCTCCCACTGACACCAATGATGGGGCACTATTCCTCCCACTGACACCAATGATGGGGCACTATTTTTCCCACTGACACCAATGATGGGGCACTATTTCTCCCACTGACACCAATGATGGGGCACTATTTCTCCCACTGACACCAATGATGGGGCACTATTCCTCCCACTGACACCAATGATGGGGTACTATTCCTCCCACTGACACCAATGATGGGGCACTATTCCTCCCACTGACACCAATGATGGGGCACTATTCCTCCCACTGACACCAATGATGGGGCACTATTTCTCCCACTGACACCAATGATGTGGCACTATTCCTCCCACTGACACCAATGATGGGGTACTATTCCTCCCACTGATACCAATGATGGGGTACTATTCCTCCCACTGATACCAATGATGGGGCACTATTCCTCCCACTCCAATGATGGGCCACTATTCCTCCCACTGACACCAATGATGGGGTACTATTCCTCCCACTGACAACAATGATGGGGTACTATTCCTCCCACTGAAACCATTGATTGGTATTTGTTCCTCCTACTGACACCAACGTCGAGCCCTCCTAAAGTCTGAAGGACAGTAAACTTCCCCTTTGTTTCGAAAGTTTGGAGACCCCTCTACTAAAGGATAAGTTCACTAAAAGTGAACTTATCCTTTACGTAAAAAACAGATAAGTTGGCAGCAAGAGGGGAGATCACAGCCTATCCCAAAAAATCCCCTGGTTGGTACAGTATGTCCTCCATATACTGTAAATTGCCACCCAATAATACACATATAAAGTCAATAACTAGTACCAGCCAATCCGATTTCTCTGTTCATCTGTTTAGAACAGTAAGTATGTATGAAAGTGATTACTATACTTTTAAGATAATGGATTGTGGGAGGACAGACTGGCAGCTATAGTGTGTCTGCTGCACTCTCTGTACAATACACCTACAAACAAACAGTTAGGGGAGAGAGCAGTACTGAACGTTTCTTCATTACTCCAGTTATTTCATGGTAATAATGACCAAGGAGAGGAATGGTCCTTGGAGTTATTCGGCCATGACAATGACCCTGGATAAGTGATAGAGTCTTACTGCAAATCACTCGTGTAAGCTACAGAAACTGTTTGTGACTACCAACAATCTAAAAAAAAACTATCAAAATTACATTACATACTAGTAATACACTAAATAAAGGTATATAATGCATGCACAAAGCTGAATATACAAAGATATAGCGATCGCTGAAATAGTATTTTCTCCTTCAAACGGTCACTCATATACCTTAAGAGGAACCTGTCATTACAGGGTCACTTTACATACATGGCAGCCTGTAAACCAAGAGGCCGTGCATTGAAAGTAGTTGCTTTGCTGCTCCCCTGGCTGTTGCATGTATTTCACACTTCTGGGTACGTAGAATAACCGAACTCCGACCCTATGCTGTGGTTCTTCCCACGGGTTCATACATCACTATGGGACATTAGATCCAGGGTAGGAACCAAAGCACATGGTGCAGGGTTGCAGGTTTTGGAGGTAGCAAAAATGTTGACTAAGCAGCCACGTTTTGGCTTTTCACATGGACTGCTTGGGAGGTAAGAACATTGCATCTTCTTTTATAGGCTGTCTTGTTTGTAGAAGCAACCCTGTGGTGACAGGGTCACTTTAAATGCTTGCTGCCTGCATCACTTAGATGTACGGTGGCAAGAGCCTCTCTGCACTAGATCACGTGCCTGGTATGTGAATAACACTTCCGGGTAGGTTGCTGTGCTGTGATTCATTACAGCACAAGCCGATTAGTGGGTCCCGGACAATGAATGACTGACAAGACCTGCTTATTAGCTCAGTGATTCATGAACAGAGCTCTGTGATGTTAAACAACACAGAGCTCAATATAGTGACAGGCAATATTGCTGTTTTTTTATTCCCACTTAAGCAGGGAAAAAAACCCAACACAATCCATTAGTAAAAGCAGCACATATTACACACATTAACAGTTGTTGGGCACACTATTAACCCCTTGATCACCCCTTCCCAACCAGTGTCATTAGTACAGTGACAGTGTATAGTATTACCACTGATCACTGTATTAGTGTCACTGGTGATGTCAGTATCAGTTAGCCAGTTCCCACAAAGATTGCCCTTCGCACTATCGCAGTCCCACTAAAAGTCGCTGATCACCACTATCACCTGTATGAAAAAAAAAGAAAACAAAATGCCAGTATATATCCCCCAGTTTGTAGATGCTATAACTTTCACATAAACCAATTAATATACACTCATTTTATTTATTTAAGGTACTTATACAGTGCCGTTAATTTAGGCAGCACTTTACATATCTATCTATCTATCCATTCAGTCGTATCCGACCCTTGGCGATTGCATGGACCGTCACTCATAAGCGATTTTTTCCATGAATTCTCTTAGCAATTATTTTTAAAGGGTAGGTTGCCAGGTCTTTCCCCAACCCCTGAGATCCCGCCTGGCCAGGGATGAAACTAGGCCAATTTAGACAAGAGTCAATTGACCTAACAGCATGTCTTTGGAGTGTGGGAGGAAACCGGAGCACCCGGAGAAAACCCACGCAAGCACAGGGAGAATATGCAAACTCCATGCAGGAGGCGCCATGGTTGGAAATCAAACCCATGACCCATTTACTGCAAGGCAGACATGCTAACCACTAAGCCACTGCCGCCCACTTTATATTTACATTTACATTAGTCTCTAACCCTCAAGGGGAGTCCAATCCAAGTTCCCTAACTTATATTCATACATACAGTATTTGGCAGCAATTGAACATGTCAACCCTGAAGTTGATGAGTTGACAGCAGAAAAATGGAAAAAAGTAAGAATTGGAGCAACTTTGACAAGAGCCAAACTGTAATGGCTAGATGAAAACTGCAACTGTTGTGGAATGTTCCTGTTCTGCAATGGTCACAACCTACCAAAAGCGGTCCAACGGAGGAAAACCAGTGAACTGGAAACAGGGTCATGGGAGGCCAAAGCTCATTGATGCAGGTGGGTAGTGAAGGCTAGCCTGTGTAGTCCAATCCAATAGAAGAGCTGCTGTAACTCAAATTATTTAAAAAGTTAATGCTGGAAGGAATTTGGAGATTTAGAGGATGTGGAGGGCCTACATTTTTGAGTTAGGAATACATACTTGAATAGATTTTTTTAAACAAAAGTCTAATGTCACTTAGCGCTATGCTCACTTTGAACACTTAATTATTGGGGAAATTAAAAAAAAAATAGGTCTTTTGTTTGCGCATGATTCAATTATTGAAGTAAACACAGCTTTAAAAAAGTGAACCTTTACTATGCCTAGGGAACTATCTATATACTTAAAAGAGAAGTTCAGGATTCTGAAAAAAAAAAAACAAACAAAAAAAAAAACTTACATACTCACCTGGGTGGGTGCAGCATTGGTCCGATGCTGTGTATGTCCCCCACTTCTTCTAAGAGCAAGAACTGAGTGATCAAACACAGCTGATCGCTCAGTTTTCAGTCTGGGGTGGGAGTGGCTGGCTCAGGCTCTCAGCAACTCGCTGAGAGGCTGAGCCAGCTGCCAATCAGGGATCTGGGTGGATCCTGACTTTAAAGTCAGGATCTTTCCAGAGCCTGGAACAGCTCTGTGACATCAGCAAACAGCGAGCTTTAGCCTGCTGTCAGCTAAAAATGGGACACAGCAGTGCAGAATGAAGATTTGGCCCTACTTTCCCTTTAAGTAAATCAATCCCAATGTATTGATCATAAAATACTGGCCTGCATAGACTGCTCAAGGCTGGATAGTCCTGCTGTATTTGAACTATTTAATTTCAAAAGCAAGAGTTTGGTTTTCCAAGCACCAAAGACAAAAGTGTTAAAATGTGAAAGTTGTGTAAATTTGATTTTAGAGCCCAGGTGTCCAACCTGTGGCCTATGGGCCGCATGCATCACTTTGCCACTTTCTATGCGGCCCTGGCAAAAACAAAATCTCTGTTTCCATATTGCTCTGTTATACAAGTGATTTCTAGCAACCTCGTGTAATATGTCTCTAGTATGACTGTCTCCTGAAGCACATCTCCAGTCTCCAACAACTCCTATAGCATGTTAACAGTCTCCTGCAGCAAGTCTGTAGTCTCTGAGCATCTCTTGTATTATGTCTGCAGTCTCTGGCCAACTCTTTTATTATGTCTGAAGCCTCGGACCATCTCTTATTATGTCTGAAGCCTCGGACCATCTCTTATTATGTCTGAAGCCTCGGACCATCTCTTATTATGTCTGAAGCCTCGGACCATCTCTTATTATGTCTGAAGCCTCGGACCATCTCTTATTATGTCTGAAGCCTCGGACCATCTCTTATTATGTCTGAAGCCTCGGACCATCTCCTTATTATGTCTGAAGCCTCGGACCATCTCTTATTATGTCTGAAGCCTCGGACCATCTCTTATTTTGTCTGAAGCCTCGGACCAGCTCTTATTATGTCTGAAGCCTCGGACCAGCTCTTATTATGTCTGAAGCCTCGGACCAGCTCTTATTATGTCTGAAGCCTCGGACCAGCTCTTATTATGTCTGAAGCCTCGGACCATCTCCTTATTATGTCTGAAGCCTCGGACCATCTCTTATTATGTCTGAAGCCTCGGACCAGCTCTTATTATGTCTGAAGCCTCGGACCATCTCCTTATTATGTCTCAAGCCTCGGACCAGCTCTTATTATGTCTGAAGCCTCTGACCATCTCCTTATTATGTCTGAAGCCTCTGACCATCTCCTTATTATGTCTGAAGCCTCGGACCATCTCTTGTTATGTCTGAAGCCTCGGACCATCTCTTGTTATGTCTGAAGCCTCGGACCATCTCTTGTTATGTCTGAAGCCTCGGACCATCTCTTGTTATGTCTGAAGCCTCGGACCATCTCTTGTTATGTCTGAAGCCTCGGACCATCTCTTGTTATGTCTGAAGCCTCGGACCATCTCTTGTTATGTCTGAAGCCTCGGACCATCTCTTGTTATGTCTGAAGCCTCGGACCATCTCTTGTTATGTCTGAAGCCTCGGACCATCTCTTGTTATGTCTGAAGCCTCGGACCATCTCTTGTTATGTCTGAAGCCTCGGACCATCTCTTGTTATGTCTGAAGCCTCGGACCATCTCTTGTTATGTCTGAAGCCTCGGACCATCTCTTGTTATGTCTGAAGCCTCGGACCATCTCTTGTTATGTCTGAAGCCTCGGACCATCTCTTGTTATGTCTGAAGCCTCGGACCATCTCTTGTTATGTCTGAAGCCTCGGACCAGCTCTTGTTATGTCTGAAGCCTCGGACCAGCTCTTATTATGTCTGAAGCCTCGGACCAGCTCTTATTATGTCTGAAGCCTCGGACCAGCTCTTATTATGTCTGAAGCCTCGGACCAGCTCTTATTATGTCTGAAGCCTCGGACCAGCTCTTATTATGTCTGAAGCCTCGGACCAGCTCTTATTATGTCTGAAGCCTCGGACCAGCTCTTATTATGTCTGAAGCCTCGGACCAGCTCTTATTATGTCTGAAGCCTCGGACCAGCTCTTATTATGTCTGAAGCCTCGGACAATCTCTTATTATGTCTGAAGCCTCGGACCATCTCTTATTATGTCTGAAGACTCGGACCATCTCTTATTATGTCTGAAGCCTCTGACCATCTCCTTATTATGTCTGAAGCCTCTGACCATCTCCTTATTATGTCTGAAGCCTCTGACCATCTCCTTATTATGTCTGAAGCCTCTGACCATCTCCTTATTATGTCTGAAGCCTCGGACCATCTCTTGTTATGTCTGAAGCCTCGGACCATCTCTTGTTATGTCTGAAGCCTCGGACCATCTCTTGTTATGTCTGAAGCCTCGGACCATCTCTTGTTATGTCTGAAGCCTCGGACCATCTCTTGTTATGTCTGAAGCCTCGGACCATCTCTTGTATTAAGTCTGCAGTCTCTGACTATCTGCAGTCTGTGGCCATCTCCTGTATGTATTATGTCTCTTAGATTGTAAGCTCCAAGGAGCAGGGCCCTCCTAACCCTCTTGTACTGAACTGCATTGTTGCTGTATTGTTTCCCTTTATATTGTAAAGTGCTGAGCAAACTGTTGGCGCTATATACATCCTGTATTATAATAATAATAATAATGTCTGCAGTCTGACCATCTCTTGAATTGTGGCCTTAGTCTTTGACTATATCCTGTTGTGTCTCTGCTGTCTCTGACAATGAAAATTCACTCAATTTTACTTGCAGCCCTTTGGTGATGTTGGGGGCTGCAATTGAGGCCTCCCATATTAAGAAAGTACACCACTGTTTTAGAGAATATCTAAGCCACAACTGGGTGACATTTAGTTTTTCAATGTACTATGTAACAATTATCATGGTTCTTTTTTTCATAAAAAAGTCCTAATTTAAAACGAATAGCTCCATTAAAGGGAGAGACGCTTACAAAGGATGCATGAAATCAACTAATCTTGGTGTCACATTTTTGTTTTGTTTAGTAATTATCTAAAACTATTTGAATTTTTAAACAATGTTATTGTTAAGGAAAAATTCCTAGAAAATTGTAACTACAGTTTTTTGTACTCCTTTATAAATGAATATAAAGAGACTTCCTTAAGTGACTCAGAGGTTTTCTTTGGCATAGAGCTACTCTATGTTGCACATGACACCTGCTGGTGAAATCCGGTATTGTACCAAAAATAGAAAATGGTCATCTGTGTTTGCCAATTGCATTTTGCCAAACCTTATTTTGCCATGTGTTGTGATCAATGGGGTAAGAATTTTGGCTTCATTTAGGGTTCCCCTGTCTTATTACATGAAGATATTTAAACCAAATAGAGGATTTCCCCTCTTTGAACAGGTATTGCCTTACTTTTCTGGTTCTTAGATATTTTAGTACACTGTTCACAAAGGTAGTAAATTACACAGATCAAAAGTATGTACTGTAGTTGGCAATTTGTCTCAATGTCCAGGTCCTTATTTATGCATTTGTATTTTTATTTGAAATATGAAACAGTACAAATGACAGGCAAAACATATACAATCATACATAATAGATCATACTTCATACTTCAATAGGTCTAAAACCAGGAACACAACATAACAGGTAAACCTTGTCATGTACAATGGAAATAATTCCTTGTGACTGCTGCAATGAGTTTATCTAATACTAGATCTAGTCTAGATATAACACTTCAATGAGACTAGAACATTATTATACCTTAACAAGGATTATAATAGTCAAGTAACAACTTTCTGAAAGGAATTCCCTAAGCTTCCCACATCGACCAAATATATTCCAGCTGTCATGTTCTACTGCAGGTCTAAAATGGAACTACAATTCTGATTGCTATGGTCAACACAGGCACTTTTATGCAGTGGAGGGTTTCTCAATTGTATAAGTCTTACAAGCTGTTTTTTCAACAGTAAATGTCTTTAGAAACCCATAAAATGCCTAAAATAGGCCCCTCTTCATTATCATAAGAATGCAGGTCAATGTCACGGACACATAAGAAATCTAAAATGTCAGCAAGGCTGTTGGGCAATCCCGTCTTGTGCTTGTTGAGGAAAGACTGGGGAGATAATGTTCCCTCCGACACTCATGAAACATGCACAATGTTACCTACTGCATCCAGATCCCCTATATACATCTTGAAGCTGTGGTCAATAGCCCCTAAGAAGCATAGTTCCACCATCCAAAACCCACAACATTCTCATGAGTGATTTTATGGTATTATGATTCAAGGACACATGATTTTGGGGTGCAACAGTTGGACAGGACAAGGTTGACAAGTTTGGTTCCACCGCTTTCTGCAAACAGAAAAGTGCACACACAACGTCGCTAACATATGACAAAGCTCATGCAGGGGAAAAAACCAAAAACATGCAGATCCCGTGTTCCCTCCCAGGGGTAGAATGACGATGCAACAAGTCTCTCACCGCCAGAAGTCGGGGTACAAACAAGCGATGCCCCATTCCCAGCAGCTCCAGGACGCGACAGGCGTACTCATTGACAAAGTTGCTCTTCTCATCCTGAATTTCCTGTGACTTTTTCACAGGTGGGGAAAGCTTGGGGGCTGGTGGGGTAAAAGGTATCCTCTCCTCCATGGGGGTTTTCCGGAACCCCCTCCCCTAACCTTATTAAGCCCGGGAAGGAATGCTAGCAAGTGAATTGGCGTGGTGGTGCATAGAGTCAATGCTGGGCATGTAGGCAATGCCAGTCTGCCTCACTGCACATGGAAATCATCTTTGGAAGAACACAACCAGACATCCATTAGGAAGCACAGCACAGGTGCCTACTGACGCATCTACACCCAACATAAAGGCACGGTTAATTTAGAAGTCAGCAGAGAAGAATCAGAATGGAGGCAGCTTGATGGAAAGGACCCAACAGGGAATGCAGGGGATAAAGTCAGGCCCAGCTGATGGATGTGTATGCTTGGTTGGGGCTGCAGGAACAAGCGATGAGATCACTGCATCCAGCGAAGCTGCTGCTGCTACAGCCTCTCATCATGAATCAGTAATGAAGGAGGGAGAAGGGAGGTGAATGAGCGAGGATGGAGGGAGGATGCTTGCTAAAGGATGCTGTAATCAGAAACCAATAGAAAAGCTCCTAACGCACATCATCCACACCCTGCTTTTCACAGCTTCCCTGTTTCCTTAAATAATCCCAGCCCTTTTTTTTTTTAAACCTGTCCTTATTTTCATTCCCCCATGATTAAATTGAAAACAGAGGGAGGTGCAATCAAATGATCCATTTTATATAAGTGTGCAAAATACAGCTCCTGCTATACCTCTCTGCATGCAATCATTTTACAGGGCAGTGCCATGTTTACCACCAGAATTTGTAGACAGATTGCTCCTGGTCAGACAGAGGATGATGGGAATCCTGCTCATGTTTACAATACAGGGATTGACATTTCATCAAAAGATTTCAGGATGAGGTGGAAAGTGCTAGGCATGTTCCTAAGAAGCAGGTGGCAGGGCTGAAGTTGAGCAATAGCGTCCTCTAGTGTGAGACGGCCGATGTGCCATGTAGGGAAATAATTATCTTCCGTCTTGTGAGCACATCTGCTATTCTACAGCCTGCCTCCTGCCAACCTCACAGATATAACAGACTGCTTGGCAATACAGAATGATTTTTTTTAATCTCTTTGTTAATGGCATTAATGCAACCTGCAAAAAGTGTAGAATTGTTTCTGACCCACTTTAAGTTTTTTTGTTTTGTTTTTTTTAAATCTGAAACAAATTAGAAGGAATTGGGTGTGTAAGGAAATAATGATTTCTGTATGCTTTGAAAGTTCACTTTTACATTTTTAATCAGTACTTTGACAGTATCTATCTCAGCCCTGGTTTTTCATTTTGATATACTAATCTCAAATCGGAATTTCAGGCAAACAGCTACATAGGTGGAATATGTATAAAAGAGTGGTTTTAGCTACAAAGGATTTGTATTTCTGTCCATCTAGGCCTTAGATTTATACTGCTCTGCCACACAGCAAAGCCATGCCTGTCTGAGCAGGAGACCAGTTTTTTGTTGTTGTTGTTGTTGCGATTAAACACTTAACAGGTCTTGTACCTTCCCAGCCTATGATTGGGCAGTGAAGGAAGGAGCAGCAGACTTCTCCCTGTTACTCCACTCTCTCCCCCAATACGTTTGTCCCTTGTTAACACATGAACACTGCAGCGCAGATTACTTGCTCCTTGTACTTCTGTTCCTTAGTCTGAGCTCTACTGTACAGTGGGTTGCAATACTAAGCCAAATTCTGGTGCATATACTGCTTGCATTTTAAAAATATATATAACCATTTTGAACCTTGGAGAAAAGAAAAATCCTCTCCTGTAGTGTGGCTGCCCCTGTACTGCAAAGGTTAAATGTTTATTTAGCTCTGGAGGGGGGGGGGGGGAGGCAAAAATCTGTTTTACTTACCCAATCCTCTGTTCCCACTGTGCTACTAGACTGGTCCTTGCAGCCTCTTCTCCACTATTCTACACTATGCAAGTCCGCTGACATCATCAACACTAATGCAGAACCCATAGCCCTGCACTGTACTTGAGGATGCATAGGAGCAGTTCACTGCCGGAGTGTAGTGGAGAACAGAAGAGTACTGGCTGCTGAGGAAGTAGAGAATTGGGTAAGTTAACCTGCTTTTTATGGCCCCCTAAACCAAAAGTATTTATCCACTGCAGTGCAGGGGCACCCCAATTGCAATGAAGAATATTTCCTTTCCCCAGAGATAGGCTTAAATGATTTAAAATTGAATATAGACCCTGATCAAGAGGGGATGGCCCCAGAAATGTGCTAGCCATTAACCTGAGCATACATCGTTGACTGCAGCCAGTATTTACTGATACACTAGTGCAAGGGTGTTAAAGCAGTTGGTTGTATTGTGTCTGGAGTGGTCACTTCACAAGGGCTTTGTCCCCTCTTTGTTTTTATGAGATGCAAAAGTGTACAGACCTCCGGGAGAAAAAAACTAAAGAAACATACTTCAACAGAATATCAACCTGTTATATGAATTAGGTCTAGATAAGCCTTTCTCAACCACCAACTCAAGGAGCATTCTTCCCAGTGATCACCAACGCAAGGAGCATTCTTCCCAGTGATCACCAACACAAGGAGCATTCTTCCCAGTGATCACCAACGCAAGGAGCATTCTTCCCAGTGATCACTAATGCAAGGAGCATTCTTCCCAGTGATCACCAACGCAAGGAGCATTCTTCCCAGTGATCACCAACGCAAAGAGCATTCTTCCCAGTGATCACCAACACAAGGAGCATTCTTCCCAGTGATCACTAATGCAAGGAGCATTCTTCCAAGTGATCACTAATGCAAAGAGCATTCTTCCCAGTGATCACTAATGCAAGGAGCATTCTTCCCACTGACCACCAACTCAAGGAGCATTCTTCCCACTGACCACCAACTCAAGGAGCATTCTTCCCACTGACCACCAACTCAAGGAGCATTCTTAATAATGATCACTAATGCAAGGAGCATTCTTCCCAGTGATCACTAACACAATGAGCATTCTTCCCACTGACCACCAACTCAAGGAGCATTCTTCCTAATGATCACTAATGCAAGGAGCATTCTTCCCAGTGATCACAAATGCAAGACGCATTCTTCCCAGTGACCACAAAGGTAAGGAGCATTCTTCCCAGTGATCACAAAGGTAAGGAGCATTCTTCCCAGTGACCACAAAGGTAAGGAGCATTCTTCCCAGTGACCACAAAGGTAAGGAGCATTCTTCCTAGTGACCACTAATGCAAGGAGCATTCTTTCATCCCAATAACCACCAATGCAAGGAACATTCTTCCCAGTGACCATCACACTAATTTACTATGAGCTGTAGATACAGTAATTATTACCAGGGGTTCCCTGAGACAAGAAATGTATTCCAAGGGTTCCACCAAGTTAAAAGGGTTGAGAAAGGCTGGTCCAAAGGTCTGCTGTATACGCCATATATAAAATAAAAGTGGGACATGTAATATAAAATCCTCGTGATCACAACCCTCTAGAGTAATGTGTGTTATTACAGCACCACTCTGCACCCCTCATTTACCTTAAACACGTTTCCCTGTGTTTTCTTCCTCCCAGGGAAGTATTATTGGACAGACAGCAACAAGGTGATTTATCAGCACTGTTCAGCTCATTACTCTCACACACACACAACCTAGTTTTCAGCCATACTGGGAGATGAGTGCCTTGCCTGACAGTCATAACTGTACCCTTGAGCTGTTCTAATGAAATCATGGCACTGGGAGAAGAGAGACATGAAAAGCATATCATACAGGATTGCTCCTAATAGCAGAGAAATTGGCTTAGCCTACATGGCAGAAATGAAGATTCGCTCAATGAGATGAAATGATCGTGCTATAGCTCTCTGAAGGCATACGTGTCTATAGTCCTTTCACTGGCTCTACACTGAACTCACTGAGAGTTAAATACGAATCTGCAGAGGTAGTGCCATCCGTTATGAACACAAGATAAAGCAGGAAACTCCTTCTATTACAAAGCCATATGATGCATTTTCTCAGCAGAGGTAAAATCAGGTCAATGTGCTGGAAGGCTGGATTACATACAAAATGGCTTCACTGGGTTACACGACACTGGAAAATACACAGAGGGAAATTGTAACTGCAACAGCTATGAAAGGTTCAAAGATTCCCATTAAACCTTACATAATACTATCAAACATGTTCCAGTTCACTGAACCGTGGACATATATAATGGAGAGGTAAATATTTTTAAAAGCTGTGATATTTATGAAGTCAATCATCATTGGGAAGAGTGTGACGTGGGATGAGGCAGCCAGTGCAGGAAATGAGCATGCTGGAACTTGTAGTTCTACAGGAGAGGTACCACTGGGGAGCATGCTGCACCTTGTAAATTAGGCTGGCTGAAAAAAGACAAAAGTCCATCCAGTTCAACCAAAAAAAAAAAAAAAGTTATAATCCTATACACACAGTTGATCCAGAGGAAGGCAAAAACCCTGGAAAGCATGATCCAATTTGCTCCTGCTGGGAAAAGAATGCCTTCCTGATCCCCCGAGAGGCAATCGGATATTCCCTGGATCAGCCTTACCTATAAATGTTAGTATCAGTTATATTCTGTGTATGTAAGAAATAATCCAGGCCTTTTTTAAAGCAATCTTTACTGTCTACATGGACAGTAATGTTACCGCTGTGTGGACCTGCTTGTAATTCTACAGAGACAGAAGAGACATCACTGAGATACATGAGAGGTGCTAAGGAAAATCATGCAAGGCCAGGCTATGCAGATAATCAAACATTCACATATTATTAAAGGAGAAGCAGGGCTAAAGCTCTTTTGGCTGTACTTCCCCTATGGCTCACAGGAGTGCACTTTGCTCTGCACTCCTGTAACCCATTTTCAGCCGACAACAGGCTACAGTCTGCTGTCGGCTGACATCACTCAGCTGGTCCAGTCTGTGGTAAGATCCCGATTTAAATGTCAGGATCCACCAAGATGCCTGGACCAGCAGCTAACTCAACCTCTCAGTGTGCCGCTAGAGCAGTGATGGCAAACCTTTTAGAGACCGAGTGCCCAAACTGCAACCCAAATCCCACTTATTTATTGCAAAATGCCAACACTGCAACTAAACCTGAATACTGAGGATTTAGTTTAGAAAAAACAACCCAATAACCACCAGCACAAGGGGGCAAAGTTCCACTGACCACCAGCACAAGGGGGCAAAGTTCCACTGACCACCAGCACAAGGGGGCAAAGTTCCACTGACCACCAGCACAAGGGGGCGATGTTCCACTGACCACCAGCACAAGGGGGCGAAGTTCCACTGACCACCAGCACAAGGGGGCAAAGTTCCACTGACCACCAGCACAAGGGGGAAAAGTTCCACTGACCACCAGCACAAGGGGGAAAAGTTCCACTGACCAGCAACACAAGGGGGCAAAGTTCCACTGACCACCAGCACAAGGGGGCACGGTTCCATTGACCACCAGCACAAGGGGGCAAAGTTTCACTGACCACTAGCACAAGGGGGCAAAGTTCCACTGACCACCAGCACAAGGGGGCAAAGTTCCATTGACCACCAGCACAAGGGGGCAAAATTCCACTGACCACCAGCACAAGGGGGAAAAGTTCCACTGACCAGCAACACAAGGGGGCAAAGTTCCACTGACCACCAGCACAAGGGGGCAAAGTTCCACTGACCACCAGCACAAGGGGGCGATGTTCCAATGACCACCAGCACAAGGGGGCGAAGTTCCACTGACCACCAGCACAAGGGGGCAAAGTTCCATTGACCACCAGCACAAGGGGGTAAAGTTCCATTGACCACCAGCACAAGGGGGCAAAGTTCCACTGACCACCAGCACAAGGGGGAAAAGTTCCACTGACCACCAGCACAAGGGGGAAAAGTTCCACTGACCAGCAACACAAGGGGGCAAAGTTCCACTGACCACCAGCACAAGGGGGCACGGTTCCATTGACCACCAGCACAAGGGGGTAAAGTTCCACTGACCACTAGCACAAGGGGGCAAAGTTCCACTGACCACCAGCACAAGGGGGCAAAGTTCCACTGACCACCAGCACAAGGGAGCAAAATTCCACTGACCACCAGCACAAGGGGGAAAAGTTCCACTGACCAGCAACACAAGGGGGCAAAGTTCCACTGACCACCAGCACAAGGGGGCAAAGTTCCATTGACCACCAGCACAAGGGGGCAAAGTTCCACTGACCACTAGCACAAGGGGGAAAAGTTCCACTGACCACTAGCACAAGGGGGAAAAGTTCCACTGACCACTAGCACAAGGGGGAAAAGTTCCACTGACCACCAGCACAAGGAGGCAAAGTTCCACTGACCACCAACACAAGATAAAATCTTGTGTTAATAAAAACGAATGCATTAAAACTCACAGCCAGTCCAATTTACATATCCTTGGCAGCGCACTGACCAGGCATGCGAAAGCTCAGATGAGTTGCTGCTAATAACGTCATTGCTACTCCTTTCTGAGCATGCGCATGGCCCCTATGTGCTTGGCTGCTGGGGTGACTTGGTTCGGGTGCCGACACAGAGAGCTCTGTTTGCCCACTGAGGCATGCGTGCCACAGGTTCGCCACTACTGTGCTAGAGCCTACATGGCTCCACAGGATGCTGCAAAAGAAAGGAGGCAAGGATTATCAGCTGCTGACAGTGCTTAAAATAACTGAAAAAGGGCTGAAACATCTAATCGACATAATCGATTATGATAATAGTTGTCAACCATTTTCATAATTGATTAGTTGGTCAGCGGATTAGTTGGTCTGTCTACAGAATGCATTATTTGTTTACAAATCAGAAAATATAGTGCAGCATATGTACAGCGCAATACACCATTCATACAGTGCCTTGAAAAAGTATTCATACCCCTTTCCACATTTTGTCATGTTGCAACCAAATACATAAATGTATTTTATTGGGATTTTATGTGATAGACCAACACAACGTGACACATAATTAAGTGGAAGGAAAATGCTAAATGGTTTTCAAAATTTCAAAATACCCCGATTTAGTGGAATCAATTGCCTTCAGAGGTCAACTAATTAGTAAATAGAGTCCACCTGTGTAATTTAATCTTAGTATAAATACAGCTGTTCTGTGAAACCCTCAGAGGTTTGTTAGAGAACATTAGTGAACAAACAGCATCACAAAGGCCAACGAACACACCAGACAGGACAGGGATAAAGTTGTGGAGAAGTTTAAAGCAGGGTTAGGTAATAAAAAAATATTCCTAGATTTGAACATCTCACGGAGCACTATTCAATCCATCATCTGAAAATGTAAAGAGTATGGCACAACTGAAAACCTACCTACAGGCCAGAGCATTAATCAGAGAAGCAGCCAAGATGCCCATGGTAATTCTGGAGGAGCTGCAGAGATCCACAGCTCAGGTGGGAGAATCTGTCCACAGGACAACTATTAGTCATGCACTCAACAAATCTGGCCTTTATGGAAGAGTGACAAGAAGAAAGTCATTGCTGAAAGAAAGCCATAAGAAGACCCGTTTGCAGTTTGAGAGAAGCCATGTGGGGAGGACAGCAAACATGTGGAAGAAGGTGCTCTGGTCAGATGAAACCAAAATTGAACTTTTTGGCCTAAAATCAAAAAGCAATGTGTGGCAGAAAACGAACACTGCACATCACCTTGAACACACCATCCCCACTGTGAAACATGGTGGTGGCAGCATCGTGTTGTAAGGATTCTTTTCGTTAGCAGGGACAGGGAAGCTGGTCAGAGTTGATGGGGAGATAGATGGAGCCAAATACAGGGCAATCTTAGAAGAAAACCTGTTAGAGTCTGCAAAAGACTTGAGACTGGGGAGGAGGTTCACCTTCCAGCAGGACAACGACCCGAAACATACAGCCAGAGCTACAATGGAATGGTTTACATCAAAGCATATTCATGTGTTAGAATGGTCCAGTCAAAGTGCAGACCTAAATCCAAGTGAGAATCTGTGGCAAGACTTGAAAATTGCTGTTCACAGACGCTCTCTATCCAATCTGACAGAGATTGAGCTATTTTGCAAAGAAGAATGGGCAAAAATGTTACTCTCTAGATGTGCAAAGCTGGTAGAGACATCCCCAAAAAGACTTGCAACTGTAATTGCAGTTAAAGGTGGTTCTACAAAGTATTGACTCGGGGGGCTGAATACAAATGCATGCCACTGTTCACATATTTATTTGTCCACTTCACAATTAAGTGCTACTTTGTGTTGGTCTATCACATAAAATCCCAATAAAATACATTTACGTTTTTGGTTGTAACATGACAAAATGTAGAAAATTTCAAGGAGTATGAATACTTTTTCAAGGCATTGTATATGTCAGTATGCACAATGTAGCACACATACGGCTCAGTACTAAGAAGGGAGTGAAAGTTTTTTTTACCCTACTATAGTGGCACTCTATACTATACTTTGCGGCTTGCTATAGGGGCACTCTGAAGGTAGGAGGGGCCAACAGCAACAGTGAGGGACCCCACAAGAGGAGAATCAGGGCTGCTCTGTGCAAAGCCATTACAAAGCACGGCAAGCTTGTTGTTAAAAAGGCTGATAGACTGGAGGTAATAGAAGACATTACAATTAATTCTAAAGTAAACTTACTTACCAGTATTGTGTATTATATTTAAAATGATTTTATCAACAAAAAAAAGGTCTCGGCCTTTAGTTCTACTTGAATTTAAAATATTGATATCCCCCCTCCACCCTTCATACAGCTTCATGTCTGACTCCCAGTTAAATACCCTGTATATCCTACTTCTGGGTATATTTATTATTATATACAGCGGGTAAAATAAGTATTTAACACGTCACCATTTTTCTAGATAAATAAATTTCTAAAGGTGTTACTGACAAGACATTTTCACTACATGTTGGTAACAACCCATGCAATCCATACAAACAAACCAAAACAAAGCTGCATATTGCTTTCACTGTTTCACAGTACAAATGAACCCCTTATAGTAGTGATTATCTGCTGTTTTTGTACTATAATAGGGCTCATTTTTGTTTCTTTAACCACTTGCCCTCCTGAAGATTTAACCCCCTTCTTGACCAGGCCATTTTTTGTGTTACGGCGCTGTGTTACTTTAACAATTGCACGGTCATGCAACACTGCATCCAAACGAAATTTACGTCATTTGTTTCCCACAAATTGAGCTTTCTTTCCGTGGTATTTGATCACCTGTGCATTTTTCTTTTATTACGCTACACAAAAAAAAAAAAAAAAAAAAACGACAATTTTGAGAAAAAAAGACATATATTTTTGACTTTTTGCTATTAAACATGTCCAGTAAAAAAAATGTAAAAAAATCAAGTTTTGTCATAAATTTAGCCCAAAATGTATTCTGCTACATGTCTTTGCTAAAAAAAAATCCCAGTACGTGTAAATTAATTGGTTTACGTGAAAGTAAAAGCATTTACAAATGGTGGTATAGATATTGGAATTTATTTTTTTGTTTACCAATAATGGCTGCGATCAGCAACTTATAGCGGGGCTGCAGCGGGCATTCTGACACTGGGGGGGAACTGGCTTGGTGTCACTGACATCCCCAGTGATACCAATACAGTGATCAGTGCTAAAAAAAAAAAAAAAGCACTGTCACTGTACTAATGGCACTGGGCAGGAAGGTGTTAACATGGAGGGGCGATCAAAGGGTTAACTGTGTGCTGGGTGTGTTATACTGGGGGGCTGCATGTCTCCAATTTTACATACAACAAACAAAAACGTGTCAATTGAATAAACACATGAAACTGTGTTGAAGTAAATAAAGTGTAATTTTGTGACATTTCAAAAAAATTAAAGTGGAGCTACACCCAAAGGGGAAGCTCTGCTTTAAGGCTTTGTCCCTCGCCCCGTTAAGTATTAGCACCTTTAGGGAGCAGGGTAGCCAAATTTGACAGGTACCCGCTCGAACATTCACTGCGATCGCCTAGGCCATGGGTGTCAAACTGGTGGCCCTCCAGCTGTTGCCAAACTCCCATGAGGCATTGCAAGATTGAAAGTTACAAGCATGACTCCCAAAGCCTTTACAAATGGTGGTATAGATGATGGGACTTGATACCCCTGGCCTAGGCGATCAGAAGCATAAGTTGTCCCCCCCGTCCCCCTAGTCTTATGGGACACGTGACAGGTCCCAGGAGACTACGGGACAATTCACAAAGTGCAGCGCTACTCGCACATGCGCACTGGGCACCCGGCTGTGAAGCCGCAAGCTGGCATGGTGCCCACACTGAATATGCCAGCACCGGGGAGACAGGATGGTCGGTCAATCTGGCTGGTGTGAGGACACCGAAGGACAGTTTTTGCAGCTGCTGACATTTTTTTTTATAACTCCGACTGGACCTCTGCTAAAAAAAAAAGAAAAAAAAACAAAACACTTGAACAATCTAACTCACTGCTCCTACACAACACACACCATTATATGTGCGCTCATTTTATGAACCATAACACATGCCTACTGGTATAAATGGGCCCTAAATCAACCTCACCAATATTGCTCCCACAAAACAAGGCTGTCACAACCCAACCTAAACCTTGATTATGCGTGATCATGTGGATACTTAATCTTGGTGCAGTTTTCCTCTTTGCTGCAAACTGCTGGAGGCTCTAGACACTACATGAACTTGAATGGACCTGGAGAAAGCCCTTCACACTTGGTTATTTATTCTAAAGTTGGCCATACATGGAGTGACCCTGGTCCGTGGGTGGCCCCGTCTGCACTATCCCCCCCCCCCCCAAATTCTTTTATTAAAATGGAGCTCAAAGGAGCCGGGCAGAAAACTGCCAAACAACACCTACATACAATCAGATGCAGGTAAGGATTGGCTCCATGCAGAGAGAAATACAGGAACAAGCACTCTTAACAGGTAGGAACAAACAGTAACCCCAACAACGGAGGCTCAGCTAATCGATAGATGGGGAGAGAAAATCTGACAGATGATGTCATATACAGTGGTGTATTTAGGTTTTGTGCTGCCCTAGGCAACACAAAAATCGGACCCCCGCACCTGACGTTGACCAACAACACCCCTGCCCCCCCAACCCGGAGAGGAAGCCACTCACCTTTACAGCTCCGGACATCCCTGGGAACGAGAGTCGGGCTCTGCATACACCATCAAGTAGTTCGCAGCCTCTCTTGGCTCCCACCAGGTCCCCATGCCGCAAGTGTCCCTTCTTCCTGAAAAATGCCACCTTAGGCAACTGCCTTGTTTGCCTTGTGGTACATACACCCCTGGTCATGTAACAACATATTGTACAATTTAAAGATGAAAGAGGCTAGAAAGCCAATGGCTGGATGTTCCACCCCAGGCATGGCCTGGGGAGAAGTGGGGACAAGGCCATAAAATATTTGATTGAGCAAGGAATCAGATTTTTTTTTCCAGCCCGCAGCTCATCTCAGGCTTATTGCCTGATTATAAGTAATATCTGCGATTGGCGTTTGTATCCTGAACTGAACTTTGTCTAATTATCTGCTTACCAGACTTAGCTTGTGTTTGGATTTGCTCTGTTTACTGTCTGCCTTTTGCTTACCTACCCACACATCCTGCCTTCTGATTCTGAAACTACCTACTATTGCACTTCAAATCCTGCATCACAGAACCCATACTGCTGCCTTTCTGGACTTTTAATAAGCTTCTACCACCTCTGCACTTGCTCCAGTCCTGCCTGTAGCAACAGCCACCAGTGGAATTTCTACCTGGGCATTTCTTAAAGTGGAGCTCCACCCAAAAGGGGAAGCTCCCCTTTAAGGTCTTGTCCCAATTTTGACAGATACCCACTTTCCAACTTCCACTGCAATTGCCAAGGCGATCGGAAGCAGAATTTGTCCTCTCTCCCTCCCTTCCGTTGTTTTCCGGGACATGTGGCAAGGACCGTTCACAAGGCACAGCGCTTCTCGTGCATGCGCAGTGGGCACCCAGCTGTCACAGCCAGGTGCCCACACGTAAGATGCTGGCAGGGAGAGAGGACGGCCGGTGAAATCGACTGCTGTGAGGACACTGCTGGACCGAGGGACAGGTAAGTGGCTGTTCTTTAAAAGCCAGAAGCTAAAGTTTTTGTAGCTGCTGACTTTTATTTTTTTAGATTTTGACTGGAGCTCCGTCTAAGCATCATCTGGTGGTGTTGTGATCCTGCATCTCCAGGGTAAACTGAACATCTCTCTCTGATGGCACAGAGAATGAATAGAGCTCTTTGCCACTCTCTGTCTATCAAATTCACACACGGTCTCTACCAGATCCTCAATCCTCTGCAGTGCTCTGGTAATATGGGTTAACCCTGCACTGGGACATTCTGTCAAAGTGTTGCTTGATTTAAACATCTGGGTAAGGACAAGGGGTGGAAAGGAGGGGATTCTGCCCTGGGTGCTGTGGTAACAAGTGAGGTGAGGAGGCACCATGAGAAGATTGGGGGGGGGGGGATTTGTGTTGGGAGTGGGAATTTGGGGGTGGCAGGTGGTAAGAATTGTTCCAGGAGTGGTAATTGGGGGGGGGGGGTTTGTGTTGGGATGGTTGAATGGGGGAAGAGGATTTGTGCTAGGAGGGATGATTTGGGGATTTTGTGCTAGAAGAGCTGTTATGGTAGAGGGGGGAGGGAATTCGTGCAGGTGGGGAATTTGGGGGAAGGAGAGTTTGGGCTTTTAGGGATATTTGTGGGGGAGGGGAGAATATGTTCTAGGCGGGAGGATGGGGGGAATTTGTGCCGGGGGGGTGGGTTGAAGTAAGGGGGGAGAGGACTTGTGCAAGGAATAAAGGTTTTTTTTTTGGGGGGGGGGGATTTGGGGAGTGAGAGAGGATGTGAGCTAGGAGGGGGACAAAGATTTGTGCTGGGAGGGGGGATTTCAGCAGAGGGTCAGATTTGTACTGGAAGAAGGGTGAATTAGAGGGGGTAAGCATGCATTTTAGTGCACAATTTTTTTTTTTAGGGAGGGGTATTTTTGCTGACACATAATGCTCATACATCTTGGGGGGCACAGTTTGGTATGTTCACCCTGGGTTCTAGATGGCCTTGTCCCAGCACGGTGTAAACCTAACAAATATATACATTTTTTCATCCTTCTAGACGAGGATCTCTCTACCTTTTTATATAGCAGGAACCCTTGGCAAAAAGTTTGAGATCTCGTGGAACCCCTGAAATAAAGTCCACATCTACAGCTCACAGAACACTTGTGTGATAAGCAAGCTGTTGTTATAACAATTATTTTTAGACATAGCATTAAATAATAGAATCAATATAAACATACAGTGCATCCAGAAAGTATTCACAGCGCTTAAAGTGGAGCTCCATCCAAAAGGGGAAGTTCCGCTTTAAGGACTGATCCTCTGCTCCCCATTAAGGATTGCACCTTTGGGGAGTGGGGGGGAGCAGGTACCCGAATTTGACAGCTACACGCTCCCACTTCCGGTCCGATCACCTAGGACATGTGACAGGTCCCAGAAGATTACAGGACCATTCACAAAGCGCAGTGCTACTCGCGCATGCGCAGTGGGTACCCGGCAGTGAAGCCGCAAGCTATCACAGCCGGGTGCCCACACTGAAGATGCCGGCCTCCTGGAATCCAGGACAGACGGTGAAACGGGCTGCAGGGGACACACCGCAGGACCGAGGGACAGGTAAGTGGCTGTTTTTTTTAAAAGTCAGCAGCTGCAGTTTTTGTAGCTGCTGACTTTTATTTTTTGATAGGTCGAGTGAAACTCCGCTTTAACTTTTGCCACATTTTGTAATGTTACAGCCTTATTCCAAAATGGATTAAATTACTTTTTTCTTCAACATTCTACAAACAATACCCCATAATGATAAAAAAAAACAAAAAAAAACAACATGTACATAAGTATTCACAGCCTTTGCCATGACACTCAAAATTGAGCTCCGGTGCATCCTGTTCCCACTGATCATCCTTGAGATGTTTCCACAACTTGATTGGAGTCTACCTGTGGGAAATTCAGTCGATTGGACACGATTAGGAAAGGCATAAACCTGTCTATATAAGGTCCCACAGTTAACAGTGCATGTCAGAGCGCAAACCAAGCCATGAAGTCCAAGGAATTGTCCGTAGACCTCCGACACAGGATTGTATCAAGGCACAGATCTGGGGAAGAGTACAGAAAAATTTCTGCAGCATTGAAGGTCCCAATGAGCACAGTGGCCTCCATCATCTGTAAATGGAAGAAGTTTGGAACCACCAGGAATCTTCCAAGAGTGGGCCGCACGACCAAAATGAGCGATGGAGGGAGAAGAGTCTTAGCCAGGGAAATAGCCAAGCACCTGATGGTCACTCTGAAAAAGCTGCAGCGTTTCTCTGTGGAGAAAGGAGAACCTTCCAGAAGAACAACCATCTCTGAAGCACTTCACCAATCAGGCCTGTAAGGTAGAGTGGCCAGACGGAAGCCATTCCTCAGTAAAAGGTAAATGGCAGTCCACCTGAAGTTTGCCAAAAGGCACCTGAGGGACTCTCAGACCATGATAAACAAAACTCTCTGGTCTGATGACACAAAGATTGAACTCTTTGGCCTGAATGCCAAGCATCATGTCTGGAGGAAACCAGGAACCACTCACCACCTGGCCAATACCATCCCTACAGTGAAGCATGGTGGCGCCAGCATCATGCTGTGGGGATGTTTTTTAGGGTCAGGAACTGGGAGACTAGTCAAGATCAAAGGAAAGATGAATGCAGCAATGTACAGAGACATCCTTGATGAAAACCTGTTCCAGAGCGCTCTGGACCTTAGACTGGGGTGATGGTTCATCTTTCAACAGGACAACGACCCTAAGCACACAGCCCACATAACAAAGGAGTGGCTACGGGCCAACTCTGTGAATGTCCTGGATTGGCCCAACCAGAGCCCAGACTTGAACCCGATTGAACATTTCTGGAGAGATCTGAAAATGGCCGTGCACCGACACTCCCCATCCAACCTGATAGAGCTTGAGAGGCACTGCAAAAAAGAATGGGAGAAAATGCCCAAAAATAGGTGTGCCAAGCTTGTAGCATCATACGCAAAACGACTTGAGGCTGTAATTGGTGCTAAAGGTGCTTCAACAAAGTATTGAGCAAAGGCTGGGAATACTTATGTACACGTGGTTTTATTTCGTTTTTTATTTTTAATAAATTGCAAAGATTTCAAAACAAATTTCTTTCACTTTTTAATTATGGGGTATTGTTTGTAGAATGTTGAGGAAAAAAATGAATTGAACCCATTTTGGAATAAGGCTGTAACATAACAAAATGTGGCAAACGTTAAGCACTGTGAATACTTTCTGGATGCACTGTACCTATTTAATGCAAAATTTGTGCTTCCTTTTTTCTGCACATATACTCAACTGTGGGTCCAATGAGACATAAGCAGTGTACAGGAGGGCAGCAGGGTGGGGTACAGGGGGTCAGGAGGGCACAGTACACGGGGCTCAACAAGGAAGGTTACATGGGGGAAGCAGGGCACATTAGGGGGCACAGAGCAAGGCACTTTACATGGGGCGCACATCAGGGCACATTACAGTAGCAGGGAAGCGCCTGTGATCAGTCCTCTACTGGCATGCTGTTCTCTGTTGGTCCCTCCTCCCCTCCTTTCTGTCCCAAGTGATGTCATATACGAGCACCTGGGATGGACAGGAGGAGAGAACAACGTGCCACAACTAACACTATCATAGCTGCTTCTCTGTGTCAGCAGAGGGCATGCAATCTACCTGTCAGTTGCAGGCAGGCTGATTGTAGCAGAACACCTGGGGACCTCTTGTGGCCCCATAGGGTTCTGCGGAACTCCAGTTGAGAAACCTTGTTCTAGACAGACTTGTGTCAAATCTTCTGGAATATGTTCCAACATTAGACCTTTGGTTGACTATCTGATCAATAGCTGATACAGTGAAGGAAATAAGTATTTGATCCCCTGCTGATTTCGAATGTTTGCCCACTCACTAAGAAATGATCAGTCTAAAAATCAAATGGTAGGTGTATTGTAACACTGAGAGACAGAATTGCAACAAAAAATTCTAAAGAAATGCATGTCTAATAAATTGGCAGATCCTCTACAAGTCATTAAGGTTTGGTGTCTGTCATTTGGCAACTCGAACTTTCAGCTCCCTCCACAGATTTTCAATCAGATTAATATCTGGAGACTGGCTAGGCCACTCCAGGACCTTAATTTAATTCTTCTTGAGCCACTCCTTTCTTGCCTTGGCCATGTGTTTTGGGTCATTGTCATGCTGGAACACGAATCCACTACCTGTTTTCAATGCCCTGGCCGAGGGAAGAAGGTTCTCACCCACGATTTGATGGTACATTGCCCCATCCATCGTCCCTGTGATGCGGTGCAGTTGTCCTGTCCCCTTAGCAGGAAAACACCCCCAAAGCAGAATGTTTCCACCACTATGTTTGACAGTTGGGATGGTGTCCTTGGGGGTCATAGGTAGCAGTCTTCCTCCTCCAAACACGGTGAGTTGAGTTGATGCCAAAGAGCTCGATTTTGGTCTCATCTGACCACAACACGCTCAACCAGTCCTCCTTTGCATCATTCAGATGTTCAGTGGCAAACTTCAGACAGGTGTGGACATGTGCTTTCTTAAGCAGAGGGACCATGCGGGCACTGCACGATCTGAATCCTTACCGGCGTAGTGTGTTACCAATTGTTTTCTTGGTGACTGTGATCCCAGCTGCCTGGACATCATTGACAAGATCCTCACGTGTAGCTCTGGGATGATTCCTCACTGTTCTCATGATCATTGACACTCCATGAGGTGAGATCTTGCATGGTGCACCAGACCTAGGAACACTGACAGTAGTTTTGTGTTTCTTCCATTTGCGAATGATTGCACCAACTGTTGTCACCTTCTCACCAAGCTGCTTGGCGATACTTTGGTAGCCCAGTCCAGCCTTGTGTAGGTCTATAATCTTGTCCCTGACATCCTTTGACAGCTCTATGGTCTTTGCCATGGTGGAGAGTTTGGAATCTGATTGTTTGAGTGCTCCTGTTGACAGGTGTCTTTTATACAGGTAACAAAATGAGATTAGCAACACTCCCTTTAAGAGACTGCTTCTAATCTCAGCTTGTTACCTGTATGAAAAACACCTGGAAGCCAGAAATCCTGCTGAATGATAGGGGATCAAATACTTACCGTATTTGCCGGCGTATAAGACGACTTTTTACCCCTTGAAAATCTTCTCAAAAGTCGGGGGTCGTCTTATACGCCGGTATACGGCATACTGACACTTTTTAGGGGGGCGGCGCGTTGCCGCCGCCGCCCCCCCCCTTCCCCCAATGGAAGGGACACTAAGTACAGGGGTGGGCAGTGGCTGTTTCTTACCTGGTTCCGGTCCCACGACGATCCGGTCCAGGAAGCGCGGCTGCGCCTTCAGTTCGGCCACTGGATGTTCGTGCGGCTGCTCGGCTCCGCCTCCTCATCAGTGATTGGCCGCCAGAACTGTAGCTCAGGAAAGGCACACAGGCGGCCAATCACCGGCAAGGGGGTGGAGCCGAGCGGCCCCGCGAAAATCGAGTGCAGGACCAGCAGGTAAGTGGTCAGTGTAGAGGTGCTGCTGCAACCACATATGCTGGCTGCAGCAGCACCATACGAGAACAGGGTCAGCAAGTGTCAGTGGGAGGAATAGTGCCCCATCATTGGTGTCACTGATACCAATGATGGAGCACTATTCCTCCCACTGATACCAATGATGGGGCACTATTCCTCCCACTGACACCAACGATGGGGCACTATTCCTCCCACTGACACCAACGATGGGGCACTATTCCTCCCACTGACACCAACGATGGGGCACTATTCCTCCCCCCCACTGACACCAACGATGGGGCATTATTCCTCCCCCCCACTGACACCAACGATGGGGCACTATTCCTCCCCCCCACTGACATCAACGATGGGGCACTATTCCCCCCCCCCCCCACTGACACCAATGATGGGGCACTATTCCACCCCCCACTGACACCAATGATGGGACACCATTCCTCCCACTGACACCAATGTTGGGACACCATTCCTCCCACTGACACCAATGATGGGGCACTATTCCCCCCACTGATACCAATGATGGGGCACTATTCCCCCCACTGATACTAATGATGGGGCACTATTCCTGCCACTGATACCAATGATGGGGCACTATTCCTGCCACTGATACCAATGATGGGGCACTATTCCTCCCACTGACACCAATGATGGGGCACTATTCCTCCCACTGATACTAATGATGGGGCACTATTCCTGCCAATAATGCCAATGATGGGGCACTATTCCTGCCACTGATACCAATGATGGGGCACTATTCCTGCCACTGATACCAATGATGGGGCACTATTCCTCCCACTGATACCAATGATGGGGCACTATTCCTGCCACTGATACCAATGATGGGGCACTATTCCTGCCACTGATACCAATGATGGGGCACTATTCCTGCCACTGGTGTGCATTGGAAGAGGGGTAGTCTTATACGGCGAGTATAGCTCAAACACTAAATTTTAGCAGGAAAAGTAGGGGGGTCGTCTTATACGCCCAGTCGTCTTATACGCCGGCAAATACGGTATTTCCCTTATGAACATACAAATCAGTGCATTATTTGTTAGACATGCATTTCTTTTGAATTTTTTGTTGCTATTCTGTCTCTCAGTGTTACAATACACCTACCGTTTGATTTTTAGACTGATCATTTCTTTGTGAGTGGGCAAACATTCAAAATCAGCAGGGGATCAAATACTTATTTCCTTCACTGTATATTCAATTCAGTTCTTTTTCTTTTTTTTTTTGGATGATGTGAATTGTCTATATGGTGTGTTCTCATTTTGTTCTGGCAATGCAAAGAGACTGGTTGAATTCCAATGCATTTATGGGATAGCTCGTTGTACACAAGTCGATTCGCTGACCAATCACAGCGATCACATAAAAACATGTAAGCACAACTGTCATGAATGGCTTTCATTTGTGACAGCTTGCTGACTATTGTGATTGGTCACAATGATCACATAGTACAGAGCCATTCACAGCGGCCCTGTACCATGTGATAGCTATAGCCAATCACAGCAATCACAATAGTAAGAAAGCTGTCATGATCGAAAGCGATTCATGACAGGTAAAATAACTAGTTACAGTGATCACCACTACAATAAGCAATACAGTGTACAAAAAAAGAAAATATAGATCATCTTCACAGAATAATACAGTGTCATTATGGTGACAGTGCACTACTCTGATGACAGTATGTAATAAAAAATATAATAAATACATGTACACTGTTCAAAAAAAATCAAAGGAACTCTCTGAAAACACATCAGATCTCAATGGGGAAAAATATCATGCTGGATATCTATACTGACAAATGGACTGGGTAAAATGTTGGGAATAGAAGGATGCCCCATCGTTTGATGGAAATGAAATGATCAACCTACAAAGGACATAATTCAAAGACACCCAGAAAATCAAAAGGAAAAAGTTATGCAGCAGGCTAGTCCATTTTACTGACATTTCATTGCAGCAAATCAGAATGGTCCTCAGTAGTTTGAATGGCCCCCAAGTGCTTGTATGCATGCCTGACAATGTCGGGGCATGCTCCTAATGAGATGACGGATGGTGTTCTGGAGCATTTCCTCCCAGATCTGGACCAAGGCATCACTGAGCTCCTGGACAGTCTGAGGTGCAACCTGGCATCGTCAGATGGACCGAAACATGATATCCCAGAGGTGTTCTAGTGGATTTAGGTCAGGTGAGCGTGGGGACATTCAATGGGATCAATTCCTTCATCCTCCAGGAACTGCCTGCATTCTCTCGCCACATGAGGCTGGGCATTGTCGTGCACCAAGAGGAACCCAGGACCCACTGTACTAGCGTAGGGTCTAACAATGGGTCCAAGCATTTCATCCTGATATCTAATGGCAGTCAGGGTGCCATTGTCTAGCCGGTAGAGGTCTGTGCGTCCCTCCATGGATAAGCCTTCCCAGACCATCACTGACCCACCACCAAAACAGTCATGCTGAACGATGTTACAGGCAGCATAATGTTCTCCGCAGCTTCTCCAGACCCTTTCATGTCTGTCACATGTGCTCAGGGTGAACCTGCTCTCATCTGTGAAAAGCACAGGGCGCCAGTGGTGGACCTGCCAATTCTGGTGTTCAATGGCAAACGCCAAATCGAGCTCTATGGTGCCGGGCACTGAGCACAGGACCCATTAGAGGATGTTGGGCCCTCAGACCACCCCCATGAAGTCTGTTTCTGTTTGCTGGGTCAGAAACAATCACACCAGTGGTCTGCTGGGGGTCATTTTGTAGGGCTCTGGCAGTGCTCATCCTGTTCTTCCTTACACAAAGGAGTAGATACTGGTCCTGCTGATGGGTTAAGGACCTTCTACGGCCCTGTCCAGCTCTCCTAGAGTAACTGCCTGTCTCCTGGAATCTCTTCCATGCTCTTGAGACTGTGCTGGGAGACACAGCAAACCTTCTGGCAATGGCACGTGTTGATGTGCCATCTTGGAGGAGTTGGAATGCCTGTACAACCTCTGTAGGGTTCAGGTATTGCCTCATGCTACTAGTAGTGACACTGACCCTAGCCAAATGCAAAACTAGTGAAGAACAGTCAGAAAAGATGAGTATGGAAAAAATGCCAGTGGCCTCCCACCTGTAAAATCATTCCTGTTTTGGGGGTCATCTCATTGTTACCCTTCTAGTGCACCTGTTGTAACTTCATAAACACCAGAACAGCTGAAACTGATTAACAACCCCCTCTGCTACTTAACTTACTGGATCAATATCCCTGGAGTTTAATTGACTTGATGCTATACTCTGATTAAAAAGTGTTCCTTTGATTTTTTTGAGCAATGTACATATATAAAATTTTTTAAATTATAATCCATAATCACCGCCGCACCAGTCGAAGTGTCCCTGATCACCATCATACCAGTCATATTTCCCCTAATCACCGCCACACCAGTTACAGTGTCCCGGGTCACTGCCACAGCAGTCACAGTCTCCTTGATCACTGCCTCAGCGGTCATTATGTCATCATAAAGACTTGTTCACATGTGCAATGCTCTCTAAAGAGCCATACATGTTCAGATCACTCTTCAGAGAGCATTTGACATGCAGTGAGAAGGCTTTGTATTGCCTCCTCACCACCTGCGCTAACCCCTTGGACCCCGCACAAGCAACCCTATTCACTTGAATGGGTCACAATCGGTGGGCATACAATGGGTATAATTCCTGCCGCAAGCTGCGAAGCTAAGCATCGCAGCCATGGCAGGTGTACACCCAAGCTCCTGCCTCTGCAGCTAAAGGGGCTAGCGGTTGAAGGGTGGTAAAAAAAGCAACTCAACCGCAAGGTTCTACCATACCCTTATCTCACATGTGAAAGAGCCCTAATAGTCACAGTTCCCCGAAAACCACCACACCAGCCACAGTGTCACCAGACCAATGTAGCTATAATCAGTGTTCCTGATTTGCCTGTTTATTGACCATGTTTCTGTCTGTTGCCTGGACTGATCCTTTGCCCACATGTTGACCATGTCTCTGCCTGCGCCTGAACGGACCCATCTGCATGTCCGGTTATGTGCAGTTGTCTGCTGTGCACTACTGGAATCAAAGGAACTCTTTTCTTTAGCCTCTTTGACTTCCTGGCCAGTGAACATGGCATTCCTGAAGGCAACCACATACCAGTAGGCTAGGCTTGTTTGGCTTACAGGAACTGGCACCGCTATTGGTGACAATACACTAAGCTATATTCCCTGACCACTCGTATAGAAGCGACCATTACAGTAAACTTAATTTGATATAATTGGATGATTTGTATGATACACAAGATACAATGTCTGGTACATAATCAGTCCAGACAGTCAAAAGGGCTCACACGGGCTATCGCCATACTTAGGAGTAGCAGAATATATTTTTGGTTGTAATTCTAAGTATGCTCTTTCTGTATGTGAGAAATATCTTATTAAATTGAAAAATTTGTGTAAAAATTAAAATTTATTTTCATTCCACATTTTCCAAAAACATGTGGCAAAAAAATCTTCTAAAGAATCCCCATGCCTCCTAGAAAACACCTTGAGGTTTTTGCTTTCCATAATGTGGTTTTATGGAGTTTTCCACTGTCCTGGTGCTCCAGGTCTTCCAATAGGTGATGTAATAGGTAATCACGAAATTCGATACATAAATTAAAGTCCTTAGAAAGCCTGACCCAAGGTTCACACTGATGCGGTGCATGTTCAATTCATTTTTCAGTGTGATTTCAGGAGCAGCTCCAGTGCTAGTTGGTATTGGAATATCCTAGAGTCCACAGATGCAGTTTTCATTTAGGTCTATGGAGCTACAAATCGCACCACATTAAACTCGCACAGGACTCTTTTTTAAATCGCATCAGATTCACACTGTATATACAGTATGTGAACAGCTGCAACACAAACTTATGTTCGTTCACTTGTCATGTGATTCCATGCATTCTGGAATGCATCAGAAATCAAATCAGTGTGAACCAGGTTGAAGGTGCACCCTGAAGTCATATTGTGGGTTTTTGCACTGTCCTGGTGCTCCAGGGCCTCCAAAAATGTAATAGGTAGTCAGTAAATTAGATGCATAATTTAAATATAATTTATGCTCTTTGAAAGCCCAAAGATGCTCCTTGGATTTTGGATCCCTGTTTGTGGTTGGGCTGTGAAAAAGTCTCATGTGGTATCCCCATACTTGAGAGGCATAGCAGAATGTTTATTGGGGTGCAATTCTAAGTATGCCTACACTGTGTGTAAATTGTAACTTGTTAAAATGATATCTTTATGAAATTAATTCTTATAAAAAAAGTGTGAATAAAAAAAAAATATGTCAAATAACTCATCATGCATCTTACTAAATACATTTAACGGTCTACTTTCCAAAAAGGGGTCACTTGAGATATTTGTTCTGTCCTGAATTTTAGGGGCTGAGATACCCTAAAATACCAGGACATGAGATAGGCAAACAGTACATTAGGACTGATCGATTTTTAAATATATATACCATTTGTAGACTATATTACTTTACACCGGCTAAATAATATACACTGATTTCAGTTATTTTTACCAAATAAATGCAGCAGAATACATTTTGGTCTAAATTTATTAAGAAAAATTATGAATTTGCAAACGTTTATAACAGAAACAAAGAAAATGTGTTTTTTCTTTGTTTTTTGGTGATTAAATACCACCAAAAGAAAATCTCATCTGTCTCAGAAAAATAATAAAAATTTCCTTTGGGTACAGTGTGGCATGAATGAATACTTTTCATTCAAAGTGTGAGAGTGCTGAAAACTTGAAAATAACCTGGGCAGTAGGGGTTTTTATTCTCGATCATCCCGGGACTCCCTCTCCTCATTGATTGAGACAGCAGCGGGAGCCAATGGCTGCTGCTGCTGTCAATCACAGACAGTGAGCCAATAAGAAGAGAGAGGGGGGGGCAAGGTCGAGCCATGGCTCTGTGTGTGAATAGACACACGGAGCAGCAGTTGGGGAGTGCGCATGATCGGGTGCCCCTGTAGCAAGCTGCTTGCTGTGGGGGAACTCGACAGGAGGGAGGGCCAGGAGCGCAGGCAGGGGACCCGAGAAGAAGAGGAACGGGGCTGCTATGTGCAAAACCACTGCACACAGGAGGTAAATATAGACATGTTTATTATTTTTTTGGTTAAATTTAAGCCTCAGAATCACTTTAATGACACCCCAATGCAGGTCGCAAACACAGTGCGTTTTCCCACACCGGATTAGTTACAGTAAGTTTCGCAAAGTAGTGCATGCACTACACTTCGTGCTGTGCAAATTCAACTCATTGAAAATGAATGGGCAGAAATCACACAGCACAGAACCGCATCTGCATGTAAAATCACACAGGAACGCACAATGCATTCCTGAGCGATTCCTGGTGTGAACCGACCCTGAAGCAGGAAAGACATGGACAGTTTTTTTTTTGTTCAACCAGCAGGTTAAAAGAACAAAAAACCTGACAGATGCCCGCTTCCACACAAGTGATGTGAATGCAGGGAACTACCCTGCCGCACTATTGTATGCTGACAGCAGGAACAATGCTTGAACCACTCTTCTAAACATAAAAAATGGACCAGATGCTCTTCCTAATTAAGAGAAGGGATGAAGCCCCATTAATTAGTAAGGAGCGATCAGTTCTCTGTTTTGATGTGTCTATGACAGCTACAGCAGATACAGGAGAGCTGCATGTTCTGATCTCTCTGCTGATCCCTGCCCTCTGCTCAACTCAGAGCACGAGGGAGAAGGGGGGTTGTTAACCGCACAGGCTCTGCTTGTGCAAGTGTGACCACTGCATGGGCAGAGAGAGGGATATGAACTGTCTGCTGACAGCTCACATTGCGTACACCAGCTCCGAGTTGGTGGGGATTTGTGGCAGTTTTCTAAATTGAAAACTACCACATTTCCAGTGCTAATTAAGTGCAGACCTGCGCTGGTTTCTATTTCACCCCAAAATAGAAGTTGGCATGGGTGGGACAAACAGACATACAACAGGTCTATCTGCTTAGTTAACATGGTGTGCCTTTTCCAACAGTTTCTTGTGCCATTATTTTGGCCCAGGAAGCTCAATTTATTCCCTGATATGTGTCTAAAAGTAAACATAATATGTTGAAACAATTTATCAGTGAAAAAATCTGTACAAAATGTAATTGATCCATTATATAGTAGACTTTAAAAGTCCAACTCCATACAAGGAGACAGGGGTTAACCAACAGCACAAGTACAGCAGGGACCACCAGTGTTTCAGAGTTGCTGTATGACTGAATAGCAAATGACAGATAGATATCAAAGGAATCTGGTTTGTTGGCAACAAAGAAAGTTTGTTCTATTCAGTTAAAACACACCAATAACACATAGCAACAAGGTTAACGTACCTTTAAGAGAGCCAGTGCCACCTGGAAGATGACCGTCAGTCCCTGAGGAGAGGAACAAAGAGATATGATCTCAATCATATGTATATATTCTACAGTGCCTTGCAATGCTATTCACCACAGTTACAGTCTTTTGGGGTAAGTCTTTACTAGGGATGTACAAGCCTTGCCACAGAATTTCAGTTGGACTAAGGTCTGGGCTTCACCAGGGACCTTCAAAGAAACTCTGGTCCCTAGTGGAGCATCTGAATCATACTCGTTCAATACGTTCTCTACCTTAGCTGTGCATGTCAACTGATACCATTGGCGCCATTGAGATTTTTGTAGCCTTCTGTAGACAAAGTTGCTGTTGTGACATTTTCTATTGTTTTAATAAAGGATTTACCAATATTACAGGGGATGTCCAAAGTTTGAGATTTTTTACAAAATAACTGGAGCTTCTTGAGAACTCTGGTATTGACTTGCCTTTATATGCTTTATGACATTGCTTAGATACACTGAAAATGTCCAAAAACAGGTTTAAACTGGAACTTTGGTCGCTTCTGAAAAAACTACAAATGCCTTAGCTGCTGATTCTTAATAAACAGACACTTACCAGTACATTATTGGCCTCACCTGGGCTGATTCTTTACTGGTTTTCAGGTCCCCGGTGCAGCTACCTTGGAAGCTGGCTGTGACTTCCTGATTTTAGAATGGTCCTGCACTCTACTGGAGCACCTGTGCATCCCGTGCAGGCAAAACACAGCACTCACACGGGTGTACACTTTAGTACACACGTGTGACCGAGGCTGTATGCATTGCAACGTGCTAAAAGGCAAGTGTACAATTTCCTCAACTTCTACATAATAAAAATGTGTATATTCCCATCCTAGCACTAGAGTTCGTTTTTAAAAAACAATTAAAAAAAAAGTTTTTTTTTCTTCTGTTTTTTTTCTGGGTTTTTTTGTTCTTTTTTGGGGGTTTTAGTGTGTTGGTCAATGGCAAGGCATTATAACCCATGTAGCATGTATTTTGATGGGTTGGCAAAAGGTATTAACAAATCTTTGATAATGGCTGTTAACTCTATTCACTCAAAGTGAAAAACATTAAGAAAAAGTGGATCAACACATTTCAATAATGCAAGTCATTACACAAAGGAAATGCACTTTGATGCAAGATGACTCAGTTTCATTAAAATGCACTTCTACACACATGCATAGATCTAAATGGGCTCTTACATTCAGTTCTGTAAGACTCCTTTTTTGGCTTTAAAATCTTTGTGTTTTGCCTGTAGAAGCAGCTCAGTGTTATACTATGTGTCTGTGCACATTAGGATGTTTAGAAACATATTTTAAGCTCAACGTTTCGAGGCAGGAACAAAAAAAAAAAAACCCTTCTGGTTCGCGTTTCTGATTGGAGCTTTCTGGCAGAAAAAATGCTAAACTCACCTAAACTGTATACAAAACTGGTTGAGTTCCTGCACCTGTTTTATGTTAGTTCTCAATGAACTACCACAGTGCTGTGGAACGCCGTGGTAGTTCATTGAATCTTCCTATCAGTATATCGGCTTGCTCAACATCCTGTACGGGCAAGTAGATATACTGACAGGTCTGCAGGAGATGTGCATGGCACCAGTGATCTGCTGATTGCTGGAGCAATGGTTTACAGGTTCCTGCAACAAAAAATAATAAATGCACACTTTTTTACCTGCAAAAAAAAATGTGCATTTAATATTTTTTGTGAAAAGGTGAACTTACGGGAATGCAGGCTGCACATACTCCCTCCCCCGAATACTACTATCTATAAATAAATGACACAAAATGCTTTGTTGGCATAAAATTTTGGCTGCGGCACTTTTATTGGTGTAAATAAATTAATATTCAAATAATATAAAATATCTTTAAAATTTTCTTATTAATTTATATACTACTGAACGTTAACATCAAAAACTGAATTGCTCAGTCATTAAGGACTCGAGCATAGCATAAATAAAATCTAACACAAGTTGCCCCTTTTTTCCTGAAAGGGTGACAAACCACAAAGTGTCATGTGACAAGGGGTGGGAGGGTGGCAAGCTTGCTGAGCAACACTGACCAACTGGCAGAATTCCTCCTCAGGTGGTTCCTTATATAATAAGCCCCTAATTCTAGAACTTTCCCTGGGTCACCAGGGGTACTTTTCTTCTTGCTCAAACTCCTACAGTTTCTTAAAGAGACACTAATCTATAATTTACGTTGCCCTGAGGTGATTAATTAAACCTATTAACAACCCTATAATCAAACAGAGGGAGAGGCGGCCGCATGCCCATGTAAGTCAGCACATATTTTGTGCCCCCTTTTAACATTCTTTAATGTAATTTATTTTATATGCCAGATTGTCTGTTAGGTAGACTGGTCCCTCTCAAAGGAACAGCAGCAATTGTCCAGTAGGAGGCACTGTTGTCAAAAAAAAATGTTCAATGCAGATTGATAATAAATTGCTTGCTTTTGGAAACCAGAAAAAAGGGGTCTATGATATAAAAAGCACAACAGTACTCAAAACTGAAGATTTAGTATTGGGAAGCATACAAGGTTAAAAATCATGCCTGCTTTATCTTCATTTCCAAGGCTTCGCTGTACAATACATAACTAAAAAGACCCCACTTTGCTACAATGGCTTACAGCTCTGATTGTAGCAACAATTGAAACCCAGAGGAAAACTTCACTGATATAAATGAGTACTGTCTATGACAGCTGCTGCATACATTGCTAGACCTCTATGTGCTGTGTCACCCTTCCTGCCAGGCATGTCACGCTTCCTAACCTGTCAAGTATCTTCTGGCAGACACTGTGGAGTGAATGACAGGATCAGAGAGCTCCCACCGACTTCCACACACAAACAATGCAGCATCACCAGCTCAGCATGTAATTTTTACTAGATTCAAAATGTAAATGAATAGATCTTGTACTGTGCTGCTTCGGCGATATAAGTATGGAACCTTTCCAGACAGCTGTGACACCTACAAAGCAATCATTAGTTGTTTTATAGAGTTTGATAATCTGCTGGCAGCAGGCTTCATTGGTTGATTTAAACAAAACTAAAATGACTTTAAAATTTGATGTGTGCCTACCCTGTAAAAGGGTATCAGAATCATAAAATAAATAGTAAAAACAATTCACAGACACCTGTCAATTACTCCATTATGGGTGATTTTACGCTTCATATAAAAGTACATTTTTTCTGTGCCATACAGGAGTCCTCCGCCTGACTGTAACATGCCTACTTAAATCCTGAAACACAAAGCCCCATACTAAGATCATGTGTTGCAGCAGAGAACTAGAAATGTGCACCAGTGCATGTTCCTAGATCCCCAGTTTTAAAACTGACATATTAGTAACATTGGTGAATATAATCAATTGAAAGTGGAACTACGGGGGAAAACAAAAAAAAATTGCTGTCGCTGAAGCTTCAAAATGTTCAACATCTAAAACCCCATGTATTACAATGGTGACTGTTTACATATGACCACTCAGATGCCTAGAGGTAAAAAAGCTACATGAGCTACTTTTGCATCATACTTGGACATTTTTTGGCCCCTTTAACTGCAACTGGAACACCTGAAAATGGCAAAAGTTTGAGCATTTTTCAGCTGTATTTTAGCCTTTTTGTTTAGACTGTAAAAACACCTACTGACTAAAGCAAAAACGCATGAGGCTGAAAACACAAGTAAAAATATTCTGAAATGCTTACAAAATTCTTTAAACCAGGCAAATAATATTCTGTTAAAAAAAAAAAGAAACAAGTAAGTAAAAACGCCTGAAAATTGCTCTGCTCAGATGTGAATGCAGCCTAAGCTGCATAAGGCTTCGTTCACACCATGTGCAGAGACATGAGCTTTTCTGCACGTGTTTCTGCAAGAGCACAAAAAACAAGTGTTCTCTATGTTCCCTGTTCACACCACAATGTTGATGTCATGTCAGTTTTTTTCTGCTCAGAAAAATGTATACAAATTGAAGATTTTTTTCTCAGAAAAAATCTGCGATATCAGTGTTGTGGTGTGAACAGGGCATATAGAGAACTATTTTTTTGTTGTGTCCTTGCCTAATGTTACATATTTCTGCGTAAGATAAAAACTCACATGACATGACTCACTGAGCTCATAATATTTTCTCCCCCACATTCCTCTTGCCCCAGTTTCTCAGTCAGGATCAATAACACCACTATCAACCCATGCCAGGGTGCTAGGGGTAACCCTGGATTCTGAACTATCCTTTCAGACCCTCATCCAATCCCTGTCCAATCATGCTGCCTCAACCTCCGCAACATCTCCAGAATACGCCCCTTCTTAACTAATGACACCACAAAGCTTCTAATTCACTCCCTGGTCATCTCTCGCCTCGACTACTGCAACTCCCTCCTCATTGGCTTACCTTTACATAGGCTATCCCCCCTCCAGTCCATCATGAATACTCTTGCCAGCCTCATCCACCTTACCAACCGTTCAGTGTCTGCTATCCCTCTCTGCTAATCCCTCCACTGGCTTCCACTCGCCCAATGAATAAAATTCAAAATACTAACAACTTACAAAGCCATCCACAACTCTGCCCCCAGCTACATCACCAACCTGGTCTCAAGATATCAACCAAACTGCTCTCTTTGATCCTCCCAAGACCTTCTGCTCTCTAGTTACCATGTCACCTCCGATTAGGGTTGCCTCCAGCACTTCTCCTGAGCTTCTCCCATCCTATGGAACTCCCTACCCCAATCTGTCTATCTCCTAATCTATCCACCTTTAGACGATACTTGAAAACCTCTCTCTGTAAAGAAGCCTATCCAGCTTCTACCTAGTAAACTGCCATTTATTTCCTCCATCTGCTCATCCCCCCACAGCTATTACTTTTTTTTTATCACTCAACCCTTTCTCTTAGATTGTCAGCTCTAACCAGCAGGGCCCTCTGTTTCCTCTTGTAGCAAATTGTATTGTAACTGTTATGTCTATCTTCATTTTGTAAAGCACTGAGCAAACTGCTGGCGCTATATAAATCCTGTATAATAATAATGACAGTAATGTTTTGGTGTAAACAGGACACATTATTATTATACAGGATTTATATAGCGCCAACAGTTTGCTCAGCGCTTTACAATATAACAGGAGACAATACAGCAACAGTATTTTATTAATTGAAGGAGGTGCCCCTAAGCATTACATACATCCCGCACAGCATATATTGACGGCCGGCTGCCATCTTGGATTTCCTGATGTAAGCTGTGATTCATTTGTTTTTGATGTCTCATTTCAATTAATAAAATGCTACACCATTGGAGGCTTTTTTCTTGGGTGTATTTCTTTCTGCGAGCCCCCTTTTTTGAAGGTGATTCCTGATGACCAGATGTATTCTATGTGTATGATCCCCCTGGTGGCTGAGACCTGTAATCTGGAGACTGGTTACCTTCTATGGATGGATGACACCTGGTGTTTGCTGCTGCCCTGATGACTCCATCCGTTTGCAGTGTTCCAGATCCAGAACACCAGGAATAAGTTTTATATACTCCATGCGCAAGTGATTGCGCTATCTGGTTAGTGCAATATATATCCATTTACACAGCCACAGGAGTCACGGATGTTTGCACCATATGGCTATATTGACTGTATCACAGATGTCACGTGATGCACCTTTTATGATTCACACATAAGACTGTTTTTTATCCATATTGCTTTTCACCATCATTGAGCGCCACTGAAACGTTGGTGTTCAGGTTCATTTACTGTAACGGATATGTATGACCATTTTACTCTCTAGCGCTGCATAATTTTTGAATTTTATCCGTTGAGCAATGGGAAGCCAGTGGAGGGACTGGAAGAGAGGGGTGGCAGATACAGAACGCTTAGTATGGTGGATGAGTCTGGCAGCAGCATTCATGACAGACTGAAGAGGGGATAGCCTGCGATGAGGTAGGCCAATGAGGAGGGAGTTACAGTAGTCGAGGCGAGATATAACAAGGGAGTGAATAAGTTGCTTAGTGGTTTCCAAGGTTAGAAATGGGAGTATCTTGAAGATGTTGCGGAGGTGAAGTCTACAAGATTTGGACAGTGATTGGATTTGGGGGTGAAAGAAGAGATGGGAGTCTACGAGTACACCTAGTACCCTGGCATGAGGGGAGGGAATGATGATTGTGTTATTGATCTTGATGGGGAAGTCAGGGTAAAGGGGCACAGGCTGGGGGAATACTAAGAGCTCAATTTTGGAAAGATTGAGTTTGAGGAAGTGGAGTGACATCCATGCTGATATGTCACTTAGTAGGTTAGTAATGTGAGAGGAGACTGAAGGGGTGAGGTGAGGGGCAGAAAGATAGATTTGTGTGTCATCAGCATAGAGATGGTACTTAAAGCCATGGGAGTTTATCAAGTGACCAAGGGAGGAAGTGTAGATGGAGAAGAGAAGGGGTCCAAGGACAGATCCTTGAGGCACCCCTAAAGAAATAGGGAGTGAAGAGGAGAAGGCAGCGTTATAGGTAACGCTGAAGGAGCGCTGCAACATAGACATCAATGGTTTTCTTTGCAAAGACCTACATAATAAATATACACGTATCTGCACATGGTTTGAAAAAGCCTATGTAAGTCAAATCTGCATGTCTTTATGTATGTATGGTGTGAAAGAGGCCTAAGAGGTTGGGACTTCGGAATGCTGACGGATCACACGCCATCTGATGCTGTTCGTGAAATAAACACAAGAGGGCAGCAATGCAGCACTTCTAACATCAGCTCAATCACTGTCTTCCTGAAAGCCTTGCAATGATCGCTTACATTGCTTAACTACTTTGTGTGGCAGAGAAAAATCTTTGCCGTTCAGAGTCTAATGGCATTGATATTGTAATAGGAACCGCTCTGACACCAAACTCTTCAAAACCAAACACCAAATCTTAACTTTAACAGTCAGCGGACGAGGATCAGACAAAATGATTTCTAACCTTCCCCTTCATATGGCTCTAAAGTCAAAAGGTTTTTTTTCCTTAATGCATTATCTGCATTAGGTAAAAATAAATAAATCACCAGTTGTTTGTTTCTTTCTAAATACCACCCTAAGTAGTCCTACATTCATCAAGCACTGTGCCCATCTGCAGCAGCACTGGTGTCTATCCCTGCTTGCACAGGACAGATTGATGCCATTGGCTCCTTCTGCTGTCAATCAAATCCAGTGAGAAGGGAGTTGAAGGCAGGGACAAGTTTAGCTGTGTGTGTCTTAGGACGCACACAGCCCAGCTCGGGAGCTCACCCGCATAGCAAGTGGCTTGCTATGGGGGCATACTCAGGAGAGGAGGAGCGGGCATCTCCAGAAGAGGAGGTAAGGGGCTGCTCTGTGCAATATCCTTACACAGAGCAGGTAAGTATAAAGCAATAATAATGAATAAGACAGTGCAAAACATATATGGTTATAATAAAGTCCACAATCTTAAATAATTTGTGCTTAAGTGCTCCAATAAAGAAATCTGTGTAAAAGAAAGTCCAAAAAATATAATATATCCCGTTCCTTTAAGACAAAAGATGATAACACCACGTAGTGCTCAGTGGACCCTCCCTTGTGTCTTCCACACTCACCAGATATGATGGACTCCTAGCTTTTTGGGTTTAAGAGTCTGTGAGGACGCCCTGGAGGAGGGGCAAAACATGTTGACGCAATTCCGGTTCCAGTGGTTTTGTGTGACGTCACATCCGGTGAGTAGAGCACATGTGAACAGCAGCGCTCCGGAGACATCTTTATTAGCGCTGTATTATCTTTGGAAGCTAAACAAGAATTATTACCAAAAGGCTCATGTATTGCTTATTTCATTTGAGTGTAATATGTATCGCTGCTTTTAATGGAATAAATAGCCCAACAACATTACACGATTACTGTCCTTTCTGCTTTCCTCTTGCCCGCATGGTGAATTATAGAACATACTGATGAATTGCATCTATACTCCACAAACATGGGTCCAGTACTCTTTTGAACCCTGGATATCTCGGTGAGCACATCTCATGAGAAAAAAGTGTTTTTGACTCTTAAGTCCAAAAAGCTAGAAGTCCATCATATTTGGCGAGTGTGGAAGACACAAGGGAGGGTCCACTGAGCACTATGTGGTGTTATCTTTTGTCTTAAAGGAATGGGATAGATTATATTTTTTGGACTTTCCTTACTTTTACACAGATTTCTTTATTGGAGCACTTAAGCACAAATTATTTAAGATTGTGGACATTATTATAACCATATATTTTTTGTGCTGTCTTATTCATTAGTATATGCCATGGTGTTTTTGCACTTTTTGAACAGCAGCATTGTTTAGTGGAATCTGATTTATACATAATTTGTTATATTGTTTTTACACATAGTAGAGCGGGTGATTGGTTGTATTTAAGTATAAACTAATGTTTTCATTTTAGATGAAAAAAAAGAAACTTTAATATCACATTCAGCATAGATTATGTGACCAATTCTCCAAGCTGTTAGTCATGTGATCAGCACTGAAGGGAACAAAGAGCGGCATTTTCTTGAGAAAAGGCAAGTATTTCAGCACTTGCATTACAATTTATTTAGTCATCCTAGCAGCTAGCAAGTATGTTAACATTTGAGCACAGGTTTGCTTTTGAACGGGAAGTTCAGCATTTCTCTCCACTTGAGCAGATAATTACATGCTGCCCTAATAAATGTATAAACCCTTCCATGCAGATGAATATTATAAATTGTGAGAAAATTAAACAACTTATTTTTCTACTAATAACCAGCAGCTACAAAGATATGTAAACCCCTAAGTGATATTACAAAATATTAATTACAGTGCTGATTCAATAATTTATATTATTCTTCAGTGTGAAAACTCATGCACAATAAATAATTTAATAAATATCGTGATCAAATAAAGTCCTCCAAACAATACAGTGAAGGAAATAAGTATTTGATCCCCTGCTGATTTTGAATGTTTGGCTACTCACAAAGAAATGATCAGTCTAAAAATCGAATGGTAGGTGTATTGTAACACAGAGACAGAATAGCAACAAAAAAATTCAAAAGAAATGCATGTCTAACAAATTATGCACTGATTTGCATGTTCATGAGGGAAATAAGTATTTGATCCCCTTCAAAAAACATGACTTAGTGCTTGGTGGCAAATCCCTTGTTGGCAATCACAGAGGTCAGATGTTTCCTGTAGTTGGCCACCAGGTTTGCACACATCTCAGGAGGGACTTTGGCCCACTCCTCTTGGATCCTCTCCAAGTCATTAAGGTTTGGTGGCTGACATTTGGCAACTCAAACTTTCAGCCCCCTCCACAGATTTTCAATCGGATTAAGGTCTGGAGACTGGCTTGGCCGATAAAATACTTATTTCCCTCATGAATATGCAAATCAGTGCATAATTTGTTAGACATGCATTTCTTTTGAATTTTTTGTTGCTATTCTGTCTCTCAGTGTTACAATACACCTACCGTTTGATTTTTAGACTGATCATTTCTTTGTGAGTGGCCAAACATTCAAAATCAGCAGGGGATCAAATTCTTATTTCCTTCACTGTACATGAAACTTTTTTTTATCCAAAATTAGTTTCAAACAAAATAAGTTCAAATAAAGCAATCCAACGGTGTACTAATTAAAAAGTTCCCATCAATGATGTTCTTCCAAGAGTAGAATAATCTTTACACCAAGGTGACGACTACCACTAATACAGGAAAACGCACTTACCAGAAGTGCGTGCCTATCTCACTACGAGATTAGGCAAACATAGCTTGTATAAATTCCAAAGATTTTCCAAACAGGTGCAGTCCACTTTAAGGCTTCACCTCCACAGCTATCCTCTCATCAAAGGGGAACCCCCTTGATGAAGTCAGAGCAGACAAAACATGTAGGGGTGGTGCCTGATGCTGGGAGTGAGTAGGAACTGTGTCCTGTCATTTTTGCGGTTTCTGTGAGCTGAGAAGGGCTGGAGTGGCCAACACATCTATATGCTTGATTTTAAGCTTATGCCTTAACAGCTTTTGTGAGTACCGTGATTACTTGTATCAAATAAATTTGGATGTTTAAGCTACTACACTATGGGAACCTGTTTTTTTTTATTTTTTTATTCTTTATGCGGGCTGTGAAATCTAACCACTGAATCGGGAGAGGACAGCAGTGGAGGTGAAGCCTTGCACCTGTTTGGAAGATCTTTGTAATTTATAGAAGCTTTGTTTGCCTAATCTTGTAGAGAGATAAGCGCGCACTTCTGGTAAGTGCATTTTCCCCGCATTTGTGGGGGTCGTCACCTTGGATCAAAGATTATTCTACCCCTGGACGAATGACAGTGGTGATGGGAACATTTTAGTCATTGCACCGTTGGATTGCTTTATTTGAATTTTGTTTGAAATTAATTTTGGTTAAACATATTTTCATATATTGATTAGGGGGATCAAATACTTATTTCCTTCACTGTATTGTATGGAGGATTTTATTTAATGATATTTATTGAATGATTTATTGTGCATTAATTTTCATACTGAAGATTAATTTATATTATTGAATCGGCGCTGTAATTAATATTTTGTTATGTCATGAACCCTGTTTCACACCACTACTGAACAGAATATGGACTGTCCTACTAAATATACAGAATTTCCAGCTATCCGTACATCTCAGGTATATCTGTGCCAGCCAATGCACAAGAGACTGACCCAAAAGTGGTGATCAAAAAAGCTGATGTCACACTGGAAGCCTTCTCCTGTTGCTATACTACTACATCTAACTGATTTCAGTGATGCTGTTCAGTATCCCTTCAAATAGACAACTAATTATTAGTACTGGTAGAATTGCAGGGCTAGGACATAATTCCTCAATAGCTGTTCAACATTTCAAAACAGTCTGTTTTCATCAAAGAAATTCTACATGATCTCTGCAGTTTAGGATAGTACTAATACTTTAATTTACTTATTTGCCTTCGTGAAAAGACATTTTGACACTGATAGTGTCTTTATAAGTTCTCAAAGTCCATTCTAACCACAACTGGTACACCATTTGGGCAACAGTACATGGACACCTGACCATTACATCTATATAGGTATGTTCACCATCTCATTCCAAAGCATACACATCGAAATAGGTGTCTCCTATTATTATCATACAGGATTTATACAGCGCCAACAGTTTGCACTTTACAAAATGAAGGTAGACATTACAGTTACAATACAATTTGGTACAAGAGAAAACAGAGGACCCTGCCAATTTGAGCTTACAATCTACCTTTTGCAACTACAACAGCCACCATTCCAGATATTGGTGATGGATAGAAAGACCTGGTTCCCAGTTGGCATTCTAATCCACCCCAAAGGTTGTCAGTAGGGTTGAGATCAAGGCTCTCTGAATCCACTTGAGCTCCCCAACAGTACATTAATCAAACCATGTCTTTATGGACATGCCTTTGTGCAGTTAACCTCCCTAGCGGTATGATTATTTCATATTTTTGGTGCTGAAAGCGGTACCATTATTTTGCATGGAAATATGTAGTTTTTTATTGTAGGCTGCAATTTTTAGGAATAACTCACTGAAATCTGTCTGAACAAGATTCTAAATCATACATTTAATTCAATAATATAATCAAACCAAAAACACTGAAATTTGAAATATAGAAGTTCGCACATCGCTGAGCAAAGTCGCAAAATTGTTTTCAGTGTCTGATGACGAATTTCTCCACGAATCATTATCACTCAATTCTGCAAGTGGTTCTGATTTACTATCGCTGTTCTCTAGCTGATCTAAACCTGCTTTTGACCTAAAGGGACACTTTTTGGACGCCATGGACTTTTCTACGTTTCCAGGCAGAAAGAACAATCAAAATGCAGACAGGGGACAGGACAAAGCACTAGGGACAAAATGTATTTGAAATGGGTTGAAACAGCAATGTTTTACTATGTAAAATCGTTTTGAAAAAAATGACATTTTTTTTAAACTTTCAAATTTCCCGCCGCCGCCCGTACGTCCCGACGTCACAGGGACCGGAACACAGGAAGCGGATGATGGCATCTGCCGGAGGAGATGGCTGGGGACGCTGCAGGGGACACATCACGGGAGCCAAGGACAAGGTAAGTGCTGCAGGGACTCCCTATGCAGCGCAGAATGGTAAGCCTGATTGTAGCTCGGGGTTACCGCTTTTGGTATAGAAATTTTACCCCGAGCTACACTCGGGAATACCGTTAGGGAGGTTAAAGTCAAACATTTGGGGATTGGGAAGCAGGGGTGAGGTTCCACTTACGAGTTCTTTTGACCACCTAGTTTTTATAAAAGCCAAGAAATCTGCACTGTTTTCAGTGCCATCTACATGCTGAAGTCACTACAAATGGTCTCATACTCTAGTTAAGTATATATTTGTATATCAGAAAAGTACATTCTAATGCTCTCATCCTCCTCCAAGTCTCCAAATTCCTTTTTTTTTCTTTTTTTTGCTGCTGTGATCGGACTTCCTGTTAGACGGTGGCTACGTTTGTTCTCTGTGATCCCACTGTATGTAAGAACATAGCCACCCTCTCTTGCTCGCTCACAAGTTGGACTTAGGACTATGAACTATAGAATATGTAGTGTGTATAGGGCAGTGCATGTTACTGCAACAAACGTGCACTGCTTGTTTCAACAAACAGAAATTAATTGGAAAAGGAGAGGTTTGAGAGCTCATTTTAAACATAAGTGGCTAAATAACCAATGTTATTGGCATTAATTACTGTTTACTTCCTATTTATTGAAATTAGACTCTTGTTGTGATTCAACAGCATATTTTAAATGCAAAAAAAATAGGTTGAAAATGGCACGGGCAAAGTGAAGCAACCCTAGATTTAATATTTTGTTGCAAAACCTTTAGTTGCAAAATTTACAAACAAACAATTTTTGTAGCTCCCAATCAGATCTGTACCTACACTACACTACTATTAACAAGTACTGTAGTTTGGTCCACTCTTCTTAAAGGCTAAGTTCACCCTTTTAGAAAAAATAACAAATGTACAAGTTTTAGCAAAAAAAAAAAATTTGCATGTATTTTTTTTTTTCTTGCAGGAGCCTGGAAAGCATTTCATCCATGATCAGTGGATCAGGGGTGCAATGGCAAACTCCTGCAGACAAGCCCTGCAGCTTTCAGCCCATACCTAGGATATGGGATGACTGTTTACATTCTGCAGAGCTTGTGAATTAACTAAGAGAGCGCTCATTAGCACCCCTGCAGTTCATTTGGAACATCAGCTGCAAAGGCTGACAGTATTTGTAGTTCCATTCACGGGAAACTGTGAATGAATGACACGGCTATGTGGGTGGAGCTCCGCACGGCCACACTGATTTTAAATTGTGACCGCAGGTGCAGGGAGAAGATCCCTTACCCGCGGTCACAATGAGGGGGGATCAAGGGAAAGGTGGCAGCAACTGGAACATGTTACATATTCTACCCTAGATATGGGTGGAACATGTTCTGAAAGGTGAACTTAGCTTTTAAGCAAACTTCTTCAGCTCCTTCAGGTCTGAAAGGGGTTTTCTTTAGAAAGCTTCTTCAGCTCTTTTCATAGATGTTCTGAAGTGGATTCTATGATCTCTGAATCCTGTAGAATAGTCCGAAGTTTTGTTCTTAACTATTGTTGAGTGCTTTTAGTTGTGTATTTTGGTCATTATCCTTTTGGGAGGACCCATGACATGTGACTAAGACAGATCTTTCTGGCCCTGGGAAGTACATTTCTCTCCAGACTTCCACAATACTGTTGAAATGTCATTGTGGCTGCAAAGATCCAAGGAACCCCATGCCAGGAGCAGTAAAGGAGCCCCAAAACATAACTGAGCCTCCTCCATGTTTTACAGTAGACTTTGGTGTTCTTTTCATGAAAAGTTTCATTTTTTTGTCCGCGAATGCTGATGTGACTTGCCAAAAACCTCCAATTTTATCTCATCTGTCTAAAGGACAATCTTTCAAAAGTATTCTGACTTGTCAATATGCATGTTAGTAAATTACAGTCTCGATTTTTTTTATGTTTTTCTTTCATCAATGGAGTCCTCCTGGGTCTTCTTCCTTTGAGCCTGCTGTCGCTCAAAGAGTCATGGTTTGTGCCATCAGACATTGCGCTGCCCTGACCTTGTACTTCCTTTGAAGTTTTCCTTGGCTCTTTGTCTGCCATTCACACTCTCCTTCTATTCTGTATGGTGTCGATTTTCCTCTTCTGGCCACAACCAGAGAGGTTGACCACACTCCCAAGGACAACAAACTTCTTAAAAATATTCACAGCTGTATTCACTGGATTATTATGCTACTTGAAAATGGTCTTATTTCCTTTACCGTTGACATGATGATCTATAATTTCCTTTCCGATCTCCTCAGACAACTCTCTCCTTTGCTTTCTTTGGTCCATGTTCAGAGTGGAGCACACAATGATTTAAAACAATTTGACTATTTGTCTTAACTGATTACAAGACTTAATTATTATATTATTATACAGAATTTATATAGCGCCAACAGTTTGCTTAACACTTTACAAAATTAAGGTAGACATTACAATTACAATACAATTTGGTAGAAGAGGAAACAGAGGGCCCTGCTTAGAGCTTACAATCTAGGAGTACATATGTGATACTATTTATGGAAAATCACTATGATACTATTATTTATAGTCATTTCTAGGGGTGCCAATAATTTATCAATTTTCACAATTTCTTTGCTTTACTGTATGACATATTAAAAGCATGCAAGTATGCCAGAGACTATTGCTTTTAATTTAATACATTTTTTGAGGCTTGAAGCACTGTTTCAATTAGCTGTACTGGGATTTATGAAAAGCTTGCATAACCACTTAGCCTTTTTGGCACTTTTTGTTTACATGTAACAATCAGTATTTTTTGCTAGAAAATTTCTTAGAACACACAAACAGTATATATTTTTTTAAAGCAGAGGCCTCAGAGAACAATACATAACCCAATGTTTGGTAAAATATAAAAAATTATGTTACACTGAGTAAATAGATACCAAACATGTCACGCTTTAAAATTGCACACGCCCATGCAATAGCGAGAAACTACGTCAATTTTATTATCCATAGGCAACTCTTTAAAAGCCTTTACAGGTTACCACTTTAGATTTACACAGGAGGTTTGGTGCTAGAATTACGGCCCGTGATCTGACATTTGCGGTGGTACTTCACGTGTGGGACGATCGCTGTTTAAGTGCGTGCAGTAAAGGCACATGTATTCACCTTTGTGCGCAAGCATGGTTAAATGGGGGTGCTTTAAATTTACTTATTTATTTTAAGTTTTACACTTTCACTTTAAATTTATTTTTTGATCACTTTTATTGCTGTCATGTCACATTAAGCATCCCTTTTGACAGCAATAGGCAGTGACAGGTACACTTTATAGAGAGATCTGGTGTATACATGACCCTAGATCCCTCCTCTGCCTTTAAAAGCATTTGATCACACCAAGATCGGTGTGATCAAATGCTTTTCATTTTTTTAAAATGGCGCTGTTAACATTGAGGGAAACTGGAAGTAATGTGTGCTCATTGGTTCCGATTGCCTATATCATAGAGGGGAACAGAGTAGTTTTTGTTTGCCTCTATAATCAGCTGGCGGAAGCACCCGCTGGTTGATTGGGTGTCCCGTTGGGACTGGACAGCTCAATAAAGCCACAGAAGGTGGCAGGGATGTGGGGAGGTTACCTCCAGCTGCTTGTAAAAGCGATCCAGCGGCTAGTTAGAAGAGAGCCAACCACTGGCTATATAAAAATACTGGTATAATGCCTGCTGCTGCAGTTGCTGGTCTGCAAATGGATAATAAGGTATCTCTCTGTATCTGTTTGTTCGATATAACCTTTCTAAAAGTGATCCCTGACTTTTCAAAAAAAAAAAAAAAAACCTCCAACTTCTGGAGTATGCAGCAACACCCCTAATACTCATCAACCCCATATGATAATGCCCTGTTCCGGAGCAACCCATCACCAAGTCAAAAAATTTGCACATTGTAGAAATTTGGAACAAACTTCCACCTTATGTTTCTCCATTATACAGCTTTTAGTAGTGCATGTATACCAAATTGTAATTTTAATTGACTAATGTTATTCATTTTTTTCTCTATTCATGAATAGGAGATAAACCTAATAGAATTACACAATGAAAACAGTCTTTAATTTTCTCAACTTTATTTTTAAAAAGGGATTAAAAAAAAAGCGCACTTTAATTGTCTTAGCAACAGTAATTGCATACGAGAAATGTGGATTACCTGTGACAAATCTAATTTTACATATTTAATGCTGCACATAGTGTAGGTAAACATATTTGCTTCTGTGTTCCACATGAATGTATTCGTGTTCCAGGATCTGAGGCAGACAAGGATAATTCAAGGAAAGAAGCAATGGAGATGATTTCTTTGAAAATCCTTTGCTTAACCGTCAGCTGAAATTCATGTTGCAGAAGGAAGGTATGTGGAAATAATTTATGGGTTCTGCAATTCACCACAAGGAAAGGGAACGAAATTTATGAACCAGATAATTTATAACTAGTTAATGTCAAAATGAAGCTTCAGATTAAACCAAAGCTTTAAAACCGCATAATGGATGTTTCTACCAACTCCCCCACCACTGGCTGAGGCCACAATATCCAATTTGTCTATGGCTCTAGAGACCTACATTTTAAAAAGACCCTGTCTCAAGACCAGTCATTTAAACAAAGAATGTATTTGTGCTGGTGCGTATAAGGTGATGACGCGGCTCCAAGCTGGAGCTCAATAATCACCTCACCAGTATGAAAGGGGGAGCGGTGTCCTCAAACGTCTCCAGTTATGTGGGCGCAATAGTGAAAAGGAGGTCGTTCTAACCACTTGTGGAGTTCTATATAAAGATGGCCTCAGCGGTCGCTCCGGCCACGCCCTCTGATGTATTTCACCCTGCCCACTAGGGCTTGGTCACAGAGGAGGGAAAGACATTGGGCACCAGGCATTATATGTGCATCATTGGCCATGAGATAAGTGAAAATCCACAGATGTATGCCAATAGAAAAAGATAATGAGTGTAACAAATGCAAGTGAGTAAAAAGGGCAAAAAAAGGTAGAGAGAAAATTAAAAAAAAGTAATAAAAATGAAAAAAAAAAATTAACTTTAATAGAAAAATAATGTTAAAAACAATAAAAAAAAACAAAAAGGGGAAAAAAGGGAATATAATGTATAAGTAATAAAAATAAAATAAAAAATAGAAGGAACTGAAAACTTCTAATGTACATGGATATTAAAGAACATAAGTGATGATACAGGTGCAAAAGTGTGCAATGTATTTAGAAAAAAATAACTGTATAAGTGTATGTAAAAAAAGTGAAAAAATAAAAAATGAGTATAAAAAATCCTGTGTAGTGTGGAAAATGAAAAAATGAGAAAATTAAAAATAAAAAAAAATGATGATGAAAAAAAAACAATAGTAAGAAAATGTAAAGAAAAATATAAACTAAACCTACAAACTAGGAATTTCAGGATTATTGTCCTAATCAGGGACATTATATGGGATATATATTTATATATACACATATATACACACATACACACATATATATATACACACACACACATATATATATATATATATATATATATATACACACACACACACACACACACACACACACACACACATATATATGAAGAAACAAGACAAGAAGAGGAAAATTGAACAAATAGTAAGGAATAATGGTAAGCAATGACAATTGGAAGTTACTTATTCATAATAGTGGGTGACATCCCGTTAAAAATTCAGTCCTTTGGGGATTCGTGTCTCGGGTTTAAAGATCCAGAATACTTCTCTTTTGCAGAGAAGGAAAAACCGTTCACTGCCTCTGCTATAAATATCTATACATTCAATAACTTGTATCCTGAAAGAGATGGTGTCAGAATTATGGTACCATTTGAAATGTCTTGAAATATTGGTCTCTAATGTTTGACAAGTGATCACGCATCCTATCACACACAGTAGTTCGACCTATGTATTGTATATTACATTTACGGCAGGTGATCACATAGATGACATATTGTGTTTGGCAGTTAGTAAGTTGTTTAATGGTGCAATTTCTTCCATTTGCACAAGACATAATGGTGTGTGAGTCCCTGGCGAATCGACAACTGGAGCAGCAAGTAGCATTACGTTTGAAAAAGCCTGTTTTATCTAACCAAGTGTGTTTGGGTTGATTAGAATAAAACATGCTTGGAGAAATCATATTGCCAATAATTTTCGCTCTTCTCGCCACAAACTTCACCTTTTCAGATAATAAGGCCTTATAATCCGGATCACCATATAACGGTATACACGTGCTGTACCGTGTTGAAAAAATCAAAGACATGATAGCTGCTTCCTTCTTCTTGGGAATGGATCCTCTCTGCTTAAGGAGGGATTCTCTAGATGTACTCTTAACCTGTTGGTAAGCATCATTCACTTTGTATTTGTTGTACCCCTGTTCTAGAGACATGTTTTTCATCCGTTGCGCGTCCACTTCAAAATCCTCTGTAGGAGAACAATTTCTCTTTAGATGTGTGAACTGACCTTTCGGGTAGCCTGTATCACATGATAGGGATGGCAACGATTATATTTGATGGAATGGTGGGATACTGGTTAAACGGAGCCTGGCGGAGCTTTTTATAATGACTGTATACAAGATCTTCATTGTTATGTCAATATTATCCCTTTACAAGAAAAAGAGCTGGTGACAAGTTTCTTATCTGCTGCTGATGGTCGGTTGGTGGCTGTTGCTTCAGTCTATGAAAGCTTTTGTTGACTTCTCTTAAGAGGGTTACAGGGCTTCTAGTAAGCCTTTTGATTAATTGGTGATTTACACGTGGTGACTCCATCTACACGAGATTGGAGAAGAGGACCATTGATTTCCTTATCATTTCATGCGCTGGGTGGCAGTTATCTACATCTTATGGACTTTTTGTCATTTGTGTTTTGAATAATGTTTGCATTCACTATTTAGCGCTACACAATTTTTTATATGTTAACGATTATATTTGCATTTAATGTAAACCCTCCCTTTGTAAAACAACTCATTTAGTTTAAAATGGTAATTAAAGGCAAAACATTTGTGTATAGATATAAAAAAAAATATTATAAAAATATTTTTTATACGTGATTACATACCCTCTAAGCTCCTTGTGCAGCAAACAGAGAGCTGGGGGAGAAGAAACAGCAGGACACAGAACCTCCCAGTTAATGACTGAGGGGGGGGGGGGGGGGTCGGGGAGCAGAACATAAGACTGATCATTGTCGAAGAGCATACTGAGTTCTCAGCACAGCTAGAGAGCTCACCACAATGTGCTCCCATGCCAAGCATGGTCAGTTTTTAGTGGGAAAGCAGAAGGACTGGCAGGGACACCAGGGATGTCACACACAAAGGAAGCAATACAAAGAGAACAGGATACTTTTCATACAAATACATAGTACAGCAGGGACAGATCAGGAATATGAAATGTTGGGTTTAAGTACTTTTTAACATACAGATGTGCTCTAAAATTTGCATACCCTGGAGAATTAGTAATATACAGTATGTATCATTTAATAAAAAACCACGAGTGAGCAGGCAAAACACAGCTCTTTCATTTCCTATGAGACTTATATTTAACTGTATGTCATAACAGAATGGCACAATCATAAAAAAATAATGACAACAAGTAAACAAATTAAATGACCCCTGGTCAAAAGTCTCCCTACCCTTAGTTCTTAGTACTGTGTATTGCCCCCTTTAGCATCAATGACAGCGTACAGTTTTCTGTAATAGTTGTTTATGAGCCTGGGTTCACACTGATGCGGTTCAGAATTCACACCGGTTTCTGTGTGAATCCCGCACCGCATTACAATTGCACTCCGTTCATGCGAACTACTGCAGGTGTGTATGTTAAGTTAACAACACCCTGAAATCAGTTCGAAAAACACAGTGTGATGTGCAGAATCGGATCGCATGGGTGTGAATACCCAATGCGATCCGATTCTAGTGAGAACCAAAAAAAGGGTCCTGCACCTTTTTGGTGCAGATGTGGTGCGATTTGAGCCATACAAAATGAATGGCTCAAATCGCACTGCACAGAATTCACATGTGATTTGCACAGGAATGCGGTGTGGTTCCTGTGGAAATCACATGTGATATGCCGCACCGCAGAAGTGTGAACCCAGGCTGAGGCCCCGAATACTTGCATGTGTTAGAGCTGCCCATTCGTCTTGGCAAAATGCCTTCAGGTCATGCAAAGTCTTTGGGGAGATTTCAAACTTGTGGTTCATGTAAGACAACCAGAGTGGCTCAATGATATTAAGGTCAGGAGACTGAGATGGCCATTCCAGAACCTTCACCTTCTTCTATTGTAACCACTGGAGGGTCAACTTGGCTTAAGGTCATTGTCGTGCTGGAAAGTCAAAGAGCGTGCAATGCGCAGCTTCCATGCAGGAGAATGCAAATTGTCTGCCATATTTTCTGATAACATGCTGCATTCATCTTGCCATCCATTTTCACAAGACTCCCATTGCCTTTAGAACTCACATACACTCAAAACATCAGTGGGCCGTCACCATACTTCACAGTGGGGATGGTATTCTTCTTGCTCTTGACCCCTCTCCATACATAATGCTTATAGTTGTGACCATAAAGCTCTAGTTTGGTGATGTCACTCCAGAATAAAGTTTGCCAGAAGCTGTCAGGAATATTGTAACCAGACTGTTTTATGACATTTTTGTCTATTTTCCCATCACATACATTCCTGGAAAAACGGCACATCAATAGCGGGTGCTGTAGCGACTACCAGCTAGAACTGGAAACATCATAGGCAAACGTACATATCCGCCAGAATTCCATGGATCTCCAAATATGGTCCACATTGGTTTTTATTGCAAAGAGGATCACATCATAGAAGAAAGTGCAATGTTTCAAAACCACACAGGAACCCTTCATCAGGCATGTGAGGGAATATTGTAACCAAGCTTTTTTGTGGCCTTGGCGCAGTAAAGGCTTCTTTCTGAGAGCAAAACCATGCAGCTCCTTTTTATTCAAGTATTGTCATATTATGCTCCTTGAAACAACCACAATGTCTTTTTACAGAGCAGCCTGTATTTCTCTTAAGTTTACCTGTGGGTGTTTCTTTGCAACCCAAAAACAATTCTTCTGGCACTTTCGGTTGCAGTCTTTCTTGGTCTACCTGACCTTGGCTTGGTATCAAGAGATTCCTGAATTCTCTACTTCTTAATAAGTGATTGAACAGTACTGACTGGCATATTCAAGGCTTCGGATATCTTTTTATATCCCCTCCCATCTTTATAAAGATCCATTACCTTGGAACTTTGTGTTTTGATTGTGCCAGGACTCCAAAGCAAGCAAAATCCCATTCATTCTATGAATGGAAAAAACTGGTAACGAAGGAGGAGGAAACCTATCACATTACCTCTTCAAAGTCATGTAATAGCACCCTCTTTTCAGCTGCCAGTGGTCTATTCACTATACACTATTAACACCCCGCCCTTCCCCACCATTAGTGGTCAGTAATAGTGTGGTTAATGTCCCCTCCTGCACTGGTGCTTAGTGATAGTAGTAGTGCTATTAGCCCCCTACTGTAAACCACCCTCAAATGGACTTGCCTTTAAAGCTTTCCCCTAAGAGGCAGTATATACACAAAGAAACTTAGTAAATGTATTAATATTATATCAGTCCTTACTTAGGGCTGGCATAATTGTGTTGGCCCTTACCTCACAGAGCAGAAGATCCATGATGTGGAATACCATACAGAGAGGAAATTTGGCTGTAAAAAGGCTCAAGAACCACTGCGAGGCATACATGTGTGCTTCCAGGTTCAGTGACATGAAATGGGAGTAAAGATCTGGTAGAAGATCCTGTCAATGAGAAACAAAGCATATTATAGAAAAAAAAATTACTGGCCTCCAAAAAAATGATTATTATACTCAGTCTGGTATATAGTTACTGGAGCTACAAATAGGGTTAAGAAATGAGTAAATGGCCGCACACCACCCCAGAGCTGATGCAAAACAGAATCTTTACTACACAACTGGACAAGCAAGCAGTATAGGACAAACTGTTCAGGAGTATCACACTCAATGTGTATATTCATAACCCACCCAGAATTGCAGTTATGTGTCTCACCAAATGTCTCATACAAATACTGTATCTGCTGACTTTTAATATATGGACACTTACCTAGTTCTTCACTAGCCTGCGGTTTCCTGGTGCCGGCATTGCGAGTAATGGAGACTGGAAGTGAAGCCCTTGTGGCTTCACTGCCAGTTTCCTACTGCAAATGCATGAGTTGTGCTGTGCTTTGTGATTGGTCCCGTAGTCTTCTGGAACCTGTGATGTGTCCCAGAAGACTTTGGAGGGACGGAGGGGGGTGAACTTCCGGCTCAGATCACCACAGTACAAAACCAGGTACCTGCTGCACACTCCAAAAAAGTGCCAAATGTGGAAGTGGAGGGGGGGAGGAAGCGTGCAAACAAGCACAGCTTCCCCTTTTGGATGGATCTCCACTTTAGGATTTGACAATAAAACCTGGAGGCTGATTGGTTACAATGCAGAGCTGCACCAGATTTTGCACACTCCAGTTTTAATAAATCAACCCCTATATGCCCAAAAGTTTGTAGACATCTGATCATCACACATAAATGAGCTTGATGGCCATTCAGTTCCAGAAATCACAGGATTTTAGGTTGACCCCCTTTTCTATGTTGGAGTCTATAAAAACTTAGTTTTTCTAGGAAAGCTTTCCACAAGATTTTGGAGCATGTCTGTGGGAAGTTGTGCCTTTCCACTCAAAAAAGCATTTGCCCAGGCAGGTATTGATTTTGGACAAGAGGACCTGGCTTCCAATCAGCATTCTAATTCATTCCAAAAGTGTTCAGTAGGGATGAGATCATGGCTCTATGCAAACCCCTTACGTTCTCCTACACTAAATTCATCAAACCATGTCTTTATGGGCATTTGTTTGTGCACTAAAGGCAAAAAGAACTGGGTTCCATTCAGCGTTCCAATTTATCCCAAAGGAAAGTGTTCATTAAGGTTGAGGTCAAGGCTCTGAGCAGTCCACACCAAACCCAGCTTTCTATACAGAAGCACAGCCACGCTGGAACGGAGAAGGACCTTTCCCTTACTGTTGTCACAAGGAGCACAATTACCTAACACGAATGTCTTTTTATGCTGCATTATCCTTCAGTGAACTCAATAATTGAGAGATATATTGGTCAGGTGTCCACAAGTATTTGGCTATTTACCATGCAGCGTATCAATATATTTAATCAAATAATAAAATAAACAATATAACTGGGCAGCACAGTGGCTAAATGGTTAGCACTTCTCCCTGGCAGTGCTAGGGTCGTTGGTTTGAATCCCAGCCACGGCACCACCTGCCTGGAGTTTGTATGTTCTCCCTGTGCCTACGTGGGTTTCCTCCGGGAACTCCGGTTTCCTGCTACACTCCAAAGACATGCTGGTAGGTTAATTGGATTCTGTCTAAATTGGCCATAGTATGTTCTTTATTATATATTTTATAAATTTTCTTTAGAAAAAGAGACAATACAAACAATAATATCACATCAAATATATCAAATACACCCTCTTTCCCCTCCATTTTCTCCCCCCCCCCCCCCGATCCTCTTCTCCTCTCCCCACCCTTACAAAAAAAAACCCATGTCCATTCCTGTCTTAACTTCTCTTTCCCTTTCTGTATACCAACCTATTTCTATTTTTATCTGTTTAATCATGTCAATTCTCCAACTTAATTACCAAATCACCCCTCATTTTAACGTATTTTCCTAATGTTTTAAAATCACACCACCCTCTCCATTTTTCTCTAAACACTTCAACTTCATCCTCCTCAATATAACACAACTCCTCCATCTTATTAATATACTCAATTCTATCTATCCAATCCTTCATTGTTGGGGATCCTGGGCTTGCCAACATTTGGGAATCAAGTCCTTTGCTGCACTCAGTATGTCCCTAGTATGTGTATGTATGAATGTGAGTTAGGGACCTTAGATTGTACACCCCTTGAGGGTTAGGAACTGATGTGAATTTACTATATATATATATATATACACACACACAGTTGCAAGAAAAAGTATGTGAACCCCTTGGGATTACGTGGAGTTTTGCATGAATTGGGCATAAAATGTGCTCTGAATGTCATCTAAGTCACAATAGAAGAACACAGTCTGCTGAACATAATACTACACAAACATTAGATGTTGTCATGGTTTAATTGCACATAACATGTAAACATTCACAGTGCAGGGAGGAAAAAGTATGTGAGGCCCTAGCTTAATGACTTCTCCCAGAGCTAATTGGAGCCAGGAGTGAGCCAACCTTGACTCCAATCAGTGTGATGATATTGGATGTGTTGCTGACAGCTGTCCTGCCCTTAAAAAACACACACCTGTTTTGGGTTTACTGGTTTCAAGAAGCACGGTCTGATGTGAACCATGCCTCGCAGAAAAGAGCTCTCAGAAGACCTATGATCAAGAATTGTTGACTTGCATGAAGCTCGAAAGGGTTACAAAAGTATCTCCAAAAGCCTTGATGTTCATGTGTCCACGGTAAGACAGACTGTCTACAAATGGAGAAAGTTTAGCACTGTTACTACTCTCCCTAGGCGTGGTCGTCCTGTAAAAATGACTGCAAGAGCACAGCGCAGAATGCTGCATGAGGTAAAATAGAATCCCAGAGTGTCAGCTAAAGACCTACAGAAATCTCTGGCACATGCTAACATTTTTGTTGACATCTACAATAAGGGAAACATTAAACAAGAATGGAGTACATGGGAGGACACCACAGAGGAAGCCATTGCTGTCCAAAAAGAATATTGCAGCACGTTTGAAGTTTGCAAAAGAGCACCTGGATGTTCCACAGCACTACTGGCAAAATATACTGTGGACAGATGAAACCAAGATTGAGTTGTTTGGGAAGAACACACAACACTATGTGTGGAGAAAAAAAGGCACAGCACACCAACATCAAAACCTCATCCCCACTGTGAAACATGGCGGAGGGAGCATCATGGTTTGGGGCTGCTTTGCTGCCTCAGGGCCTGGACGGATTGTTGTCATTGATGGGAAAATGAATTCCAGAGTTTATCAAGACATTTTGCAGGAAAACGTACGACCATCTGTCCGCCAACTGAAGCTGCGCAGAGGATGGGTGATGCAACAGGACAATGACCCGAAGCATACAAGTAATCCAACAAAACAATGGGTGCAACAGCACAGAATACGCCTTCTGGAGTGGCCCAGTCAGAGTCCTGACCTCAACCCGATTGAAATGCTGTGGCATGACCTTAAGAGAGCGATTCACACCAGACATCCCAAGAATATTGCTACACTGAAACAGTTTTGTGAAGAGGAGTGGTCCAAAATTACTCCAGATCGTTGTGCAGGTCTGATCTGCAACTACAGGAAACGTTTGGTTGAGGTTATTGCTGCCAAAGGAGGGTCAACCAGTTATTAAGTGCAAAGGTTCACATACTTTTTCCTCCCTGCACTGTGAATGTTTACATGTTATGTGCAATTAAACCATGGCAACATCTAATGTTTGTGTAGCATTATGTTCAGCAGACTGTGTTCTTCTATTGTTGTGACTTAGATGACGTTCAGAGCATATTTTATGCCCAATTCATGCAAAACACCACGTAATCCCAAGGGTTTCACATACTTTTTCTTGCAACTGTATAAAGTTCTGCGTAAATTGACGGCACTCTATAAGTATCAGAAATAAATAGATAAATTAAATAAACCGCGTTCATTTAGGCAGTGAAAGTCACAGACAGTAATAGGATATGACATTCCCTAGTCTGCAGCCTTGTATAAAAACCTCTGCTCGTCTCACAATAACACAATGCCAGATTAAGGAATCCAAGCCCTGCTGCTTTCTATCTGGCTTGTGCAACTTAAAGAAATCCAGGAGTAAACATTGGCAGCACAGAAGAGAAATCCATGCTGGAAAATATCAACAGTGACATCCAGGCTGTTTATTATGCAGAATGAGAGCGAAGGGAAACAGATGGCCATTCCTTTAAGGAAAGGTTTAGAGTAATATTGACAGCAGCATTAGTGGGGCCGTGTGCCTGCATATGGATACACAAATATTTAGTAAACACTCATGTGAATAGGTAATAATACCTGTTATAAATTTGGCATGGTTCTTCCCTCTAGGTACATTACTTGCAATATATCGCTTTGTGACCACTACATTAAATAGAAATAGTTATAAATCTCAATGCAAGTAATGCATTAAAAGATTAAAATGTAATCTACTTCTAGAACATTTTATTAATAGCAGCTAAATAAAAGGTTATATAGGGAGGTGAAAGGGAAGGGTAGAGGAGCTGGGCCAGCACAGACACCAGCTGGATACTTCCAGAAGAGAAGAGGGCTATGATGTGCAAGGAAATTGAGTAGTTACATTTCCTAGCAACTTTAAAGGCAATTGCGCGTCAATACAAAAAAATTTACAAAAAGGAGAAGCACAGCAAGTAAGCATTGAAAGTGCTTGCTGCTTCTGTTATTTTATCTGAAATGTTGAAAGTGTTACTAAACACACAACAGTAAAATCAGTCTGTATATGCAGTAAAACATGCTGGAATACTCACTGTGGAACCTAAGGGGTTAATCCTCTGCATTGTGTAAAAAGGCTGTTTGATCCTGTCTTCTCTTATCCTCCCCTTCTTCCAGTGCCCCCCTCTTATATCCTGATAAGACATATCATGTGGAGACACTCTGCACATGCTCAGTGTGGTGTGTATTGCTAGAGGGTTTTTTTTTTTCTTGGGAGACTGCATGTGATCAGCACATGGCCAATCAACACAGTCTAGACAGAGATCAAGGGTTCTGCATCCTCCTAGAGAAAAATAAAAACTCCTCCTAAAAGCTTTAACCAGTGCTCAGCTGGACACTGATAAAAGTCACAAGACTGCTCTAATTGCTGATAAGCAAAGGTATTTAGCAATTTATAATAATTAAAATAATTGCATTTCCATGTTGTGTGTACTGTGAGAGACCAGATATAGTGATTGTAAGGTCTTGGGTTTAGTAACACTAAGTTGGTGACAGGGTCTCTTTAAATTGTTACTAAACCCAGGACCCTGTATTCACTATATCTGGTCTCCCACAGTACACAGAACATGGAAGCGCAGTTATCTTAGTAAATATAAACTGCTAAATACATTTTCTCATCAGCAGTAAGAGCAGTCTTGTGACTTCAGCAGAGCACTGGTTAAAGCTTGTAGGAGGAGTTTTCTTTCTGCTCTAGAAGGATGCAAAACCCCTGACTCTGTCTGGACAGTGCTGCTTGGCCCTGTGCTGATCACATGCACTCTCCCAAGAAGAAAAAAAAAAAAACCTCTCTAGCAATACACACTAAACTGAGCATGTTCATGTAGCTACAGTTTCAGCTGGCTTTATCAGGTGGACAATTGATCAAGAGGAGGGGCAGAGAAAACAGGATCAATTGGCGTTTTTCCACAATGCAGAGGATTAACCCCTTAGGTTCCACAGTGAGTATAACAAGCACGCCTTACTGCATATACAGACTGATTTTACTGCTGTGGGTTTAGTAGCACTTTAAAGTAAACCAGTAGTTATTAAAGTGACAATCAACTGTCGGACATGGTTACTGCTAATCCAGCTTTGTTGGGAACATACCCAGCATTTATACCCAGACAGGTAACTCAATCACCTTGATCCAATAACTATTTTGTTATGAAATGAGTCAAGGAAAAAGCAGATTGCCAAAAAATATTACATCTTGACCTTACAATTGGTGGACTTTTTTGTGCAAAGCATTTCAAGCCTTTCAGGACTGACAAGGTTGCTGAAATTTTGTATTTGCAAACAAAACTCTTGTGTTTTTGGCAAGTACTGTATGGACCCATTCTTTTTCTTCATATATTGGACTTTGTAGCCAGACAAGGCCGAGGTGTCGGCGGCATGCCATAGATCAGAGGTCTCCAAACTGCGACCTGGGGGTGTGGCCTTTTGCTTGATTTTATGTAGCCCACAGAGCACTATTTTATTCCACTGGTAACAACAATGGGGTATGATTTCCCTCACTGACACCAACAATGGGGTATGATTTCCCCCACTGACACCAACAATGGGGCATTATTTCCCCCCCCTGACACCAACAATGGGGCATTATTTCCCTCACTAATACCAACAATGGGGTATGATTTCCCCCACTGACACCAACAATGGGGCACAATTCCTCCCAATGACACCAACAATGGGGGCCAATGACACCAGTGATGGGACACAATTCCTCCCACTGATGACAAAGACAGGGCATTGTTTATTCACAATGGCTGCAGTCCGCCCCCTTTGTCTGAAGGTCCATAAACTGGCCCTTTGTTTAAAAAGGTTTGGAGACCCCTGCCATAGATGGAAGTGGGCTGGACCCCCTAATAGCAGCAAATCCTTTGTTATTTAATGACACCAGGTATCAATCCACCTTAACAACTTAGGACATTTAATGCAAAAAAAAAATTTATTGGAGGGGATAACGAGACAAAAAAAAAGGAGGGGGGGGGGGCTCGGAGTTGGACTTTAATACAAAACTCACTTGCAGGAGACGTTCAAGCTGGTAAAACTTGCAATGAAGATCTTCAAAGTTATTCTTGTAAAGGTTTCTGAACTGGTAGTCGTACATAATCCGGACCAGCACACAGAACGCCTGCTCCTCTGGCATCTGCACAAAAACAGGAAGAAAAAGAACAAAGGTCAGTCATTATTGCTAGCGATCCCTGGGGCACTGATATTGTCGAACAATACGTACAATCCACTGTTCTTGTGCCTTGATTGTGCAACTGACAACACACACGACTAAAAATGTACAAATCAAAAATGAAGACATTCACAGTGCCTTATCCAGTCATATACAAGCAAAAAACACACAGTCCAGCACCAAAAGCAATAGAAAAAAGACAATTGCACCTTTGGTATGACTGCAGCCTCCCTGGTCTGATACCAATGATATGACTGTGTTTATCAAAATACTTGGACCAACTCTTACCCCTCCTCAGACATAAAGCTTATAAAACTGTACAATCCTGGGAAATCCAGGCTAAATTACACATACTTCAATTACTATACTAAACATACAAGCCCAGTGCAATATTTACTAGTGGTGCACTAAAATGAAGATGCCGGTACCGAAACCTGAAACAGACAGTTTAAAAAAATTTTTTTTCTTAATTTGATTAATGTGGCTGGCGTTTTTGCATTGAAGTCAATGGGACACGATGTTGCACTGAAGTCACTATGGGGCCGCGACTCTGCCTGAGAGTCTCTGGGGACGCGACTCTGCCTGAGAGTCTCTGGGGACGCGACTCTGCCTGAGAGTCTCTGGGGACGCGACTCTGCCTGAGAGTCTCTGGGGACGCGACTCTGCCTGAGAGTCTCTGGGGACGCGACTCTGCCTGAGAGTCTCTGGGGACGCGACTCTGCCTCTAAGTCTCTAGCAATACCCACCAGAGCATGTTCAAGCTTGCCACTGCTGCTCTGTACTATGGCAGATGGATTGGGGACAGTAGAAGGAGAGGATCAGAAAAGGCTCAAACAGCCTTTTTACACAATGCGGAGGCTTAACCCCTTAAATTCTTCAGTGAGTATAACAAGCATGCTTTACTGCATATACAGACTGATTTTACTGTTGTGGGTTTAGGAACACTTTAATTTAATAAATCTACACAAGGTATCATGCTATTTGGAGCCCTTTTTCTGTTTATTTCCTGCAGTGTGGGGAGGGTACAGCTACCATTCTTAGGGATTGGGGATGGTGTAAAGCTTCAGTGGGCAGGAGTTTTCTTGATGGAAAAAAGCAAATATTGACCTCTGTGCACGTGAGGTCCTACTGTCAGGTGAGTGTGTACCCCGAGAGTGCTTGCTGGTGATTGTTGTGCATTACACACTTGAATTTTTTTGCACAGACTTCACTTCACATATCTCTCCATACACCAAAAGGCTGATTTCTAGGGTACCTTTACTGGCCAATGTTACGTCGCCAAGATGATTTTGGTTGCATGTTAGTCCAGTTCAGAGAATACTAGGTTCTGAGGTCTGCTCTATTATAAGTGAAAAGTCAGCAATGTCACGTGCCATATTTGTGTATTTACAAATTAATTTTAAAGCAACAAGTTGACGTTAATTCTCCCTCCCCTATAGCACATACACCCCTTTCCTTCACTCCCCTGCCACTCCATTCAGCTGCGAGAAGCAACCCTGTGGATACTAAAACTCACTCAAGGCATAGCTTACACATGACTATGAATTCTCCCGATGTGAAAGCACAGGTGCTTAGTGACTGGCCCAGCCCAGTCACATGGAAGGAGTCCATACCCAGAAGTACCAGGTATTTCCTTTGCCTCCAGCAATAAGGGAAACAGTTGAATATGTGCTGCTGGGGAGGGGGGGGGGATTAAAGAAAAGCTCAGGTTTGCTTTGGATGATCAAATGTTGCAATCCACCCTAACAAAAGCTAAAGAAACTAACACCACTGTAATTTGCTTTGTACTCCAAGAACGTCTGTTGCTGCCACTTTCTTTTTCCATTTTATTTTTAGATCTGATCATCTCTTTAGATAAAAGTACAGACAAGAAAATAATAAGAGAGGGCAGCCCAGACAACACGATGTCTCTGCCTGTGTGTTCATTGTCTCCTCTGCTGATTGTGTTCAGGAAAAGCCGGTTGAATCTCTTAACAACCTTAACACAAAGAAAGAAACATTTAGAGTGTGGCAAGCACAAGGGCAGGCAGGGGTTGCTCCTTGCCTCTCTCATCACACAGACATCGTGACAACAATTTCAGAAAGAAAAAAAAAATATTTACTGGGTGTCACCCCAGGTGGCCTGATCTGTAAAGTATTTGAAAAACACAATCAAAGCAATAGCTTTCCAGGAAGCAGCTGTGAGAAAGGCCAATTCGCTTTCTAGAAGACTTAGAAATATTTGTTCAGTGCTGCAAACTGCTGATTAATGGGGGTACAGAGCAGGGTGACCCCCATTGGTACAAACACCTGGGCACTGGCAAGATTATTCTCTTCTGAGCTGAAAAGAAAACGTCCTTTAACAGTACTGTAGTTTGCAGTTAGATATTTACAAAAGAAAGACAAAAATGTGGAAATCACATAGTAGGAAAAATAAATCCCTGCAAGAGTCTCTGACCACTTAGTGGAATAACAAAAATAATGAATACAAACAATTAGACTGAAGCTTTTCTTTTTTTAAATGAAAAATGTAAGAAAAGAATCTGACAGTACATGTTCCACATATATTCAAAGCTAAATGATTTTTGTTCCCCTTTGGACATGGTAGAAAATGGTTAAAACCCTGCCATCTTTGCCCCATTTGAGAGATTTCTCTTCATATCCTGTCCTGTAGACACAACAGGAAGTCAGAGGAAATCTCTTAAAAGGATCACCAGAAGTAATAGAACATTTCTCTTTTATTTCAGTTTCACTGATAACTCCAGTTGTCAAAGATGATTGGACAACAAGAAAACGTGAATTTCTCTAAAAGGGATACAGACAGCATTAAAAAGCTTACAGGGGTCTAATCCTTTCCTACTACATCTAAAGATGGCCACACATTGGTCCGTTTTTTTATTCAACCAGCAAGTTGAACAAAATCAAAATAGCCTGATTCCCCCATCCACACATTCACTGTGGATGCTGGAATCTTCCCCGATCTGTCATTGTATTTTGACAGCGTGACTCCCCTGCCGTCAGAATACACAGATCAGCATTGTATCCTACTGCCTGCGCCACTGATCGAGCAAAAACATACTGCCGGGGTGGTTAAACAGAAGTAAATCTGTAGATTGACTTCTGTTCAACCACAGTGGCCACACATTGTTTGAAATTTGTCCCTGCTAAACTGGCCGAACTTCCATCCATGTAAGACCAGCTTTAAATAAAAAGAAAATGATAGCTTTAGATATACTTTAATGAGCTTTTCTCGGTAAGAAACAAACCTAACTTCAGATTTTCATGGCTGCTGTAAAGCTGAATTACTTTATATTCTAATGGAAAGATATCAGCCTTATGATTCCCAGCTCCACCCGACCGTTGTAGTCATTATATAGCAAAATGATGGTGTTAGGCTCCTCCAGTGGATTCTTCATAGTGGGTAATAAATAACTGGCAGATTCAGTTGGAAGAGATGGCCACCCAGTAGCATAGCTATACATTAATAGTTGAAACACAGAAAATTATGCAGAGGTTGCTAACCCAAGAGGTGCTGACACAGGATCCCCCCACAGCAGAGTCGCACAGGACAATCCAATGTATGTCCCATCTGGTTAAGTATCAATGCACTCTGGACTTAAGTGAACAAAATTCTTCCAGCTGTACACATTTAAAGCAGAACTAAACACATCAATTTCAAAGAAAGCCATTAATGATAACTGTCACAGTTGCTTGTGCTCTCAACCGATCTGTCAAACCATGGTGTCATACCTGATCACATGTGCAGCACAATGGCAAATGGAGACCAAACAAAGGTTAGGATGGCAGCTTCATTGGCTATACAGAATAGGAGGGTTTAGTTCCACTTTAAAGTGATATTAAAGGCAATTTAGAAAAATAAATAACAAACATGTTATACTTACCTTCTCTGTGCAGTGGTTTTGCACAGAGCAGTCCCAATCCTCCTCTTCTCGGGTCCCCCGTGGATGCTCATGGCCCCAACCCTCCTGCCGAGTGCCCTCAGAGCAAGGAGCTTGCTATGGAGGCACCCAAGCAGGATCGCTCTTGAGCTGATGCTCTGTGTGTCCATTCATACATAGAGCTGCAGATCGACCCTTCCCCCTCTCTCTCCTCATTGGATCACTGGCTATGTCTGAAAGCAGTGGGATCCAGGGCTCTTATGCACATCACTGGATCACTGGAGTTCAGATAATTATTAGGGGGGCT